>NC_091131.1:78097329-78754829 GCF_040183065.1 Periplaneta americana
GACAGTGATGGAATTCACACAGACCCATTAGATTAGGTAAGTAAGTAAGTAAGTAAGAAAGAAATATCTATGGGTACGGTGACTTATGGCCCACTCTGTACAGTCTTAGATAAAAAAATGACCGGCAGTCATACGCCTAGCCCCCTTCGGAAGTCTTCGGTTGATTCCGTGAAGCTTAGGTTTACACGTGAAGGAATTACTTATGCACGACTTGGCTCTTTTTTTTTCCCCCTTTGTTTTGTTTGTTTGTTTGTTTGTTTCTTTTCTGTCAGTTTATAGTTTTTCCTGAATGATTATAACGAAGATATATTCAAGGAGTAAATTAGATATAAAATAAACATCCTTTCCTTAGTCGTGTAAACCAGGCGCTGTCTGAAGTGGACATAGACAAATTCACGCTACAGGATAACGATATTTTTTTTGTGTCTAAGGCTGTACATTCGTTAAACTGGAAATCTCGTTATACTGGAATTTTTAATATTAGCCTTTCTTTAGTTACATTCGTAAGTATTAGTACATGGAGAAAACAAAAAGTTACATAAAACCTAAGATCAGTATTAAGGCACATGTAAGTAGCACATAAGAGAAATGAATAAAATATTGAACCACAACTATTTGACGTCAATTTAAAAATAAAAGAATATAAAAGTGGATATCACATGTCTAAAGAATTGATATTATCAGACTGCTCTATAAATTAGATATCGACCAATAGGAGGTCCAAGTAAATGGTGAACAGAACGAGATCTATAATTTACTATAGACTAAAATGGAGCCTTTTAACTTCAACGAATTATTTATAAATAATAATCCGTGGCGCTACAGCCCGTGAAGGGCCTAGACCGACCAGCCGACTGCTGGCCTCACGCCCACATGCCGAAGCAGAGGTGGACGATCATCCAACCAGAATGGAGGTATCGTGTGGTTAGCACGATGATCCCCCCAGCCGTTATAGCTGGTATTCGCAACCGGATTTCGCTACCTATTGTAGCTCCCCAAGTGCATCACGATGCTGGGTGAGCACCGGTCCCATACACTGGCCGAAATTTCTTGAGAAAAATTTCTTCCCCCATGAGGACTCGAACCAGCGCGCATTCTGTAACGCGAGTCCTAGGCAGGATGCCTTAGACCGCGACGCCACGGCGCAGGACACGAATTATTTATGTATTTGTTTTTTTTTTTTTTTTTTTATTTTTATGAGTTATTTCGACTGAACATATAAAATAAATATTCTTATATTATGTTATATTATATTTTGACTTATATGAACACTATCACAATGCTTTCTAAGAAAAAAATGGAGCCTGACTGACGGATGAAGAATAACGATGGAAAATTCGTTATTATGGTTTTCCTAATATTTCCCTATAATACCTACAACTTTCGTAATATGTGCATGAGCCATTGAAGAAAGATCACTTACTGCGGGTAAAAAACCGTAATTAATAAAGTTGCAAATTCGTCAAAGTTGATTGTAGAGCTTAAAATTTTTTATCTCAGTTGTGGCTGTTATTTATGTATAATCCTCTTTTGTTCTTAATAATTGAAGTACTTAATCGAGAGAAGTTGGTGAAACGCATTTCATACTTGGATGAAGGAATCTCTTCGCCTATGTATTAATTCCTGATGAGAGGTGGATTAAAACTTCTTGTATCCTATTTGGATGAAGCAGCATCGTTTAAAACACCAAGGACGGAAAACTTTTCCAGCTTATAAATATGCAAAAGAAGTTAACAACCGACTCTGGGGTAATGTTATGCCACAGCAATGTGTTTTAAACTGTAGACGTCATCGGATTTCGAAACTGTGTTTTACACAGTGTTTCAGACGCAATGTTTAGAACAGTTGAATGCGAAATAAAACCTAAGTAAAACTTTTATCAATTGTTTAAAATTATACTTACAATATCATTTCGAATAATTTCAGTTAGTCCGTTGTGGTAGCGAACTACGTGCTTCGATTCCAGACATGATAATGAACAAATTTATCTTCATACCACGCGATTGGGTGTGTGTCCCTCGTCTCTTGTCTTATGACTAGAGAGCGGATGTTGATTAAATGTCATTATTTTTCTTTCAACTTTTAAACAATTCGTTTTAATATAGTATAATTCATTTTGTGATATAACGAAACGAAATATGCAATTTTTATGTTCCATACTTTGTTTTGCACATTTTGTCCAACAAATATTAGAGTGGAGATTAGCCAAAATATACCCAATATATAAGAAAGGTGAAAGGAACAACTGTAATAACTATAGGGGAATAAGTATTCTAAATACGTGTTACAAACTATATGCAACAATATTAAAGAACCGACTGAAGATAATAATGGAGGATATTATCTCGGAAGCTCAAAATGGGTTTCGTGAAGGAAGAGCTTGTGTAGATGGCATATTTAGAATAAACCAAATAATAGAAAAACATAGTGAATATAACATACCAACATATATGGCATTCATAGACTACGAAAAAGCCTTTGATAAGGTCAATAGAAATATATTATGGCGTATTTTAGAATAAAAAGGTATACCGAAACATTTAATAACAATAATAAGAAGTTTATATGTAGACAACAAAATAATGATAGAAACATGAACAAAGAACGAGGATAAAATAGCAACAATTAACAAAGGAGTGAGATAGGGTTGTCCTCTCTCACCACTGCTTTTTAATATATATATTAACAATGTTATAGAAGAATGACAGATACATTTAGAGATACATTTTAAAATTAAGAATAGGTTTTTAGACACAATTTTATTTGCAGATGACCAAGTTCTAATCTGTAGCTCAGAGGATAATTTACAAAAAGCCATATACCAATTAAATAATGTAAGTAAAAAGTATGCATTAAACATCTCCACAGCCAAAACAAAGGTTCTAGCATTTCAAGGGTCCAATACAATCAGGGCTAAAATAATTTTAGAAGGAAAAATGATAGAACAATTAAACAATTTTAATTATTTAGGCTGCAGTGTATCATACGTTAAAAATGATGATGTAATAAGAAAGATTAATACATTTAACTATATATGTGGAACAATAAAAAGAAACCTCAAACAAACTAGGAAAGAAACTAAATTAAAATTGTATAAAGTAACGGCAGTGCCCATGTCCCTATATGACTCGGAATGTTAGACATTATGAAAAAGTGAAGAGAGAAAAATAGAGGCCGCCGAAATGCAATTCCTAAGGAGTATAGCTGGCTACAATTTGTTAGACAACAAGAGAAATGATGACATAAGAAAGGAATTAGGCATCTTTAAACTAACAGAGAAGATACACCAATATAGAACTAAGTGGAGGGAACATGTGGAAAGAATGGAAGAATACCGCATTCCAAAACTGCTATTAGATTGTAGACCAACAGGTAAAAGAAACATTGGCGGACCAAAGAAAAGATGGACTCAACAAATGTTTAATGCATGAGACCGGAACAAGCCTTTAGAGGCTTAAACCTTGACGACGACGACGATGATGATGATGATATTTATTTATTTTACTTTATTTTATTTTTGTGGTCATTAAAAACATTTTCTCCAATTCTTACTAATTTTCATAGCATTTAAAAAAGTTTAGTTTTATTTTCCAGCAATTTTTCATAAAAATCACAAGCTGGCGCCAAGAAAACTGACCTTCGGTCGTGGCCATAGTGATGCAACAAGCTGGACAAGAATGTGGCGAGGATAGATTTTATCTGTAAATAGAATTCACAACACCCTACTACTATTGTTCAGCTCTCGGCTCGCCGTGGAAGATGTTTAAAATTACCTTTATGCCAAGGGCGAGGAACAAGATGGTTAAAAGGGGAAGGACGTTGGGAAAAGAAGAGGGTTTAAAAGTTTTAATTTCTGATCAGTACTGATGTGTAAAAAAAAAAGTCATATTTTGTGAAGATCTTAAACTGCAAATTGTCTTTATTTACAGTTGGACAAAATGTAACTTCATTATAGGTTTCAATAATTTCCTTCTGAATATGAACTAGATTCCGTGAATGTATGTACAAAATATTATTATCATATATTATATAATAAATTAATGTTTGTGTTATAATAGGGTTTTTTTAGGTAGGTTATTTTACGACGCTTTATCAACATCTCAGGTTATTTAGCGTCTGAATGAGATGAAAATGATAATGCCGGTGAAATGAGTCCGGGGTCCAGAACCGAAAGTTACCCAGAATTTGCTCACATTGGATTGAGGGAAAACCCCGGAAAAAAACCTCAACCAGGTAACTTGCCCCGACCGGGAATCGAATCCGGGCCACCTGGTTTCACGGCTAGACGCGCTAACCGTTACTCCATAGGTGTGGACGTTTGTGTTATATGTAATTACATTTTTTTGATGGATGGTTTTCAAGTGATGAGATAAAAATTAACATAGCTTACTTTAAAAAAATTATTTATTATTTTTTGTTGTATTAATTGAATGGGCCTACCAGAAAAATATAAACAGGAGGGTAATTTTGATTTCTTTTAAAAACTATCTGCTCTTTCGTGTTTTTTTTTACCTGTCGATATACAGCCCCCTGCCTTCAGTTTCTTAATATTGTACGTAATTTTTTTACACTTTTAGGCCATTTTCATACAAATATAAAGATATTTTTTTAATAGTGTCCTAGGCATTTTAGGTCATGAACATCCTTCCTGTACTTATAGACAGGCTATTGTCTCAGAGGAGGATTATGGTAACCACATGACTAGGAAGGCCAGCATTGTGCAACTGTCTAAAGTTGGGTTTAAAAGTAAGGTAGATCGGACTTTTTAAGGGAACAGAGAAATGGAAGTAGAAGAATTTAAATTAGCACACCTCAATTGACAAGAAACTGCAGTCCTAATTGTACAATAAATGAAAATAACTCGTTATGAAAATTGTTACATCAGGCTTATGCAGTATTAACCTGCGTTAACATAGATAAAGGGATGAGGGAAAGTAGTATTAGTAGTAGCCTACTAGTGCTATAGGCAGTAGCAATGGTATTTTATTTAGTGTCACTTTCAACCGAAGAATTTATTCAGCGTCGAAACTAAACTTGGGCGAGAAATGGCTCAGGAAATTTGCCTGAAGCCCTCATCAATGGATGAATTCTTTCACGAGGCGTAAATCTACAACATGAGCCTTCAAATTTTACTCTTTTCCCGAAAGAATCCATGCTAGGAATTTAATTTATTTTCTAAATTCACCGTCTTCACCAGCTTTTAACCCATAAACCTCAGATACAACAGCCACGATGGTAATCGCAAAATCACCGAGGAAATTCTACGCAGTAAATATTTAAATCCACTTTTATTTTTGACACAATGTATTGTGTAGTTATGGTAAAAGACACGTAACTGAAAGTAACCCCTGCTTTGACTGAGTGCTCAGAACTTCAGCGTGTCACGCAGGCGATTCGGGTTCGAGAATCGGCCAGGCCTGAGAGTTTTCATAGAATGAAAAATCCGTAAGTATCACTTGTGGCGGACAAGGTTGCAATTAGGGCTCTTCTCGGAGTTCTCCCGTTTCCCCATATTAAACCTATACATCTTTCCGTCAATATGTCTCCATTTCGTCACCATGTCTTAGCATTCCCCGAACGCCAGCTGACGACGCAGGGAGGGGGCGGTCTCGAGGCGAGTGTGTTGCCTGCTCGAATCCTGGGTATGCAGCGAACCTTAGTGAAGTCAGGCTATATGAGTTTGTGAATGCGCTTAGAACAATAGATCTTGAAAGTTCGCATTGCTGGGTCGTAGTGCACCCTTCAATTCCAACACAAGAGCTCACTCTAAATGAAATTCGTCAGACTGTGTTGTGGACATTCGAAGAAACATTTTCTATGTAGATGAACAACAATAATGCAACATAAGATCGACGACAAATTCATTAATTACAGTATGTGTGTGTGTGTGTGTGTAATTCTAAAGTAATCCTGTAATTTAGTTTGTAATTTAATTTAAATTAAATTATAGTTTGTTTAACGACGCTCGCAACTGCAGAGGTTACATCAGCGTCGCCGGCGTGCCGGAATTTTGTCCCGCAGGAGCTCTTTTACATGACAGTAAATATACTGACATGATCCTGTCGCATTTAAACACACTTAAATACCATCGGCCTCGACTGGGATCAACCAGAAAACTTGGGCACAGAATGCCAGCGCTCTACTGACTACGCTACCGAGGCAGACTAATAGACTATAGTTTAAGTCAATATTTAAGTTCGATAATCTTCTGGCTTATGCATATTTTCCTGTTTCGATTTGACTTAGGTATAACTATTATATTATCATGTATTTCCTTTTTATCCTCTGGTCGAGTGGAAGAGAAGACCTTAATTCTGCCAGAATAAATAAAATATTATTACTCTTAGCAGCAGCAGCAGCAGCAGCAGCAGTAGCAGCAGCAGTAGTAGTAGTAGTAGTAGTAGTAGTAGTAGTATTATTATTATTATTATTATTATTATTATTATTATTATTATTATTATTATTATTATTATTATTATTATATAACACGGGAAACAAGTCCCTTACAAACGGTAAGCATCATGTTTAGATAGTGCATAAAAGTCGAGGAATATTATGGACAGTAAAAATGCATCGTACGGGAATGGGTATTTAAGAGTTTTTCATTTATTATAAAAAGTGAATCTAATACAAAGGTAATAAAGTCAATAACAATTAATAAATAAATGTTCAAGTAAACAAATAAATAAATAAGCAAATAAGTAAAGATGTAAATAAGTAGATAAGTAAAATAAATAAATAAATAAATAAATAAATAAATAAATAAATAAATAAATAAATAAATAAATAAATAAATAAATAATAAATATTACCTTAAACTCTCCACCAATATCCTTAATATTTGCGCCGTTTTCAAAGTGTTGACTAATATTTTACTTTGTCATAAATACTCAGACGTGAACGTGTTTGTGACACGATGCCTTACCAGAATGCGGGGGCTTGGATTATCGTCACAACAACAGATTACAATGTACTGTTTTGCTGCTTTCTTTAGACTCAAACGCATTCTACTAAATCGGCGGAGCATTGTGCTCACTTAATAAATGAAATTGAAGACATGTGCGCAGAAACGGTCTAATTCCCCATTTCTTAAAAGAGAAAAAATTTGAGTTTTAAAAATGATTTTGTAAGACAACAGCAATGAACACAAAAAATTGAGGGGATATTATTAACCTCCACTGTGCTTCATCATATTAGGCCACTCATAAATAGTCGCATTCTTTGCAGCCAGAAACAGAGGCACTAATCTGAACATTTTCTGAGCGATAGACTGTTTTTATTATTGGTCTCTCAGATTGGGAATGTCTAGATATGATTCCGTTACACAAAACTGAATATATTAGCAGTAAACTAGCAGGAAGTGTTTTATTCGCTTCAAATTATAAATAAAAAGCCCACTGTGTAGCAAAAGACTCTTTATCCACCACGATATAAAGCAGAAATTATTCTGGACAAGAGTTTTTAATTGAACATGGAGTGAATGACGCAGATTCACTGAATCTACACAGCTTTATATTTTGCCCTAGTTCCCCTGCTTTTATTTTAAATTTGAAACTGATAGAATATTAAACGGGCTGAAATTTCAGCCGTCTCTTTCTGTCCCTCCCTCAGATGCTCCCTACATCAATCTACTTTCGTCGCAGACCACAAGCTGACGCAGTTCCCATGCAATGAAACAGAAAGACTGTGGACAACACAACACACATACACTTTAATGAGTAAACGATGAGCATGTGAAATAAAACCATTTGCTGTAACTGCGGCTTTAGTTTATCTGTGGCTTTAGGCCATTAGTTTTTTTGTCGAGGCGATTTGGAAGAGAGAGTTGTCACTCAATTTTGAAGAGAAAACTGTTTTAAATGATCGAGAGAAAGGGAAACATACTAATCAGAAATCCTTGATCAAACTAAAACTGATACTTTTAGAGACATTGTGGTTTCGATAAGCTAAGTAATATGGTAAGTGGAAGTTACGTCATTAGCTTATCAATTTTAAGAAAGTATTATTAAACTATACATACATACATACATACATACATACATACATACATAAAATGTACTGCCCATGGGCAGGTGTTTCACTGCAAACCCAGCATTCTCCAATATTTCCTACTTTCTGCCTTTGTCTTTGTCTCCGCATATGAGCCACATATCTTAATGTCGTCTATCATCTGATGTCTTCTTCTGCCCCGAACTCTTCTCCCGTTCACCATTCCTTCCAGTGCATCCTTCAGTAGGCAGTTTCTCCTCAGCCAGTGACCCAACCAATTCCTTTCTCTCTTTCTGATCAGTTTCAGCATCATTCTTTCTTCACCCACTTTTTCCAACACAACTTCATTTCTTATTCTGTCTGTCCACTTTACACACTCCATTCTTCTCCATATCCACATTTCAAATGCTTCTATTCGTTTCTCTTCATTTCGCCGTAATGTCCATGTTTTTTACCCATACAATATCACACTCCACACAAAGCACTTCACTAGTCTCTTCCGCACTTTTTTTTCCAGAGGACCGCAGAAGATGCTCCCTTTTCTATTAAAAGCTTCCTTATGAACGACTTTTTCGCTCGAGTATCGAGCATCTTCAGTTCTTACAGTTTATAGTCATGCTAGTAGTTAACAAATTAAAATGTACGTGTAACACGAATAACTGCACTTATACAGTAAACACAATTTGTATGACAATTTATCTATAGTTGAGAAGATGAGTCGGAAAGTACATTATTTAATATTTAGTTCTTGTATGAATCTTGTATGAATTTGAACTAGATTGCAATACTTGATTATTAATTCTAAGAGATATATTAAAATTTTGAATTTTCAAAATTAATGTCTTGTTGTACTAAATAAATATATTCAAGTTATTTAAAAGAATTCGTCTATTTCAATATTTTATCAACAGTAATCTCACTACAAGTTGTGATTTATCTAGAGAAAATCAAAACTCGAGTGGGATTTAATCAACTGTTACACGATTAGAAGAAAGTGTATAAAGATTAGAAGAAATAAAGTACTATAATATAATGAAATAATAATTGACTTAATAAAATTCTATTTCACTAATGTTAGCTTCACCAAAACGTTTGAACGGAGCCGACATTTTCAATTGACTATCTATGCGGTAAACAAATGACGATCACAAAGCATGTTTTACAGTAACGTAAATAATTTGCAGTTTGAAATGTTGGAAAACAAAGAAACAAATGGTAGGGAGATGATAAAAACAGAAGAAAGTATATCAAAATTAGAAAAAATAAAGTACTCTAATACAATAAAAGAGGTATTAATTCACTTACTAAAAATTCTATTTCACTACTGTTAGCTTCACGAACACGTTTGAACTGAGCCGCCATTTTCAGTTGACTATGCGGGAAACAAATGACGATCGCAAAACATGTTTTATAGTACTGTAAAGAATTTGCATTTTGAAATGTTGGCAAACGAACAAATGCTAGGGAAATGATAAAAATAAACAAATGATATGGAAGTGATAAAATTGTGCGATAAACAGCCATGATTGATTGAAACACGTCCTTTCGTACCGTTTCATTGGTCAAAAGTAGTATGAGGTAGTAAAAGTGTAATAGTCATCTATTATCTTACTGTGGACTGGAAATTTTCCCCGAAATGCCATGACTTTTGTTTTCTTAGTTATTTCCATATTAAATTTTGTTGCTGAGATAGTTAGATTGTGTGCCGAATAATGTAATACATCTTCAAGGCTTTTTCCTTTGCTTTTTCATTTATTCATATAATTATCTTGGAAGGATTTTTTGTTATTGACCGTTATTGTACGTCATTCCGCTGGATTCATTGCTTAGTCAAGTGGAAACAGCTGTTTGTAACAATTCAATTTCATCCATTTTTCTTGCTTAGGCTATCTGACGACTAAGATTCAATTAACCTCGAAGCATAGTGACGTATTCTTAATCAAACTTGTAAAACTCCAGACAAATACTGTTGTTAACATTGAGTAGCAGAATGTAGCCTATTTGCCGCTTCGACTATTATTCTTGTGTTAGCTTTAAATGTTGTTCCATAGAATTTTCACACTATCAAAGAGTGTATGTAATGGTGAAGAAAATGTTACATTGTGGTTAAACCTTTCCAAGATAAAAATGTTCAGTACTTTAAATTCTACAGTTTCTTATTCCTGAAACAAAGAATAAGTTGAATGAAATAAAAAAATTAATAATGCTTTGTAGTTCTTTTCAAGATAAATTTTATATTACTTGCACATTTCCCCAAGTTCACTCATCTCCTGTCGTCTAAGGCTGCGGTTTTCTTGTCATAAGATAAAATGTTAATATTGACTTATTCGTAGAATATTCTTCATTGTAGTATTTTTGTGACATTTCGTTCGTATTGTACTGGACTAATTGAGTTTCATTCCTAGCTTAATAAAAGAAAAAACTAAACTTCTAAGAAATCAGAATTCCACTACAAAGTTTTGTGACCTTTTACGATGTTTAAAAACTTATCTAACTCCCTTGCAGTATCTCCTTCCATTCGTTACAACTTCTACAAGGTGGCCGTAAAATTTGGAAACACAGGGTAGATGAAGAAAGAAAGATATTAGTAGCATAAAGAGAGGCGAGATAAAAGAGAAAATAGATTAGAAAAAGAAGGGAAAATGGAAGAAATACAGAACAAAAAGTAAAGAAAGAAACATAACATAAGGAAAATACAGAAGGTTGAAAGTAAAGGAGAGGGAAAGAGGAAGAGAAAAAGATGAGAAACAAAGTGCTAGAAGGAAGAAAATGGAGTAGAAAGAAATGATGAAGAGTAGAGGGATGCGAAAGAAAATGTCAAGGAAATAAATTAAAAAGAAAATTTGAGGAAAAAAATAAGGATGAAACAAAAGATGAAGCGGAAAATTTGAAGAAGAAAAGAAGAAGATAAAGGAATGAAGGAGAATGCGAGATAAAATTACGAAGAAATTAATTAAAAAGGAAAGGTGAGGAAGAAGAAAAGAAAAGATCAAGAAAAGATGAGAAAGTGGAAAAGAAAAGGGGTTGAGGAACAAAAGAGAGTGAGAGAAGAAAATGAAAAGGATATGAATTGTAAAGGAAATGCAAGGAAGGAAAGAAGGAAGCAAGAAAAGATAAATAAAAGGGGAAAAGGGACAGAAGGAGTTGACGAAGAGAAGAGAATGGAAGAAGAAAATGACACATGTGAAATAAAAAAGAAAGAAGAGAAGGGATACAGGAGAAGCTAAAAAGGAGAAGTGGAAATTTGTATAGAAGAAGTTGAGGAAAAGGGAAATAAGAAAACAAAATGGGGAGAAGTGAATTAAAAATAAAATCTGAGAAAGAGAAGATGGGAAGAAGATAATTTTGTTAGGAGGATAAATGGAAAAGGAAAGAGAAAGCAATGAAACAGTATAGGTACCTATAATGTCATTTAAAAACTAAAAAGGCTTAAACCGAACGTACAGGAAATTCTCTTGTAATACTCTTTCATTCTATATAAATGATGCCAAATATTCTCTTCAATTCCTCAAAATTAACAAAAATTATAAAACGATATCCGCATATTCAGAGTTTGGAACAGAACAACACCACCACAGATCCACCCTTATTAGAGGGTTGAAAGACTAAGCTACCCCATCAGAAACCGAACTCGGGTCCACTGAAATTGTGGCCGCAAAGACTATAGAAGTTTTAAATTTTTTCAAACTTCACTGAAGGAAACAACTAAAAAAGAACGACAAATATTCAGCTCAGTATCCCCTAAACTGGAAGTGTAAAAATATTTACTACATAAAAGGAGAAACTCTTCCTCTAACCCACCCTTAAATGTTCTCAGATAACTTACGTTAATTTCAAAGCCTTTCTCATTTGTATTTCACCTCCACAACAACACGAACAAGTGAAACAATCGTGAGCAAACCTCTCTCTTTACTGGCTGTATTGGCAAAGGTTTTGTTAGTCACTACTTCGAACTTGAAGTAGGTAAGTGTTTAATATCTTACGTACTTGTACGGATGCCACTGAACAACAGTATAAATAGACTTTCATTTTTCATTACAGGATGATGATGGAAACTTTTGACATTACTGTACGTTTTTGCTGCTCATATTTTACGTTCCGCAAAATAAACAATGCAATGGAACGTATTACATTCCATATCAAATACGTTTCCTGGAAGTATGACGAACGAAAAGTACAAGGAACAACATGTTGTTCCGTTGTTCCTTTGCGGACGGTTTTCGAAAAAAAAAAAAAACAGAGAAAGAGATGGAGCGAAAAGTCATTTCGTGTTAAAAGTTTGATTGTGGATTCCATAAAATTGTTTTAAAATACGAGTTGTTTTTAAACGTTTGTGCAGAGTAAGCGATGTACAGTGATGTTTTAGTAGTACTTTAGGATAAAGCACAGGTTTTTATTAATTATCTATAAAAGAAATTGCAAATGTCACTCATCAATTCTAGTACGGTTGCTGTGAAATCAGGTAAAGCTGCAACTACGTATCACAGATTACACTCAGGCCTCTACAGTTCATTGATGTGTGGAAGTAATTATTATTATTATTATTATTATTATTATTATTATTATTATTATTATTATTATTATTATTATTTATTCTGTGTGCAGAGTTGCTATAAGCTGCAGTTAAAGTTAACCAAAAGCTAAAACTTATTAATAAATTATTGCTCGCATCACGAACAGTATTTGACAAAATTTCAAAATTTACTTGTGATCAACTCTATTAGTCCTATGATGTCAGATAATTTAATAGTACGTTTTCTTCTACCCTCTATTTCCTTCTCTCTCTCTCTCTCTCGCTCCCCCCCTCTCTCTCTCTCTCCCTCCCTCTCCCCCTTCCCCCCAGCAGACATTATAAATTCAATGAAAATCCTGAAGTTCCTTTCTTCCAACAATACGTCTATTGTATTTACAAATTTCCATCTATTCCGACAGTCAGTCATACAAAAATATTACAACTTATCCGTGCTTGCCATGATCAATACAGAAACTTAATGAAGCCTTATAAGAAACGACATAGTGACGACAACTACAATGACAAAATTGCAAAATTAAAAAAGAAGCAAACAAACTAATATATGCAGTTGCGAATGCAAAAAACTGAATACTGTAATTGTGATAAAGATCGCCGTTTTCATAAACAAGAAAGACATTTTTACTATATGAAAGAACAGAAAGAAAGATGATAATTGGACCTGTTGATTTAGTTACTACTCAGAAAGAAATGATTCATCAGAGGAAGACTTCTACCTCGAAAGAAGATGCCTTCCTTTGAAACAAAGAAAAATTACTCATTGTGATATGTTTTCCAACAATTATTTTCTTTAATTATCACGTTCAATTATGATTATTCTTCATTACTCCTAAATAGAAATGTAAATCAGATCTAAGCTTTAGTTCAGGGCTGGGCAGCAAGAGCGGATTCTACTCTCTCACGGGGAGCCATACGATTTCTCTTCATCCCCTTTCTTCCCCGCCGAACACCGCGCAGTGTTGGTTCAATGACGGATGAATATTAAGCGTCCCCGTTTAGAGTCTGGTTCCGCTCCCGATGCCCAGCCCTGCTTTAGTTAGACCATAATACGCCCGCTCTTGGTTATGTAAAAATAAATTCTAACTAAAAAAAAAACAAATGGGCTCAAGTGGAATTTTTGTAATATTTTATATAAATTACTATATATTTTGCTCCTTTGGATCCTCCCAAAAATTCCGTATTCTGCAACCTCAAATTAGAGTCTTCCAAATAATTTTTAAATAGCTATATAATGAAAAACAAAATAACAGAACAAATATACAAAAAGACAAAACTATTATAATTTCAAGAAACTTCAAAGTCCTTGTGTCACCTCAGAAATTAAATATAGAAACTCCCTATCTTTGACATTCCTAAGTTAAGTGAAAAGACAGATTTTTGCACCAATTATATTTAAAAATAGATAAAAAAAAACAAATTCGTGTTTAGATTCACTCCACCCTACATACAGGATGGAAGCGATATATTTTTTATTTTATTGGGTTATTTTACGACGCTGTATCAACGTCTAGGTTATTTAGCGTCTGAATGAAATGAAGGGGTTAATGCCGGTGAAATGAGTCCAGGGTCCAGCACCGAAAGTTAACCAGCATTTGCTCGTATTGGGTTGAAGGAAAACCCCGGAAAAACCTCAACCGGGTAACTTGCCCCAACTGGGATTCGAACCCGGGCCACCTGGTTTCGCAGCCAGACGCACTGACCGTTACTCCACAGGTGTGGACAGGAAGCGATATAATCCTGCGCATTGAAAGGAGGGATAGATTACATGAAAATAAAAGAAAATCTATTATACGCTTTGAGATTGAGATTAAGTGTATATGGTTAATTAAATAATACCCATTGCATCGAAATTTTAAACTCGTTGGCAAAGTCGCAGTGCCAAAAATTCCACACGGAGACAATGAACTCATCCGACGTGAGATGTAAACAAAAGGCTACGTATTGAAAAATCAAGCGACTGCTTCGGCCAAGGTTTTCCTCAGCCAAATTTAAAATCTCCTCTTCCCTGTCAACAATTTCATCAGGTCGTTGTCGACCCCGATTGCGAAAATATTCTTTATTACATTCTCTATTCGTATTGACAGAAATTAAGATCCTATGAATAGTAATTATCCACAACGAGGACGTTAAAAGTTTCGGAAAAAAATTTTTAGGCCTATTTCGAAAATTATAAACTTCCCACCGATATGGTATAATATTTTTGTTTTATTGTGCTCAATATGACCAAATCGCTCTCCAAAGCTGCAGGGTTATTTCACTTCCACTCTGTATAAACTATATAGAAGCTATAGTCCTGATATAAGATCATGCTTCCCAGTCTTGCAAGGTAAATAATGTAGGCAAAGTTTTTATCTACCCGGATCTCAACTGTTTCGAGTCCCTGGGTGGAAGTATAGGGCAGAGTGGTTTGGCTGAAAAGCGTTAGGTCAATCTGCAGAGGAGAAGGGGGAGATGAGGGAGGAGTAGGGATGTGTAAGCAGATGAGTAGGAAGTAGCAGAGTGAGAAGTTGGGTTTGTAAGACAGGTGAACACGCTGAAGGGACTTGTAAGCAGGCTTGTGACAAGCTGGAGTCTAGTAGCGGCTGAAATGGAATTGGAAAAAGTCTGTGGAATAATATTCACGCCACTCGAAACTTTTAGCAACTCTGTGGAAGTGTGCCTTGCAGCATTTTAATGCTTATCCCAATGCAATGTTGCATTCCAACATGAAACCCTGGATTCAGAAGTCATTATGTTTGGGTAATAAGCACATTGATCAAACATAGTACCGTAGCATGCTTTCCTTCACATCTCGTTCATCTATTCGTATATACAGTACGTCAAGTTTCAACAAATCCACGTAGCCTATGTTTTTTTAAACCACGTAATGATTAATTCAGTGAACTCGTTAAAACATAAATATCTAAATTATAACGTAATTTCATTTGTACTGTATGCGCGTATGTGTGTAGTCCCGCGCCGTGGCGTCGCGGTCCAAGGCATTCCGCCTAGGACTCGCGTTACGGAATGCGCGCTGGTTCGAGTCCACATGGGGAAAGAAATTTTCTAATGAAATTTCGGCCAGTGTATGGGACCGGTGCCCACCCAGCATCGGATGCACTTGGGGAGCTACGATAGGTAGCGAAATTCGGTTGCGAATACCAGCTATAACGGCTGGGGGATCATCGTGCTAACCACACGATACCTCCATTCTGGTTGGATGATCGTGCACCTCTGCTTCGGCTTGTAGGCGTGAGGCCAGCAGCCGGCTGATCGGTGTAGGGTCACGGGCTGTAGCGCCACGGATTATTATTATTATTATTATTATTATTATTATTATTATTATTATTATTATTATTATTATTATTATGTGTGTATGTATGTACAGTAGAACTTGGTTATAGCGACCTCGTTTTTTGCGACACTTCGCTTACAACGTCAAATATTCTGCGGTCCCTACTAATTCCCCATAAGACGTATGATTTTCTACCTTGCTTAATACGACAAACGCATATGTGTCTACCTCGCATATAACGTCATTTTCAACCTCAGTTTGGAATAAGATTTTCTAAGAACCAAAGTATTTTAAGAAATATTTTGTTGAAATCTGACCCTGACAAATTCTTTACAGTCTCCTTCTGTCATAAATCTCTGGAATGGAGGCGGATTTCCCACCCCATTTTAACCTGCCCCAATTCATGCTGTATTAGATCAGTTTCGACAGGAAGTTTTCACTAAGTGCACGCAAGTTTCACGCAGTATGGCCACTGAAAGAAGTGAGTGACGCTTTAGAAGTCATTAGAATTATGAACATGTTCTATGAAGCTAGGGAAGGGAGCAGTGAAATTATGAACATAGAACGTAATTTAAGCTCTAGAAAGTGTGTATTGGGAAAGTAGAAGACAACAGAGTAAAATGACTGATTACTTCACTTCTAAGTAAAGTAGTTTGGTGAGTACTGAACAAACTGTTTTAATACAGAATACTGTTTTTATAATTATAGGCCTACGTGTATTTTATTATGTTCATTGTAGGCTTAAAAGTCAATACATAAATCTAAAATAACTCTAAGTTTGTTATTTTTCATTTTCCACCTACTAGATTGATAATGTGAATCTCGGTTACTACGACACTCGTTTATAACAACAATTTTGAAGGTCCCTTGGATGTCGTTATAACCAAGTTCTACTGTATGTATGTATGTATGTATGTATGTATGTATGTATGTATGTATGTATGTATGTATGTATGTATGTATCTCACTTTCCTTCATAATTAACACTTCATTTTTATACGTCAAAAGCTTTTATTAAATCTGTGAATAATTTTTAAGGTTCACAGTAGCCGAAAGTCATGTCTAAAAAAAGGAAAGAGAATACGGAGTGGGAGAGAAGTGCGCTTGATTTGCCTGCTCCACATCTAATGGCAACAGTGACAGATCTGTTCCCTTCTTTCTACTTTGTTTATACAGTTCAACTCGGTTATAACGTCATCGAACAGAGTAAAGAAATAATGTCGCAATAAATGAATGTCCCCTCCCAGAAATCCACACTTCCACAGTGCTTTTTGAGTGGAATTTGTGGTGAACATACAGTAGACCTTAATACAGTTTCTCGTTCGGCTACTCGTTTTTGTGATGGTCCAGTCAGCAAGTTTGCAATGTCCAGGCGTTTCTGATTCTTTTCAGCAGTCAAGCAGTGAGGGACCCATGGAGCAGAAATTTTTCCTCTTCTTCAAATTCTTTGTCAAAATACAGAATACTGAATATGGTGACTGATTTTGGTGAAATCCCCGTAGCTTCTGAAAGTTTCTCACACGTCGCTCGACGAATTTCTTGAAGAGTATCCGTCACAAGTCCCACACTTTATTCATGTGTTGATGTTTTCGGCCTTCCTGGTCTTCCATCATCTTCTAAGCTGACTCGAAAACGAGTAGACCAACGAGGATCTATACTACGGTCCACTGTAAGCTCACCTCAAACTCTGCTCTGGATTTCTGTGAGGTTTTTCCACATAAAAATCTTTGGTTTTCAATTTTCACAGTACCCGAGACACCTGTAGGCTCCATTTCTAGCTCTTGTTACCTAAACAGCCAGGGACGAAACGAATACGCGCTTCTTCCTCAATTCTTCAACTGAAAATGACGTAATTTTATTGGTGTTGCGCATCTACATCATAGTTCAGCCAACCTGCATTATTTATGAAATGACCCTCGTATTAAATTAAATAAATATATGGTTTATTTAACGACGCTCGCAACTGCTGGTTATATCAGCGTCACCGGTGTGCCGGAATTTTGTCCTGCAGGCGTTTTTACATGCCAGTAAATCTACTGACATAAGCCTGTCGAATTTAAACACACTTAAATGCCATCGATCTGGACCGGGATCGAACCTGCAACCGTGAGCATAGAAGGCCAGCGCTATACCAACTACGCTACAGAGGCCGACCCCCCCCCCCCCCGTATTATAAAAGTAAACTAAGCAAGTACGTTCTTAACATAATAAAATTATAGAGCAAGGTCTCTCTTCTTACAGCCATATTTAAATGTATTGTTAAACTCGTAAAGTAATATGGTGCTGAAAAAAGCTAGCAATGAAAATAAACTTGAACATTTAGTAGTCCAAATAAACATATAGCCTATTCTTTATTAAATATAAACAAAATAATCTTGTACATACATTTGGTAGAAATTATTTATATATTATACAGGATGTTTCCGAGGTGTTGTCACAAATTTTCAGGGATGATGATGGGGCACATGTATCAATTTGAGATAAGGAACCCTGGTCCGGAAATGACCGAGTCGAAAGTTACAAGCAAAAATATTTCTGTGGAAATTAAATAATTTTATTCCTCTGTACACGTTATTTATGTGTATTTATCTGTACAACTTACACATACTGTATTCATCTGACGTTGTTTACGTTGTCTACTTACAGTATTCCTTTCTGTGCGCTGTCTGAGGGATGGGGACAGGAAACTACACTAAAGCAATGAAGATAGTGTAATGTGTAACGGACATGGTCGGTCCTGATATGCACGTCTGTAGACAGCAGTGTATGTTTACAAGTTGCAGTGTCCAGTCGATTAGTCCTAGTGAAATGGAGGAGTACATGAGAGCGTAATAAGCAGACCTGATTTTCGAATACGGATGAGCCAATGGGAATAGTAGACAAGCTCACAGATTGTATCGGGACAAGTACCCACGTAGGAGACATCCGGCCCATATCATTTTTCCACGACTGTTCCTAAAGTTAAGGGAAGGAGGGCACGTGGTGCCAAATTACAATTCCATTTCCACATAACTATTTTTGCTTATAACTTTCGACTCAATCATTTCCGGACCATGGTTCCTTATCTCAAATTGATACATGTGCCCTTCCCCATCATCCCTGAAAGTTTGTCACACCACCTCGGAAACACTCTATATATATATGACTGACTTTGGAAGTACGGTATGCGAAAACCGATACCATCAGTAGAAGAAGAACGGGTATTCGTCTCTCTGTCACTGCTGTGGAAATGGAAGAACTAACGGAACACAGACTAAGGTAGTACATTGAGGATGAACAGACAAAGAGAGAGATGTTGTTTCTCTTGTCTTCACAGAGACAGACGATGGTTTCAGAAGCGGATTTTACCTTGCAATTTTTCCATGAGTATTTGTGATTGATAATGTACACTACTGTGCAAAAATCTTAGGCAGGACTTCAGAATCTTGAGCCTTGTATTGTATTTATGTTTAAGCGGTCTAAGATGTATTTTTAAGGGCGCAAATAGCCATAGTAGCTGACGCGCCCTTTTTAAACCCCACTAACTATATTTGTAAGATTTTGCTCTTAAAGTAGAGGAAGGTTCTATACGCAAGAGGAATTAATAAGTGAGTAAATAGGGTAGTTTGATTCAAGAAACAGGAATTAAGTCGTATTCATAAATTTAATATCAGTTTCCAATGTCAGGATTTTATTTCGTTAACTCCGGATCTAGTAGTAGGCACGATGGTCACCAGACCGCTGGAACGACATAATAAGGCTTTAATAAATAACGCCGGGCAGGAGTAGCAAGTGCGAGGACTACTTCTTTCGGTCCAGCGCGTCGCTGCATACTAGGAGGACTAACGCGACCATCGAGACGAGGCGGGTAATGATGCGAGATACTCCCGGGCTCGCACGCACTCTTGAGCACACATCAGATTCCAGAATAACTAGCAGCGTGATGGACGGCCGTACGATACACGATCCTTATATCGAAGTTTCTGTCCAGGAGTTTTGATCTATTTAATGTATATTCAAATAAACCATACAAGAGTCACATCACTCTATTAGAAAGCGTAAGAATTCCCTGCTTTCAGTACACGAAATGTAAAATAAAAACAAATCTTTAAAGCTTAATTTAAAAACAGTGTGTACATTTTGCATATTCGTAATATTTAGAGATGGTAGATTTTCTCAATCCCGATAAATGCGACATATGTCCAAATACAAAAATAATAATAATTTTCTACGACGTTGAAACTCTTGCACACGTCCTGGGATCCTGTCTGCACGGCGAAGGTATGCGAAACGGTAGACACCACCAAGTACGATCAATTATAGCCACTGCCCTTAAAGATGCCGATTACAACACCTTTAAAGAAGTACATGGTCTCTCCGTCTCTGGCAGTACATGGCGCTTAGATATAATAGCTTTCAAGGAATCTACAAGATCTGGATTCATAATTGATCCCACTGTGCGTTTCGAAACGAATGAGGAACAGCCAGCAGAAGTGGATAAGGAAAAAAAGAATATCTACAATCCTACCATTTCATATTACCTCCAAAAGTACCAGCTAGAAGAGCTTGAAGTGATCGGACTTCTGGTTGGAGCTACTCTCTTCATAGAAGAGATGTTTAAGAGGCTTGGAATACCTACATCTATTATTCCGATTGTAACTTTAGCTGCATTAAAAGGATCAATTGCTCTCCTCAAGCATCACCTATATTCGAAATTAAACTAAGTTCATTAGCATTCTTTACTTTTTTGTAACAGTTGCCTCTCTAAAACTAGGTATATTTCCACCAATCACAAAATGTATTTGCAGCTATGTACCTGTAGGAGTTTCATTGTCAAAACAAAATTAATGGTTCATTGAACTTGTAAACATTTATATGGTTAAGTATTCTTTGTCCCTTGTGGCAGCTCACGAATAGTGAGAAGATTTCTATATTTCAAAAAGCATGATAAGTATATTTGTATAATTTCTTTAGTAAAAGTAAATCCATGACGCTACAGCCCTGAAGGGCTCACATCCACATGCCGAAGCAGAGGTGGACGATCATCCAATCAGAATGGAGGTATCGTGCGATTAACACGACGTTCCCCCCAGCCGTTATAGCTGGTTTGCGAAACCGGATTTTCGATACCTATCATAGCTCCCCAAGTGCATCGCGATGCTGGGTGGGCACATACACTGGCCGAAATTTCATGAGAAAATTTCTTCCCTCATGATGACCCGAACCAAGTGTAATTTATTTAATCCGCGATAAAATGTGAAATGTATGTTTCTGCGAAATAAAAGAGAAATTACATTTTATGAGGCTTTTTGTGTTCTTTAATCAGAATCTACCTAAAGGCTCTGTCACGTGCAGTTTTCATATTTATTTTCTCAAATATATTAGATCACATCCGTGTCAGCTTTCGCGGCAAGAAGAGCACAAAAATGTAACTTGCGTTATATCCTCTTTGTTGTTATCCGTAATGTTATCTCGAGTTTTCAATCAATTTGTCTCGTTCTGGTGGCACAACATTAACTGCCTATGCGATCTCTTCAGATCCAGTGTTCATTCACGGACAAGTTTTATGGTAGCAAAACAAATTCAAGATCGAGAAAAAAGTATCTTTTTCAATGCGGTTTTGATCCTTGTTCTTTGGGATATTCACGAGAATATTTTTTTGTGTAGTAGGCAGATAGCGGTAAGGATGCGTAAGTCAGTGTAGGTTCAGTTCTTTTTTGTGTCTACTGTTTGTGACACGATTCTAAGTTCTATGACGAAACAAATAACGTTTATTTGTCGTAACTTCTTTTGAAAACTTATCATCTGCCCAGTGCAGAGAATTTTAGGAAACGATTTCCTGGGGTTGATCCACTTAATAGAACAGTGGTGAGCAAAATAAACGCAACTCACAAGACAGGATTTAAATGGCAACTACATACTGTGGAAGGGGTTGCACTCTACAGTTCATTGACGGATTTACAGACAGTTGCGCCACAGCACACCTACCTACCATACGTAATTAGAATAGTCCATTCACGTGATATTTAATTAATCATTTATGAAAGCAATTTCTTTGAAATTTGGATTTATATCTGTGCATGCTATTTTCAGTTGCGCAAGGAGATGAACATCGCTTAAGCGGGATCTGTGGCTGGACTTTATAAATTTCATTTTAGAAAACCGCTGTTCGCGTTGATAGGTTGATGAATACATACCGTCATTTCCCATAAATATGGTCCTGCAACACAACTACGGTACACGATACAACCATTCAAAGATCATTGTAGAAGTAACATAGATCGTTCGTAGATAGCTGCAGTGACTTGGATTCAAACTACAGTACAGCAAGAATGTAGATAAACGAGGTACAACGTTATGGAGTACAAAATTTGAATAGTTGTATCGTGGACAATAGTTATGTTCCAGAACCATATTTATGGGAGATGACGGTACTCATTATTTTTGAAGCAAACTGTCTAAGCAGTGGATATGTAGTATTGGACATCTTTTTAAAACATTTTAGCTCCCAGGAGACCTTCACATTCTGCTTTCAAGAAGACATCATTCTGCAAATCCAGTACCTCTAACTGCAATTCTGGGATAACATTTTCAATTTAAACATGAAAAGGAGTGGCAAAAATATTGAAATCTTTCTCCATCCTTTGAAAATTACTGAATCTGTGTTCTTTGAACTCGTATAACAGGTGATCTATTTTAAGAATGTACATATTTCAGTTCGCGTCCTGAATATTTGTAACTAATCCTAAACATGAGAAATTGAAGAACAGCCTTTCTTGTAAGTGTGATATCCTCTCGATTCATATAATTCTGCGAAAAGACATTGTATCACTAATGAAGCACCCAAGTACAGCAGTCCAGTATAATCCGCCACGTACGCGCGCAGTATTTTCATGGAGTGGGAGAAGGGGAAGGTAAGGGGTAAGTTTGATGCTTCGCTGAGGTCTGACGTCTCTGCGGCAATGCCGCAGGAATGTCCACCATTGTAATAGAAGAACAGTTCACAAAACAGTAAATAAAATATTAAAAACTACGGGATCAGTGTTGGACAAGAAACCAAATCAAAGACGTCACAAAGCAATATACGAGAAGAAATTTCTAGAATTTCGGAAGCAGATCTGCAACATATGAATCAAACTGTGTTTAAGACGCTCCTTGCTGCAAATTGGTAACACTTTCAACATCGTCTTTGAAAAGGTAGTCATTTCTCATAATTTGAATTTGCAAAAACCGTCAGTTCTATGGTTTATGTCACGCGTTCTTGACTCACAACTGACCGTTCTGTGGGCCTATATGGAGGCTGATTGTTCAGTGCCGCAGATACTGAGCTTCAGCGAGCGAGCCCTAGCAAAATAAATGAATTGTAATTATGTTCTCACAAATGGAATTACCATATTTATATATTTATGTTCCAAATCTCTAAAGTGTTTTCTGTGTAAATTTTATATGGCATGAGTGACAAGCACAGACCTGCGACTTCTTTCCTCCCCTTTCTTACCCCACCCACCTTTTCTACCTGTGCGGTCACTGCGTTCTAGTTACGCTCGGCTGCATCAACATTAATTCTCGCCGTGGAAGTCGATCATCCCCAATAGAAGTGGAGTGAGGCTGACGTCATAGTTCCCCTACTTGCGAGTTTCGGCAGGCCTGGGCAAGCACAATCCGTGGGGAACATACTACTGTTGTAACTTGAAAGCTAGATGATATTTTCTGTCTTTCACTTCTGACATAGAGTTACTGAATACATTTTGGATTGTTTTTATTCAATTAAGATTCCCTCCAGCTGATTTTAATATTATCCACAATTTAGTTAAGTTACAGGTACTGTCATAAGCTATTTCTATATCTATGATCAACAAATGAAGAGGCTCGAACTATTTTTTTTTCACTTGCCTCTTGTAGATACAAGGTGTGATATACAGTTCATCCACCTGTACAGAAGACTGCTTGTTCTTCTATACCAGGCATGTCAATTGATGCCCACAGGAGCAAGCGCGCGCTTTAGAGCCCAGGAGACCTGAGCGCTTTACAGCGGAAAGGAAAGAGACAGATGAAAGAGGTGGTATATGCCGCTTGGTCGAGCTATATATATAGCTTGGTCAGTACTGATTCAATAGATAAAGGGAAGAGAACTTATTAAAACTGTATCCATGTTAATTTTTAGATTTGCCTGGTAAGTAGAAGTGCATTATAAGAATGTAAGTTTTAATTTTAATGCTCATTTTTCACAAGTTTGATTTTTTTTTTTTTATTTAAAAGAAATATTTTCTCAACTTTTCGTATAGAAAAGTGAAATTTTCAGGTATAGGCCTATTTATTTAGTAGCCTTACAGAATGTTTTCGTAAATGTAATATAGGCCTATCGTATATACGTATTACTGAAGATAGTGTATTTGAAATTTTGAAAACATTCGCATGGAAATTGTTTGTAAGGAAATGAATTAACAAAGCAACTACTGTTACATCATAAGCAAACGATACGTGCCCATGTGTTGTAAAAATGTCAGCTCTGTAGCTTCAGAAGATTTCGAGAAAATAATTTAACATTCTGATCATCGGAAGTTGCTCACAAATATCACCTTAAAAGCATAATGCGATAAGAGTCTTGTTATGTAATATTAGTTACACTTAAAACAGACACAGTACCTAGGTAACTTTGATTTGTACTGTAATATTGTTTTGATTAGTTTATTGATTACTTTTGTAAGGCTAAAGATAAAGATACCATCCATATAAATTCCAACTAATCATGTCATACTCAATCACTTTCTTTAGAATATCACTTTCTTTATGAATGATGTGTTTCATCTACTTAATACAGTATAATACACTATGGAATTTAAGTGAATATTCCTTCTTAACTCTCTATTATGTTATTAAGATTTAAAACACAAGCGCAATATTAAGAAATCAGTGTTAGTACTTTTGTTTTACAGGCAATATAGAGAATATTAAACAGAAAGAAGCCATATAAAAATAACGACATAAAATGTCACGTTCCGTTTGAAGTTTGTGCACCACTGTTTTCTTAATCCCACAGGTTGCTTATTCATAAACACAACCCTTCCTCTTTCCATACTGCTGCCCGCGCACGACGTCAAGGTCAGAAAAATGCGCTTGCTTTGACATCACTGTTCTATATTATTATTATCTTCGTTTCATTCTTTCCAAATATATTTAAGTACTTTGTCATAAAGTTTTCTTAATCTATTAGTTACACTAGAAGTATATCTAGCTTATATTACAGTTGTCTAGCAGCCTGCATTTTCTCCATGTAAACATTTTTAGAATTAGAATTTATAAAACAGTTATATTACCGGTTCTTCTGTATGGTTGTGAAACTTGGACTCTCACTCTGAGAGAGGAACATAGATAGGTTAAGGGTGTTTGAGAATAAGGTGCTTAGGAAAATATTTGGGGCTAAGCGGGATGAAGTTACAGGAGAATGGAGAAAGTTACACAACACAGAACTGCACGCATTGTATTCTTCACCTGACATAATTAGGAACATTAAATCCAGACGTTTGAGATGGGCAGGGCATGTAGCACGCATGGGCGAATCCAGAAATGCATATAGAGTGTTAGTTGGGAGACCGGAGAGAAAAAGACCTTTAGGGAGGCCGAGACGTAGATGAGAGGATAATATTAAAATGGATTTGAGGGAGGTGGGATATGATAGAGACTGGATTAATCTTGCACAGGATAGGGACCGATGGCGGGCTTATGTGAGGGTGGCAATGAACCTTCGGGTTCCTTAAAAGCCATTTGTAGGTAAGTAGTAAGTAAACATTTTTGAATAGATCTCTTAAAAGCTCATATTCTTCCATAACTCAGTAGAAATTCCTGCAATTTTATTAGCCCATTACTATTATTACTATTATTGTTATTATCATTATTATCATTATCATCATTATTATTGTTATTGTTATTATTATTATTATTATTATTATTATTATTATTATTATTATTATTATTATTTGATCAACAAATGAAGAGGCTCGAACTATTTTTTTTCAATTATCTCTTGTAGATAGAAGATATGATTTACATTTAATCTACCTGTGAGAAAGACTGCTTGTTCTTCTACATTCTTATCTTTGTTTCATTCTTTCCAAATATATTTAAGTACTTTGTCATTCAGTTTTCTTAATCTATTAGTTACACTACGTAATTCCACTACAATTTTTACAAACATCTTATATTTTCTTTCTTATATACGATAGAAATATATCTAGCTTATATTACAGTTGTCTAATAGCCTACATTTTCTCCATGTAAACATTTTTTTAAATAGATCTCTTAAAACTCATATACTTCCATAACTCAGTAGAAATTCCTGCAATTTCAGTAGCCCATTATTATTATTATTATTATTATTATTATTATTATTATTATTATTATCATTGCTCTTAAATTATACAAGAATTATATCAATTGAAAGCTGAGCGTTACAAGGAAGTCTGTAATTTTATTCCCGTCGACTACGCGCATGCCCTGCAGCGCTCCTCAAACTGCCCGTGAGATTAGCCCGTATCACGTAATATGCTTGAGATGCAGTAAAGTGTCGTTCACCCGTGCATTCTACCCTCCACAAGAAACACTTTCCAAGCTTTGCGCCTTGCTAATCCCAGGCCGGCGAGGGCTGGAGGTTATTAAATCCGAGAGGCCGGGACGGTACGGGACAGGAAGACTAGCATCCAGATTTTCGCTGGCACTTTGCCGTACCAAGGGATCTACACGCTCCCAGGGATATTTTTCTTACTTTTCTTGATGTTTCACAGTGAGAAAATCAATCTTATCAATACCACTTACGTCCACACCTGTGGAGTAACGGTTAGCGCGTCTGATCGCGAAATCAGGTGGTCCGGGTTCGATTTCCGTTTGGGGCAAGTTACCTGGTTGAGGGTTTCTTTCGGTGTTTTTCCTCAACCCAATATGAGCAAATGCTGGATGACTATCGGTGATGGACCCCGGGCTCATTTCACCGGCATTATCACCTTTATCTCATTCAGACGCTAAATAACCTAAGATGTTGATAAAGCGTCGTAAAATAACCTACTAAAAATACTACTCACGAATTCATATGCTCAACAAGATAATGAAAGCGTCTGTATACATGTGGTGCTACATGGCACGGTGTTGATAATAAAATATTATACATATGTATTCTATAATTAAGCAGTGATTGTAAATTAGTGTTCTACCAACTAAGCTACGAAGGCCGTTTTTCCTGAGATACCGTATATTCATTTCCTTCACCACGTCTTGTTTCTTGGACGGAATTTTTCGACTGCTGTATGACAGTGAAATAGTTCGAACACTATAAAGACATCATAAACAATTGCAGAAATGAGATTCTTAAATCTGAAAAATTTTTCACAAGAAAATAAAAAAATGAAAACACTAAATATAGTTTAAAATATAAATTTGACAACTACCAACATCAATAACGTAAGCAAAAAATGCCTTACAAGGCATAAAAATAGACTATCTACATAAAAGTGGACAAATTTATTCATACACGGTCTTGCTAATAAAAACTCTATATACAGACGTTTAACTGTCTTATACTTATACAATGAGTAGCTCGTTTATAAGTCGTGTGTAAATTCCTTACTAATAATCACTACATACGTCGTGTATAACAGTATAATGTTACACAGCTACGTCATAGTTTCGTCATTACTTCGTTACGAATGGTAATAGAATATCTGAGGTTCTCTATTGCATCCGGTAGAGCGCTTTAGTGTGGCGTGTTAAATATCGATAGTGCAACTGGCTCTAATCGATTACCACACTACATTTTGTTCAAAGAGTACAAGCTACAGCAATATTATTCTAATAATTCTATGATCTTTGGTTTGTTCTTCTGTGGTTACAAGGTAACCATCATCATAAAATGACAGTCGATAGGAACAGCTGTTAGAGGGGCGGACATTTTTTCGCTATATACAACGCTTAAACAAGGGGTTTCGTGTATATAACTACTGCAAAGCAATTCCCATTGTATAGTTACAGCCTGTTTATACGTCCTTAGCTTATTCACGGTTTATTAGTAACGTTTTCTGTCTCAACTTGCATAAGTCTCGTATAAAAACATACACGGTTTATCAGTAAGACTGTAAATATAATTATTTTCACATATTTTTCATTTGTTTTTAAAATGGAGTACAGTTATGCATACGTGATGCACAACCTGTCACAAAAAATTATACATATTATTATTTTGTACGAATTTCTTCTGCCTTGGCGCATTTCAATTATATTTGGCATGTTGTTATAAGATTTCTACAAGACTCCGTAATTTCAGTGTCTACATGCCAAACAGCTCTGATGATTCTATGACCCCCAACTTTAGTAGTACTGTAATTTTGAATTTTGTTCAATCTCTTCTTAGCGAAAGACCAGAGATTTTCGATCGGGTTCATTTCAGGACTGTTACTTGACAAATTAATTATTTTGATGTGAGAATCCTGAAGAAATTTCGAAACCTACATCGTTCTATCTGTGGCATAGAGCACCATCTTGCTTGAATGTTCAGCCATTGTCAGAAAAGCAGTCTCTTATCCATGGCATGAGCTTAGTCTGTCACAATAATTGATATAGTAATAGTCAGTGTTGTGAAGATTGTGTGTTCGTTTACAAAACTATAGAATTATAAACTTAAAAATTTAAAAAAAATATGTATTTAGTCCAAAAATTTGTCTACGTCTGCATATGGTTAAAAATATAAATAGTGAGAGATCGCAGAAGCGATTGATTTACGATCTGATAGTAGGCTGTGAGCCTAGATTCTAAGAGGAGATCCTAGAATC
This sequence comes from Periplaneta americana, assembly GCF_040183065.1. NCBI lineage: Eukaryota > Metazoa > Arthropoda > Insecta > Blattodea > Blattidae > Periplaneta > Periplaneta americana. The sequence continues at coordinate 78,125,918 of NC_091131.1, forward strand.
AAGGAAACAAAATTAAAAGAAAGATTTTAAAATAGACGTCCGTTGTCGTGTTCTCCTAGGGTTCTTAGAGCTGATTACATGATTCGTTCTTCTCATGGGAGTTCTGAGCATATTTACCATTTTGTCTCAACTTACAGTATTTTCCCTCCCAATTTATGAATTATACAGGGTTAGTTTGGGAATGGAAGTTTTGATTATTTTAATGAAAGTTATACAAGTTTTAGGACTTCAAAGCATATTTCAGGGAATTCATATCACACGTGAAGACATGAGATATCTGGAAGATTTCGCTTAGGATTTGATTTCATTAAAAAAGGCTTTAACACTAGGTAAATATTTTAATATTATGTTGCAAATTTCCCGTTCATTTTCAACGGGCACTGCTAGTACCATAGTAAACATCATATATCCTTTTTCATGTTTTCCACCATATTTACTTTCTATGTTGTATACCTATAAAATTTTTTATAATGTTTTTCTACACTTGAAGTAATCTCCATTTTCTGTATATTCTTCATTTTATTTTATGGCCTATTAAGGTATGTTTCACTTTATTTCTAAGGAATTTAAATTCAGGTCAAGTAAATCTTTCTATCCTCTTTTCGAATGGCCCTAATTTCACTTCCAAATATGAAATTTGGAAAAAAATCTTAACTAGTTCATTTCAAGTCTCTTATTCTTCTTAAAACTTCTTAACTCTCGGTCTGAACTCGCGAAACTTGGATCCAACGGAAACAATTGGACGATCTATATAAGGATTTAGAAAAATCTCGAGTTATTTTACTAATCCATTAAATTTATTATCCACTACCTTTTGGCCTACATTTATTTTTTCACCCGTAACTAATTAACACTTTCTAAAAATATATATTTTATGAATACAGGCCTATAATGTTTGTCAGAAAATATAATCTGATTTATCGCTCGTAGAAGCTGAGAATTTTTTTTTCACAAAGAAATCAACTTTCGGGAGAATAACACTGCAAACACTAATGACAATTTTGAAGTACCTGCACACATAGCTGTTTGGGAAGCCTTCTATAAGTCATCTTGCTACCTTTGACGTAATTTCAATGATTTAACTAGGAACAAATTTCCAAACATGGCAGTTCATTTTGTTTCTGGTTCTGTACAACATGTTATAAACAGCACATATACACCCTGACATTTTAACACAGCACTAATTAATATTAATATTTACTAGCCTAGTAACAATCTATTTTATAGTAGATTACAGCTTGCTTCGCACACCCTGCCGCCTAGGTAGCAGCACCTGCGCAGAGACGAAGGCATTAGGCCTACTAAAGAATGTCGTTGACTCACGTTTTATAATCCCTCGGAATTCGAAAGACGATTTGGAACAGTTTGTAATGCTGAAATTGTAGCCTTCGTCTCTTGTTGATAGAACAATAAAATTAGCATTTTTTAAAATTAGGCCTAATAAATGAATAGAAGTTAAAATGTATTGGAAATGTTACGGTTTTATCAAATTAAGTTTTATTGTTGTCCACATGCGTTTACTAATTATTACAAGCATCAGATTACTATCAAATTTATCTTTGCAGCTGTCAGCAATGGGTATATAATACGTTATTGTAAATTCATTCTTAATGTCGGAATTAATTTTGTCTCACTGAAGCAAAGAAAAAAATATGTAACAATTAATTACGGGAAGTAATACGAAGTATGCAATATTTCTCATAATAGCCAGTTTTGATACAAAATAATAATGTTACATTAAATACAAATCAACATTTCTTAACTGTCTCATATATAAATTATTCCACATTAGTACCTCACGTTTTAAACAATAGTCCGATTCCCGCTATGTTAATATTTGTATTTGTAGACGTAATTCCACACCTCTCCTCTAGATGCCTAGTCCGTGATATTTCGCACTCATATCAATGCTCCTAGTATACAACTGTCCGATATTATATTTATAGTAAGATATTTGATAATACATTTGAAGACAGTTCAATATTTTCGTAAGTCAATTAATATTTTATTGTGTTAGAGTATTTCGTTACTTCTAATCTTTGTACAGTATACTTCCTTCTAATCGTGTAATAGTCTATAGTAATCTCAGACCTCGAGTGTCATTTATTAGGAATATTTCGTGAATAAAATAAAAATGTAAATAATATATCCCTAAAATTCGTTCACGAAATGTTAATAATTGTATCTTTATGAATACTTAATCTATTCAGACATTGTGAAGTCGAAATAGATGAATAGCGATTACTGCAATAAAGAAACGGAATGTTATTCAGTAATGCCAATTGAGAAAAGCGAAATACAGCTTCAAAAATGTTAATTATATGTACTGCACTTTTATCTTGTTATTATAACAGAAGTACGTTTTCATTATCTGCTGAAATCATAATTTAATTTAAACATTTTATAGTACAATTACAAATAAGTTGATTCCTACATTAATTAAATGAACAATTGTTATGAAGGAGTGTCATTTTCTTTAGATACAATAGACATGGAATTAGAAGGTGAAGATGTAGATGTGGAAGTAGATTTTCCAACTTTATTCAGTACATTGGATTCATTATCATCGATTTACGAGGAAATAGTAGGTGACACTGACTAAACAAAAGAAGGACCATGCGATAAATTGATAGTGATAAATCTATCTGCACAAATTATCGCGATGTATAACTGTGATTGGTTGGAATTCAAAATTTCATTACACTTCATTGGCCGAAAATAGAATGATGTCTTGTAAACGAAATGGTCAATTAAATCCCAGTCGAGTTTTGATTTTCTCTAGATAAATTAAACCCTCTAGTGGAATTACTGTTGATAAAGTACAGTTATCTTTCTTAGGGATATTTTATCATTGTCACAGTTTTCAGAAAAGTAGTTCTAGTATTTTAACAAATGTACCTAAATTTAAAAGCACAACAAAGTAGAAACAAGTCTTGTTACAATTCTTATCTAAACGTCCAATATAAACAAAAAAAAAAATACCTTCGATTTTATGTACCGGTATTAATCAGTTCAGAATTGAAAGTGTAACTGAAGGTCTTTAAGTGGTATCAGACTTACCGATCCTCTTAAAACTGTCCACCATTTAACATAAACCAACTATATAGTGGCAGAGAACTACAAATTAGTCTGGCAGTTGAACTTCTTTCTGTTTAAAAAAAATTCCATTCAGCACTGTATGTGGGCGAGTGCACTGACCTTCGTCTGTTTCTGAACGGATTAGGGATTTTCACTTATACTACAGCAATTTAGATAGAAGAAAAGAATGCTTGAAAAAAGCACTATAGAAAGAGAAGCCATTAGTTCAGACTTCAAGGTTCACAATGACCGTTTCGAGTGCATTGCAAATGAATACCTAGTTAGGAGGAGAAACGAAGGAAATTATAGGAAAATGAACCACGGCGAGAGAAAGAAGTAGGGCAGACGAAAGAGATGGAGTATTTAGTTTTTAATGAACTTGAATCTCGGAAGAACAGAAATGCTGTAACAAACCTTTTGTCATTCGCTAAAAAAATATTGATTTTCTTTTTTTTTTTCCTCTCCCTTTACATACTTTTATTCCCTTCTCTTTTATGATGCTCTCGTAATTTTTCCTTTCTTTTTTGTAAAAAATTCAGATGGTAGAGTAAGGGATGAGGGGTGGGGTTTAATGCCCAATTCCCGTAGCTCCCGGATTAAAGTATGGCGAAGAGTTTGAGTGTGGAGGTTGGGTAGTGGTAAGGGTGCCTATGTGTTATAGGGAGAAGGTTGGTTTGAGAGAATTTCACTATATCGTGGAGAGGGGAGAGTATGTTAAGAGAGAAAGAGAGGGTGGGCATGCTAGAACGAAGGCATACGCGGATGTTCCCTTTATTTTGTAGTACGTCATTTGCATTGCAAATTTTCTGCGACGCGCGACGCCGAATTTCAATCCCAACTACCCCCACCCTCCCCACACCTCTTTACATCTTTCTACCCCTTCCATCTTTTTATATATATTCCCCTCCCTCTACTCCTCCAGTGGTTTCCCAAATTCCAGTTTTCACACGCGAGCTTCTCTGCCACTTACCTACTTAAATCTTTCCACTTCTTTTTCTCCCAAAGGGCTAAGTTATTCCCCTCCTTGAGAAATTTTACATACCCCCATCGTACCCAATGGCTTTATAGTCGAACTTATAACGAGAATCTCTGAATCTGTCAATCACTTGTATCTCCGAAGAATGGAAACTGCAAGTGTGAGAATCACTGGATATCTCTCTGTCTTTCAATACACACACTGTTGTTCACAGTTTAAGGGAATGAGGGCCCGTGCTCACGGTACAACCCATATAGACTTCCAATAAATCAATAAACCGAAAAAATAAACTTTCAATTACACATTCAACCATACATTGTCTACACAGTTTGTAACAGTAAGTTAAAAACAACTACAGGAGATCTACATTCGAAAATTTGTATGTCTTTGTAAACGACGATCTAAAATAAACCGGCTTTCATGTTACCCATTTCCTTTTACAACAGTTCCTGAACACAAAACGTTCTCTTGAAAGGAAACCAGTCTTCCATTATGTAAGTTAAATAAATATTTACTTTTTTTTTTGTGCATCATCAGAAAGACTCTCGTTCCCAAATGCAATCTCATAATCTTCAGAGAATTTTAATATCATCGCAATGAATAAATTTATTTAATTTATTTAACTAGCTAGCTACTGAGTACAAATTAAAATTATAAAACAAAAATGTTTGTATCCACTACCGTATGAGCCAGGTTCGTGTACGGTGTGGTCTTGGCCAATAATATAACATAAAATTTACAAGGACAGTTTACTAATTACAGTAACTTAATTCGAACCAATAAATAACACACAAGAGCAAAATAAAAAAGAAGAAAGAGAAAAAGAGAGAAAAAACACATTTAATATAAATTGATAATCAGACAGAAGCCTGTGATGTTAAAAAAAACATGAATATAGTCGACAGAAATATAAGTTAAAAAAATACACACATTTGTTAATATTATACATCATGAGTAATTTTATAAATTTTTTCTTTAAAAGCTTAAATTTTAATATATTTCAAAATTGGAAAACAGTTTGTAATTTTATTATAAAGTCTTGGGCCGAAACTAGCACCATGTTTAAGAGCTGCACTTTTATGACATTTATGCTCAATTAATTGGAAAGTAGACTTTTGTCTTCGAGTACAACATTCATGTTGGCTTGATTCATGTTTTATTTGATTTCTATGGTAGTAAGTTAGTAAACTACGTATATTTATAAATTTTTCAATAGTTAATATTTTAAAATCTGCATGAATTAAATTTTTTGGGTAATCCATATTTTTGGTCAGACAAATTTTTATTAATCTTCTGTGTAATAAAATTAATGGTTTAAGTACAGATGATGCTACTCCATTCCAATTTATTATACCATATTTTATTAATGGTAGTACTAAAGATAAAAATATTATTTTCAATGTCTCCTTAGTGATCAAATTTGGAAGTATTATGAATTTATAAATTGTCTTTCTTATACTTGTACACATAAAATCAATTTATTTATCCCAACGTAAATGCTGATCTATAATAATTCTAAATATCTGACTTGTGTAGAAGGTGTTAGATGTGGGCAATTACAATAATTATTTGTTAATTCATTACATGAAATATTATGTGATAATTATTCACAAGTGGAGGTAAACCTTTCGTTGTTAAAGAAAAAGGAATCTAGGTAGTTTTATTAGTATTTAAGGACAGGAGATTAGAGTCAAGTCAATTGTTTACTACGTTAATTGCATTGCTAATGAGAAGCTCAAAAATATTGTAACTAACTTCTGATACAACTAATAAACGACTTAAACCATAAGTACGATATTTAGGTTTCCCTTTATATCGGAGTTAATTCCTTCCATCAATAGTTAAATTTAACTTTGTTTTTGAACTTGTGTAAACGATATCAATTCATTTTTATTGGACAACAATTTGTTAAAGGGTAACGGAAATTGTGTACATTATGATAACTGTAAAATGAATTTCATTTGAAAAAAAATTAACACCTCATTTTATATAATGCATTATCGTAACATGGATGAAACGAAAACCGAAGTACAACATTCTCAATTCATAACAATTCAGAAACAATGAGTGCAGTTGATTAAGGTTAGATGAGCTAACCTGAAAACAAATTAAGAAGACATCCATGAATTGTACATTTTCTGACTCTTTCTACAGTGATTTAAAACTTAGCTCTTTTCATGAAACAATAGCTTTAAAGAAGTCATCCGTTAGTAAGATAAATAGAAATGTTGAATAAATTCGCTGATAATTTCCAAGCAGGTTTCATATTCGTTACTCTTTTCGAAATAACCATATATATATTTCTGGAGGTAGTAGGGTAGTAAATGCTCAAAAATCCACACCTGTGGGGTAACGGTTAGCGCGTATGGCCGCGAAAACAGGTGGCCCGAGTTCGAATCCCGGTCGGGACAAGTTACCTGGTTGAGATTTTTTCCGGGGTTTTCCCCTCAATCCAATTTGAGCAAATGCTGGGTAACTTTCTGTGCTGGACCCCTGACTCATTTCACCGGCATTACCACCTTCACCTCATTCAGACACTAAATAACCGAAGATGTTGATACACCGTCGTAAAATAACCCACTTAAGTAAAAAAATAAAAATACTCAAAATATTCAAATTGAAGCCAAATTTATAGTTTTGTATGTCTATTAAAATACTTACTAAAAATAACATAAAAAAACTCATCTCAGTGTGCAAATCTGAGTGTAATAAAAATGTTGATGAAAGAAGAAACACGATAATAATCTACTTACAATAAAAGGCATATGAATTATAGTTATTAGAAATGGGCGAAAAGTTTGTAGATTCCATTGCAGAGAGCCTTAATTAAATGACAGCAAATAAGGAGTCACAACATGCTATTAAATCTATATGGAGATATTGAATTCTAATTTATTTCGTTTATAATTCAGAGTCTATAATTTTCACATTGAACTTCAATTTTGACAGGGTTTATTCTCTTCTAGTAATATTTAAAACGTTGTATTAACGTTACTATTCGATTAATATTATATTTATCATTAAAACTGCTTATTGAATATTTTTTCTTCACGATTATTCTCAAAAGACTATCAATTTTTATTAACAAAAGATGTATAATTTCACTTGATAAACAATTACCTTATCTTTTAAATAACAGTTCACCAAATGGCATATTAAACTAAATTAGAGCTGCACCCAAGTGGATAATTACAAACAGGTTTGTTTCTGTATCAGCGAAATTATAAGTAATTGAAATATTTTTTATAAATTTAATGCAAATTCAGTTCAGAGCTGTCTGTTGTGCAACAGTCATAATCGAAGTTCAGCTTTACGTCAATTAAGTATCAAATCGACTTTGGTCTAAGATAACTGCGCTCAGTGGTATCATGGAAATTATGTCAACACAACCAAGCAGAACACGATAACCTAATACAAACACACGTCCGGTAAGTTTCTCTACTGCACATACAAGCGATAGGTCCCAATCACGACTGCCAGATTCCTATGTACCATCACTCCATACTTGTCCTCCGATGTCCTTCAAAGGGTGACACAAATCTAGTGAAACCGGATTCTATTTATGACAGGGGTGCTCCGTAACTATTGCCGAAGACTAGAGTGTGGCTTCATACATCGGAGCCTGGAGCAAAATATGTACAGAATATTAAGACAATGTTTATAAAATATTTTCGTGCAGAACTACCGTTTTACTTGCTGAAAATCCAAGATTTATTCCTTAATATACATAATCATTGACCCAACGATAGACATAATATCTTCACATGTTGTATAGATGTCAAATTCAATAGTTAATTCCATCTTCAGTATATATATTTTCAGTTAAACATGTCAAAATTGTTCCAACAGACGAAATTTTAACTCTAGAATTTCAGTCATGTTCATTAATATAGTAAAGAAGAAATGCGCACAAGTGTGCATAGGTTGTTTGTTAGTTTTCGGCAGTGTTGCCAACACATAAATTGTATCCCCGTCAGTATAATACTTGGAAATCCGTCAGAATCCGTCAAAATTAAAAAAGGGACCCAATAACGCAAATTTTAACACAACTTATTTACTAATCCTGATTAAAATAATAATTCGTCAACATCTAACTTGATTACGAGGAAATCTGAAACAGGGGATTCTTAAACATAGTACGGAACAGGCAGGACTGTTCAAATAAAAAGTAAAATCTCCCAAAAATTAAACAATTAAATATAACAGCAGCTGAAAATGTCAAAAGACGATGTAAATTGTAATTTCCTCCAGAAGATCCGTCATCCGTCAAAGCCTTTTTTTTCCGTCCGCTACGTTGAATTTCCGTCAGTTTTGACGGAATATCTGCCCAATTAGCAACACTGCCATGCACTCCTAGCATTGTTACTACGTTCCTCATGCGTTGATTAGTCCTAGAACAGCTTCGGTCGACCATGGCGCTAGTGGCGTAGAACTCGCCATGTTCATGACGACACAGTAGTACGATTCTTTTAGTGTTGTGTTACTGAAAGATACAGTTTGGCCTACACGTAAGTTGAACATTATCTATTCATTCATTCATTCATTCATTCATTCATTCATTCATTCATTCATTCATTACTGTTTCTGCCCATGGGCAGGTCCTTCATTGCAAAATCAGAATTCTCCTATCTTTTCTATTTTCTGCCTTCCTCTTATCTCCTTAGCGATCCATGTATCTTACTGTTGTCTATCATCTGATATATATTCTTCTACCACAAACCTTTCTTCCCTTCACCATTCCTTCCAGTGCATCTTTCAGTAGGCAGTTTATTTTCTGCCAATGACACAGCTAGAGGAACCCCATACACAATTTAATTCTTTATCAGTCATAGTTAAGAGTAGTCTACGACATCATGCCTAAACTAGTCTTACGAAATGCGCGCTGAATTTGCTAATGATATGGCGTTGTTAGCAGAAGAGAAGACTATAATGAGGGATATGTTATTGGAGCTAAACAACGGCTGTGAACAGTATGGGATGAAGATAAATGCAAATACGACGAACACCATAGTCATAGGAAGAAAAATGGAGAAGATTAACTTCATAATTCTGTATGAGGCAGTAGAGGCCTTAACTCTGCCAGGGAAAATAAAACTATTATTATTATTATTATTATTATTATTATTATTATTATTATTAGAGCAAGTGGACAACTTCAAATACTTGGGCTGTACTACAAGCAGTAACATGAGCTGCTGCCAAGAAGTAAAAAGAAGGATAGCAATGACCTCTGGGAAAATAACTAAGGGAGAGAGTAGTGAATTGCTTTGTATGGGGTGTTGCATTGTATGGGGCAGAAACATGGACATTACGACGACGTGAAAAGAATCAACTAGAAGCATTTGAAATGTGAATGTGGAGAAGAATGGAACTTTTGAAGTGGACAGACAGAGTAAGAAATGAAGCTGTATTGGAAAGAGTATGTGAAAAAAGAATGATGCTGAAACTGATCAGGAAGAGAAAAAGAAATTAGCTGGATCACTGGCTAAGAAAAAACTTCATCCTGAAGGATGTACTAGAAGGAACGGTGAACAAGAGAAAATATTGTGACAAAAGAAGGTATCAGATAATAGATAACATTAAGATAGTCCTATATGGATCCTACGCGGAGACCAAGAGAAAGGCGGAAAAGAAGGAAGAGTGTAGAATGGATGGTTTGCAATGAATGAATGAATCAATCAATCAATCATTCAAACGTAGTTCACTTATAATGTGTACTGTATCGTCATAAAAGTTGACTTTCTGCTATTCTCATCATGCGACCTGATAATCAAACAGAATCTTTTTGTTAATTTCTCATATTGATTAAAATTCTTAAACGTAACTAACTATACATTAAAAATGAACGGATCCTTTGCAATCTGTTTTTTAAAGTTGCAATGTAAATTGCAGGTAGTCTACAGATAGAATTGAATAACTAGATAATGCCGAGAATTCGTCATTAATTAATTTAAAAACTTAAAATTGTTAGGTCGACAAGTTAAAAGTGTTAACATTTTTAAAATGTGTCGTAGGACACTGAAGAAGACGCAGCACCGGCGTCGAAACGGGCCGTCTGTCTAAGGTACATAACCTTTTTAAAAATGTTAACACTGTTAACTTGTCGACTTAACAATTTTAAGTTTTTAAACAAAGTGTTAACGTGAACTAGAATCAATGATTAATTAATTATCTGAGAAAGTTGAAAAAATCCTCGGAAAAACTCATTCATGCTCGAACACTGCCTCGAAATATCGAAATTTCTAGTTATAAGGTTATCATAACTCAAGGACATAAGACAAGACAACCAGCTAATCGCCATGGAAAACAGGTGAATCTTTAGTTTCTTGCAAGGAACCAAACTCTCGTCTGCAGAAAACGCTAGGTACCACTTTAGCAACAATGCAACGCAGAATTTTACTATGCACCAAAACATTTCTTCAGAAGAGCAAAATGTGAGAGAGTAAGAGAGGGGTGGAATGAGGAAAGAGGAGGAGAGAGGGGGAAACAGAGAGAGAGACTGAGGAGAGAAGGGTAAAGAGAGAGAAGTGGAGGGTATACACAACATGGAGTCGACAATATGATTGCCATTTAGACTTCAGAACAGTGGAGCACATTAGCGCAAACTCTCAGCCCCGCTGGAAACACCAGCGACTGAAGCTCCGTTTGATTTCCCAGGAGACTCACTGAAAAGTCATTACATGAAGACGCCGGCGTTCCACTGCAGCTTGCAACCGATATGCAGTGCTGGAATGGTTATTTATTACATCTCTAACATTCGTCACACCAAATACAAGCGCAATGTCTATAAAGCTATACCGGTAGACTCAGGGGTCCGTGTCAAGTAACAGGAAATTCTTTCTCTTTCACCATTAACGTTTAGATCTTATAGCCTATCCTGGTCGTTTTTCCAAGTTATCCTGGATCTATTAATATCGCTATATTCTTCGGGATGATAACTACTGTGGGGAGCTTAAGAGCAAGTCTCTGCGAGGCGTATTTTAATTAGATGCGGTGCGGGGAGGTATTGATGAATGGAGCACCGCTCTTCCTAGAACTGACCAGTGATAAAATAAGTTATTATGGGTTACGAATCTTACGACATTAAACAGATGACATCACTGTCAGCACATAATGTAGGTGAAAATATCAGTTAGTTTGAGACTAGCTCCTTGCGGGTGTGTTGTATAATGAATAATTTAATGTTGTTCCGTCACAGACTTAACATTTCATATAATAAGGTATAAAACCTTTATATTACATATTTATTCTTGGGTATTAACGTTTTCGTCACTACATGCGACATCATCAAATACCATAATTGTATTCACAATATAATAACCTATATATATATATATATATGCCCTTGATGTCAGAAGTTAAAAGCTTAACCTAATATTCATAAATAGGTATAAAACTACAAGTCTTCATGATTTAAAAATTAAAATTTGGGAAATATCATGCCAATATGTTAAATATGAAGACTTGCTTACATGCAAATTTGACTATTTTGTCATACAAATTTACTGTGAATATAATGAAGTAACCATTTGAACCTGATATTACACTGATATGTTCATGTCAATTCTCAAGTATTAAATTACAATTCAGACATTGAAGTGTTTGTTGAAAACCATTAATGTTGATAGTAAAGGTGTCGCATCAGATGAAATGTTTCCTCTTGTGATCGTGTTCTTCTATATTGAAATTTGTAACGTGGGAGTGAATGTTGTAAATATATTTAACCTCGGTCTTCGATCTGGGAAGGATGTTGTATGAAATTGTGACAGAAAATTTCCAAACTGAAAACAAATATTTACGAATGTTTGTTTGAATTTAAGATTATCAAAATGTAATTAATATGTTGGAAAATTTATGATGTTATAACCTTGAAGTTATTAAGTAAGAAAATGTTACCAATGTAGATTTGATACCAAATTAAAGAATTATCTTCAAAATTCAATGTAAAGGGCAATATTTAGAATTCAGGTATTAACATTTTATAACTCGTATTATGCATGTGTTGTATAAGTTGAAACTGTTACTTTATATTTTAAAAGTAGATCGAATGTTTCACATTGGTTAGTTACTGTATTGTAGTTAGTATTGTGTCTTTATGTCGTTTTCTGCGAGCAAGAGTGGCGTTACGCTGGCTGTTGCCTGCGTGTAGGATTGGCATTACTCCACATTCCTACCAGGGCTGATCTCGTGAGCTCCCCACAGTAGGCTTAGAAACTTACTACCGAAAAAATAGAGTTAATTATAGCAAGTAGTACACAGAATGGGAGTGAAATATCTTCGAGATTTTCAGAGCGAATAGCTGATGTTGAATGTAACAAAAAAATTTAATAACATGTGGAAAGTTCATAGTTTTCTCAGAAAAAAAAAAACTTTTTTTCTGAAGTGTTTAACACCATCTTTTTCGTTAACAATTGCGAGTAGAATAGAGATTTTTGTCCATATCGGTAAAAAATCGAATAAAGAACAAAGAGCCATTTAACTCTCTGGAGTAGTCAATAGCATGGACGGTTTTCGTGTAAATTTGATTCAAAAACCACTAATTTCAAACCACTGAATGATGCAACCAGCTTGCAATATTGTAGCGGAAGATAGTTCACCTAGGGGGACACACCTGAGTCAGTTGACTTCTTACAGCTGTATTGCGAGAAGAAATAGGAATGTGTTAGCAGCGGTGTTGCCAGATTGCTAAAACTTTCAACTTAATTTTCTAATTAATCGTGCGTTTAAACACAAAACATAATCGTCCCTTTCAATCTGCTGGGTTATTTCACTTCCACCCTGTATAGGCTTTATCTTAGCGTACATCTGCCTCACCTTGTAATGAAACTCAAGTAAGTTATTTACCTATTTTAAGTATACAGAATAACAGAAATAAGTCTTTTTCATATACCCGGTTATTTTAAATACAAATTAGCTAATATGTATATTTATAAACAATATATAGCACTTACACTTGAAGCAATGCTTAATAGAGTATTTAGGTTTACTTCTTTTTTTTTTATAAACGTCAGAAAATACGCAATTAAATAACTTATTTCAGTCATAATATAAAGGCGGTGAATGTCCTCTAAGGCGTCTTACATATATACATATATACAGGTTGTTTCCGAGGTGGTGTTACAAATTTTCAGAGATGATTGCGAAGGGCACATGTATCAATTTGAGATAAGGAACCCTGACCCGAAATGACCGAGTCGAAAGTTATAAGCAAAAATAGTTGTGTGGAAATGGAATTGTAATTTGGCACCACGTGCCCTCCTTCCCTTAACTTTTGGAACAGTCGTGGAAAGATGGTATGGGCCGGATGTTCCTAAGTGGGTATTTGGGCCGATACAATCTGTGAGCTTGTCTACTGTTCCCATTGGCTAATTCGTATTCGAAAATCAGGTCTGTTTATTCCGCTCTCATGTACTCCTCCATTTTACTAGGACTGATCGACTGGACACTGCAACTTGTAAACATACACTGCTGTCTACAGACGTGCATATCAGGACCGACCATGTCCTTTACACATTACGCTATCTGTATTGCTTTAGTGTAGTTTCCTGTCCCCATCCCTCAGACAGCGCACTGAAAGGAATACTGTAAGTATACAACGTAAACAACGTCAGATGAATACAGTGTGTGTAAGATGTACAGCTAAATACACATAAATAAAGGGTACAGGGGAATAAAATTATTTCATTTCCACTCAAATATTTTTGCTTGTAACTTTCGACTCGGTCATTTCCGGACCGGGGTTCCTTATCTCAAATCGATACATATGGCCTTCCCAATCATCCCTGAAAGTTTGTAACACCACTTCGGAAACACCCTGTATATATAATAGCATTTTCTAAATTCCGAATGCACAAAATCAAGACGACAACTTAAATAGGTTGAGGAAACAAGCGACTGACTAACCCAGACACCCTTGGCGTAACTAAACGGACTCGCACATTGTCAGCGACTGTCAGGACTAAATAATCGTACTGATACACACAGAAATATCGGCGCGACTTATAAATAGGGGATTCATCCTTAATGAAAATTATAAATCGATTTGTAGTAGCTACTATCTGCTTGATATTGACTAAATTAATGCAAGAGTGCTTTAAGGAATAACACAAGACAAGGAATGAGTAAAATGAAATACAGTTCCACTTCCCTTCCGTAAAAAGAATACGGAACTGTTAGCTGTGTAACAGTATAACAGCACATGTCGTCACTAAAGTAGTACCAAGGCTGTACGTCACCATTTATTTCCTATAGGCCTACTTGTTTAATCTTCCAAATGGACTTTATTGCGAGGCAAATATTTCGTGCATTATGTGTGAACTGAACTGTATGAAAGTCCTGGATTCGATGTCGTCGCAGTTCAACCAATCATTAATAACTCCTGGGCGTGTCACATGGGACAGGATTACCGAGAGAATGCAGTCAGTTGACAGAAATGTCGATAACAAAATGGTTGGGCGACGTTAAGGGAGAGAGAGAGGACAACACTAGCATGCTTGGCGTTTCTCGGATTGCTGTACATATTTTACCATTTAATTGAAATATTTTTAATATTATTAATGTTTTACGTTAGTTCCAATGTGTCACTGAACCAACTAGTTGTAGGGATGAGAGAGAAAGTAGTTTCAACTCATCGTAAACAAATTATATATTCAACATGAGTAGATTTAAAGCAACAGATTAAACGCAGTTTTAACGTCACATTGGGGTTAGGTCATTAGTTAGTTAGCGGGATTTAAAAAGGGCGCGTCAGCTACTCTTACTATTTGCGACCTTATCTAAAATCCTTCAGAAACAAAAGACATAAACAATAAAATATTCTGAATGCTAACATAAGACTAAAACACATTGTCACTAATGGGCTTAGGTCATGAGTTCCTAGTTCGTCTAATGGATCTTTCATCTGGTTTGTGCCGCACTTTCTACCTTGTCATATTTATAGGACAGGATACATTTCTAGGATCACCGATTTTGGGTTAATTATTTCTGGTGAAATCACTAAGTACATCAAAGTTGAATATATTTCTACTCAGTGGTTGCTCAATTTTTTATAGAGAAACTTCCGGTCTGGAGATTTCTTCTTAATGTTAGCCTCTTTATAATCCCGTCAGGTACCTACAATAGTGCAATGCGTAGATGTGATATTGGCAAATGAGATATCTCGATTTCGATGCCTATTATGTTACCTTTCTCTTTCTTCCTTTCTTGCAGTTATTTTATGGTAAAAAATACCATAGGTAGTACCAAACAACTTTCAATTTCATCGATAAAATTAAGTTCAACTTCAACGGACAGTCATGACCTCGAGTAGAGAATGAAGTGATAAATAATTATTTAATAAAAGTGATAATAATGCATATTATTACTAAATAAGGTATTTAATTTATTAACTACCTATTGTCTTTCATTTTATGACACTGCCTACTCTATTTTTAAAGAAAGAGTGAAATATAAAGTGCATAGTCATCCAGGATGCAGCGAAGTAGAAACCCTTGGACATGTTTTAGGTTATTGCCCTAAAGGAAAACTACTGAGAAACAGTGGCCACCATCGCAACCACTCTTCAGAAGGGTAAAGTGGAAGGTTTACAAGAAATGCACTGATTGGTTGAGAATGGGTCAACGAGAAGAGCAGACATTATATCCATCGATCGCCGGAATCAAAGAAGCCTCATTCTTGACCCCACTGTCCGTTTGAGAAGGATGATCAACAATCCAATGACGTTAATGATGAAAAGAAGTCTATTTACTATCCATGTATTCCTCATTTCAGTGAGAGATACAAAATGAATATTATTACATGAGAAGTGAAAGGGCTTCTTTTTGGCGCTAGGGGAACTTCATTTAATTTAACCAAAGCCATTCTCCTTTCTCTTAAATTTTCTAATGAGGACATTAACAAAATTTGTCTAACGGTATTGAGAGATTCATTATCCATTTTACACAATCACTTGTATAACACTACGTAATATATTTTTTTAACTTCATTTTATTATTCTTAATTGTATTTTAATCTCATGTTTCTCCGAAATCAAATTGTACTTTATTTTTAAATTTATCATTCTTCTGCATTCTCTCCGCAAATCATATTGTATCTTATTTTTAATTTAACCTCTGCTTTGTATTCTGGATCCTAGTGGTCAGCCGTAGCTGAGGGCCAGATGTCCCAAATTGTGAAGTTAGTAGTAGTGTGCTTTTTAGTAACGAATTATCGCGATGCAGCCCGCAATATACTGCCACACAGATAGGCTCCGCCTATTCGTTTGTAATAGATTCCAACCAAATGCGTCGATTTACTCCAAGTCACAAATATGTATTTCTGAATACTCTATGGGACTTCAAAACATTACCTAACAATATTCCATCTCTTCTATTAGTTTGAAGTTTTCCCATCACTGATAAAATATACGATTTGAATGCGTAAACAAAGTTTGTTCCCTGAATTACTTTCATCGTAATGTTAACAAATGCATGTGGTCGTCAGGAGATCATTCACTCATCCAACAGTTTTAAGGAACTGATACAAGAGAATCACTGAGAGACAAACTGGTGACCTAAAGAGCATTCATGTAACGATTCTACTATACAAATTAAAATGTACCGTTTCGTCTATTATGTACTTTTCTCTGTACATAAACGTGGCAGATATTTTAGGAATACCCTTTTCACAATTCGGAAAATATGTTGACTCTCTCTCATTTTAAGCGCTGCTGTTTTTTGCGGTTTGTTTGCAGCACACTCGTTTCGACATGGAAAGTTCATATTATGTTGATATTTATAATATATGGCGTGTTGTGTATTTCGAATCATTCGTTTCTACGTTCTATAGCGTAACTGTCATCAATAATGGCGATGAACGAACGGGCACGAGTTGGTGAGGTAACACGATCCGAGAAAAAAGAAGGGAAGCCTTCCTGTAGTCAATGGACATTGTATTCGAGCTTGAGTTCCCGTCTCAATGTTCTAAAAATTATATATCCGATTATATCAATCTGTGAAAATGATTTTGATTCGGTATATATGCGGGGAATATGAAAAAAGTGACGAAATATTCATAGGATCTCTTTAATTGCGTAAAAATATCTTTGTTGGGTGTTACTGTGATATTTTTACTTTTAAAGAATTAATTCTCATTTCTAAGGGTTTTTAATGTTCTTGAAAGTTAGAGGTGGGGTATGATAGCGTTTTTCCGTCACAGCTCCGACTGCGACAGCTCGGGAAAAGTCGCCGAGACAGATAATAGCAATTTTGTCACAGTGTGGCTTTTGTGTTCGGATGATTCTTGGCGATTTTGAATGTTGTAACGTCCTGGCATTCACAGAATCATTCATTAAAATAATTTAAAATCATTTTAAATTATTTATGAGAAAACACTGTTGAAATAAGACTAGATTTAAACACGTCGTTTGTAAAGAATCCTAGTGACGAAAAACTAGTCAATCAATATTACGATCTCACACTCAAGATCGAAATGTATCTTAAATTGTTTATGAGAAAATACTGTTGAAATAGAACTAGATTTAAACACGTCTTTTGTAAACAATCCTAGTGAGGAAAAACTAGTCAATCAATATTACGATCTCACACTCAAGATCGAAATTTTCTTAAATTATTTACGAGAAAACACTGTTGAAATACGACTAGATTTAACACGTCTTTTGTAAACAATCCTAGTGAGGAAAAACTAGTCAATCAATATTACGGTCTCAGACTCAAAATCGAAATTTATCTTCAATTATTTATGTGAAAGCACTGTTGAAATACGACTAGATTTAAACATATTCTTTGTAAATAATCCTAGTGAGGAAAAACTAGTCAATCAATATTACTATCTCAGACTCAAGATCGAAATTTATCTTAAATTATTTGAGAAAACACTGTTGAAATACGACTAGTTTTAAACATATTCTTTGTAAACAATCCTAGTGAGGAAAAACTAGTCAATCAATATTACTATCTCAGACTCAAGATCGAAATTTATCTTAAATTATTTGAGAAAACACTGTTGAAATACGACTAGATTTAAACACGTCTTTTGTAAAACGTCCTAGCGAGGAAAAACTAGTCAATTAATATTACGAGCTCACACTCAAGATCGAAATTTATCTTAAATTATTTATGAGAAAACTCTGTTGAAATGCGACAAAATTTAAAGATGTATTTTGTAAACAGTCCTCGTGAGGAAAAACTAGTCAATATTACGATCTCAGATTCAAGATCGATATTTATCTTAAATTTATGAGAAAACACTGTTGAAATACGACTAGATTTAAACATGTCTTTTGTCATTCATTAAAGACGATGGCAATACATACCACTTTCCAAGGGTAGTTATAATCAGTGGTAATATAGAAGTTTCTTGTTGCTGCAAGTTGCAGCGTGTCTGGGTTCTTCAAGTCTTGAATTCGTGGCCATTTTACGAAATTAGGAAATATAACTGTTCTTTGCAAGGAGTATGTATATCGGAACAAAACCGAAATGTATTCAAACATTACAATCAAAAGCCATAAAACAGCCCGTAATGTACCGAACACAAATCTCTGTTTTGAGATAGAAATCATTATTCTAACTAGTGACCGGTGATGTGTCCAGTCTTCTCGTTCACATATTCCAGAACATTCGATTATTGAGATTTTATAGAAATCAGTAATGAAGGTTAAATGTTAAATTCTTCTAAATTAACCGTCTTAAGCAATTGGGACTTTAGTTAGCACTAAACTTATATTTAATCAAAACATCTCAATGTTTCGCATCACGAGCAGACAGATAATGATTGACGTAAGTATGTTTAGGTAAAGAAAAATTGCAAGGCACATGTTTTCACATTGAGTTAGATCCTTATTCCTAGGGATATTCAATCCACGATTTTCCAAACTGAAGACTGCCGTCTATTTCACAGTCAAGATGTCTTACCAAACTCCCATCAATTTGATGGTGAAGTTGAGAAATTCTATATTAATCCGTGATTATGTTTCATGGTTAGAGATTTCGGCTAGTTTCCTTTAATGTCTTCAGGGGGATTATATGGCATATATTGTACAATACATTTAATGTGTTTGGTTACATGGTTACAACACGATAATCGCTCTTTCGTAATGCTCTCATGGACGCAATTTTCGTACAGAAAACATTCTATCTTTAATAAACAACTCTAATGCTCTCTCCACATGTTCATTTATAATTGCTGAGCTATGTATATCGATAAGAGGATCATCCTTTTCATTGTTTTCGCAATGTCACAATGTTTCCACTATTTGAAAACCACAGGTCTTTCAGTGAGTTTTCATTGTAAGCTCAAATAATGAGATGGATATTCTGTTAACCGATAGACCTATAGAATTAAATAGCGCATCGTTGTCGTTCAATTGACTAACTATTTTTCTATTCTATAATAGTTACATTTAAATGGCAACATCTCAACTCAACTTATCCAAAAACAAGTGGATACTGCACTAACTATAGAAATACATATACTATTTGCTTACTTACTGCTTTTAGAGAACCCGGAGGTTCATTACTGCCCTCACATAAGCCCGCTATGGATCCCTATTCTGAGCAAGATTAATTTAGTCTCTAGAATCGTATCCCACCTCCCTGCAATACATCTTTAGAACATCCTCCCATCTATGTACAGTAGTGGAAAAAAAAAACCGGACCGACCCTTGTAGGTGATTTCAGAGCCTTGTTCACTCCAGAGCACGACAGACTGGTACAGTCCGCGTCACCGTTTTTGGCGTGTGAAATAAGTAATGGGAACGTAAAATGCTAATGTCTTACCTTTACCGTAGTCAGTCTGACAACTGTGTTTGGCAAATGGCTGATGTGACGTGTATAGGAAGTGGTGCTATTATCAGCTGCACTAGCAACATGCTCACAGACTGGGTACAATACTGTAGGACACACGCCAAAAACGCTGGCGCCAGCTGTAACTAAGACTTTCGTAATTCGAATCCTGCCTGGGAAGGAAACTTCTTTTCATTCCTTATTCAAATTTATTTCCAATACTTTTCGATTGCAGCGATATTTTACTATTTAATTAGCTTATTATTCTCAGAACATGAATTTTACCAGCAATAAAAAAGTATTGGGAATAAATTTGAATAAGGAACAAAAAAAAAAGTTTCCTTCCCAGGCAGGATTCGAACCACTGAAGTCTTAGTTACCAGTCTATCGTGTTCTGGATGAACAAGGCTCTGAAATCAGCTACAAGGGTCGGTCCGGTTTTTTTTTTTGCCACTGTTGTATGTCTCGGTCTTCCAAAAGGTATTTTTCCCCTGAGGTCTTTCAACTAACACTCTACGCATTTCTGGATACAACCATATGTGCTACATGCCCAGCCCATCTCAAACGTCTGAATTTAGTGTTCCTAATTATGTTAGGTGAAGAATATGGAAGAATGTGAAGAATGTCAGAGACTATCGGACATTATCCAGCTTCAAAAACAAACCGAAGTTGCAATTTTTTAATTCAGATTCCTTTCACTTATAAGCTCTTTTCTCTGCGATAGTTTTGTAAAAATATATGTTTCCTTTTCTTATTTTTCCTTTTTTTTTTCTTTATTCTCTTGATCGCCAGATGAATTATTGTTGATTCTATTTGAATTTCCTATTTTTTATTATTTTATTACATTCCATTTCTTTTATCTTTCCTTACGTTTTCCCCGTTTACTATCTGTACAAACTGAGTAGCTTTTATTATATTCCAACCTTTAGATCTGTATTTTACTTTCTTTTTTCTATTATTATTATTTTCATATTGTTTAGTGTCGATTTTGTTATACTGTTATTTTCTGTAATATGTTAGTATCCTGTTCTTTAACTTTTTGTTAAATTTTCACTCCTTGTATTCTTTGTCACCTAGTAGAGTGTAAGAGAAGGTCCTATGGCCTTAACTGTGGCAGTATAAAAAAAAATAAATAAATAAATAAATTAGTATTATTAATATTATTATTATTATTGTTATTATTATTATTATTATTATTATTATTATTATTATTATTATTATTATTACAATATGTCCAGTTCTGTCTTGTACAACTTCCCCCATTCTCATGTAACTTCATTCCTCTTAGGTCCAAATATTTTCCTAAGCACTTATTTTCGAACACCCTTAACCTCTGTTCCTCTCTCAAAGTGTACTATTTACTATACATTCATATGAGTATTAGTGGCAGGTAATACTATGGTAAATTCTCGGTCTCATCTAGTCAAATACAAACTCTCTCTCACCAATTCAATCGACCTCGATGACCTCGCAATTGACAGAGCGTCTTTAAATAACCAATAAAGAAGATTATGACGTAAGGCCAGTCCGAGATATTTCAATGGTATACACATATGCCGTATTTTGAAATTACGGTAACACTTTCATATGATTAATTGTAAAATAACTTGGTGCATCTAATTTGTGTAAGTAACTCTTAAATATTTTAGTGGAATGTTATAGCACTTGAGAATCCGCTTGTTACTTAGCATACATCACGATTGTCAAATTCCTTCCACACTCTCTTCAACATACATCTGTTTATGAATGCAACCGCAGTAAAGATCCGATATCTTACTTCTTCTAGGTGTTGGGATAAAGAAGGCTCAAAAACTGCATCCGTTACACACCTTCAAGTAAAGAAATGACATGGTTTCAAGTCTGGTAACCTGGGAGGCCAAGGGAGATAGACCAATTCAACGGCGGTAGTGCGTCCAATCTAAGGATGTAATTTCGATGGGTAATTTCGGAAATGTCTGCGAAACATCCCTTGTACCATTGTTACCTAATTTGTTTTCGCAAGCTGCTGAACGCAAAACGATTCATGTTATGGAGTTAATATTTTTCAACAATGTCTCCCATGACAACAGAAATTTATAACTTGAAACTTTGAGAGTTTGGCTACCAAATGACGTGTTTCATATTAATTTCTCATCAATACTGAAAATATAACTCTATGAAAGTATTTCGCATAATTTGAAATACGGTGTATTTAAAATCCATGAGATCTGTCATAACCTACATGACTATGATCAACATTGGCTCTGTGGCTCACTCAATATGCTAGCAAAGACAAAGCGATCTGGCAAGTGATACTAATTAGGTACCCATATTTGTACCTGCGTGTGTTGCACATTTAGCGTCTTTCAGAATATGGCACCATCATGTAAATGAAATAGATTTGTATAATTATGGTATAAAATGATAAGCCTGGAAAATCAGCCCCCAATATTGTATTAAATAACAAATATTTCCACCTGGTGAGGCAGCAGATGATTTTACAAGCCCAGGGTTCGGCATGGAGGTTATTAGAGGCTATGTCAGTGAGGATAATAATGTGTTACCTAACTACAAGAAACAGTAAAAAAAAAAGACAAATTACAAATCATAGTAAACGACCGTATATAAAAATACTAAGTAAACAGTGATTCACTTCCAATTAAAACAAAGTTAACAACGCTTACTCAAAATAATATTATGTATTTCTTGAAGTGGTTGATATTATATTTCAAGTTTGTAATATCGCACACCCCGTAAAATACTGTCGTTAGTCGAAAATCACATGTTATGTAGGCCTACATTCGTAAATTATTTCCAATACTGTTTTATTAGTTGGAGGTATGGCATTCTAATAATAAAATAGTAAATTGTCAAAGGTTTTGGTACCGATGTATTAAAATATTCTTACAGTAGTATTTTACTAGGAAATATCATCTTTACTAATCACGATTTTCGAGTTACGACAACATTTTACTGGGAGTGCGATATGTTCCATGAAAGTTAATGTATTTACACCGGTTGTATATTCCAGAACAGCCATAGGCGTTACATAGTAGGGCTACGTTAGGCCACTGATCCGGAACTGCGCTCGAGTACGGTTTCGATTCCAGCTTTATTGTGTTTTTCTAATATTTCCTCCTATTTGTAAGGCGAATATTAGATAATCCCTTTTTCGTGTCCTCTGCCTCATTTCAAAATTTTCCATCTCACTAATCACAATTTCCACTAATGCTGAATTATCTAGTAACTAATACAATGTCGTTAAATAACAGAAAAAAAATGTTTCAAAGTTGTATTATGTATTACATTTCCTTAGCCTAGGTTAAATTCTTCTTAATTGTACAAAATCTTAAAAAAGAAAATGAACAACCAATTATGAAGCGAAAGAGCAGCTTGAATAGAATAGATAATATCTGCAAGGCTTGGGAAAAGTGGCATAATTCAGTTTTCACAAACATTTTTTATTAATTTATTGGCAACTTACGGAACAACTGCTCGCTTGGGAAAAGAGACATAAGTATTTCTACCATTAGAATAATTCATACAGAAGAAAATCAAATCGACATAAACCAGTGTGAAGACAGTTTTTTCCTTCTTCTGTAAAATTAACATTTTTGACTTGTGCCACTTTTTCCGAGCACTACAGATATTGTATACAAACTTTTCTTTATATGGCTATAAAGAATACAGTGCTTTATAATATAAGAGTATAAAGTAGTTATATGCATATAAAATGTACAGCTGACAAATTTGCATGCCATGCATATCCATTATCCTCTGATTGAGGTTCTAACTGATATGTACATCTACAGTATTATCAGGCAGTACATCTCGCTTGACGATATATGTATCAGAGGAAGAACAATTGTTTGTATGCATCTGAAGTCTGAGTAGTGTAATATGCAGCTAGTTGTCGGCGATGTATGCAATGGAGAGGGAAAGAAACTGGACACCCTACCCCATTTTCTCCTAGCCTAGTTCCTTCATAAGTGGTGACGTATTGCTATTACTTGTGAGGTTCAGACCTGTCTTCGGACAATTGACTAAACAACAACATATCCATTAATTCAAATAGCTTGATAATGCGTTTAGTACTACACGAGGAAGGAGTTTAAAATGTCTCCTCTTGCGTAAGCATTATTCAGTACAACGTATAACTGTGTGTTTCAACTTGTCAAACAAACAAACAAACAAATAAACTGCCTGTTCTAAACTGCTGCAACTGCATGAATCCTTTGAACAAGCTGGTCTCCATTTTCCATCGTAGAAATGTACACCATTTTTCTCATACAACCCCAAAGAAAAAAATTCAACTGCCTTAAATCATGAGACCGTACTAGCCATGACATAGGACATTCCCTTCCAATCCAGAGTACTGGGAAACGGTTGTCTAATCGCTGACGTATCGGACGTGTGAAATATACTGGAGCGCCATCTAATTTTCGTCACATTCGTTGGCTGTGTGTATAGGGCCACATCGTCCAATAATACTGTCAACTAATTCAGATAAACATTTTCTCGCTCAAATAAAATGTTCTATCATATCCTCGGTAAAGTATCTTATCATCAGATATTTACTTAACTGTAAGGAATACAAGAAAAATGTTTACGCTATATTTTTATTTCACTCAAGCTCTCTTTGTACTCCTAGCTGGTTGAACTTGCCTTTTGAGATATTCTGCGTATACATTTCACTCTCATAAAATATAATAACAATGTAAATGTAACTCAAACCTGTTCAAGAAATACCAATCAATGGTTATGAAGGAGAGTAAGTATCTACTCTAAGTGATGTAAACAAGAATGCCAATACAAGACTTCTTTTATGATTCTGGACAACTGGTAGGAAGACGAAGGTCTTAGACGAGCAAAATGGCGTAAACATGGAAGACGAAGGGAAAAGAGGAGGTGACAGAAGCTAACGGATATGTGTCTGGTCTGTGATGCTTCGAATTCGATCTCTGACAATGAAAGTTAACCTTCTAGATGTTTCGTTTATAATCAAGGTTAATTGAGCGTACGATGGACCTCTAAATTTGTTTCTATTCTTTCTTTACCTTGATTTTATTTCCCACTTCTTTCTCATTTCTCTCTTTCTGTTCCTGTGTTGCTTCAATTTCTTTCCTTCTATTTGTTCATCTCTTCCTTGATCTCTTACTTCTTCTATTTTCTCTGTCTTCCGACTCTTCATGTCACGAAGTTTCTTTCCATTCATTTTCTTTTTAATCTCCTCCTTCAAACAGCTATTCTTCTCACCAGTCTGCTCTCTTTGAAGCAGATGCTCGTAATTTCTTACAACTCTAGTCTGATCGATCCATCTTTGCCGCGGACTATTTCTGTTAACCTTCAGGTCTGAATTGCAGTGTCTTCTTCCTGCAATTTATCTTCTTTATCCGTTACAGGTGGTTTAATCTCAGCAAACTGTTCTGATTTGAACTATTTCTTCCGTTATTTCTTTTGTTATTTTGTAGGTTTATCATACTGCGGACTTAAAATAGAATTGAAATCACGCTACTGTGAAATTTTGATGGGAGCAGGTCTCCTTGGCTCGTATTCTTTTCTACTGTCCACCGCTGTGGAATAACGGTTAAACCCATTGATTTTCAATCTTAAAAATTGTTTTTAGACTTTAAAAATCAGACAAATTTATTATATTGTTTAATAAAATTCATACATAAAAATTCGAAATAATTTTTAATTACATTCTCATAGTTATGAAACAAAAGCTATGAATTCTTTAAGATTGTTCGAACCAAATTGCAACACTGCTACAGTATTTAATCAGAGTAGTAATTTAGGCCCAAGAATATATAACGGATTTATATTTAAATATCCTAATCTTGTCAATTCTAATACTTCTAGTATTAAATTTTAAAAGTTATGTATGGATTTTATAAGTAATGAAAAATTGTGAACTTAAATTTATATATTCTTAATGTGTAGTAGACATGAGACAAATTTTATTATACACTTCTTAATTTAAATTCAGGAATCCGCCCCTGAGCACGAGTTCTACTCTTTCAGGGCGAGCTAAAGTTTCATCTATTTATATTATATTTTATGTTACAATTATTAGCAAAACAAATACAAAAATAAATAAGATAAATAAATATTTGGCTGTGAAAGGAAAGGACCCGAGTTCAAATCCTGGTTGCGACAATTTACCTGGTTCAGATTTTTCGGAGTTTTCCCTCAATTCATTAAGAGCAAATGCAGGGTAACTTTAAGCGCTGGACCCTGGACTGATTTTGCTGGAATTTTTACCTGAATTTCGCTCATGGTAGATAACCATGGCAGTTGATAATGCGTCGTAAAATAAACCAATTAAAACATCTTTATAATTACTCATATCAGCTGCTATTAACAAGAAGCAAATATTCCAATTACCAAAATTTGCACTATAACAAAACTAAATAATGCTACCTCTAAGAATAGACGCTAATTTCTAGAGCCAGGTAAAGTAGGAATTGAAGATGTGGAAGAAAAAGAAGAGGGGTAAGAGAAATATTTTGACAGTAACAAGAAGTGTATATGTAAACGACAGAATATAAATTGAAAAGGGCTCAAAAAGTCTTAAAATGTAAGCAGTAATAACACGTGGAGTAAGACAATGCTTTCTGCTATCACAATCTCTTTTGAGCATACGCACGGACATCACAGTGCAAACTTAACAGATAATACTGAAAAAGCACTTAAACAAATAATATTTTAGGCAACTCTTTCTTTCTGACGATCAAATTTTAATCAAGTTTTCATTGAATGACTTGTAAAGTCCCCCCTTTTTATTGAAGAGTACAAGTAAATGTAGGCTACAATTTCACAAAACCGTCTGAGAAGAAAAGAATGAAAATAATAAGAATTTCACATTATATGTCGAAATTTTTAAACAAGTGAATTCTTGGAACTATTCAAGTTTTAAATCTTCTCATATAAAACAAAAATATTTTACACAAATAATAATAAATAAATCTATACCTGGGGTACAAGTAAATGGACTCTTAAAGAGGAAAGAAAAGAAACTACAGTTTGATCTGTTTGGGTATGAATAATATTAATTTGTTATTATAAAGCTATTATGATATTAGCAACAATTTCTTGCTGTATATATTATGATTAAAAGATGGGAGTTTCCATATATATTATGACAATCAAGAATGCATAATCTGTAAGGACAAATGAAAATCGTGGAGGATTAAAATGGCTACTACAAATCAACAGCGGACATAATGTGTTCTTTGGTATGCTAAATTTGTTGTTGTGTCGAACAGTTGTAAAAATAGGTTCTGTGTTAAAAACACATGCAGGAGGTCACAGGCGAAACCCAGTACGAGAAGCAGCTACCTCTTGACTCAAACTCCCGAGATCTAACCTCTCCTGTCTTCTTCGTGTAGAATTTTGTTAAAAAACATTGTCTATTCACAGAAACCCAAGAACATTGATGGTCTGAGAGTAAAAATTACTCAAGCTTTTCAACAAATCACTCCTCTTATGTTACAACGGACATGGGCTGAATTGCATCACCGTTATGATATGTGCAGTGTGCGCAATGGGGGTCATGTTGAGCTCTGAGGAATCTTCCATCTTTCAATGTTGTATGCACAAAGTATCAACAAATAAAGTTCAGTAGTAAATGTTTTACGGTGTTTTTATTTTATCCATACCCAAACGGATCACCCTGTATAATACTCTTTCCAAAACTTGACCATTCTACGTTGCTGTAAATCTCCGAATTTTCAACACAATGAAAGTAAGCTAAAAGGTTGTCAACAGCTTTGATAGGATTATGAAGAAATATTGCATAATTACATATTGTTAGATAGAGCAGAAACTATGGTTTTATACCAGAAAATAAAATATTTAAACACTAAGACAAAATTATTCAGTACAAAGCAACTGGAGATGCAAAGCAAGTAGAATAATTGAGATCGCATTTTAAATAATGTAATGATGAATTACAGACAGTCTGGGAAGAGGAATGTTGGTTAATCATTAAAAATAGTGAGTAACAATTTTAAGAATAGTCTCTTAAGACGGGAAGAAACCGTAGTGCCTAACCTTTGGAGATGAAGATAATTACAATCATGAGCGCATAAGGATTACTGTACAGCATCGACTCGGAGCATAGTGATCAAAAACGCATTTGGCAGGACAAACTAATAACTCTTCAGCTACCTAACAGAGTTTTATAAAATTTTACGCAGTAGTTACAGGTAGAATATATTTTGTTTTGTATACAAGCTCTCCTTACGTTGGTATAAAGGGAACTATTCATTATAAAGGGGGATGAAATTAGACAAAATTAACTACTTTTCTCCTATCTAACAGATTTTCATGAAGCTTTATAGAGAAATTATAGGTAGTCAATATATATTACAAACTCTGATTACATTTATATAAGGAAAACTACGCTTTGATATTTAGGGGCACATTTAGAAAAAATTAATAACTTTTCTTCTATCTAACAGATTTTAATGCACATTGGCTTAGTGAGCTAATTATTAAATTAGGTTCTCATCATGATAATAATGAAAAAAAAAAAAGAAAAAGAAATCATATTTCTGATCTTCTTTCTCTTCAACGATAAAGTATGTTATAGGAAAAATGTAATATTTCAGTTACTATTGCATCTTTTGGGCACTTGGGAAGCTTATGTGATACACAATTAACACCCGGTCACCTAGTATTCTATGAATTGTCGTTCGGAAGCAGAGATTTGGTTCTCAGCTTTTCAAATAATAGCAATCAAGAAAAATTGCACTGCTGCACCTCAGAATAATAGTGCGCACAATTTACTACTTGCTCAAATCTACGTGCTCTAAGACTTCATTTATAATAGAGATAAATACTTAAAGTGAAAACAATTTCATTTTTGGACGGAACAAAGAGTGTTTTTTGTGTATTTTAACCAAGTCGGCATTCAACAGTAAATTTATATTTTATCCCGTGTTCATCCATGCTCATTTCACGTGCTATAACAACATTAAATGTAACAGAAACATACAATTTTGCATACTTCAAGAACTACTTGATATCTTGGTACCAAATGTGAAAGGAGTCGACCACTTACAACACAGTTACAGGACAAAGAAAATTGTAGGCTTGTGGCTCTTGCTGACGGGTACGAATATTAGGTGATCGAATTGTGGTATGTTACTGGCCTCTTATCTCGCTCTGATTAAGGTCATCAATACAGGGTTACTCAGTTATATAGGAAATATAATTTAATGTTTTATTTTACTTTTTGACATGTGATTTTTCTATTTTTGTCCTCCTAGATATGAATTTTTGATCACAGTGCGGCATAGTATATTTTACTCATCAGTATTGTTTCAGAAAGATCCAACAATTCTGCAATGAGTGACGTTAGAACATTTTATATAAGCTAAATAAGAGTTTCTATAAAATACAGTAATGTAATATTTAGGTAGTATATTTTTACTTTGTAAAATGTATAATGAGAAAATGTATCTCCCTTTTATGGCATCCTTTGACGAAGTACACTATCTATTAACTGTTGTACCGAAGACTCTGATGTTTTCTGTGCGCTATTTGAAGATGTCGGCTTTAGTGTAAAACAAGCTTGTAGAATGCGAGCAAAAGTTACAAGTAAAAATTAACGTATAAATCTGATTAGTAAGCCAAGTGGGCCTCGAACGCTCCAACTGGCACCTGTCGCACACATTGAGGCAGCCAGGCACGCAAGCCTTGTTAGCATCCTTAAATTGCATTATGTATATTACCACGCTTAAAAACATGCATAGAAAGAATCACATCGCTCCTAGTTCTGTTTCTCAGATCGTAGCCAAACAAGAAGAGTGTCTGCGTCGGTCTGAGGTCACAAGAAAATAGATATTGCATCAGCGAAGATTTTGACACATTTAAACTCGATTAGTGCTTTTATCCAGACTTGAGTTTGATCGGTAGCGTTGTCTGAAATGGATATTTGACGTGGAAATAAAATCGGAGGATGATGTTTTCAGGATTCTCCAATTTTCCCGAACTTTATAAGCTGAATTTCACTCAGTAATCTTTATATGAAACAACGAGTCAGAATCAGGACAGGAGAAGAAATGTGAGAAGGCAGTGAAATTGGGAGAGGAGTACGACAAGGATAACCTTTATCACCTACCGTGTTCAACATCTACTTGGCGGAATTAGTGAAGAACTGTTTTCAGAACATGCGAGGAGTGATAGCTGGAGGAAGAAGAATAAAGTGCATAAGATTTGCTGCTGATATGGCATTGTTAGCAGAAGAGAAGATGATACTAAAGGATATGCTAATGGAGCTAAATGACAACTGTGAGCAGTATGGGATGAAGTTAATGCAAATAAGACGAAGACTTTGGTCATAGGAAGAAAAATGAAGAAGGTAAACTTGCGAATTATAAATAAGGCAGTGGAGCAGGTGGACAGCTTCAAATATAGTGCGTTCTTGGCTCGGCCGGACCGTTCAGCGGGGACCTTGGACTGGGTGAAAATTGGTACGCCTGCCGCCAGAGTAGCGCTGTAGCTACCGCTGACGCGCCAGTCAGTCGAGTTGGATCTGTCTTGAGGGAAAGACGTCTGTGCGCGTGTTATGTTCACCCAGTCCAAGGCCGCCGCGGAACGGTCCGGCCTAGCTACGAACGTACTGTAGTTGGGGTGTATTAAAAACAGTAACATAAGCCGCTTGCAGGAAGTCAAAAGGAGGATAACAATGACCAAGGAAGCTTTTAATAGAAATAGGAGCTTTTCTGCGAACCACCAGAAAAAGAACTAAGGAAGAGGTTAGTGAAGTGCTTTGTATGGAGTGTGGCATTTTATGGAGCAGAAAATAATATGGACATTACGACGAAGTAAAGAGAAGCGAATAGAAGCATTTGAAATGTTGATATGGAGAAGAATGGAACGTGTGAAGTGAACAGACAGAATAAGAAATGAAGTTGTGTTGGAAAGAGTGCATGAGAAAGAATGATGCTGAAACTGATCACAAAGAGGAAAAGAAATTGGTTGGGTCACTGGCTGAGAAGAAATTGCCTACTGAAGGATGCACTGGAAGAAATGGTGAACGGAAGTAGAGTTCGAGTCAGAAGAAGATATCAGTTGATAGACGATATTAAGATATGTGGATCATATGAGGAGACAAAGAGGAAGGCAGAAAACAGGAAAGATTGGAGAAAGCTGGGTTTTCAGTGAAAGACCTGCCCTTGGTCAGAACGAACGAATGAATGAATGAATGAATGAATGGAATGAATGAATGAATGAATGAATGAATGAATGAATGAATGAATGAATGAATGAATGAATGAATGAATGAATGCTACCATCCTATACTTACCTTTGCTATTATTTCGTAATATTTCACCCTTAAGAAAATTAACATAGGGCGACAAATGAGATTCAATCGGACGTACATCTCCCTTCCCATAAATTTCCGCAATTTATTTCATATTAGTGTTCGGAATAGGAGCTATGTTTCGAATATTGCCTTTGGTATTTGGGACGAGTTTACTCGAGTGTAACTCGCGTAGTGCAAGAGCTCGGATCCCTTCTTGCACTGAGACGGTTCCGCTCGATGTACAGACTTTTAATATTTCTGGCTGTCCTGACCCTGCTGCGGATCTGTCATGCTTTCCCCTCTAGCTATTAGGTTACGTCCATTTTCGGCTTTTCCCTTCAAAATTCTTCGAGTGAGATTAGTGAGCGAACAGGCTTGAAGCTCACATATTCAGTTTCCGCCCCAATTTCCCTTTCAAGGACCCGTTTTCGCGTAACTTTTAAATGTTTCTCCTCCCATTTCCTCCATTGATAATGACAATGACGAGAATAATGAGATTCAATCGTACCACATGAATATATGAAAAGCTGACGATGTATCTTTGTAACGCAATGACCTAGTATCGATGTCATTTGAGGATGTCTAGACCGAGGTTACAATGTTGTGAAGCATACTTTGAACTTTAGGCGACATACTCCTCCACCTCAGATTGCAGTCCATATGTCGAGCGACATACTTCCGCTGTTTGATGACATACTTACGTAAGTACTGTAAATGATGGAACGTTACGGATGGAACGAAGTAGAGGACATGCACATGGCAAAATAAGCAACATCTGGTACTGGTCGTAGGGCTCATAGCAACTATTTCCAAACTGACAAGCTCTTCATAACACTTCACTTACCAGCACTGATCGTAAATTACACGGGGCTAATTAATTTTAAAATAACTGTTTAATTTAATGTCTTCCTGTTAATTCGGCCTACACCAATAGTTACATAATAACCTGTTGTGCTAGTTACAGCCCGTGGGTTATGTAACAGAAATGTCTAAAAGTAGATTTACTTGATCTCAAAGATCTTTTGGTCTAATTAAGATATATACCCTTTATAGTTCGGTTGACATTTATGTAACTATCTGGATAATCTCTATGGTATCTTTGGGGCTGAAAACTAAACAAATTCTTGCCATTCAGTGACTACTATCCAGAGCTGAAGTTAATTAGTGATGAATTTCCTTCATTTGGTCTTACATTATGGTTTCGATCATCAAGGATCACACAATTTGAAGGAGGAAATATTGTAAGTATACTTGAAGTATGCACAGCAAATACGCGGTAAATACATAGAAACGTAAATTTGGCAGCATAACTGTAAAGATAAGCTAAGAATTCTTTTCACACATTGATTAGTATGATTAATATAATCTAAAATAAAACGATTATACTCACATATATTACACAGTTGTGACAAAAATTTGGCTGTCATCATCCAAAATATTAATTTTCTCATTGTATAATTAATTTTTACGGGTAACTGTATAACGATAGCATTGATAGGTTAGCCTATATCTTTCAATTAGCAACAATTCGGCGAATATCTTCACAGGACACATTTTTCTTCTGAGAATCCTTCCAAGGTAGGGAGACAACAAAGTATTTAAAAATAATTTTAAGAGCTGATATTT
This sequence comes from Periplaneta americana, assembly GCF_040183065.1. Classification (NCBI taxonomy): domain Eukaryota; kingdom Metazoa; phylum Arthropoda; class Insecta; order Blattodea; family Blattidae; genus Periplaneta; species Periplaneta americana. Next base: position 78,158,673 of record NC_091131.1, read on the forward strand.
AATTTTTAACAATTATTTCCTTATAAGAGTTTTAAAAAATCGTTTAAGTAAAACATTGTTAAGGAAATTTAGATAAAATAAATCAAAATAGGCCTATTTTATATGTAGTGTACGATCCCCCCCCCCCCAATAAAAAGTACGATAATTTAGAACCAATTGTGCGATCCAGTCAAGCCTCAGTATTGGCAACGCTCTGTGCGTAGTGGAATTCAAAGCATTGCAGTCAGCATGGAGCGATGGTCGAATGAACATCGTGTCTGCTGTTTAAACATGTTTCTGTGTTCAGTTTCTGGAGATGAAACACAACCAAATTTTCTTAACCGTATGATTATGACGTATGAGACAGACTTTCATTTAAATTACAAACAGTGACTATTGTAAGAAATGGTTTCAAGTGTTCTTCTCTTTTTTTTGTAATAAAGTACAGTTATAATGTCTAATGCTGAGATGTAATTTTTAAAAGGAATCAATGTTTCTGCCGCAACTTCTACTCTATTTATACAAAACTAATGTTTGAAACTTTGCAACAGTTTGTAAATTAAACAGAATTTGATTTGCAGTTGATCAATTATTTCACCTATTTTTCTAGCCAGACTTCATTTTAAATAGTAACATTAAATTAAAATGGATGTATGTCATAAAAATTGGCACATGATATGTTGCACATCATCCCACAGTAATTCGATATTAATCCCCGTGCCTACGTGTTTCAAAATGAATATTTGTGGTGGACGCTGTACAGAGGCATTGTATGTAATTGCGAAATTGAGGTCTGTAAAAAATATCCACCTACTATGTCAGGAATTTCCAGAAGGTAAAAATTAAATACCACAGTGGAGAAACTTTTATTATTGAGGTTTCGTTGATATGAGCAGCCACAAAATATACGATCCTACGATCTTTAAGGAATAATTAATGTAAGCTATATTTCGTAAAAACAAACACATTGAATTAAATTTTCAATACAATCTACATTATTAGGTAGGCCTGTAGAATAAATTACTGTATTGCTAGAAGTTTTCAATAACAGTTCCTTTAAGGGACGATTCCATAGCATAGTTTAAATGGAAAAGTTATCTACCATTTTGTTCCTCTGAGATTTGATTTCCTAGTATTATTTTATATTATAATTTTTGATATTATATTTAAACACATTTAAAAATACACATTTTATGAAATGTCCTTGTATTAGTGTTCTTAGTAGCAACAAATGCTTTAATGTTTGTAAGTATTAAAATACTTTAACATTTAACTATTAATAAGTCATTTTAAGTAATGGTTGTTCGTTCACGCTGTTATTGAAAAATAGACGCGTGCTTCAACCTGCGGCATGAGTTTGGAGATCGGAAACTACAGCAGAAAGCAAGAAGCACCTTTCCCCCCATCCCTCACTGCTGCACAGAATGGGTGTTTTCATAAGTTGGAAAGTGCTACTGAATTTACTGCAATATTGCAATTATTTGTAGAAACAAAATCAATTATTGCCAACAAAAGAAAAATAAATGACCCAAAATGGCAACGCTGTCATTGCATGCGTTCCATCCCAGCTACCGCGAGCTTGCAATTTCTGGAGAGCGTACAATTTTTTTCCTCCTTTACTCCTACCACACTTCAACCCAGCAGTAGCTGAGTGGTCAGACCTTCAGTCTGTCACGCAGGTGGTCTGGGTTCGAGCCGCGGTCAGGTCTGGGATTTTAATTGAAAAATCCATATTAAAATTTGTCGCGAAACAGTTGTTTTTTTCGGGGCTCTCCCGTTTCCCCGTATTAGGGATTACATTTCAGACAAATTTTTCTCCATTTTGTCATCATTCCATAGCATTCCCCGAACGCCGGCTGGCGAACGCAAGGAATGGGCTGGCCTAGAGACGAGGGGGGTTGCCTGGTCGAAACCTGGGAGGCAGTGAGCCTTAGTGTAGTCAGCCGGTGTGGGTTTGAGAATGCGCCTAGCTTGAGGGTTAGCGCAATAGATGGTGAAAGGTCGCAGTGCAATCATTATAATATGTCTATGACACAGCTTGTAAAGAGAAAATGTATTAATACCGTCTATATAAGTCATTTTAATTGCAAGTGACTTACCTACATTCATAATCACAAGCTAACTCTTCCGGTCCAGTTGGTTATTGGATAATGTCCCATGACCTGTTATTAAGGTTTATAAAGATAAAATTATATTGTTTTCTTTTCTGAGTTAACAGTCACAACTGGAACACAAGTTTATTACAATTTTAGTGAAATGTACTATATCATTTGAGTAAGACTGAGATCTTATTTCATTAAAATCTTGCAATAGGCAGTAAATGTACGAAATAATTGCACAATGGAATTATGCGGAAAATGACAGTATTACACAATACATAATATCATTGCAGAGAGATTCCATGAAAATCTCATATCAATTGAATTTTTTTTAAATTAACGTTGTTGAAGAAATATGTTTCTTTATAGTTTAACCTGACTTATTCCATTAACTAATGTTTCAAATACTCTTTGTTTTATTCTATAACTTGCTGCAGATCTTGTCATACTGCAAACACTTAAAAATGACGGAAGGGAAATGTATACAGTATTTAATATCGCAATTTAGACACGTAAATTTGTTTTATTTCAATCCCTCTTTTTGTATACCATATTTTGGTATTTTTTTAAACTAAATATGAAAATACTTGGAGTATCGTAAGGTTGTAAGTAACTTAAAAACATTATAATTGTGTGTACTGTAAGTTGCGGTCAATCAGTCACAATAAACATTCAAAAACTCTTCCACACAGCACAATAACTGACAGATTAAAATTTTCTTTGAGATTCTCCGTTCTCACTACCTCGCTAACAAAAAAGTATTAGAAAACTTGTTTATAAAATTACTTCCTTTTCCGCTGCAGCACCGTAATTGACTGACATCGCGTTCTCGGTTATGCTGTTCTTTCTCACCGCGTACACAGTTGCTTGGGAGACTTTGGTGAACTTATACGTGAACTGTGTTAAGTGGAGCAATATATGGGGAAATCTGCGACAGAAAGTCAACGTGAATATAAATTTCGTCTGAAGAAGCAAGGATGGTATAAATGGCAAGAAAAAAGACACTCTGAAAAGAGTTCACGGAGAAGAACAGGCAGTTATTGTGAATATACATAACAGCCATGAGTATTATGGAAAATATAAACTGTGACCAACGTCACCATATCGTAACAGCTAAGGCTTTCGGAATGTTAGGAACACGACTGGATAATGCAGTTAAATGTAACATAATTTCCTGTGAGAATACAGAACGATAAATTACGTGCCCCTAAACACACGCACAAGCTACGCACTTTAATAATGCCACGCTTATACTCAGCCACTCCCTAATTCGAGTACTCTATGTTAGTTACAAGTTCAGGGCTTAACACTAGCTCTGTGTATTCACCTAAAATCATTTTGTGAAAAATAAATTAAAATTAAAATATGGAAATTAATTTGAAGTTATAATAAACAATATGTAAGAAACTGAAACTGATGTCAGAAGCCATTCTTCAGTGGAATAATACCATAAAAATATTTAATAAACATTTACGTACCTTATTATACTTTTTCTTTCTTCGAGCGACGGAAACTGTTCAGTTGCTGCACAAGACGGGCAAACTCCAGAGCGTAGCCTCCACCTGAAACAAATTGGACATCATATTGATAAACATTTCCGGGAAAGGATCCAAGTACCTTCAACGCGGGCTACTTTGACCCTTAAGGTGTTACTTGAACCAAGAAGAAAAAAAATGTTTTCGTCGATGTAAAATAACAGTTTGGTGTCGAAAGTTGTGGGTTTTTTTCTCTGCAAACTTTCATATGTACAAATATTTTCACCTAAGTTACCCCAATGGTAAGTAAACATTTTTTTCTTCTGGGTTCAAGTAACACCTTAAGGGTCAAAGTAGCCCGCGTTGACGGTACTGCTTTAATTCCGTGAGTGAATTGATCTAACTTTTAAAATACTCAGTTCAAATAACGATAAGACACGTACTATTAATTTTCTAAATCACTCTACGAAGTTCAAGTAATTGCAAGTATTAGGCTAAATTTATTTATCGTTAACTTTAAATTACATCATACAGAATTCAGTACTCCAACAGGTGATTCATCTGCCCCTTATTTATACAGACTTATACGATCCCGCACGATCCTTCAATTACATAAACATGATATGCGTAATCAATAATCATATCTTAAATGCAAAAGAGACCAGTGAGCCTATCACAATATATGACTAGAGCATGTGATAAAGTAGTGTAGCTAATAATGTTTGTGGGTTCAATGCTCTTGTTTTAATTTGGGTTTCATCCATCGATGTATCTCAGTCGGCAGCGGCGCTTGCCTTCTGATCCTGAGCTGCGCTCGAGAGTGGTTTCCATTCCTGCTTTAACCGATTACCTGGTTCGATTTTTTCCGAGGTTTTCCCTAACCGTAAGGCGAATGTCAGGTAAGACTAATCCTCGGTCTCACCTCGTCAAATACCATCAAGCCAATATCAATTCCATCGACGTTGAATAACTCAGTAGTTCTTACAGCGTCATTAAATAACAAAAAAAGAATATATGGGTTTCCCGGAATATTCCACATATTTTCTCTTCACAGGTTCTATTCCATCGGTGTTGTAAAAGTAGGGTCTACTATAAAATGAAGCCAGTACTTCGGACATGTGTTATAAAGTGGTTGTATTTAAACAATAATATTTTAAATACTTATACAAATAAATAAACATAATAGGCTGCATTATTAATTTATCAACAGTAATCCAATAGAGGTTTTGATTTATCTAGAGAAAATTAAAACTCAAGTGGTATTTAATTGACTATTATACGATTAGAAGAAAGTATATAAAGACTAGAAAATTAAAGTACTCTAATACAAGAAAATATTATCTGACTTGCTAAAATTCTATTTCACCAAAACGTTTGAACGGAGTCGAAATTTTCAGTCGACTATCTATGCTGTAAACAAATGACGATCGCAAAGCATGTAAAGAATTTGCAGTTTAAAATGTTAGCAAACAAAGAAACAAATGGTAAGAAGGTGATAAAAACAGAATAAAGTATATAAAGATTCGAAGAAATAAAGTACCCACTCTAATACAATAAAACACATATTAATTGACTTACTAAAATTATATTTCACTAATGTTACCTTCACCAAAAGGTTTGAACGGAGCCGCCATTTTCAGTCGACTACATATGCAGGAAACTAATTACGACCGCAAAGCATGTTTTATAGTACCGTAAAGAATTTGCAGTTTGAAATGTTAGCAAACAAAGAAACAAATATTAGGGTAGTGATAGAGCAAACAAATACTAGGGAAGCTATAAAATTGTGCCATAAAGAGCCATGACTGGATGAAAGACGTCCTTTTGTACCGTTTTGTTGGTCAAAAGTATTATGACGTAGTAAAAGTGTAAGTCAACAGTAATCTCAATAGAGGTTTTGATTTATCTAGAGAAAATCAAAACTCGAGTGGGATTTAATTGACTATTACATGTTTAGAAGAAAGTATATAAACATTAGAAGTAACGAAGTACTCCAATACAATAAAATATTGACTTAGGAAAATACAAAACTGTCTTCAAATTTGTACCATCTCAACATTACAAATATTACGCTAGTATATGGCAGTAGTGTGTTATGTTTAGCTGTTTTCTTGTTATCAGTTGTGCCAACTATGGAATCTTTATTGAATTCTGTGGATGGTTTGAATGTTTTAGTGGTTGGTGGTTCAATTGATGTTATATTAGACGTGTGCGTAAAAGAAGTGGAACTCGTTGATTTACAAGGTGTATTCCTCAACTTATTCAGGATTTCCGAATGGTGCTCTTCATTTATTTGTAAATAGGATTTCAGGGAAGATGGATATCTATGACCAGTGACCTTTATTAATTCTTGTTCTTGAATGACAATGCCAGTCATATTTGAAAGTGCTGTGTATCGACTGGAGTGGTTTGTAATTTTCTGTTTTTTTTTTTTTTTTTTTTTTTTTTTTTTACGTCCAGACCAATGCAGTTTGAAATGTTGGCAAACAAAGAAACAAATGCTAGGGTAGTGATAAAAATAAACAAATGCAAGGGACGCGATAAAAATGTGCGATAAGCACCCATGATTGGTTGGAAGCCGTCCTTTCGTACCGTTTTATTGGTCAAAATTAGTATCACGTAGTAAAAGTGTAATAGTCAGTATAATCTAACATATCATACATGCTTCCTTCATTAATATTCTAAAATGAAGATAAAATCCAATATTAACTGGTACTAACCTTCCTTAATGAACAAATACAAAGCATATTTCCCTATATTACATTAAGGAATTACCCATCCTAGAGCTATAACAATTTCACATCCACGTTTGCGTTCAAGTTCCCTAGTAACCAAGTACTGGAAAATTAGTGTAATATGTAGCAAATCGGTGCTGTATGCAATGGAGGGGGAAAAGAGCTGGCCACCCTACCCTATTATCTCCTGACCTAGTTGTCTCATAAATGGTGCCTTCTTGGTTTCAATTGTGAAATGCAGACCTGTCTTCGGACAGTTCATTAAACATCAACAAGTACCATAATTTCGTATGCATGCCATGAAATGAAGGACTGCACAAAATATAACAATAGGGATCAAGTGAACCATTATGGACTTACAGTATGGCCTAGGTTGTAATTTAAACTTAATATGTATACTTATTTATGTTTAATATCAGGAACCAGAGGTACACTGGAATTGAAATTTATTTATTAAATTATGACAATATCAGGATGAGTGACTTGCAGTTACTTTCAACCCAAACCTTATATTTCTTGTGAATGCAATAAAAATTGACAAGTTCAATAAGTGACATAGGTAGATGTGAGGAAAATAATATTGGTTCATTAGTGCTACAGCTACAAACTGCCTAACAGATTACGTATACACATTCACCATTGAAATTGAAATTTTATTTCTCTTCAAGTGTTGTAATTTTTTATAATGTAAGATTACTATTAGCATATAAATACATGATTATAATTGTAACGGGCATTATTTATCAGTTTATTTTAATATGACAAATTAAACATTTTCGCAATGCACAAATCACATTCTAGTTCATGGAATTGCTTGTTGAACACCTGTCAGATTGCGCAACTTCGGCTTAACCCATGACATACAGTATAGTAAATATTATATTTATGCTATTGTAAAATTGACAATTAATATGTAATGTATTTATTATTATTATTATTATTATTATTATTATTATTATTATTATTATTATTATTATTATTATTATTATTATCAGTTATCACTATCACCATTGCTATCTCTGTTTCTCTTTCTTTTTTTTTTTCTTGTATTAGCTCGATGAGAGCTCTATAGTGTTCTTTTGACCCTGTTGATCTTCTATAGGGCTTTAATTTAATTTGTATTGTTTTCATGAGCGTCTGTATTTCTTTTTTGTATTTATATGTGGTGTCTGGTATGATGGAAGAGAAGCCTTATGGCCTTAATCCTGTCAGATTAAATGAATAAATAAATAAATAAATAAATAAATAAATAAATAAATTAATTAAGGTTAAAAGGTATCCCCGTCACACGCCATGAAGACACTTGGGGGGCATGAAGGTAGAGCCCCATGCTTTCCATGACCTCGACACTAAAATGAGGTGGTGCGGTCGGCACCACGCTCTGACCGCCTTTTACCCGCGGGAAAGACCCGGTACTCAATTTTATAAGAGGCTGAGTAAATCTCGGGGCCGTTCTGGAAGTTTGGCAACGAGAAAAATCCCGTCACCACTTGGGATCGAATCCTGGACCTTACAGTCCGTAGCCAGCTGCTCTACCAACTGAGCTACCCGGGCGCCAAAAAATAAATAAATGCATAATGATAATGCATGTGTCATTTTGATAACACTGTTTATTTTTATGGGAGCATAGGCTATAAATGTTTGTCCTGTGACGGCACACGTGCTTTCTAGTAGTATTATACTGAAGAATTATGTAAGATTCATTCTGTTCTTCTAATACCTTAAATACATTGTGATGGTTATTCATTCATTCTCACATTTTCCTAGTGCAATTTTCTTTTATCAATTCCCTTTTCTTTAACACGCAAATTTAAAACGCCTATCATATTCGTAGAACATAGCCTAAGGTAACATCAATCTTACTAAACATTGAAAATAAAGGGTATTATAAATTACTGTTATTAATCAAGGAGTCTAATATTTCGCTAAACAATATGTAATTATCTCGCAGTTCATACTAACAGCAAAGACGTATTTCTGAGTACCTGGAAAATTAATCATACCAACTTTAATTTCCATCCAATATTTCACCTTACCGGAATTGCACTTTCATAGAAATTAGTTGCAAAACAACCCTGCAAAATAAAACCAATCTCTCGTGTTCCATTATAGTTCGCTTTGTCTACAAAACAGTTTCTGCCTGTACACTGATTCAACTGTAACACATTATTATTTCATGACGCTGCAATCAAAATAGAGACCGCTGGACTGGTGTCTTTTTTACTTTAAATAAAGAGCTTTGTTGACAAGCTTTATCTGTACCTTCATAAAATAATATTAATGCAAATTGTGATTTAAACTAGAGTTCTTCGGACCAATGGAAAGATTCTGAGTACGAGCTATAGGCGAAAGCTAGAATTATATGAATGCAAATAAGTGTACGCCACACATGTTGCATACATAATTTCATTTATATCGTAACAATAATACTTTTAACTATAGAAACAATATCCTATTGCTATTAATATTTTATAATGTAGCAGCCATGAAGTGTGCGATATCGAAATTGTCAGGTTATATTTTCTTTATTAATTCAAGCTTTGGGCCGAATAACGGTCTATGTTACAATCTGCTAACTGTGCAGGAGGAACAAAAATGTTACATCGTAGACCGTTGTTCCAACCAAGAAATTCATGGTTGTAACTCGTGTAGAAGCGCCTCTGGTACAGATATTGAAAAGCAATTTTTCGTGACAGATGTGTAAGACTATATAGAGCATTATTCCATTAAAAAGTCAATTTTGAAAAATTGCAACTTTAGTAGAGAACATCACTGAAGATTTCCTGCAAGTGATTTTCTTTGTAAATTTTTATTGCTTTATGGTGGACTGTATGTTCATGTATTATTGTTGTTCACTCTCTCTATAGCATGGCGCGTCCTCAGGTTGCGGATAGAGAAGAAGGTCTCCAGATATGAAAAAAAAAATTATGGTTTATTTAACGACGCTCGCAACTGCAGAGGTTATATCAGCGTCGCCGGTGTGCCGGAATTTTGTCCCGCAGGAGTTCTTTTACATGCTAGTAAATCTACTGACATGAACCCGTCGCATTTAAACACACTTAAATACCATCGACCTGGCCCGGGATCGAACCCGCAAACTCGAGCATAGAAGACTATACCAACTACGCTAACGAGGCCGACTCAAGATATGGAGGGTAGCTGCGAATATATTGAATAAGCAGTCGCGGACAGCTGATAGGTGATGGTCATCCAGCTTAGGGGTTGGGCGAAGGACTAAGAACTCTTCACCGTCTAGTTACATCTTGCAACGTAAAACGAACATTTTCATTGTACAAATATTATATTTATGAACATGGAAAATTATATTTCTGACAGACTGAAAATGTAAAATATTATTAACTGTAACAAGGATGCATACATATTACCAATTTTATCTGCTATTCTTATATGTATGGGTAAATTATTCTATATTGAAAATTAGGAAGAAATATAATTGCCAGTTATTGTTTTTTTACACAATGTTAATTGTTCATTTTGTTTCTGTTTCTAAGGCCATAGATCATTGGCACAAATAACAGTTTGGTTGCCACCTGACTGCACATGTTTGTTTTGCTGGTTTGTTGACACTGAGAGCAGCGTCACTACAGTTTATTCGATAGATATACAGAGTGATTCACGATTTACCGTCCTTTACAGAGCTTATTTCCGAAGATATTCTGAGCAAAAAATGTCACATAAACATGGGTCTTATTCTCAATATTTACGTTATTTACGTTACTGGAACTCATTGCTGTGAACGCGTGATCTTGGTCAGCGTGCAGTCAGCGCGAGCGCTACGGAAATCAAAGATGCAGTTACGTAGAGCGACGAGTGCCGTTCACAAGCGTGCGGCCAAATGTACTCAAGCGGACGACGGCATTTTTAAAAATGTGTTGTAAATTCTCCAAGACTGTAAATTAGGATGCAAAATTGAACTGCAAATAATTAAGTTGGTGGAAGTGGTGTGATCTGTAATAATTTTTGTGGTAAATGCGTAAGAATAATGTAATTTTCTAGTTTAAAATAGAAAAAGATGTCTGTACGAAGCAACTAAGTAGTTCACAGCACATTTTTAGCGTCATAATACTTGCCAATTAAAGAAATGATACTTCTGAATGGTTCAATCTCTATTTGTATTACCTTCAAACTAAAAAAAAAACGTATTTTACAAACAATTTTAAATTAGTGTAACTCTGAAAATACTGAGAATAGGAACTATGTTTATATGACATTTTTTGCTCAAAATGTCTTCAGAAATAAGCTCCGTAAAGGACGGTAAATCCTCGTGAATCACCCTGTATAGTCTAAGCTCACACAACGTAACAGTTTTGGTACGAACTTCTTACCTCACTGATCACGTGTACTATATATAGTTTTGAAAACGAACTCCTTAAATAATGTTTGCCGCTTAGGCCGACTGCAAATCCCAGTGTCTCTTTTCTACATGCCTGTATCTTGAGTGCGTCCTGAATGTAATGAAAAAAAGTTAGTCTACATTACAGAAATTTGTCAACTTCTTCTCTAAGAAGGATACAATTACGTAAGTCATCCTATTATTATCATAAACATTACTAAATTTCCAAGCATCCAACTCGGCTTGTAATCTTCACGAAACTTAACATTTTATGTTTGCGAAAGGTATGGTGCCATTTCCCTGGCTTCATCTTATTTCTTCAAAATTCATCTCATCAGCATCAGAGTGAAACGCAGAAACTTAGTATCTTCCAAAGGTACCGACACCAGGAGTTCACAGAATGAAACACTTCTGGAAAGCCGTGCTGGATTTAGCGTCGAGGTTTCAGTAAGGCACGATAATTGGCAGGTGCTACAGAATTATTACGCTAAACCACACAAGGAGTAAACAGCTTCGGTTACAGATACTAATTACAAGCTGAATTATAGGAATAACGATATATTTCTGACTGTGGTGTGAAGAATGAACCTTTGTGTGAACTGTAGGCACTACATCATTATATTATACATGGAGATATCAGGCGACCAACAAATAAAGATATGCAGTCTTGCTAATAAACCGTGTAGGCTACCTATAATTTTTACATGAGACTTATACAGCGGTGAGGCAGAAAAACGTTACTAAAAAACCATGCATAAGCGATAGCTGTATACGCAGTATGTAACTATATATGGGAATTGCTTTGCAGTATTACACACACACGAAACCTCCTCTTTCAGCATTTGCATACAGTTACGTAAAAAATCAAAGTCGTTCCTTAGAGCATTATTTGTCAGTCACTGGCTCAAAAATATTTTATTTCCTGTGCATTACTTAATATGTATTAATTGTTAATAAGTGCAATATGCTAAGAAGAATTAAATTAATTCAATACCATAGCAAAGAGTATAGATTTTCTAATAAACTGTTTTCAGTTTGAAAAATAATCGATCTGAATAACACGAAATAAAGATATTTTATTGCACATTTTTAAGCTAGTTTATAATGTTATACTTTATGGCATCAGTCAATGTTTAGGAAACGAGTCAAGCAATTTTTCTATAGTCCCGTCGCTCTAATTTTCTGCAGTCAATCACGTTGCAGGTCGGCTACATTTAAACGTATGCGTCTTGTGATTCGCTGATGAAGACGTTATGCATTTCCTAAGGCTCGATAAATAATATAATCGCCCACCATTTTGGCTCTTTCGTTGGCGTTCGCAGAAAGCACACGAGGAAGTTATTTGCCGCTCAATTATTTGCTGAATTACAGTGCGTCTGATTTATTATCATAGGAGCTACGACATGATAATGTTTAACGGTGTGGCAAGTAGATTCCTCGTCTGATAGCTCGGCAACGAAAGAACAAAAATGGCGAACGATACTACCTACTTAGACTTTATAGCGCCTTCACTTCCTAAGACGTAAGCAAAGAGGAGGAGTCACGCCGGGAATAACAGCGTCGCGACTATAATTTGACGAATTCAGTAACTATATAACGTAATAAATGTGTTTCATAAGCTATGTTTTTGTACGACAATATTATACAACAATTGAAGCTTTGGGCCGAATAACGGTCTATGTTACAATTGCTTTTAACTTAGTTGTTATGTATTATATTTTATAGCTCAACTGATGAATAATGTTTGCTTTTGTAAATCTAATAATCTGAATGGCTATGTACTACGTATTTTTAGTGGAGACATCAATGTAGCTCAGTTGGCAGACTCGCTGGCCTGCTGATCCGGAGCTGCGCTCGGGCTTGGGTTGGATCCCACGTTTGTTCCCATTGGTTTCTTCCAAGGTTTTCCCCAGCCGTGAGACTGATGCCGGATGGTCTATGGCGAGTCCTCGGCCTCATTTCATTTCACCCCCTTTGATCTGATTACCTGGATGAGCTTTTTTCCGATGTTTTCCCCCCAACCATAAGGCAAATGCCAGGTAATATTTTGGCGAATCCTCGAGCCTCACCTCATCTCACTACATCTCGCCAAAATATTGTAGAAAATTGTAAAAAAAAAAAAAAAAATTGTAGAAAATTTAAAAATTCTAAAAATTGTTTAAAATTTGTAAAAATTGTAATTGTAATCTTGTAAAATTTTGACTTGTTCCACATCTTAAAGCTTCATTGCCTAATGTAAGATCTATGGAATATAATAAATGAAATAAAAAATGGCCGCCTCTGTAACAGCTGCTTCTTTCAATTGTCATTTTGTAATGACTATTACACTTTTACTACGTCACACTACTTTTGACAAATAAAACGGTACGAAAGGACGTCTTTCAACCAATCATGGCTGCTTATCGCCCAAATTTATCGCGTCCCTAGCATTTGTTTAATTTTATCGCGTCCCTAGCATTTGTTTATTTTTATCACTACCCTAGCATTTGTTTCTTTGTTTGCCAACATTTCAAACTACACTGGTCTGGACGTCAAAAAAACAGAAAATTACAAACCACTCCAGTCGATGCACAGCACTTTCATATATGACTCGCATTGGCATTCAAGAACAAGAATTAATAAAGATCACTGGTCATAGCTATGCATCTTCTCTGAAACCCTATTTACAAATAAATGAAGAGCACCATTCGGAAATCCTGAATAAGTTGAGGAATACACCATGTAAATCAACGAGTTCACTTCTTTTACGCACAAATCCAATATAACATCAACTGAACCACCAACCAATAAAATATTCAAACTTGAAAATTGTACTTTCAATAATTGTTCCTTTTAAAATTATTCATGTTTATTTTTTATTTCATCATCGTTAATTAAAACGTTACTTGTTTATTTCATCATCCCTAATTAAAACTTTTCTAACACTCGTTTACATTATTTAGGTTATGTTATAGCTCCTGCTATATGATATTATGAATAGTCACGTATCAGAAATTGTTTAATAGTAAGATTTATTGAAAATCATCTGTCAATTGACGATGATCACGATGGGATAATTGAAGTGGAATGCAACTATTTTAATGAAAATGAAACTGAATCAACGAAGCCTTCTTGACCAGTAACCTTCCACAGAGTTGAATGAAGATTCCATAGTTGGCACAACTAATACCAAGAAAACATCTAATAATAACACACTACTGCCATCTACTAGCGTAATATTTATAATGTTGAGATGGTACAAATTTGAAGACAGTTTTTTATTTTCCTAAGTCAATTAATATTTTATTGTAATGGAGTACTTCGTTGTTTCTAATCTTTATATACTTTCTTCTAATCGTGTAATAGTCAATTAAATCCCACTCGAGTTTTGATTTTCTCTAGATAAATCTGCTCGTGTTCCAGATTTATCGATAAAATCAAAACCTCTAGTGAGATTACTGTTGATAATTGCCTTGTAACCTAATGCTGTTTAGCGAGCTTGTCGAAAATAATATTTGTTTCAATAAAAATAGTACATTTGATAAAAGGATTGTGAATATAATTAATTTGTTGAATCTACTCTAAATAATTAAAAACAACCTAGCTACACATACGTGCCAGTGCAAGGATGGTTTGTATTAAGATGGCTACCGCGCGGAATTGATACAAAGAATACAGTATAATTAGAATAATATTGCTGTAACTGTATTATTTAATTTGAAATTATGTTTCCTTGTTTCAATATTCAAGTACTTCCTACTTTTTGTGCTATCTGAAATAAAAACAAATAGTAACCTTCTTTAGGTACGCTGTTTTGGGTATCAGGCATTAATAAGTGATGGAATTGTAGTGCAACAACCTCGCTCGCGACCGACCGAGCAAACATTTCAACCGATCGCTTATAAATTTTATTCTCGACTGCATGCGCTCGAGCGAATCATTTCCCGCGTGCCTTGTTCACAATCGAAGACTGATCGGCGATAATGCAGAGGTATATTTTTTTAATTGGTTATTTTACGACACTTTTTCAACTGCTATGATTATACAGCGTATGAATGAGATGGTGATAATCCCACAGAAATGAGTCCGGGGTCCAACGCGGAAAGTTACCCAGTATTGCTCCTGTTGGATTGAGGCAAAACATATGAAAAAAACCTCAACGAAGTAACTTGTCCCAACCAGGATTTGAACTCGGGCCTGCTCGTTTCACGGTCAGGAATGCTAACCGTTACTCCAAAGATATGGACTGTAGAAGTCAAATCTACATACAAGAGAATTCCTCAGAAACGTTAACCTTTTTTTCAGGAAAAATATACAATATCAAGAAGAGATTCATGTCACTTTGCAGGTATTCAGTGGTGATGATTGTTAAATGTTGAGTATTTGAAAATACAATGTTATTACAGACATAATCGATTCTATTGAAACTTTATTTTCCTTCAATTTCTATCACTACCACTAGTTCAAGAGACAGAAAATGATCAATTCCTACACTTATATTTCTCTTCCAATTAAACTTATATAAACATTGAGTATATGAAAATATCATTTTAACATCCGTTTCGGTGAAGTGAGGATGCTAGACATTACTACAGTATATTTTTCAAAATATTATATTCGTAACAACTATTACCATGAATATGTATGATAAGACTTTCTTGTGATAAATTCTAACGTATCTTGTTTACATGTTTCGACCTATTAAGGGTCATCCTCAGAACTGGCCGTTGTTGGTCTTGGCGCCTCTTGTTTTGTTTCCTTTGTGGATGTGTTCGTGTGGTGTAAAGTGGACTCAAAGAGTGTGTGTGTTCTGAAATTGAGTTGTGTGTTGAGAATTTCATTGGGGTGTGTTTTTGTGTGTCTGTATATTTCATATTTTTCTTGTGTTTAGTTTCTGGCTTTTTGGTTGGATGTGTAGTATTTCCATGTCTGGTTGATGTCTCTGTAGGTGTGGTTAGCATTTGTGATGCGTTCTGCATATGTGGAGAATTTTTTGTAATTTTGTTATGGCTGTGATGTGTTCTTTGTAACGTGTTTGAAATGATCTGCCTGTCTGTCCTATGTAGAAGTTGTTGCAGATGTTACATTTGAGTTTGTATGCTCCTGTGTGATTGTATTTGTTTGTTTGTGTTGTTTGTGTGTTCAGATGTTTTTTTAGAGTGTTATTTATTCTGTATGCGATGTTGTAATTTAATTTCTTGAATGAGGTTGCAATCTTGTGTATGTTTCTGTTTTCGTATGTTAGTGTGATGTATTTTTCGTATTCTTATGCTTGTGTTGTATTCTTATGTTTTTGTGATTATGTCTTGTTTTACGTATTATGTTGTTTATTATGTTAGGGTTGTATCCGTTTTCTTGTGCTATGTATTTGATAGTCTTATCATTTATATTCCGAAGTGATACAGCGTTAAAAGTTGTGTAATCAAGATGTATATTAACATGAAATTTTAAATTGTCAGTAGTTCGTAAATATTGCGTGGTTAACTTGTTTTACTATATTATCCAGAATACTTTCATGGTATTGTGAGTTTGTCTACTCACCAGTAAAAGAATGCGACTTCATAGACGAAAGTTTCGTTAATTTCATGTAGTAATAAAGACTGATAGTTTTGATGATGAATCTTGAAGTAAAGGTGGAGAAATAGAAGTAACTCAAGATATAATTTGTCTTTGTCTACCACACTCCTCTCCGATTCAGCAGGATTTCAACTCTGAACTCCAGAGATAAAATCGAAAATATGCCTGAGAGTAAGATTAAAAGATGCGGTACAAATTTCCACGGTAGACAGCATGAAGATGTGTGGACGCTTGGGAATATGAAAAGTAAGCTCTGTACTTTATGATCTCTAAACTAGGATAAGGTGATGTGCCAACACTAAGCTCCGATCGTCTTTTCAAACCCGATAATCAATTGGACAGAAGGCAGAGTGGACCCCAGCGCAGTTCTGAAAATTTGGAAAGGAGAAAAATTCCGCTATCACCCGGGTTTGAACCCGGGACCTTACATTAATTTATATTAAGTGGACTTACCAACTCCGATATCCTACCGCTTTTGAAAGTTAGATTATATAAAATTAACAAAAAATCTTTTACCCTAAACCAGTCCTTCACTGTCATCATCTACATTATGAGTTTAATCCTAAAACTAAAAACCACGCATACAAAGTTACCAGCGAGTTCCTTTTATCTCGCTCCGTCTCTCGCATCTCGCGAGTTAAATCCATTCGTTTCTGGTGATTATGTGGATCCCGTGCTTCAAAGCACCCTGGTGGGGAGGGGCAAAGCGAAAGCTGTCTCGATTACGTTCATGTTTGGTTAGTCTTTTGAGTACATCAGCCCCATGTCGGTGGGAGCTTAATTTGGTTCGAGTAATTTAGTAATTTTCTTCCAGCATATATAGTAATATGTGGTGGATACATCACTTCAAATTAATTCCGGCCTTTGATACATATGGGTTACTTAAATAATATGATATTGCGTATTAAGCGAGTTGTGGTGGTTAAGTCTTGTTCAGTCATCATGTCACCAGAGATTAAATTACATTTTACGCAACTTTGAGGAAATTCTGACATTAAATCAAATTTCATAAAATATTTTGTTCCTGTAGGAACACTCTATACTATTGGTCATATCGTGCCGTCCGTAGTGTATGAAATAGTTAAGAATACGTTTTAACACCAAGTTAATGATATAGGTTATTCGTTATCTCGTGAAACCAAATGCTTGCGTGCGCCGTAGCTTACAGTAAGACCCTTATGATGGGGGTAGAGCTAACTAGCTGCAAGTGGAAGCATAGTGAAGGAGGGAGGCTTCCCAGTCCAATTTCTGGCTTCAAATCTGGTTGGGACAAGTTACCTGGTTAGGGTTTTTTTCCGAAGTTTTCCCTCAACCAAATGAAGCAGATTTTCTGGGTAATTTTCGGCGTTGAACCTCGGATTTATTTCCCCATCATTAACCCTTAAATTGAAAAGGATACAACAGGTTAATAGGCTATCTTCTTATATATAAAAGTCAATGTGGCTATGTATGTATCTTCTCTATACAAATCTATACGTTTTGACCGATGTGTGTCAAAGTTTGCACATTTAACCTTTATAACCAGGAGAAAAACATAGGCTACATTAAAATTGTGCAAATGGACGTTACATTAATTAAGAAATAAAAAATAGAAATAAATACGATCAAACATGCAAGTATAATATTAAAATGCAATCTTCTATAGTCAATTGTTTTTTATTAATGTCTGTTGTATTCAACATCGACATTCATGAGGACATGGAAATTACAACACGAAATTAAACAACATTGTTGATACACATCATGAAGGCCAAAACTATATAATTCATGCAATAATTATCTTTACACAATCCAGGATCATATTATGAATTTCTCGATGCAATTGTAGATACTGAGCAGACTGTGTTTTGTCCAATTTAATTCTTGAATTCTTTGAAACTAAAAGGATTGCTACCATATAATTTAATACTTAACATTGAATCACCAATAGTACTATTGCGAAATACTGACCCACCAAAATTATGCAATGGAACAAGAATTGGTGTGAAAAAAACTCATTCAAAAAGTAGTAATAGAAGGGACAATATTAACTGAAGAAACGAAAGGAGATGTTTTTATGCCACGCATTCCTATGATACCCACTAACATGCCTTTCGATTTTAATTAACAGGAATTTCAGTGCGACCAGCATTTGTAATGGCCATATTAAAATTAAGCTCAAGGAAAGTCTCTCAAAGTTGCAGACATTAACTTAGAAACTCCGTGGTTTTCACATTCTCAACTATATTTTATACAAAAAAATAGGAAAAAAAAAGATTGTATACATAAAAAATCAATTCAATGATACTTTTGTCATATTACTAATTTAGCGTGTGAATGTACAGTTTCCCTGAAAAGGAATGAGACAATTGAATATTCCTAAGTCTCAGATGTAAAACACTGCGCATGATCAGAGACCAGAGCACTGATACACAAGATAACGAATATTGAGTTACTTAGATTCAAGCTATTTGGTTTGTTACTAGCATCGTTCCGGAATTCACTTCAAAAACTGCAAAAAATATGATATTACGGAAATAAAAGATAAATATATACGTAAATCGTGTAGTTAAATCGACAATGGACCTTCATGACTAGATCGACACTACGCACAGAAAGTAAAGCTTTCGTGTAGTTGCAATAGTTCAGGCGCTAAGATCTCTGCGTGTTGTGTAGAAGAGAGCGAGTTCGATTCTTAGTCTATGTCAACGATTTTTTTTTTCTAAATAACGTTGAAATAGAGTTTTAAAAAGTCCTCAGATTAAGTGTTAATGATCACAGAAATTACAAAATTACAAGTTATAATATTATAAACGTTAATCTAATGAATGCATTTATACACACACACACACACACACACATACAACGTAAATGCATATATATATATATATATATATAACTAACAATTCAAATGAAATTTTAAAAAAATATATTCCTAAGTCACACAAACAAACGTTTACAAAGGTTTAGAGTCCTTAGGCTATGTCATTTGTTGAGTAATTATTACAATATTTTATTAGTAGCTTTCCCAAATGTGTAATAAACGCACTCGCACAAAACAATTTTTGTTAAAAGTGTAGCTTTGGATTATTTCATTCTCACCCCTTCAGTTGATTTTAACTATTTTATCTACGTGTTTTCAATAGTGTTTAATTCAATGTGCATTCAATTTCATTCAGGTTATGATTGAATGAATAAGCACTGTTGCAGTTATTGATTAATTATATATATATATATATATATATATATATATATATATATATATATATATTAATACTAACTATTAAATGCATGTGTTAAGTAACTAATTGCAATATCTTTTGCAAAATCTTGAATGTTTAAGTTGTCAATAATATTTCTGTACTATATACTGTAAGACGTTAAAAGAATTTGCAATATATTTGGGATACTCTAATTTATAATCATTGGTTTTAGTGAAAAAATATTTTCTTTCTTAGGATATCTACAAGTTTAACTTTAATAATATTCCGAATAGCTTTAATTGTATTATCTGGATTTTGTGCTTTTCTATTCAAATGTGTTCTATTTCCCTCTTTCATAAATTTTGGTAAATTACACTGTACTTCTCATTACATATAGATTCTTCTTTTTAATACATGAGATTTTTAAGTCCCTGCATTATCTACATGTTTTTACTTTTGAATTTTTTCACAACATTGAGTGGAGAACATCCACTGAAGTGATTCTGAAATGAAGTGAAAAATACAATACATTTACTCTTAATATCAGTAGTTACATATACGTTTTTCCAAGATTCATATTGTAGACATAAATGTAAATAATCACTAGATACAGCATTTACGACCCTTTTTTAGTTTTTAAATTCATATTTTTAAATTGTTCAGTAACATTGGAAACAGGATTTGTTTATCATGTTCATACAAGCCATTGATTATAGGTGCTATTATCAATGGCTGTGCTGCTTCAGCTTGTATGCTGGTGGGAAAATGAGTCTACGTCTAAGGTTTACAGTTTCAAGGAGTGAATTTAATTTACTTTTACGGAAAAGTTCCGAGAGATAATCTATGTTTATGTCACTACAGATCACAAATTCCATATGCGATTTTTAAAGCCCTTTCTTTACAAATTCAATGTTGGCTATAAATATTAATAAATATTAAGAAATATGAATGATTACAGTTAGAAGTCTGATTTACATTATAAAAAGCAAGAAGTTACATTCCTCGGCAAGATTCGAACTTTTCGATGTTTGGTTTTGTCCTCCAACACATAAACACGGACCTATTCAATGCTTATGTTAATAACCTATAATTTAGCTGTAGCAATGTGGTGTCATAATTTTGGGTTTGTTTACTTAATGTAATTAAATTTAATTTGATTAGCTTCGCAACAATTGGACTTCCTGTTATATCCTGTTATTTAAATATTTAAGTTAGAGTTGATTTATTAACTCTTACTGTGCAAGATGACCCTTATTTCAATAATTCTATATCACGTTAAACAGTCACTGTCTACACTAAAGTATTACCATCATCCCTCATTTCTCATCTTAATGGCGAACCGACGTGACATGAGACAGCGAGTTATAGCTCTGATTGAGGCTAGATATGGGGCTACATCTGCTGGCCGTTTGGTCGATGTTCCTGGAAGTACAGCCGAGAGGTGGGTTCATCGTTACCAAAATTCAGGGGAGGTCGAAAATCGTCCTATTCCTGGGCGTCCCCGGATTTCTTTATTGGAAGAGTATTCTCTCTTATTCGAGACAGTTCGACAGGACCCTTTTCGGACTGCTAACGAAATAAGAGCAGCATCTAACTTTCCCGGTTCTTCACAGACTGTAATCAGCAGGTTGAGAAACCGCGGTATTAGGAGCCGGAGGGCTGCGCAAATGGAAATATTGGGGGAAGCACAAGCTGTCGACCTTGTCTTCGCTACCAATCGAGTGGATTTCGATTGGAGAAATGTAATTTTCTCGGACGAAACAACCATCTCGAGTGATTACGAAAGTCCTGTCCGTGTCTATCGTGAGGATGGTCTCCGACATGATCAGCGCTATGTGCACCGACGTGAAAGATCGGGGCGCTTTAGCATATCGTCACAGTCTAGTATATACAATCGCGAAGCTCAATACGTAGTAAATACGCAAACATTAGATAGTTGCTCACCACTAGGACCGCTAATATCGCCTCATTACAGGCAATGCAAAATAGTACCGTCACAGTCTATTGTTTCTAGAACCCTCAAAACTCAAGCTTCGTGACTTTATGTAGTAGACTGTGATATTGTGTTGGGGTGGATATCTTACGATGGACCTGGCGTTATAGAACGCATCGATGGCCGGTTTAATGCGGGAACTTACGAGCACATTCTGGAAAATATATTCCTTCCTTCCGCCCCTAGAACGTTTTCCCGAAGGAACATTGCTGTTCCAACAGGATAACCATCTCGTGCACTATACCCCAAGCATTCAAAGATGGTTTCAAAGGAGACCCGAGATCGAAATCATTAATTGGCTTCCGAAGTCACCTGATTTGAATGTCATCGAAAATTTATAGGCGGAATTGAAAAAGAGAAGGATAGCCACCTATGCCCTCGAAATCGAGACGAATTGTGGGATCAAGTTGCTGAAACCTGGGAAGATCTCGCAGGGGATTAGAATTTATTCCACAATCTCGTGACATCCATGCCGGACCGACTTAGAGCTATAATAGAAGCTGATGGCATGTGGACAAGATTTTAAGTTGACAGGTCTCTTTTTGTTTCTTATGATTTTTGTTTCAGGAAGAATACTCTTAACTTCCAAGTAAGATTTATTTTTTTGATGAGGTTCAGCCCACTTGTAAGACCCAGAAATTGGGCATAAATTATTCATATTTTTCGACAAATTAGACAGTCTAGGGACTCTGAAGAAATTAATTACACCTCAATAAAAAAGTTTTACCTGGGATCGAACACGAGACGTTTCGGTTAAGCAGTGGAACCGACACGCTACTATATGAGCTACCGAGACAAGACAGTGACAACACCAGTCTAGAATGTAGATCCCATAGCAGGCATTTGCCATTCGGTACAGAGAAGCAATAATAGTTTGTGACCCGAGCTATGTTGTGAAATCGTGGCCTTAAATGGCTGTCTTCTTCGTAATTCTTATTTTGGTCCTTGTCCTTGTTGTGGTCCTCGTAACAATTCTTGCTGTATTTTTCTTGTTACGTATCGTTACGTCGATATCGAGTGAACCGCGCTGTAGAACTTTAACTTCCGACGACCAAGAGTCGTCTCATTCCTTTTAAGGGTAACTGTACGTAAGGCGACTGAAAATAACACTGTATTAATTATAAAATATATCTCTCAAAATATTGTTGTTCATGTCCGAAAATGTGTTACTGCAAAATTCAAACTGTATAATCACGTTGCCAATGTAGTTTGTTATGCGTTGTGGAAATAACACTCTCTTAATTTCTAACAAAAGAAACAGTATACGTCTCTCAGAATATTAGTCTTTACGTTAAAAATGATTTAGTGCGAGTTTATATTGTATCTATATTCTGTGTATAAAATAAGAATTAATATAATATGTTCTGAATATGTGAGATACAGTTTCTCAAGTCATATTAAAAAAAAAATAAGCGTACAGTGGTCAACGTGTAAAAAATCTTCCAATATAAATTAAATTATATACGTATATATTGGTACGATCGATAGAGAGATAAATTTTGGCTCTCGATGACATCCCAACGGGTTCAGAATGGGAACAAGGGAATTCCTATTTATCGTCAACTGTCTCTGAAATTCAAGTGAAAGCACACACAGACACGAAATTACGTGAAATGCATAGCTTCAGGTCAATGTACAGATCTTATAATTATTTTATCTCTGCCTCTGTGCAAGGTCACATTTGCGGGGGGAGGAAAGGAGACGGCAGAAATGTTGTAATGCTTTTTAATACGTTGACTCCTATGACTAAGATAATCCATCTGAAATTTAACAGTCACTGACCGGCAGAGATAAAATGTAAGATAATTTAACAGTCACTAACCGGCAGAGATAAAATGTAGGCCTAAGATCTGTAGAATATTGATACAAGGACCGAGGGGTGTGTTTTTGTTTTGCCGAACTTCAAGACAATCCTAATTCATTTAATGTTTGTGTGACTGTAGCCTAAATATATGTTCGTTTGGTTTTACTGTATTTATAGTTTGATTGTTTATTATTTTATTTGTATTTCTGGTGAAGTGGAAGAGAAGGCCTGATGGCCTTAATTACGCCTTAATAAATAAGTAAATAAATAAATAAATAAATAAATAAATAAATAAATAAATAAATAAATAAATAAGTAAATATACGTATACAGTACATACATACAAATTAAAACACATTTGAAAGTAAGGCACGTGATGAAATGTTTTCTTTCGTTGCCTGAGCTGCAGTTGTTTTAAATTGAGTTAATCCTTTCAGGCATTTGGCTAAGAAGTTCATTACTTCATATAAGTGACTCTACGTAAATATTCATATTTATGGACAAGGAAGAAAGCTTATTAAAGACAATTCGTTTTGGTTGTCTATAGTTGAGTTTCTGAGATTTTCGAAAAGTCTAACAACCAGTTTAATTTAAAAAAAAATCAAAAAGGACAACTCGGGCAACGCCGGATTCTTTCAGCTAGTATGCTATAATTTTAATAGAATAGAAAAAAAATTGTAGGAAAATTAAAATTTCACAATACTATAATATTGTACAAGATATAAAAATATGGATATTGCGATAGTTGTTTTCTTTACGGCCCGACATGTTTTAATAAACTAGTGTGAGAAATTAAGTTTTGCCAAGTTAAGGGTTAATTCACTTTTCATTGTCCATTGTCCTCGGGTTAAGTTCACGGTGCGGCCAGCGAATAGGGATTATAAAGAATGGACACTGAGCGAATTTTCCTGTGTTTTGTTTCTCTGTGCGCCAGCGTTTACTTCCACTTTCAAGCGCTAGAGGTAGTGTAATCGAGCATACGCTAAGATAATACTGTAATTGAGAATAGAGTTGAGACACAGGATCCAAACATCGCCTACCTCATTGCATAATCCAGTAACGCCTTGCTTCAAATAAATTCAAGTTAACAGCTTTTCCTTATTTCTCAGTGACAAACTAGTTGTAATAATAATATTTTATATTTCAGATATAATAAATTATATTATGAAATAATATAATACATTATAAAGTTAAGTATCGAATTCGTTTAATAATTGTATATAATATAATATAGGTATATGGTTTTCCTTCTCGTAAGAGTTTTGTTTTTCCATTTTCAGCGCTATCAAATCATTACATATGTTAATTGTTGTTGAGGCCAACGTCTCAGCTCTCATTATTTATATTGTTATATTTCCGCTGTGTCGACTGCTAGCTGGTGTGATGTCAGCGCCAACTCTAGGGAGAAAGCAGAATCTCACGCTTTAGCTCGCTTGAAGGTCATTGAAATCAGTCCGGCTACATCAAAGGTACCGACGCGAAATGTCCATTCTTTATAATCCCTATTCGCTGGTGCGGCGTGCTGTACTTGTACCAGAACGCGGCAGTTCACAAGAATAAGAGTGGTAAGCACAATAAGCCTCAGACTGCAATGTAAGCCTTGGGGTCCCTCCTCCGTCCAAGAGAAAAAAAAAACAGAAACATTATCATCGCTCGATCACTTTGTGTTACATTGTCTATATTCTCCGATTCTAACTCCATTAGATTATACTATTTTGTTCAGGAAACTGTTAAAACCATTTCATAAGAGAACATAATAAAATAGATCTGAAAAACTCGGGTCGTCCTGGGTGGTGCAGTTGGTATAGTACTGGCCTTCTGTGTCCGAGGTTGCGGGTCCGCAAGAACAATGTTCACTATTTCAGGTTCTCATTGTATATCGTAATTTTACCGACAGAGAATCGAGGCAATTTCGTAAATTATTTCCAAGAATGTAATAAATATGCATATTTCAAAAGAAATGAATTTATTGCGGTTGAATTTAAACATCTGATAAATAAACCGACGATTATTAAAACAAGGATAAATTTTAAACTTTTGTGCCATCTTTTTCATGGAAGAAGTCTTCACTCTAGAGAATTAAAGAATACTCATAAATAAAATAAAGTTAATTACTGCTTGTGCCGCCGCATAAAATAAACTTCCTTTATATATCAGAGTACATACTGATCCTTTTGAGAGAGCAAAGAAAGAGCATAATCTCTCCATTGTTTATAGTTGTTCTCTTTACTGTTTTTCTATTTTCAAGAATTGAACTGGAAATAGTATCAAAATCAATGTTGCCAGTAATACTCCTTTTCCACTTCGCTAATGCACTCTCTGGTATGGACAGTTCTATAGCTAACTTGCCACACTTTCACCTTTCTTCAGGCTCTCTATCACAGTGAACTTAGTTTTCATAGAGTACGAATTTCTTTTTCCTTTAAGCGTGGTTGGGCTCAATACGAAACACCCGACTACTACCAAGAGACAACTGTACACGAATACCACAGTCTAGTATATACAGTCACGAAGGTCAATACGTAGTAAATATACATCCATAAATAGTTGCTAACCACTAGGATCGCTACTATCGCCCCATTAGAGTCAATGTGAAATAGTACCTGCACAGTCTATTGTTCCAAGTACCCTCACAAACTCAAGCTTCGTGACTGTATATACTAGACCAGCTATGGGGACTATCAGCAAAATAGGGAGGGAGCGTTCCTACTCACCCCACATTCGTTTGAGTGACAGGCGAGGGGTAACGCAGTTGTTTTGCTAAGTCAAGTGCAGTGGTGGATTCCACACACCTTGCGCATCAGTAATTTCTCCGCTCTTATTTCTTTTTTCAAAATCTTTACAGGATTTTGTTTATAGAAAGTACACATATACAATAATTATGACGGCCATCTACTGTCATTAGACAAATTATATATTTTTCAATTGTATAACTATTCCTTTATCATGTGCACGAAAAATTCTTGAACTGCCTTGTGATCGACATAATAAAGTATTTCTTTTTTAAAAACAATAGAGAAAAAAGCAAAGCTCCATTGTCATTTAACTGCACAATATATTAAAAGATACAATGCTCAACATAATAAATTGTTTCTTTTTAAAACCAATAAATAACTAGTTCCATTGTCATTTAACTTGAAAACATATTAAACACAATATACTGATCAACAAAATCAATTCTATCCTTTTATAAATACTAAAGAAAGTAAAACTAAGTTCCACTGTCATTTAACTTTAAAACATATTAAACAAAATATAAATGAAACGAAATACTACTGTAGGCCTATAATGCTGGTTTTCATTTTTTTGTTGTTGTTGTTGATTGTCCTCGAAATTTCTTGTTATTAACTAAAAAGGATATATTTGGCTATAAAATAGAACAACTCAACCGTAATACTGAAACTAAATGCATGTCTGTGATCCTAGACCTGGAGATACTTTTGATCATATTCATTTTGAAAAGAAAAACCGCTCACAACAGTAAGTTGAGCCAAACATAGATACCATACGCATTGCAAATGTGCGCAGATTAGAGAATTACTCCTCTGGTAAGTATTTAAAGAGATCTAATACATTTTTTCCTAAACACTTTAGTGGCGTGCTCTTTTGCATCTATATAGTGGCTCTGATGCTTGGGTAACATCAAATACAATGGATTATTGAACAGACACATCTCCATGTCCATTGCAGTTACTTCTGAAAATCTTTCTTGGAAAGAAAACGCATCAAGTAGGCCTAATATGCACTCAAAGTTTTAAATAAGTTCAGTTCCAGATTCTTAATAAAATAATAAGTATCTAAATCCTGAAAATACCATAAATATATTTTGATTTGTATCTTTTCACAAATATTACGAAAATAGCTTTTAAAATTGTAAATAAATACTTGTAAGATCACCGAAGTCCGCTTTATGCTTCCGATCAAAGTGGCTTTTAATATTGAAGGGTTTTATATGCGCAATTTTAAACCTATATATTAAGCAACAAACTTTCTTCTTTTTGTAAGTATCAAAAAATTCTTTCTGCCATTCTTCCTGAAACTGACGTCCCGAGATCGAAGCCATACCCCGCCACTGAATGAAGCATGTCTAGAGAAGCACCAGGCGGAGGAGAGGGTCGGTGGAGTGAGGTAAGGCGGCTTTGAGTGCAGTGGCCCTTCGGAGCCATTTTCCCCCATGGTTGTATTAGACTGTGCGAATACCTCACCTTAGTTCACTCCACCCCCATCCCCTACTGCCTTATAAGGAAAGGATAAACAGACATTTTCCGTGCCTAAAATTGAGGCTCCAGTGTAGTTGGTATGCCGATTGTCACTGCTGTCGAATCCGATCTCGTATACGCTACGTACGAATACGGATAGAGACGAGCCGACGGTGCATATTCTGCGCTTGTTTCTAACCAACAATACATACGAACTAGATTATTTATTAGTCTTTGTCTAGTTTTGTGAAAATATGAGTGATTACCCCGAGGAAATCTCAATCCGAGCCAGAAATATTGAATGTTTGGTTACATTTGTTGTTATATGATGAACAGTTTTGTTTAAAACACACGTAAAGTTTCTGATAAACTTACTGGAAACAATGTTGGTTTTATTCGTTGTTATTATGATGAAGTATTTTGCTTAAACCCTGTTATAGTTGGTAAGACGATTGCCATTGCCGTCTGGATCCGAATCGCATATAGAATATTTACGAATACGGATTTAGATGGCGCTGCTTTGATTTTGTTTAAAACGCCGCTAAAGTCCAATTTTTCGGGCTGATAACAGTCCGGAAAGCAACTATTTTAAGAGCATGTACTAAAATATTACTTATTATCTGGTAAGTTTTTTCTTTTACGGATCCTAACAATGTTTTATTTAGCATCACTTTTTGAGCAATATAAAGGGTGCGTCAGAAAGAACGGATGGATTTCAAACTATCGATACGCAACGAGGAGAGAGATATAGTGAGGGGGACCACGACTGTTGGGTCAGCCATAGAATGCAGTTTCAGTTGAGAATATCGTGTTGGTCTGGTGTACAACGTGCTTTCATCGTAGAGACATTTTTGAAAAATGAAGAGTCTGTGATCGCCACTCAGGACTCATTTCGACATCGGATGTCACGCTAGGATTCCAACTCGGAATACAATTTTGCGGTGGGTGGCTTCATTTCGTATCACAGGTTCAACATTAAAGAAGAAATCACCTGGACGAAATTCTATTGCACTGAGATTGTCCGAGGCTACGGTAAGATCTCGCGCCCTGCGACTTCTTTCTTTGGGACCATTTGAAGGCGTAACGCCGGCCCGGATGGCTCAAGCGGTAGGGGCACGGTATGTCCCTATCGCTTGGTCCGAAGGGTTGTGGGTTCGAGTCCCGCCTCGGGCATGGGTGTTGTGATTGTATTAGTATAAGTGGAAACAAAGGTAAACAAACAGATAACTTTCGAAAACGGCCTCTGGCCGGTCCAAAAAAAAAAAAAAAAAAAAAAGGCGTAAGTTTGTAAACATCGATCACATACACTGGACGAACTGAAGACAGCGATTCGTGAAGAAATCGTGGCAATTGCACCAGCTATGACTGTGAAAGTGATGGCGAACATCAGAAAACGCCTCGATGCCTGTATTGAAAGCCAAGGACATCATATGGATAATGTTGTTTTACATAAATAAACTGCATGTATTGGTGAATATGTTGATAACAATAAATTTTTGATTTGATGAATCTTTACAATTTTCTTGCCATGTGAAATCCATCCGTTCTCTCTGACGCACCCTGTACACTTATGAAGTTCGCTAAATGATAAACTGCAAAACTGCTTCGCATGAATAGGCGGAGTAAATGAGGGGGCATGGGGGTGCACTGCCCCCCCAAACTTCTCTGAACTCTTTTTTTTTTATTCACGTTATAAAATACTGAATTCAGAAATATATGAATAACATACTTCCCAACAATGCAGAAAGAAGAAACATAATCCCGGTGTAATGTATAAACTTAAAGACGAGATTAAATAAAATAGACTAATTAGAGTTTACATTTCTTATATCTTCAGGAAATCGTAATATAAAAAAGTTTATATTAGCACTGTTACGTAGTTTTATTGATTATATGTGTTTCTGTACGAGAGAGAAAAAGAAAGAAATTGTTTTACATTATGCCCTATTATAATCTGTAGGAGATCTACAGTTCAACCCCTATACAATTCGGTCCGAAACATAACTGATATGGATGTAACACTGTAAGAAACATGTCCTCCGAAAATACCTTTATTAAATAATCATATTCCGATTACCAAGGTTAAGCTATAACGGGGGGAGGAGGTAAATGATGCTCCCCATAATCCCGTTACATGGGGATTCTATGGTTTTGCTCTGCCCCTCCCCAAGGAAACGGTTCTCTCTCCGCCTAAGTTCACATGCCATTATTAAGGCTGTTCAGTCCACACTTGTGAAGTAACGGTTAGCGCGTCTGGCCGCGAAACCAGGTGGCCCGGGTTCGATTCCCGGTCGGGGAAGTAACCTGGTTGAGGTTTTATCCAGGGTTTTCCCTCAATCCAATATGAGAAAATGCTAGGTAACTTTTGGTGCTGGAACCCGGACTCATTTCACCGGCATTATCACCTTCATTTCATTCAGACGATAAATAACCTGAACTGTTGATAAAGCATCGTAAATACTTACTGGTTTTTAAGGGACCCGGAGGTTCATGGCCGCCCTCACATAAGCCCGCCATTGGTCCCTATCCTGAGCATGATTAATCCAGTCTCTATCATCATATCCCACCTCCCTCAAAAATCCATTATAATATTGTCTTCCCATCTACGTCTCGGCCTCACCAAAGGTCTTTTCTCCTCTAGCCTCCCAACTAACACTATATATGCATTTCTGGATTCGCCCATACGTGCTACATGTCCTGCTCATCTCAAACGTCTGGACTTAATGTTCCTAATTATGTCAGGTGAAGGATACAATGCGTGCAGTTCCGCGTTGTGTAACTTTCTCCATTCTCCTGTAACTTCATCCCTCTTAGCCCCAAATATTTTCCTAAGAACCTTATTCTCAAAAACCCTCAAACTCTGTTCCTCTCTCAAAGTGAGAGTCCAAGTTTCACAACCTACTAAAATAAAATAAAGAATTGTTCACACTGGTAGGCCCTAAGTGGAGCCAAGCATAGAAGCTATACTGTTTCAAGAGATGTGCTATATGAAGAAACAATTCAACAAAATTTATTTATTTATTTATTTATTTATTTATTTATTTATTTTAGTAGGTTATTTACGACGCTTTATCAACAGCTTAGGTTATTTAGCGTCTGAATGAGATGAAGGTGATAATGCCGGTGAAATGAATCCAGGGTCCAACACCGGAAGTTACCCAGCATTTGCTCATATTGGGTTGAGGGAAAACCCCGGAAAAAACCTCAACCAGGTAACTTGCCCCGACCGGGAATCGAACCCGGGCCAACAAAAGTTACAACATAACAATTTTATGAGCGTCAAATAAAGTACACTTGTAGAGATGGAAAAAAAAAACAGTATGAAAAACAAAAACAAGTATTTATAAAATAATTTTGGCAAATTAAATTAAAATGCTTAGCCTAACATAATATCAACAATATAAAATAAGTAACTCTCACAGAGTACTCAAAATTTACAGAAAATTCTTTTGGTACTACAGTAAGAGTGTTTTTAAGTGAAGACGCACTTAAATCTTACAGCAATAATAGGCATTTCCTGAATTCTCCTATAACTTTCTTAACTATTTGTCTTACTAAGACCCACAATACTTTCTCTTCACTTAATAAAATGAGAAAGTAAAACACTAGTCCATACCTCACTATTTATTTAGACCAACGCACGTAAGAAAGTTGCCTGCTCAGAGAGATAGTGGAGGGAATGTGGTCAGGTCTATCTCCGCCATGTTTAAGTTCTCGCCAAGTTAGTAACCCGTGTGTATGTAGAGCTTGTGGTGCAACCACAGTATCCAAGATCAGGGAAACTTTCATCTTGTACCTACTTCCAGCTTCCTGGCCATTCACCGGAGATGATGTTTGACGTTGTTGATTTTGTTCAGATAATGGGGGCTCTATAATGTACAGCGCACACGCTATCTAATCGTATAAAGATCCCAGCGATCCCGGGAAACTCTTTCTAAGTATAGAACTACCAGAATATAACGATAGAAACTGAAAAATTTTTCGCTTAGTGTGACTAAATAAGATTACACCTCCTTGTCGCATGCATAATATAAAAAGTGTAGGATAGACTATTCCTCATAATGTTACAAATTTTACCTTGACAAATTTTATTAGAGACCTACTACGCGACCAAGGCGGGAACCGTTTTGCTTGGTGGCGCTGCGATTCGCTTCACAACACAGGCCGTGTTGTAAAGTCCGCATCAGATGCAAAATGAAGCACATGGTGAACTGCGCTCTTGTTTCATTATTATTAACACGCTTTATATGTTATATGTTCGTATATATAGTTAACTTTATTGTTTAGTTTTATTTTATCATAAGCTTACACACATAGGAATCTATTCAGAAAACACAATACAACATCGGTGTTCGTAAAGGAGGGAACATGAATCGAAAGTAACGTAAACTAAAGTAGGTACTGTACTCTATACAATATTTCATACGATATACGTTTCTTACCTTAGCATTTTAAAGTGGACGGACTCCGGATATCATATATGAGGAAAGCACCCGGTATAAAACCATCACTACACCAGCATGGGCTACTGTAAGTCGTTGACCTGCACTGCTATTTGTATAAATTCCTGACACGTTTACGTC
Source organism: Periplaneta americana (assembly GCF_040183065.1). Classification (NCBI taxonomy): domain Eukaryota; kingdom Metazoa; phylum Arthropoda; class Insecta; order Blattodea; family Blattidae; genus Periplaneta; species Periplaneta americana. Next base: position 78,190,632 of record NC_091131.1, read on the forward strand.
TTCCCAACATTTGTGGACAGTGTAATCAGTATGGAACCATGTTTCGTCCAGGTAAATAACGGGCTACTATATCAGAGCGTTCTATTAGATATTTCCTTTTATCTCAACTTTTTTTAATGCAAACCCCATGGATAGTATGACTATTCGTAAAGGTTCCTTGCACCCTTTAAAACTTATCTCTCTCTTACAAAATTTAACCTATGCAACTTTCCTAATGTTTGAAGCTCTTTGTAGAGACTATAATATTTATGAACTTCTGTTCTTATGATACATTTGTCTATATCGTCTAATGCAACCTTATTTGCAGGAGGTCATCTAACTTTGTTTGGTGTCAATATTTCTACACCCTTGTCCTCACACACTTTACTTTCCATTCTAATTCTATTAATTGTTTCCTTATTTAACTTCACAATAGCTGCAGCACGCTCTGTTGTCTTCGATAGAGGAAGGAATAAACCCGTTGTCTTTTCTTTATCACAAAATTCTATGGCGTTATAAATAATGCTCCGCGTTTTGCTACGAAACACACGTCTTTCTACACGCGGCACTGCGACCAGATTGAAACGCTAGGCATTGGATGTGACGATTCTCCAGCAGTAAACATACGCAGCGAGCACGGAGTTCCTCATTCTGCCACGACGGGTCCCGCCTTGGTCGCGTAGTACATGATAACGTTGTTGGAAATAAATAAAGTAATATTTACTTTGCTAGTGCTCTAGAAATATATTATTCACGTATATACTGTAGTTATAAAATATTTCTTAAATGAAATCTTCCATTAATTTTACATATTTGGAATCTATTAAATATTATACAAAAAAGAGGAAAAAGTTATGAATTTATGAAATGCATATAGTTGAGGTCTTAACTGAGAATTACTAATTAAATTCTGACACATATTGAAGAAGCACTTCACAATCTCTGCTAAACATTTTTGAAATAACTAACATTTAAAAATCAAAAAGTTTCCAGTCCATAACGAAAAGAGTCCATTTTTTCTTCACAGTCACAGGGCAGCCTTTCCAATTGTCACAGATGTTACATTTTTTCTACTTTCTAACTCTATGTATTGAAAATGAAATTGCTTTTGCCAACTTTTATTACTATAATCAATTTAGAAGATCAGTATCGTTTTATAGAAAAAGAAAGTAGTTTGAATAAAAATTATCAGTATTGCAGAAAATGAAGAAAATGTTCTGTCACGGATGTTACAAAATTTGTGAACTTACTTTACGCCTTATTTTTTTTTATTTTTAGTACGTTATTTTACGACGCTTAATCAACATCTTAGGTTATTTAGCGTCTGAATGAGATGGTGATAATGCCGCTGAAATAAGTCCGGCGTCCAAAAGCGATAGTTAACCAGCGTTTGCTCATATTGGGTTGAGGGAAAACCACGGAAAAATCTCAACCAGGTAACTTTGCCGACCGGGATTCGAACCTAGGTCACCGGTTTCGCGGCCAGACGCGCTAACCGTTACTCTACAGGTATGGACTACACCTTACTAACAACGAGTATACAGGTCTCTGCCTCAAAGCAAAAAGAGATTCTTTCCATAGTGTCCATGTGAAATCTATGCAAATCTAATGGCATCCAATCAGTTCACAACAATATAATCCTTCGATATCGGTGTCGCCAAAATCAGGTATTTACAATAGGCCTAAGTCTCTGACATGATATGTATGTATTTATTTACACTGCAAGTGGGCAAGCACCCGGTGGCAGTGGTATATACAATATTAACAATACACAGTTAAAATGATAAGCAATAAACAATAAAATTTACAATACATAATAAAATTTACAACACATATACAATTTTATACACAATACAATAAGAATACACAATACAATTTAACACAATAATAATAAAACATAAAATAAAACACCTAATTTTACAACACAACCTACATGATTATGTATAGGTCCTACATAATTTTCAATAGTCTTTCACTTTACTCTCATCTCATTCCCTGTAGTGGCACTATGACGCATTTCACTGACACTTTAGCACACATTTCACTGACACTCTGTAACACATTTCACTGACACTATAGAACACATTTCATTGACGCTATAAATTATCACTGATCGGAACTGTTCACTGCACTGTAAAACCATAACTTCACTGACTCACCTCGCTTCACTGATACAACAGTTCAAATAAGTCAAATAATTGCATTCTTATGCATACTGTACTTATAAACAGAACTACATTTAAACTAAACATTTCTAGTCTAAGGCCCTCTTACACGCTATTTTTAAATAATTTACAATTCAAACCAAGGAAGTAAACTCGTCAGGCTAGATAAATACATGCCACCTTAAAAAATTAAATGTTGAATGTCACCTTAATTTTAATTTTCACTTTATACACAACTCTTTAAATTATTCTTGAATCTCCTTAAGGAAGGACAGCCCTCAAAGACCGCTGCAGGTAGGTCATTCCAATCATTTATAGTTCTATTTAAAAATGAGAATTTACCTACATCCGTTTTCTGTTTCCTACATTTGATTTTAAAATCATGATCGTTCCTACCATAGTACGTTGGCTTTTCTAACCGAGCCGTTATGTCTACCCATGCTTTCTGACCTAGATGTGCTCTATACAATGATGTTATTCTAGTTTTCCTACGTCTGTTTTCCAAAGTTTCCCATTTAAGTTCTTTTATCGTATCGTTCCCATCTTCTCTTTTACCTTTAACAAATTTAGCTGCCCTATACTGGATTCTTTCTAAGGAATTTATCTGATATATTCTATAGGGATCCCAACATGTAGTTCCGTATTCCATTAACGGTCGCACTAATGTTAGATATGCTATTTCCCTCGATTTGGGGCTAGCCTTTCTCAAGATTCTCATAATAAAGTGAAGTGCCCTCCATGCTTTGCCTGTAACATTATCAACATGCTCTCCCCAAGAAAGTTTGGAGTTTAAATATCGTTTGGTTAAAACTTTGATTGCTGAGGACACCGTTGGAAAGGATTATTTCCATTTATTATTAAACGGCGATATCGTATATAAAAAATCAGGTTATTTGCTCTCTATAATATTGATGATAACTAGATATGTTTCTATTTTGGCGGCATAAGTTTCAGTACTGACCATTACTTTACGTAACATTAGCATTACATTTGAGAAAAATCTCGAAAAAGATATGCAAACAGCCCAAGACCTATTCGAACCCACTCCCAAGCGCAGTCCCATATTACGTCGCGTCGGTTACAAAAAATATATCCTGTACCTACTTCATCCGGCTTTTCTCCTACTGTCGCGCTCTTACGATTGGTTCGTTACTCGAGGACGTATGTTAGTAGTGTTGAACCTGTTTCAGTTAGTTGAGTTCTATGTTTCGTGTAAAATTTCTTGTTTATCTTATCTTAATTGAAGTGTGCACTTGAAACACATACTACTCAAAGCACCAAAGTTATATATATTCAATCCAGAGTTACTACTTTTAGCTCGCTGCCATGCACCAAGTGGACATAGTTGGATACCCCCCTCCCCAAAAAAAAAAAAATTCTACCATACAGCTGGGTATTTTTATCTTGTCTTAAATTATTGTCTAACAGATACGACTTTGCTTTTTGCTGCACACATGGCAGCTTAATTCCTAAAGGGATATTTTAATGTTTCTAGAAATCGTTATTTAAGGTAAAATATATTTCCCCACTTGTCATATGCTGTACTTCTTTTCGAAAATTAAAAACACGATTGTTCATCTCTTAATAATGGTCATGTAAATTCTACATTGAATTACTGGCTATAAGTGACACGAAATAGATTCAAGTCCTGTCAATAAGTTACATTTAATAGAGTTATTCGCATATAATATTATGTATTTACTAATTACTAGAACTCTATATTTAGGCCTATCTGCGCAGAACTTCAATAGCCCTTAAGTGTACTTCCTCGAAGTCTGCAATTTCCATTCTTTTGTCTCCTTCGGTGGTAAGTTATTTTCATTCTTCGTGTTACACTAACTATTCAAAAATATATACATACGCAACACTTTCTATATTTCATTATCTTCAAGTTATGCAACATTCACAAGGAATATAAAAATTTTGACTAGTTCACAGTGAAGACACATTAAAATAAATTATTCTCCCCAGCACCATAAAACTTCTTTCGTATACAGTAGTTCACTTATTAACGCAGAAAACAAAGTAATATTATGACGTTTTGAGGCTATGTTACTGTTAGCTTTCAAAGTATGATAATATACTGTAGTACCAGTACTTGTTCAAGTATCGAAATGAAACTGCAACTCGTTGCACAAATAAAAAATAGCTCCTTATAGGTTATCACCATTGTACCAATATTTAAATAAATATATTTTGGATCTGTATGTAACATTAGATACAACAACTTGCATATATGTATATTTCAAGTTCCAATTAAAAGCCTAATTTAAAAACTTCATGGTCTCGAAATTACACATTTGAAAAATTGCACTTCTACAAAACTGCAAATTTCAAAAATTAAAAATTCACGGATACACGAAACGATCTATGCGGATTTTTCATCGTTTACGTTCTCCAATTTGTCCTATTGCAGCTTAATTATGGGTCCGATTACGTAAGAGCTATGTTCCAAGTGAGTAAGAGTCTGTGTATCATTGAGGAAACCATTTTCTTTCAAAGAAATAAATTAAGACAAGTTCTATTTACACTAATTTACAAACATATGAATAACTTTCGATTATTTATACTAGTATAAAAACAATAATGTTACACTTTTAGCGTAATATAGCCTACACAAAAGTTTTGACATGCATGTATTATACTGCTACCAAAATGTTCGAAATAAGATCCGAATCCCAAAAGTGTATAATATTGTAATATGTGAAAATTAAGTTGTAGATCCAATCAAAAATAGTTTAGTTTAATTAATTCGTTACAATTTCATGTCCACTGCTTACTGAAGAGTTGCATGAATTTTATCCTTCATTATTTTCACAAATTTCACTTCACACCGATACACAATTATTAGAGCGTAATGAATTTGCCAGTTGACTCAGCTACATAGTCAGCTGTTCGCCAAGAACAAATGAAAATCTTAAAGTCGGCCATGGTTACTTTCTAAACGATATAGTTTCTAGGCAGTTTGTACCTACACAAATACCATTCTCTGCAAAACCGTTCTAGTACTTTAGCACACAACAAGCACAAATTTTAACATAGCTGCCTTCCAACTCGATTCGCGAACGTCTTCCCAGACGCAACCCTTACGTGTCTTACACTGACCTTGATTGTGACAGTATTACCAGCTATGAAACTATGTGGAAAGTTTGGAGTAGAGAAATCATTAGAACATAAAGGAAAGGATGTAATAGTGACTTTTATGTGACAAGTGTCACAACTATGAAACCTAATGGAATATAAATTGAATAAAAATTAGTGGAATGCATGTGATAGAAGAAAAGGGGAGATTGCAAAGAAGCGTATAGGAAACGGGAAAAAAGAAAGGAAAGGAAGAAATTAAAAAGAAAGAAAGTAAGGAAAAGGAAAATGGAAATAATAGGAAGGAATAGGTAACAGAAGAGAAAGGGAAGGAACGGAAACGAAAATGAAAGAAATTTAAAGGAAACTGAAAAAAAAAGAAATTATTTTGAGGGAGAGAATAGAAGAGAGAGGAAAGGAATGACAAGCAAAGAAGAAAGAAATTTAAAAAGAAAATGTAAATAAATAAAATATGATACTGGTGAAAAAAGAGATAAGTATAAAGAATGAATACAAAACATTAGATTATAAAAATAATATCTTCTCTTCTCATAAACAGAAATGTACATATTTTCAGTAGATAAAGTTGAATTGTAACGAGTGAATTCACTTGATATAATATTTAGACTTATGTAATAATTAAATATCGGTACTGAGTGAATGATAACTAGAAGGGCTTATGTTTTTAGTGAAATAATGTTACAGGATACGAATTTGAACTCACGACATAATAGCAATTGCAGATGTGGTCAAATTAAGTCGCGGCTAACAAATACACCCACCAGCCGCCTGTAATATAACACAATTTTTTTCCAGCTGATACTGATGGTATAAAAGTATTAACGGATTTGCACGAGACAAACGAATTGAGAACAATCAGTTGCTAGGATACGGGATGTAAATCATCCCCTGCAGGAAGGCACACGGTTGTGTTTATATATGGATACTTCCCCGAGGTCATTTATTCGGCCAATTGGTCTCATAAATACTATAACTCGGTATAATTTCTTACTGGTTTGATGCTTATTTACATTTTCATGTAAAGTATGTTCATGTACTGCTCCTCGTAACCTAATGTATTGTATACTATACATAGGCTATTCTTCTCTGTGCAAGATTATCAACAACGACAAAGGGCTACAAACCTTTGCTTCAAGGATTGTGCAGGGTGGTTCGATGAAACAGACGCTAAAGCATGAAAACATACAATGAAAAATATGTAAGTTCAATCATAAGACTTATCTCTTTGCAAATATTTATTTGCTATGAAGGTATAAAATATAAAAACCTTTTCGCCTTATTAGGCATCATCAGATATAATAAAATATGTGATATAGAACTTGAATAAATTGACGAATGAACAATATAATATACATGGCAAATAGATCTTCATAAGTTTTATGTATGGAGTTATGAGTAAAGTTTGTTAGAACTAATTTCAATACACTGTGTGCTTGAAGGAATAGTTGCGTATACATGTAACTCATGTTACAAGTATATATACATGGTAAATGATAAGTAGTTAAGTTATGCAGGTAACAGCGATGTTAAAACTTTAATTAAAATATGATTATAAATAAAGGTAACAAGAAGTCATGGATTTTAAAATTTACGAAGAATAAAATGTTTTAAAATTACTATATGATCAATTGTTATTAATACAATATTGCAATTAATAAATCTTGTGCTTTATATTGTCAATTGATCATTATCGAAAATTATATGCTTGTGGAATTTGCTGTGTGACGTGCTGAAATAAGAGAGGGAAAATTAATCAAAGTGGTATTTCGTAGAATTTGTATATGTTTTAGTTTGTTTTTTTTAACACTCTATTAAAAAAATAAACAAAAAAATAAAAAAAAACAAGCTAAAACATATACAAATTCTACGAAATACCACTTTGATTAATTTTCCCGCTCTTATTTCAGCACATCACACAGCAAATTCCACAAGCATATAATTTTCGATAATGATCAATTGACAATATAAAGCACAAGATTATTAATTGCAACATTGTATTAAAAACAATTGATCATATAGTAATTTTAAAACATTTTATTCTTCGTAAATTTTAAAATCCATGACATCTTGTTACCTTTATTTATAATCATATTTTAATTAAAGTTTTAACATCGCTGTTACCTGCATAACTTAACTACTTATCATTTACCATGTATATATACTTGTAACATGAGTTACATGTATACGCAACTATTCCTTCAAGCTCACATTGTATTGAAATTAGTTCTAACAAACTTTACTCATAACTCCATACATAAAACTCATGAAGATCTATTTGCCATGTATATTATATTGTTCACTTGTCAATTTATTCAAGTTCTAGATCACGTATTTTATTATATCTGATGATGCCCAATAAGGCGAAAACGTTTATATATTTTATACCTTCATAGCAAATAAATATTTGCAAAGAGATAAGTCTTATGATTGAACTTACATATTGTTCCTTATATTACTAGACTTATCTGAACACAAAAATGAATTGCAAAAAAAAAAAAAAAAAATGAAAGCATACGCCATGATATTCTTACTTTTTTCGACAGTGGTGGTTGAAATGGTGATGGTGCTAATGATTTTTAAATAATAATAATAATAATAATAATAATAATAATAATGGTATTCATTTTAGTTAAATTTATTTATTATTTACTGATTGATTAATTTAACGATAATAACAAATGTAGCTTAGAGATTATTCGTCGCCTGTGAATTTGAAGACATCAAACCACTAATCCAAAATTTTCTCTACTGTTCTAAGTTTCAGATATACCATCAATATCATCATCATTACCAAATTCAAATATGAATATTATGTTACCAGTTCGCATTCTTTCGTCTTGCACTAAAGCAAATCGAGTCCATACTGGTGAAATTTATTTTTAGTGTTCACTCGGTACCTTCCTTTCTATTTGGTTATGCCATCATGATCGCTTAGAAATCAATTCGATCCGATATGTCAGGTTTAAATTTCCAGTTCCTACGAACTTATTTTCTGATATATTTTGGCTTGCAATACCAGCTTTTTCATTCAATATCATCGAATTTCAGCCACAGCTGTAATTTATTCTTCTTCAGCTTTGTGTCAAGCAAAACTACGTAAGTGGAGACCTATTAACACAAGACCTATTGGTAGACCAAAGATGAGATCGGGAAGATCTTGTAATTCACTACCTGAAGAAAATAAATATTAACAACTGGATTAACTGTGTCCAAGAGAGGTAAAGATCAAAAGCAATTGTTGAAAAGTTCGACGCATTTAATTATTTCAAGTTGTAGCGCCTAAAGAAGAGAAGAATAAGTAAAAGATAGTGATGCACAAAGAGATTATGTCGGTACTAACACAGTCTAGTATATACAGTCACGAAGCTTGAGTTGTTGAGGGTACTAGGAACAATAGACTGTACCGGTACTATTTCGCATTATCTTTAATAAGGCGATAGTAGTGGTCATAGTGGTTAGCAACTATCTATGGATGCATATTCCCTACGTATTGAGCTTTGTGACTGTATATACTAGATTGTGGTACTAATAAAATGGAAAAGTAAAAAGAAAAAGGAGAATGCAAGGCACAAGATTAAGATTTTTATGTTCATTAAGACAGAGATGCATAACAAATGAAGATAGCTATACCTAAGAATATTTTGATGCACAAAAAGGAGATGGCGATGCTTAACTAGAAGTAGATGGTGATGCGAAAGAATAAATATCTAGATGACTTTTAAGACATAGATGGCAATGTGAAAGACGTAGATGGCGATGTTTAAGATCAAGATGGAGCAAGATGGCAATGCTTCAAAGCAAGATGGCGATACTTCCAAGCAAAATGGCGATGCTCCAAAGCAAAATGTTTCTGCCTAAAAAGAATGATGGAGTTAGAGAGCACTACGAAAATATATTTTAGTTAGAAAAAAATATGGCGATGTATAAGTATATAGTATGGAAAGCATGAGGAGGAGATGGCAATGCACAAGTAGAAGGAAATGCATAAGAAGGAGATGGTAATGCATGAGATGAACATGGCGATGTTGAAGACGAAAATGTCGATACATAAGAAGACAAATACGGCGATGCATGACAAGAAGATGACCATGTGTAAAGAAGATGATGGCTTTGCATGAGAAAACGGGGATGAAGATACATAAGAATACCATTATATATAACTATGCATGCGAACACGGAGTTAGTCTTTCTGTAATTGAAATAATAGTGTATATGATGGTTCACATTGTATGGAATGTATTTATCATTATCTTCACTAGAATGCGTGCTCTTGACCACAATGAATGGAAGAAAATCGTGCAAGAGGCCAAAGTCTTCAATGGTTGTAGCACCAAAGTTGAAGATTATGATAACGATGACGCTGATATCAAATCATTTTACTATAATCTATAAATTTCACGAACTTTTAAAAAATTAATTATTGCATTGTACAATACAGGCCCAAGAAAAAACATGTAACATTACATTGTGTAATGGAACATGAACCGAACTAAGAAAGCAGTAAACGCATATTACGGAATAATTAATACAATATTGTGGGAAAGAAGGAGATTAACAAGACAAAACTGCAAGTATTTCAATCAACACTAGTTCCAATATTACAATATGGAACAGAAAGCTTACCCTTACAGGATAAACATCGAACTAGAATAACACCAGTTGAAATGAAATATTTAAGAAGAATGATGGGAAAGACTAAGAAAGATAGGATTAGGAACGAACAAATAAGAGAAGAGGCAAAACAAGACAAACCATTAATAAATAAAATAGAAGAAAAAACAACTAAAATGGTTTGGACATGCAAACAGGATGACGGAAGAAAGGAAGGTTAAGCAAGTAATGGAAATGAGAGTGAGGGAAGAAAAAGTAGGAGACGGCCAAAGATAAATTGGGAAAATACAGGGGTAAGAATAGGAAGAAAGAGAGCTAAGACGTTGGCAGAAATGAAGAAAATGAGCAGGGACCGGGAATCCTGGAGAGTTTGAACGGAGCGAGGCGAACCCAACGCCTAACGGCAAAACGGAGCGGAAGAAGAAGAAGAAGAAGTAGTAGTAGTAATGGAACATGTTGTGTGATAAAATATAAAAATAAATAATAAACCCACACAAGCTGCACAATAGATATAGGATAGTTTAAAACTCATATAGAGATACAAGGGAACGAAACGGCCGACAGACTGGTAAAAAGGGCAACGTAAAAGAAGAGTCGGAGTACTAAAAAAAGATGCCAAAGAGTGCAATTGGAAAAATGGCAAGAGCGGAAAGTATATGAAAATGGAAAAATTAATGGAAAAACACCACGAAAATAGAAGAAAACAAACAATATACGTATTCCTACTGTCGCACGAAGACTTCAAATAAGGATACCATTGACACCAAACCTCACTACAATGCTAACAGAATACGGAAGACTAAGAAGATACTACTATCGATTTCACATCACTAAACGTTTAGCATGCCTGACCGTGAAATGAGCGATTTCAAATCCTGGTTGGGACAAGTTACCTGGTTGTGGGTTTTCCCTCAACCCATTAAAATCAAGTGCTGGGTAACTTTCGACGCTGGACCCTTACTCATTTCGCTGGCATTATCACCTTCATCTCATTTAGATGGTAGATAACCTTAGCATTTGATAAATCGTCATATAATAACCAATTAAAATAAAAAAAAAATAAACTGCCCTTGTGGAGGAGTGAAGCAAAGAGTTAATCACATCCTATATGAACGCAAGAAAGTCAACAATGGGGGAGGGGGAAAGAAATTACGAAGGAACGGAACTCAAAAAGGAGTTCCACCGCTGTGGAGTAACGGTCAGCGCATCAGACAGTGAAACGAGCGGGCCTGGATTCTAATCCTTGTTGAGACAGGTTACCTGGTTGGGGTTTTTTCGTAGTTTTCCCTCAACCAATTGAAGCAGAATTGCTGGGAACTTTCGGCGTTGAACCTCGGACCCATTTCGCCATAATTAATTTACGTATCATCATCATCATCATCATCACCATCCATATCGTACAATGTCATAGCCCGGTGCTACGTGCTGTAGGCTATTTGTACAAGAGCGTGACCGTTCGGCTACCAAATCATTCACAGAGTAGGAATGGTAAGCACAATAAGCAGCCTCAGGCTGCAGTGTAAGTCTTCGAGTCCCTCCTCCGTACAAGAGAGAAAAAAACTCATAAATGAGAAACATGGCCTATGAATAAAACACAACTAGTAGTTTATGGAAAAATATAGTAAATTTATCAGTTCTATTAATTTAGAGAATTTATAAAGTGTACAGAATAGACCCACAGTACAAGTAATTGTACCCTGTAATGTAATACTTATAAGACAATAATTATGAGAAGAGTGTGTAGTAAGATAGATAATAGGAATTAGTAAATAACTGTTAATAAAAGCAAACTAATACACACATACAAAGAGCCCTTATGTCTGTCACCTGTCGCTATGGGTAAAACAACACACTACAGTATGCATTTCGGTTTCGCCATTAAACTGCAGAATGTAAGTCACATTTTACACAAGTCGGAATTTTAATGTCTTATTGGGGATCAGTGATCCCACAGATGTCTGGTTTTATTAGCCCAGTTTATGGCAGCCGTCGTGTTTCTTTTTTTCTTTGGACATTATTTCACACACTTTACTGCAGCAGTTGGCTGCACCGTTTGGTATTCCGCGTACATTTCTGCGTAATGAAGTGAACCTTTCTTCAGCTTGTGCGGTTTGAAACGGGAGTGAAAACAAGACTCTCGTAAGAATATTTGTTCTTGAAGCATTCATTTAAGATTTCAATTTTTAGAAAACTCCTTGGTCTAATAAAAATTTAACAATAAAACACATAAATACAAGTAACATAGGCCTAATACTTAAATTTATATTACTGTATACATCCATATTGAAGTTAATGACGTCACAATACGAGTATGTCAATACCTAGTGTAAAGTCTGTAGATTATGATCACATAACCGTTCTTGTTGCATTGTTGAAATTGAAATTATAGCAATGCGTTGCTCATGACTTTCAGTGCGACCTTCTGTGTATTTTTTTTTTTTATTTTAATAGGTTATTTTAATTTGCTTTATCAATATCTTAGATTATATTTTAGAGTCTGAATGAGATGATGGTAATAATACCGGTGAAATGAGTCAGGGATCACACCGAAAGTTATCCAGAATTTGCTCATTTTGGGTTGAGGGAAAGCCCTGGAAAAACTTGCCCCGATCGCGAATCGTACCCGGACTACCTGGTTTCGCGGCCAGACGCGCTAACCTTTGCTCCACAGGTGTGGACTCCTCTGTATATCGTACGAGTATACAGACATGACTTTTATTATGATCGTCATTTATTTGCGCACACAGCCACATTGTTTCCTCAAATTCTCCAATGCTACAAATGCCAACACCGTAGCTCTAATCTTAACACCCGTCATCTGCGTTCTTCAGCATACTCTAATTAAGTGGCAGTTTAATAAGGATTATGCCTATTACATTTTGTACCTAATGCTAATAACTAAAAATCATTTCCAAGAAGGTTAAAAGTAACTGTTGTTTGTAATATGTCTTATTATAATCATATTTTTAGATGCTTTAACATTTAGGTCTACCATTTTATTAATTTTGATGTAAATAAGATGATGCAACATGTTTGAAGTCATTAATATCGTAATGAAAAGCGACAACCAGAACAGCTAGTGCTATTGCTTTATCTGAAGCTATGATAAAAAAATGCATTTAACAATAAAATGCAAAAACGAAATTTAAAGTCTGAGCAAGTAACGTCATATAATGAGCAAATAAACGAATGCTGATAGTTTTGATCACGACACTAGGCCTGTATGAAGACTCCAATTACGTTTATATTTTAATAATATATCTTAATAACATTCTGAAATCATTAAAGCACATTTTATTGTAGACATAAACTATGAAAAATATGGTAATAGAAATTATTAACCCTTAAATTGACAGTGTGTCCTATAGGATACAAGAGGTTAATAGGCTATATGCTATAATTTTAATAGAACAATAGAAAAAAATTGGTAGGGAAATTTAAAATTTCACAATACTATAATATTGCACAACATATAAAATAGCTATGGACATTGCGATAGTTGTTTTCTTTACGGTCCGACAAGATTTAATAAACTAGTGTGAGAAATGAAGTTTAGCCAAGTTAAGGGATAAGGAAATTTTTTTTTTTTTGGTTACTGACATATGCGAAATGTGTTAAAAACTTTATTTCATGCATGGAAAATGCAAATACTGTATCATAATGAAAATCCAAAACCAAGTGAAATAAATCCGCTAATTTTCGCGAAATTGATAGAAATTCACGAAATTAGTTTATAATCACGATATTTTCAACAAAAAAAGCAGGTTCTATGGAGAATTCCCATGGAAAATTACTCTTTGTTCCAAATAAAACCTGAAAATTTTCTACATTATGAAATATGCATGAACATTTCTACATACTCATATTTGATCGTTCAGTATTACATACGTGTGGTATCTGTGTATGTACGCATAGTTTCAGGGAGCAGCTCAAGCAGACAACGATCATTTCTCTTTCCCGTAAGAACTGCATTCGTGAAATCTAGAAGGCAATACCGTCACACTCTCATAGTCGAATGAAATTGAATTATGAATTTAAATAATGGCGTAAACAATTTTCTGTTAGTTTCAAAGATATTGTTTCAATAATAATTTTAAAAATGTTATTTGATTACTTTTTAGAATATGCACGAAATTGCTTCTTATTTTACGAAATATTCATCGAAATTAAACCACTTTAATCACCGAAATCAGGGTAGAATAATCACCATAAAATCACACCTCTAGAAATCATTATCTATTCTAAGTTCAGAAAATTTCAAATATACTTCTTTAAGAGAACGCCATTGCAAAACAAATGATCATGTTCTGAATTAACACTGAAACATGTGATTCGGAAATTGACATGGGCAATTACGACGAAATTTTAACATCAGTGAACAGATTTAGATAAATGACCTTTTTTTTCTTCCGCTATAATTTGCAAGTACATAATGATATTACCTGTTTATGAAATACGTTTATTCGTTCCATACTTTTGAACAGCATTGTCTTGTTTCAGAACATATTTTATTTCTTGATTATATAAGTGAGGTTTAACAGGTTTGAAAAAAATGTTAATTTCGAACGTTTCTATGATCTATATTCAGCTTCTTGTTTACGTGATTTCTTGTCGAAAACGAATGTGTTCTTTCAATAAAAATTATAAAGAAAACTCAAATTTCAATGTACAAGTACATCTATGACACAATAATTAGTTGGAAATGTGTTTTAAATTAAACTGTTATAAAGACTAGAATGTAAAGCTTTCAGAGAGAAATCTTCTGTAAATCTCACAGACTTCGTTAGAAACATTTTTAAATCCCCCTAATTAAATACAAGGTAACATTGGGAAGATACCATGTAGCTTAAATATAAAGTCACGTGTTTGCGATTTTGTTTGGAGTTACTGGAAATGTTGCAATGTTGCAAACGTCGACTTATTTATTCCCGCAGGAACAACAAATTTATCTGAGGTTAACCCATGAATCTACCACAGAGCTACTGATCAAAATTTCATATAAATATTTGTGGAATATTTCAGAATACTAATATGGGTTTCATTGTATTTATCTGCACTAATTTCAAATAACGAAATTACATATTACTGGTAATTTGTAATATATCCATTCAATGCAGATGATAAGCTATACCGTTACTGTGCCATACAAAACAAAACCATACAGTGTAGCAGAAAATCCTAATACCATTATCGTTTCATGTGGAATATGACAATTTTCTGATCACTTCCAGTTCTTTGAAGACTACTTCAAACATTTAACTTGTGTAATTTGTAAAATGTCATTTTTTCTTTTCTTCATTATGTTCTTGTAGTTCAAGGAACAAAAACAGTTGCTTCATTGAATTTATTTGAACTTAGGCCTACTTCAGCATTTATTATATAACCATTATTATTTTATTTTTATTTTTAGTTGGTTATTTAACGACGCTGTATCAACTACGAGGTACCATTATTATTACAATTAGCTTTATCATCACCATTATTTATTATTATTATTATTATTATTATTATTATTATTATTATTATTATTATATTATCCCTTAACCCCAAATACCTGTCTGCCATGCCGATATGGTATTTTGTTTCTTGAATATTTGCAACACTGCTTAATATCATATCTTATCCTTTCAGCTATGTTTTCTTTAGTCATTCTTTAGTTATGCTGTAGTGTGGTTGTCATCTAAGTCTGCTCAGTGAATTGTTGTCGCTGTTTCTTACATAACGATAATCCAAGAAAACTGAGAAAGAACTCACGACACAGGAAAGTAAATAAGAAAGGATGTATGGTTCAAAAAGAGATTTTCTACCTACTTAGTCACCACCTAAATCAGTGGTCGTCAGCACTCGCTGAAATGTGCAAAGAGTAAGCGAAGCCGTTCCGTGTGCTCCGTCGTGCAGCAGGGAGAGGTAGAGAGCATACCCGCTATCAGCTACGAGTGTACCATGGTGCACTGTGTTCTCGGCGGGTAAGTGACGCTAGCCCCAGAGTGCTCTGTGCTGACGACCGCTGACCTAAATGATGGAAAGCGTTGCATCGTTTCTCGGTTAAGCAATTTTCCGTTTTTGTGGACACAAACATCTGCCCTAACGTACCTTAATTTAAAGCAAAGTCTCGATATGCTGTCCTTCTGTTAAGATGCATGTCTCACAGGATTATAAGTCCAGCGCCCTATCCACCATCGTTAAAATGTTATGTTTTATTTAACGACGCTCGCAACTGCCGAGGTTATATCAGCGTCGCCGGTGTGCCGGAATTTTTGTCCCGGAGGAGTTCTTTTACATGCCGGTAAATCTACTGGCATGAGCCTGTCACATTTTAAGCACACTTAAATTAGACCATCGTAGCGGCCGTAATGAGAACATAGGAGCACAACGTGATAATTTTCAGATATACACTACCGGTCAAAAGTTTTCGATCACCTATCACAACTATGAATTTGTGGTACAAACAGGGATTTCGTTTTCAATATTCTCTTATATCATAATGCTAGAGAGAGAGAAAATTTATTTTGTTTTCCGATGTGTTTGTACATTGAAATAAAGTATATAGTTGTTTTCATAGCTGATCGAAAACTTTCGAGACTTCGATCCAAATATCGTCGTTGTTCCTGCAATAACTCCTATGTGCAAAATATAAAATTTTTCAGTAGGAAGAAAAAACACATTTATTCATCCTATGGCAGCCGTACATAGGAGACTGTGAATTCTTAAATTTTCGAAACAAAGTAATATAATTACACATAGGAATTTTTATTATTTGCTATATCACTATTTAAGTTATTTAATAGAGCAAAAAACTGAAAATCTGTAAATATGTCACATAGGAGTTGTTGCAGGAACAACGACGATATATTTTAATGTCGTTTATCATCTGATATCTTCTTCTGTCCAGAACATTTCTTTCTTTTATCATTCCTTCTAGTGCATTCTTCAGTACGCAGTTTCTTCTGGTCAGTGATCCAACCAGAAAGTAATATAGAACTTTAAAGTACCTAGCATGTCAGTGAAATGAATGTGATAACATAAGCGAAATGAGTCCTGAGACCAGCGCCAAAAGGTAGCCAGCTATTGCAGTTATATACAGCAGACACAAGAGGCATTTTTTTTGTAGCTCCTATTTCCGTATACACAACGTTGTAAGCAGACGAATTATACAACGGAAGGCGCTTATTCCATTTCTGCAGTGTTTTGTGGCGGCACCGCTAAGAGCGCTGTACAAGGAAACTTGGCCACTCTATAATCTCCCATCTAACTCTTCTAACTCGTTGAATTTAACCTATCGCTGCGATGCCGGAACATAGGTACCCCTGACAGAAGTTTCAGTATATACAAGAAATTTGGTTACAATTATTTGCAGACGAGGGCAAAGGAACAAGTGATAGGTTCACCGCTACGTAGTATGCAACTAGTATAGGCCTACTATTAAAACACGAGAGAGGACGAATCTAGTTAAAAAGCTCTAGTTTAGGCTTGGAGGTCTTTAACGTGTCGGAAAATTCCGATACGGGAAATACGGCTTAAGTCCTTCCCAGAGGACTCTGGCTCTGGATATTTGCTTGCTGAAAACTCACCGACTTCAGCCGGGTTTGAACCCGCAACCCTTGGATTTAGAAGAGAACGCTTTATGCTTAGATCATTGTGGGAGACCAACTGCCAACTATTCCGCCACAAATTCGCTTAGTGTCCAGATTTCGAAAGAAGCAACTCGCTCGTCTTTATGCCAGCCCCTTTGCCATCCGGCTATCGGGAAGCGCAATGGATTGGAAACAGAATGCAGATCGGACGGAATCATATTCATGTCTAACGTGGGGAAATGGGAGAACCTCGAGACGAGCTCTCACGTCGATTTTGTCCGCCATAAATAACACTATATATTTTAAAATAGAAAATCCCAGACCCGAACCAGGCCTTGAACTCGAACCTCCTGTCAAGACCACACAACCAACGTAGACGTACTATGAACCATGTAAGAGAGAAGTGGAAATTAATTTAAATAGTGGCATAACTCCAAGTGGAGTATTATCACAGTCTAGTATATACAGTCATGAAGCTCAATGCATAGTAAATATACATCCATAGATACTTGCTAACCACTAGGATCGCTACTATCGCCTCATTACAGACAATGCGAAATAGTACCGGCATAGTCTATTGTTCCTAGTAGCCTCAACAATTCAAGCTTCGTGACTGTATATACTAGACTGTGGTATTACCCTAACCGTCTATCTCGTAACAAGATAGCTAAAACTCCTCTTTTCTTTTCGTATTCCTTGAAAACCAGAAAGCAGCCTCCACGAGATCTTTTCCATACTAAACCCGTCCTTGACCTTCCGACTAAGTGAGCTGTAGCTCCCTGCACTTGGAAGATCGCAAGGCTCTTGCTCTCGTGTATTCGTATATTCTACAATAATCTATCTGAAGCAACCCTTTTGCAAAGAAAATTTCCCCTATTTCTTATATCCCTTGTTGCACAAAACGAGAGGGCAAATGGCCAAAGCCCTCTACGAACTCTTGTATTGAAGAGGTTACCTTGTTAAAATCTTACGTCCTATTGGACACGCTTCAAAGCAAGACTTTTTTCCCTCCGTTTTCTGTTCTACATAAAAGTAATCGTTTGCTATGTTTTTCGTCTTCTTTGAAGAAAAATTTCTAACAAGAATATAAAAAAACATACCCATATGAACTATACTTCACAAAGTAGGTGCCACTTCAGTATTTGTACGTTGAGGGCAAAATTTCAATTTAAAGTGGAACACTTAAAAGTAAAGTTTTCCCTCAGGTTCTGTAGTAACAAGAATTCGGATGTCCGCACGGATGTATTGTCTAGCTGCGCAACATCTACAATCAGAGATGTGTTAATATAATTGAACAAAAATCATTCTGAATATTAGAATAACATTACGTATATAATTTTAAAACATCTTTAGGACATTTATATAATTACATAACAAAGTTGACTCATCTCAAAGGATATAAAATTGTATCACTGACGGTATATCTTTGATTGAGGCTCTTGCTGATACGTAGTGTACATCACCAGGTTGTATATCTCACTTAACGATATATGTTAGAGGAAGAACAATTGTTTGAGTCAGCGATGTATGAAATGCAGGAGGAAGGGAACTGGCTAACCTACCCCATTATCTCCTGACTTAGTTGTCTCATGATGTCTCTTATTTGACGTCACTTATTAGGTTCAAACCTGTCTTCGGACAGTTGACTAAAGACTAAGTAACACTGCCGGTAATAGTAAATTTCTGATTATTATTAACATCTTTGCTATAAAATAATAATAATAATAATAATAATAATAATAATAATAATAATAATAATAATAACCAATTATAGACCTATATCACTATTGTCAACCTTGGCCAAAATTTTTGAGAAATGCATTAAAAAGCGCCTTGACAATTATTTGCAAAATATTAAGTCAGCTACAGATCGAGAAAATCTGAAGAAATCTTTATGCCGTGTTAAAAAGAACTGCCTACAGAACCAATTAATTTAAAGGATTTAGGAGAATTCTCAAATTGTTATAAGCTGACACTAGCTGGTGACAACTTTTTCAGTACAAAGAAGATAACAGAACTCTGCATTACCTAAAATACATTGGCCACAACTTCTGTTTGTAACTGATCATCTTTCATTTCTAAGTAAACAATTTCGGAAAAATAGATATTGTTTGAATTTTTGGGAATGCAAATGACTTTTGGGAAAAGTGGCCAGTTTAAGAATTGGGAACTTTAGTCTTGGGAAATTTTAGTTTGGGAAAAGCGTATGTGAATCTTTTTGTCTCTTCATATGATCCACATATCGTCGCTCGAGTTCTTAACTGTTCTAACGCCACAAAACTTGATTCTGAGAAAACAGTGATTGTATGTTATGAATGCTATAAAAATTTTATAGTGAAGTTACAGAAAAATCAAATACACAACAATTTGATATTAGTTACGAAATATTTATTGAGCACTTAAACAAGTATTTTCACTGGTACATAATGGCTGTATTGTAAACAAATGTATTGGAGATAGAACCTATGACAATATAAAAGTAAAAATCCTTTAACTACCAGATGGTGTATATCCAAAACACTACTAATGTTTACTTGATAACATGTTTTAACATCAACTGTCAGCATATAGGAATACACTAACATAAGATCTCTCACTTTTGCAGAAGGAATACTCACGTGAATGGTACAGGGGAAAATACTGGGCATGATTAAATTCATATTATTCCCTTCAGAAGATGTCACAAAATGTGTTCTTGTTGATTTTTCTTTAAAAAGCTTTACATCAACAAATTCACAGTTATAGTTTAACCTATACTTGATTACAAAGATATTTTCTTTATTGTAAACAATATGTTTAACTTACAGTAAGGTACAGGAGAGAAATTCATGCCTCTCGAAATAGCCATCTTATAGTTAAAAAAGTCTTTCGTCATCATTTCATGTACAATTAGGTGCACTTTGTGAGTCTGAATTGCTTTAAGGTTTCTTATTAATGATACTCGGCTGAATATTTCTGTAAATTTTAGTTTGTTTTCAATGACATTGTGCACTGCATCAATCTCTTGTACAAGGCTATGGTCAGGTTCTGAAAACTTCTGTTCTATGCTGATAATTTTCTGATTGTTACTTAAAAAGTGCAAGAGAGCTATTGACACGATACTGTTTCTATTTTGCGGAACACATGAGTCGGACCAAAGTTTAAATTTTGTAACCTTGGGATTTTTTACACAGATTTTATTAAGATTGAAACCAGAGCACCAGCAATATCATTCCCGGCTTTCCCGGACTGAGATTCATTCCAAATTGAGCAGTACGTTTTTCTATCCACAAAACAAAAAGCTGTTAAATTATAACAGTTTAGTTTTCTTAATAGAAAAAAAATTGATACGTTTGCTTTAGGTAATGCAAAAGCATTTTCTAGGTCATAACAAACTAATGCTGTGGTTTGAGCTCCTGTCTTAAAATCCGCTTTATGCCTATATTTTTCTTGCTTCCCTTCATTTTTTCTAAAAACATGGTATGTGTCACATTTTACTTCATCATCAGTAGGTTTTACATTACATTTAAATGCCTCGCAATGATCACACCTATCTTTTTTAGGCTTAAAGAAACTCAGATTAAACTCAGTACAAAAACCTTTCTATAAATGTTCTCTTTAACAGGTTGGCTTGAACACTCTTTGTACAATGAATACATGTGTGATATATTCAAATTTGAATCCAGATAATGACGACTTGATGAGGCTCGACAGTAATGAGAATCAATTACTGGAAATGACTTTATATGCGCTCGAACTTTATCAAGTTGTTCTTGTGGAATACCTCTGTTAGTGTGTTTTCCTTTGATGAGGGAACGAGTACACCAGATTCTGCATTTATTACATTACTATGATAAAGTCTTTTCTGGCTAATATCAAGGGTGCTTAGGATATATTCTTTACACACTCTCAGTAACTCATCGTTAACTTCAAAATAATACAAGTTATAGTATCGTCCTTTTCTTCCAGCGTTACGCTCTTGTTCATCTCCATTGCAGCCATCTTGGTATCATAATCACATGATTGTATACTGTACTATGATTGGCGTTTGGAGATACACCCATTAAGAATTCAAATTACTCTTACTTTGGGAGTTAGAACTAAAACGAATTGTAATTTTAAACTTTGTTTTACTACATTTTCATGCTTTTATGAAAAATTTATATTCTTTATGTCCATAAGTCTCGCACGGATACAATAGCTCAATTTTTAAAAAAATTGGACTTAGAACCATTAAGAACTCGAGCGACGATATTTTAATGTTGTATATCATCTGATATTTTTATGTATTTTTGTGAAGGACATAAACATACGAAATTCTATAGTGTGAAATAAATGTAATTTAAGGCATTGTTTTACATACAAAATATGATCAAAATAGTAAATGTGAACTCCAGGTAAACCGAGAATTTTCGTCGTTCTTTCTAATGGAATTTATTTGTATTTTCATCAAAATAATGGTTATAACTTATTTCATGAGCAATATTTCAGTCATTCGTTCATATTTTTCTGCCAGAGGGCAGATCTTTCACTACAAACCTGTTCAATCTTTCCTATTTTCTGCCCTCCTCTTAGTCTCTGCACATGATCCAAATATCTTAACGTCGTGTATCATCTGATATCTTCTTCTTCTTCCCGTTCACCATTTCTTCCAATGTATCCTTCAGTAGTAAGTTTCTTATCAGCAGGCTTCGGTCCTGGGTACAGAAACGCATGAAGTTCAGAACGCACGGGCGATAGTGTTCTGTTGGTAGAGTGGAGTGGGAGATGAAGAGCGCCGTTACTTCGTGTCTCAACATTTAAACAGTCCGTCACAGTACGGCAGAAAATATATTTCACCCTGTACAGATGCAGTATATACAGTAAAATCCTAGTGTAGACAATAAATGTCTACCATTAAAGTATTAACGTCAGTTGTAACCTTCAATCAGGTGTTCCTACGCCGAAGCCTGTTACACGTACCACAGCCAAGCAGCAGTAGGCCTACACACAACGGTAATGCACATTACGGACCCACCTGTGCTGATGCAGTCGGGTGACTGCACACGGGTCATGACGTAATTTATACTCCGTGTACTCTAAACCTCTATACACAACGTAGAACTTAACGCATTGTATTCTTCATCTGACATAATTAGAAATATTAAATTCAGAAGTTTGAGATGGGCAGGGTATGTAGCACGTATGGGCGAATCCAGAAATGCATATAGAGTGTTAGTTGGGATGTCTGAGAGAAAAAGATCTTTGGGGAGGCCGAGACGTAGATGGGAGGATAATATTAAAATGGAGTTGAAGGAGATGGGATATGATGATAGAGAGTGGATTAATCTTGCACAGGATAGGGACCGATGGCAGGCTTATGTGAGGGCGGCAATGAACCTTCGGGTTCCCTAAAAGCCATTTGTAAATAAGTAGGTACTCTAAACCTCATACTGGTTACTCTGTGTCCCTAGGCCGAAGCCTGCTTATCGGCCAGTACCCAAATAATTCCTTTTCCACATTCTGATCAGTTTTAGCATCATTCTTTCTTCATTCTCTCCTTCCAACACTACTCCATTGCGCATTATTTAATTTCGTCATAATTACGCGTACACATGTTAAATATGAATGAAATTATTTCAATATTTTGAATAAAATTCATTGTAAAAAGACAGCTGACAAAATAAAAAAGAAAAAAAGAATGGTATCAGGTGTATTGAAAACTGCTTTTTCTTTAAAACATAGGATTATATTTTTGCATCAACACATTGTACCTACCGTACGTACTTCACAATATGAAGGAGCCTATCAGAGTGCTGTGCAATAAATGATGCTAGGGATGCAATCCTAGTGCCAACGTACGTACACTCAGCATTTTGTCAACTTGATTCGAATTCCCTGGTTGTCCTCAAGTTCTTGACTAATAACTAATAACGCTAAAAGCTCTTCTCGCTGAGAGAAGCGAGTCTCCTACAGTCGTGGAGACGAGCCACTGGGTTCTCCCTAAATATCTAACTCCAGAAGATTAATAACTCTAGCGAGACGGAAGTGTTGTACATAGTTTGTGATTAAGACGGTACTCTACATCTTTGACGTCATCACAGATATCATGTTAGAGCCGTAGTGATATCTTTAAGTCTACACTTGTCAATAACAAAAATAGAGAATGTTGCTGCTTTGTTTTAAAATAGCAACACATTTATTAGTAGCTTGTTTCCGTAACTGATTATGACCAACTCTTGTAACACTAATTTTTACACAGAGATGAGTGTTTAGCCCGTATTTAGGCCTATGAGAGTAATCTGTATCAAGGAATGAAACTTCAGACTAATTATAAACATTTTAGTACGGTAGATTCTTTCATCAAATACACAACAACGATGTATGCGTCATTTCGTCCCATATATTTTCTGTTAAGGGTATTGGGTAGTGATTTGGGGTGAAAAATCCAAATTTTCTGTTAAATAAGGTACAGAACTTGTGACTGTATCTCCGCAGATGAACACTTTACAAGGTGTATTTAAATATGGCGACGCATGTAATTCATGCATCTTTATTAACGCAGTTCTAATGAAGTTTTTTTTTTAATTAAGTGCATTTTTCTCCGAAACTACTGAATGAAATTGTTACAGTATTTTATGCAGCCTACCGTAAAGTGGGGCTACATGGACAACTTTTTAGCACACTTTTCGATGTAAAATATGGAACTTTTATATTAGAGCGATTAAAAAATATACACTGCACTTACTTGGCCTACAAAATTACATAGCTGGTATAAAAATCTTAATATATCTTTCACTAACTTAAACAAAATACGTAAATATTAGGTGGTCAAATAGTCCTGGTTTTGGAATTACTTGGACACAACTGTTCTAGGCATAAAACGTTTGGTATGCTTGTTAGTTGCTCACGTTACCCCGTAATATGTGGCAGAAGTCTTTGTGAATATATGTATATAATATCATGTTTTAAGGGAAAAGTAAGGTTTATAGGACTTTTATTTATTCTCACAATATTTTAAAGGAACATTAAGATTTATTGAACTTTTATTCATTCTCACAAATTCTTCATTCAAAGAATTTACAAGTGACCTTAACAATCATCTAATTAAAAGTAGAAATAAGTAAAAGTAAAAATAGCCACTACACCCAGAGTTAATGCAATAACTTCCTCTTCAGTCTTACTTACAAGGAGAGGACACGCTCTGTATATCACCGAATGAAATAAGATTGTGTGAGATGAAAGTACAAGAAGTACTGTTTAAAGTCATACCTGGTATGGGCGGCCAATGACCCCTCGTTTTGGAAATATTGGCTATTGTTTGTGATATACTTCCGTCAGGTGCCTAATAGGGAAGCATCAGACTGTGTAAAAGCGTAGCTCATATGGTTGGGTGCTGAGTTGTTATCCAGACAACCTGAGTTCGATAAACAAGGAAATATTGCTCACGTAGGCAGGTCACTGGTGTCTGTTCTGTTTCTATTCCACTCCATTTTGTGCATGATTCGTTATGATAAATGTCATAAAAACACATAAAACATACATATTCCCTGCACCATGCACTGCAAATGAAAGAAGGTTGTCCACAGTCACACACATTTTTTTGCACTTCTGCTGCGTAACAGACATCCTTCACATTCACAAACACTTCTCGTTCGTTTATTAATTTTGATGCATACGACGCATATTTCAACATGGCTTTGAATATAGGATCTGACAACTGAAAGTGAGTTAAGGAGTGAATTTTGAGGGCATTCTCCAGTTTGTAAAACGAAAGAGCTATTTTGCAAATATTTGATAAAAATCTTCATCTGTCTAAAAAAATAAACATCGCAGGACTGGCATAATCCAGTACACTTGGGTGAAATCACTTTAAGGTTGCACGTGCTTCATTTTTTTTCATTTGTAACTATTTCATCATACAAAGAAGGATTTACCTGCCCTTCCCACCTTCCCACGAGTCCAGAATTAGAAGTAATGGCCGCTCTTTCACATATGTCTTTATTACTCTCTCCTGGTATTGCTTATGGAGTTGAGATGTCAGATTTCCTGATGAAGAACGTGTTACACATATATTTCCGAATTTAGAAGTTGATCTACTTGAAGTTGCACTCTTGGGCCAAATTGTCCTTTTGGTTCTAATAATAATAATGATGATAATGATGATGATAATAATAATAATAATAATAATAATAATAATAATAATAATAATAATAATAATAATAATAATATCAAGTTTTAAAATATGAGAAGGAATTAGGAATCGAACTGGGGTTGCCTGGATGACAACTCACCATCCAACCGTATGAGCTACGCTGTTACATAGTGTAATTCTTCCCTATTAGGCACCTAACGGAAGTATGTCACGAACAATAGCCAATATTTCCAAAACGAAGGGGTCATTGGCCACCCATACCAGGTATGACTTTGAACAGTACGTCTTGTACTTTCATCTCACACAATTTTATTTAATTCGGTGATATACAGAGCGTGTCCTCTCCTTGTTAGAAAAGTTGGATGTCCAACAGGTCACGGTCCACACCTGTGGAGTAACGGTCAGCGGGTCTGGCTGCGAAACCAGGTGGCCCGGGTTCGAATCCCGGTCGGGGCAAGTTACTTGGTTGAGGTTTTTTCAGGGGTTTTCCCTCAACCCAATACGAGCAAATGCTGGGTAACTTTCGGTGCTGGACCCCGGACTCATTTCACCGGCATTATCACCTTCATTTCATTCAGACGCTAAATAACCTAGATGTTGATACAGCGTCGTAAAATAACCCAATAAAATAAAAAAAAAATAGGTCACGGATTCTTTCCAAGTACCTTCCGTGCCAACGTCGCACGAGTTAATTCAAAATTTTCTGCTTCCCCCTTCTTTGACATCCTTCCCCTAACTGCCTCTATCCCTTTTCCATATCTTCTTTTTTCTAATTGATGTAGGGTTTTAACTCTGGGGTCTTTTCATAAGATGGCACCATTTTTTACTATTATCTACCTGTAAAAATGGAGAATAAAACACAATAATAAAAAAGTAACTGAAAATGTAGATATTAAATATAATGTCTTAACATATCACGTTGTGTCCAAGTAGCGCCGCGATAGTCAAGTATATTTGACAGTATATTTTACGATATATTCTACAAAGTAGATCTACAGGTTTTTGAATATCACACACATAACGTAAGAAAAACAATCATATGTATTAAAAAATAGGTAAAAATTGTTAATCAAAGTATATATATATATATATATATATATATATATATATATATATATATATATATATTTTCTGTTTCACTAAAGGTGAAATATTCCACTAAAATTGCTTTATAATTTACAATATACATTACTTGACAACTTCAAAAAATGCAAGGAATATGATTAATTATTGTATCAAGTAATGTAAGAAAGCAGGTTATCAGTTAAGACCTTTTTTGTACTTGGATAAGAACTAATTGGTTGTCTTTTATACCACTGAACTCAGAATGATTGTATAACCATGGAAAGTTTTATTTCACTCTGTGCTCTAAAAGCCTACAAATATTGAAATAACTTTTGTACTGAATTGCTTTAATTGTACAGTCCCCTTTAATACGAAAGAAAGATTCTCAAAAAGCGTGTTAAAGGTAACAAAGGACTTTTGGTTTTTTTATTTAAGCCCGACAACATGTATGAAAATGGAATGAAACAGATTGCTTTCACATTAAAAAGGAAACCGTGTAGTTGACATTAAATGCGAGTTAATTTACGCACATTGCTGTAGGCTATATATCACACGCACTATCAGTATGTAATTTGAGATTTACATTCGTGGAACATTACAGAACAATCTAGTGTTAATGTCAATCACTGATCTTACGCATCTATTCTACAAATAATAGGCCTATATTACGTTCCGAGATCGCTTTAGGTATTAAATCTAAAACACACAATGACTTCTCCATTTCTATGATTATAATTTTTTTTAATTGTGTTCCATTAAACCTTTCAGTTTTGCTATCTTGTTTGGATCTATTTGGATGTCTGTACTGTGCCTAGGTTCTTTGCTTTTTCTAGTTGTTTTGGATTTGATTACATTTTGGGTTCATATATTTTTGTGTTTCGAAATTTGTGTTTTCAGTTTATTTGTTTTCGTTTTCTTATTTTAGATTTTTTATCGCCTCTTCTTTTGCTTTATTTAAAATTGTATAACATAGAATTTTCGTTTAAGGGTAGACTGATGTGAAATTTCAATTCTCTAAACTATTCTAGGTAGATCTCTGAAATTTTGTACAGTTGTCCTATTGGATATAAATAGTTTCTGTATAAAATTTCATCTCATTTGGTGCAGAAATGTATGAATTATTAACAATTTTGTAATTTTAAGTTGTGTTAATTTATCTTTTCAAAAATAGCTACTCCTCCCACAAATTCAAATATTTTGGCCTGAAATTTTGTCTATATACTTGTCGGGCACCCAGAAACAAAACTTACTATACAATTTTTCTTTCTATTTTACTAAAAAAAAAAAAAACAGTGAAACATATTTTATGCATTAAAGTGTAAAAACAGAAAAAAATTCAACTCAAGCAGGAAGAAAAATTAATACTGAAAAAATACGACTATTAGGTATAATCCTGATATAAGTTTTGTTAAGAACACATTCAAAAACAGCTACAAAGAATCATGTATGTAGCACAAAATTTGTAGCAAGAGTAGAATGTTTAGCAATGCAAAATTTACAGAAAATTGAAGTGGAAAAAATTGACTTCAAAGTTTGGGATGATAATAATGAACCAGATCCATGTCTTTTTTTTATTTTTAGGCATTTTGAAATATATAGGCCTAGCTTATTATATGCAGAACTTACGCTTAGATACATTACCACGCAGTGCAAACCTAACCCACATCAGTAAATAAAGATGACGACTGAATACAAAACTGTGAGCTTATGAAAACATTATGCTAGATAACTATTATTTACAAATCACTATAGACTGTAGACACCATTATAACACTAACAATAAAACTGTTAGAAACTTTCAAATATTTCTTGTATCACAAAACAAAAAGCAAGCATAGAAAACACGTTGTTATGGCTACTAGCAACACGTAGAATCTTCCTTTAGACAATAGTTGTGGTCCCCCTTTGTAACTGAATATCATTCAAAGGACAGGAGCCTCTGAAGGGACATTGTTGAATTACATGAAGACATATTTCGAGAAGTCGAAAAGCTACAATGGTTCAATCGGAAATCTAATGTAATAAATAGTGTATGAAATACAGCATAATTTCTAAAATGGTCACAGAATTCAGAGTGGAGGGCGTGGACGAGGCATTTAAATTACCAGTCAGAGCGCGCAACTTTTAGAAATGTGGTCCTAAACAGCTGATAGACCGGTCGTATGGCAATCAAAATTCGCAGAGTGCATCTTTAGACTATAAACATTTTTTTAAGATAAAAACAAAAAATTATTTTTTTTACCAAAAATGACAAAATTTCGCATCAGTGTATCCTCAAACTTTGTTTAATTTTAGGCTTGCCTTCGCTTTCTGATGCCTAATCTCTAAAATTGTGTGTGTGGCATATTTGTTTCAGCTGTAATAAAATTAAGGGAATGTGAATTTGTGTTCAATTATGAATACAGTTATTCCTGAAATATTTTGCCCGTTCACTGAAACCGCATAAGTTTCTTCTGTCTCACCAACATTTTTAAGACAGGATATGTATTGTAATATACTTAGAACATATAAAAACGCGCCTACTACTGTCAAATGACAACGATCAGAATTTCGGGGATTTTGCTAGAACGTGACTCTTAACCCGCGTATCCACGAAGCGAGGTAGCCTGTATTGTTGATTGCCTCGCGCTTCTGTTGTTTTGATAGTGAGGCAAGAACGTAAAGCGGTGTGAGCCACCAGATAATGCACGGCATTTGAGGTAGTTTACATCTGGTTGCTTGATGGTATCTTTACTAACGAATAGTGCACATGGAGCGAGTTAATCACTGCCAGGCATAAAAAAAGCGACTGGAATTGGCTCACGGGTGAGGCAGCGTCGCACCTTTGCGAGGCCATCGCGCATTATTGGGAGGAAAGGTAGGCTATCCACTGAGAGAAGCAAGCATCATGAGGCAACCTCACTTCGTAGAAACGCGACTTACAATTTACACGTTCTCTGGAGTATGTAATGTTGGAAGACGTCCAGGACAATTCTTGCCGACGATATATGCAGTACTCCTGAACACTTTAACCCAATTCAAGAACGTTTGGGTATGCCAAAATGACGATTACATACGCGTTGTGTTTCTGTGGCTCAGCAATTTATTGACTTCAGTTTCTCTGAATAAGAAATGTGACAAGAGAAATGCGATGCCGAAAATAAGTAAGAGAAATGTGATGCTTTAAATAAGTGAGAGAAATACGATGTGTAAAATAAGCAATTCCAGATTTTCATGGAAATGCTGGTTTTAAGCATTTCTGATAACGCAAAGAAAGTTTTCGAAATTCCGTCTCTCTCTTTTAGTTGAGCGGTTTCTCCTAAGTAGTACACGAATTTTGTTCGTGTTTATAATGTAAGAGCAAATTTATCACCACTTTTAACCACTACGAACACTTCTAACAATTACCACCGCTTCTAATCAGCCTACTAAGTCTACCTTTACCACTAACACTACCACTATTATTATTATTATTATTATTATTATTATTATTATTATTATTACTTTACTTGAAGCAAGTAAAGCGATAGATTTTGAAGGAAATCCCGAAAAGATAAAGTATATGATTATGTCTCGTGACCAGAATATTGTACGAAATGAAAACGTAAAAATTGGAGATCTATCGTTGCAAGAGGTGGAAAAATTCAAACATCTTGGAGCAACAGTAACAAATATAAATGATACTCGGGAGGAAATTAAACGCAGAATAAATATGGGAAATGCGTGTTATTAAGCGGTTGAGAAGCTTTCGTCATCTAGTCTGCTGTCAAAAAATCTGAAAGTTATAATTTATAAAACAGTTATATTACGGTTGTTCTGTATGGTTGTGAAACTTGAACTCTCACTTGGCGAGAGGAACAGAGATTAAGGGTGTTTGAGAATAAGGTGCTTAGGAAAATATTTGGGGCTAAGCGGGATGAAGTTACATGAAAATGGAGAAAGTTACACAACATAGAACTGCACGCATTGTATTCTTCACCTGATATAATTAGGAACATTAAATTCAGACGTTTGAGATGGGCAGGGCATGTAGCACGTATGGGCGAATCCAGAAATGAATATAAAGTGCTAGTTGGGAGACTGGAGGGAGAAAGACCTTTAGGGAGGCCGAGACGTAGATGGGAGGATAATATTAAAATGGATTTGAGGGAGGTAGGAAATAATGATAGAGACTGGATTATCTTGCACAGGATAGGGACCGATGGCGGGCTTATGTGAGGGCGGCAATGAACCTGCGGGTTCCTTAAAAGCCATTTGTAAGTAAGTATTATTATTACCACTACTTCTAACTTCTGGTACTTCCACTTTGTTCAAAAATCATTTACCCTCCATCGTCGTTGTAATACTACAGCTATTCGTGACGCTTCCACAATTTCCAGGGCATGTTACATAACGACGTCACTATCAAGTTCGATGATTAGGAATTATTAGGAATTTTCTCTCTTGTTGCCACATGATTTATTAAAGTGATGTCAAGAAAGCCTTGTGTTTTAGTGTCCATGTGTGTGTGTGTGTGTGTGTGTGTGTATACAGGGTGAGACATAAGTATGTTTGGAATGCGCGTGAGCATGCTCCTGGATCAAAAATAAAAACAATTCCTTAAATGAAAACTTGACAGAAGATGCTTATTTATAGGAGAAATTGTCATACTTTCTTTTTGTTCTTTTCTTTGTTGTGTCACAAGTACATGTTTGGAAACTTGTCATTTGACGTTAAAAAAGGTGCTCAATGTGTCCCCCTCCAATGTTTACACACGCCTGAGCACGACATATACACAACTGGCGAGTTCGCTCAAACATCATGTTGTCATCACGGATCAATTGGCATGCATTTTCAACACGTTGCAATAGCTCCTCTGCATCATTCACTGGTGTTGTATAGACGACAGCCTTCAAGTGACCCCAGAGGTAAAAATCTAATTGGGTGAGATCAGGTGATCTGGGTGGCCAAGGCACTAGACCACCGCGTCCAATCAAAACAAAAACGATGTACTACCTTCTTGTCACTGTGTTGCTTGTAAACAAACACTGGTACAAAATCAGAACAAAAACAACACAATAATATGATCAAATACTTATGAAAACAAAACTCACTATTACTATTTTTTTCCAATAAATAAAATTTCAAATTTTCATATCAGGAATTGTTCTTATTTTGATCCAGGAGCAGGCTCATGCGTTTTCCAAACTTATTTATGACTCACCCTGTATATACAGAATGATTCACGAGGATTTACCGTCCTTTACGGAACTTATTTCAGAAGACATTCTGTGCAAAAAATGTCATATAGACATGGGTCCTATTCTCAATATTTACAGAGTTACGTTTCGTTATTGGACCGCATTGCTGTGAACGCGTGATCTTGGTCAGCGTGCAGTCAGCAGTCAGCGCGAGCGCTACGGAAATCAAAGATAGCCGTATGCAGTTACGTAGAGCGACGAGTGCCGTTCACAAGCGTGCGGCCAAGTGTACTCAAGCGGACGGCAACATTTTTTTTTTAAATGTGTTGTAAACTTTCCAAAACTGTAAATTAGGATACAAAATTGAACTGCAAATAATTAAGTCGGTGGAAGTGGTGTGATTTGTAATAACTGTTGTGATAAGTGAGTAAGAATAATGTAATTTTCTAGTTAAAAGTAAGAAAAAGATGTCTGTACGAAGCAATTAAGGATTTCACAGGACATTTTTAGCTTCATAATACTTGCCAATTCTCTATTTGTATTATTCTTTTACCTTTAGACTGAAGAAAAACATATTTTACAAACAACTTTAAATAAGTGTAACTCTGGAAATATTGAGATAGGAACTATGTTTATATGATATATTTTGCTCAAAATGTCTTCAGAAATAAGCTCCGTAATGGACGGTAAATCCTCATGAATCACTCTGTATACACACACGATATATATATATATATATATATATATATATATATATATATATGTGTGTGTGTGTGTGTGTGTGTGTGTGTGTGTGTGTGTGTGTGTGTGTGTGTGTGTTTCCGTATTCAAAATTTAAAAAATGAAGAGTTTTATATGTAAATTATATTATTAGAATGAAAGACATGTTTTAAATATTTGCTAAGATGTTATCTTTCCCTTAATGAAATAAAATTGTATCACCCATTATGTACTCTATACAGTATACAGCATAAATGGAAATAAAATCGTTGCTGCAGCCTAGTCCGTCACTCGGGATAGGACGCACGACTGGCGTTGGTGTTGTTATTGTCCTTCCTCACGTCTCCATGGTTACCAGGAACGTGAGGTCTGTTACACTTAAATGCAGTCGTTTCCAATTAAACTGATTGTGAGGAACCTCCAAGTGGATATGACGTCACATCGCGATGAGTTAGGAGGAAAGTTTGCAAGTTTTGGAGTCTGGGTTAGAGAGTACCGTGCCACTTCGTCAAGTTACAAAGAGGTTGATACAGAGGACGGCACAAAGGAGATTTAGCAACAGAGATATCAGAAGGCTGGTCATGGGATAGACTGCCACATTGCACAAGGTCTATCCGCGGCTAGAAAGTACCGGGTTTCAATTCTACACAGATATAGTAAAATGTATGGAGACCTAAGCAGAAGGACGCCAGATTATTATTATTACATCATTCTCATTTCAGTATTTATCTTATTCGTCTTATTTACATCTTATCGCTTCTAATTTTATTCTATAGCTTTAAGGTTATTTAGCGTCGATGCAATTGCTGAGAGCGAAATGGTATTGGGTGAGATGAGGCCGAGGATTCGCCATAGGGGTTGTCTAATATTTGTCTTACAGTTGGGGAAAAACTCGGAAAAAATTGAACTAGGTAATCTCCTCAAGCGGAAATTGAACCCACGTCCAAGTACAGCCTTGCATTAGTAGGCTTCGAAAGTCATTTTTCCTATGAGCAAAAGATTACAGTCCAAGTCATACCAGAATAGAGTACCCAACTCGAAATTCCGGAAGAGTGGAAATACTGTGTAAATATTCGCGGAGTGAAGAACGAAAGAGGAAAAAATTCACAGTTAGTTTGAGGAAACAGTTATGATTGCGTGTATCTTCCTAGGGCTATACAGCATAAATGAATAAAATTTCTTTGCACATTTGTGTCAAATGAACCGAATAAGTCAAGTCAATCGTCTAATAATAATAACAACAACAACAATTACTTACTTGCTTATGGCTTTTAAGGAACCCGGAGTTTCATCGCCGCCCTCATATAAGCCCTCCATTAATCCAGTCTCTACAGTCATATCCCACCTCGCTAAAATCCATTTAATTTTATTCTCCCGTCTATGTCTCGGCCTTCCTAAAGGTATTTTTCCCTCCGGCATCCAAACTAGCACTCTATATGCATTTCTAGATTCGCCCATACGCGCTACATACCCTGCCCATCTCAAACATGTGGATTTAATGTCCCCAATTATGTCAGGTGATGAATACAATGCATGCAGTTCTGCGTTGTGTAACTTTCTCCATTCTCCTGTAACTTCATTCCTCTTAGCTTCAAATATTTTCCTAAGAATATTATTCTCAAACACCCTTAATCTCTGTTCCTCGCTCAAAGTGAGAGTCCAAGTTTCACAATCATACTGAGCAACCGGTAATATAAATTTTATAACTTCTAACTTTCAGATTTTTTGACAACAGACTAGATTACAAAAGCTTTTCAAAGAATAATAACTGGCATTTCCCATATTTATTCTGCTTTTAATATTTCCTCCCAAGTGTCTTACGTATATTTGTTACTGTTGCTTCAAGATATATGAATTTTCCACCTCTTCGAAGGATAAATCTACAATTTTTACGTTTCCATTTCGTACAATATTCTGGTCACGAGATATAATCATGTACTTTGTCTGTTCGGGATTTACTTTCAAACCTATCGCTTTACTGGCTTCAAATAAAATTCCCTTGTTTTGCCTAATCGTTTGTGGATTTTGTCCTAACATATTGACTTCATCCGCATAGACGAGCAGCTGAAGTAACCCGTTCAATTCCAAACTCTCTCTGTTATCCTGGAATTTCCTAATGGCATGCTCTAGAGCAAAGTTAAGAAGTAAAGGTGATAGTACATTCCTTGCTTTAGTCCGCAGTGAATTGGAAAAGCTTCCGACAGAAACTGACCTATACGGACTGTACTATATCTTTCACTGGGACACATTTTAATTAATCGAACTAGTTACTTGGAAATACCAAATTCAATAAGGATATTATATAAAACTCTTCTCTTAACCGAGTCATACGCTTTTTTTTTTAACTTATGGATAACTGATGTACAGTACCGTTATACGCCGATTTTTTTTCCAATATCTGTCGAATACAAAAAATCTGATCAATTGTTAATCCATTACTCCTGAACCGCACTGATGATCCTCAATAATTTCATCTAGGCCTGCATGGTCTATGGAGTGAACCTTCTTAAAAGAATATGGGACAAAATTTTGTACGACGTCAACAAAAGTGATATTCCTCGAAAGTTACTACAGTTAGTTTTGTTCCCATTCTTAAAGATAGGTACGATTATGGACTTTTCCGTTGTTCTGGTACAATTTTTTTTCCGAAAGGCAAGTACAAGCTTATAACTTTCGTAAGATAATGCTCTTCCACCCTCTTGTATTAATTCTATGGAATTTGATCGATATCTGGTGACTTGTAATTTTTTCAGATTTTCTATCGCAATTTCGACTTCAGAAAGTGTGGATTCGAGTATAAATGGCTCAGCAGTTTGTATTATTACAGAGGTATTAGTCTTCTACGTTTAGGATAAAAAATTTACACAAAACTTTTAAAACAAAAATTATATGGATTTTATGAAACCAAATTAATGGAAGAACAAAATGGATTCCGGAAAGGTAGATCATGTGCTGGTGGGTATTTTACTCTAAAAATTATAATAGGAAAACATAGAGAGTTTAATAGAGAGACACATTTATCTTTTAACGTTTTTAAAAAGCTTCTGATAAAGTTAATAGAAAAAAGTTATATGAAATTCTGAAAGAAGATCATGTTCCAAGCCAATTAATAAATGCAACCTATCATTTATATTGTGAAAATTATATCTGAGTATGTACTGGAAACAATCAAACTGAGTGGAAATCAATTAATCAAAGTGTTCGTCAAGGTTTAGCCTATGGAATAGGCTAAATCATATGATCATATGGATCGTGTGATTAGAAACTGGAAAAGAACAAAACATGATAATTTTAACATCAATAGAAATTTAAAATTAGATGTATTACTGTTTGCAGATAATTTAATATTATTATCAGATTCTGAAGATGGTCTCTATCGTTCTGTTCTCCAATTACAACTCATTTCTGAGGAATACGGGATGGAAATTTCAGTTAATAAAACTAAAGTAATGGGATTCCTCGGAAAAAATCATCTCCGCAGCACAATTTCCCTTTAAAATAAACCTGTAGACTAGGCCTCAGGGCAAATATCATTCTGGGGGGCAACTGTAATTACAAATCTTTTATCAGCAATTCATTCATTCATTCATTCATTCATTCATTCATTCATTCATTCATTCATTCATTCATTCATTCATTCATTCATTCATTTATTTTATTCCATAGATCTTACATGAGCAATGAAGCTTTAAGATGTGGAACATGTCAACATTTTACAATATTACAATTACAATTTTTACAAATTTTTATAGTTTTACAATTTAGTCATTTTCTACAATTTTTACAATTTTGTACAATTTTTTTTTACATACTTAGGTATTGATTTAGTGAAGAATTAAAATATAAACTTCTGGATGACCAAAAAATGAGAATAAGTATTTGAGCTATGAACAAGAAAAAGATATTTCTATAAAATTGAATTACTTTCTTTAACTATGCAATGAATACCATTAGTAACATTTTCAAATTTTCTCTTGTCCAAAAACATACACGAATTAAAGCCTATAAAACACTGGCGACACCTGTTCACATGCATGGAAGTGAAGCTTGAACCTTAACGTAAAATTGATGAACACCGAATCACTGTGAATGAAAATAATTTTTAAGAAGAACTGCTGGCTATACTACCCATAGATTAGAAAAGAAGAAAAATTGGAATATTTTGAAAGAATTAAATATTGACCCAATTTTAGAGAAAATTCCAAATTATAAACAGAAATGGATGCCTAAAACAAGGATACCAAGCAAAGCACTAAATTACCGCCAATTAGGAACAATATCTTTGGGCCGTCAGTTGAAACGATGGAGACCGTAACAGGCCACCAGGATTAATACGTGATAGCAAGAAGAAGAAGAAGACCCTAGAAATGCCTAATTCTGTAATGCTAATATGTGTTTTAATTTTTTTATGTAGAAATGAAAGGGAAAGCTTTGTATATCGTACGGTGGGTGAATTTTGTTTAGTTCAAAGACCTTATAATTATTCGGTTGTAGAAATGAAGAAATTCCTGGAAACTGACTAGTTTTATTGAGACTTGAGCAGGCAGTAGGAATGTGATGAATGGGTAAGGATGTACTTCTCCCTAAAGAAATCGGCATGGCAAATGTTGCTAGATTTAAATATGCACCACTTACTTAGGTGTGGTCCACAGCTGTGACGGCTAGCGCGTCTGACCGCGAAACCAGGTGGCCCGGGTTCGATACCCGGTCGGGGCAAGTTACCTTGTTGAGGTTTTTCCGGGGTTTTCCCTCAGCCCAATATGGGCAAATGCTGGGTAACTTTCGGTGCTGGACCCCGGACTCATTTCACCGACATCATCATCTTTATCTCATGCAGACACTAAATAACCTAAGATGTTGATGAAGCGTCGCAAAATAACCTACTAAAAAAACTTAGGTGTAATTAGTAAGATCTCTTTCCACTCATAAAATGCTTGCCTAAGAAAAGGAAAAGTTTCACAATAGAAAATTTAGGGGAAATTCTTCTTATGTATTGCAATGGCAAATATGAACAATACGTTAATTGTAAATTAATTGGTAAATTAATTAATTTAATTCCAATATTAACAATTCTACATCAACAGCCATAGAGCAATAAGGCCGATGAATACATTAATAAATATAATAATTTAAGACATAATAAAAATAAAGATTCTAACCACAATAATTATTTTGCTCTTTTTATCACTGTATACCGTAATCCTTAATACTCACTAATTATTTGTATTTTTATAGTTACCATAGATTGAATGGACAGAGATACACAAGTGCCTGAATATATTTAGGTGCCTAAAACTGTATTTAGTGCTTATTTTTCTAATTTTAGAGCCTATTTTAGGCGCCTAAAAGTTGATTTTTAAGTTGTTAAAAATCCGAGGTGTAATTATCACATATGACGTAAGCATTTCTCTTGGAACCGATGTCCAATTTCCGTTCAACAAAATCCTTTCATTTTTCTATTAGCCTAGTGTATGTCGAGTACAGGCGTTACACGTGAAAAATGGAGTAGAAGCGAGAATCAACGCTGCGTACGTATTGTGAAGTGTAAGAATGGGGTTGAGATGACAACGTGTATTGTGAAAACTAAAAATCAAATTATTGTTAAAACACTTATAGACCTGCAAGCTCCTCAATCAATTCTCTAGTGATGAACGAGTTATGTTTTGTTTACGACTGCAATTCAAAAAATGTAAGTCTTCGAAAACGTCAATAGTAGGCCTATCCCTGTTTCTTGGCAGGTCCGCTTTATTGCCAATATTAATCATTGATGACTTGTGTACCGCACTGTTAATGGAAAATAGAAACCAATCCGTTTCGCATAAACCAATGGGAATTGAAAACGTTATATTCAATCGATCTGGAACATCTAATGCATAAATAAATACAGCCATTTTGCTTCAGGATAACTATACTGCCCAGAGCACCCTTCTGGCATAGAACCCAACACAACATCGTTTCCCAGCAGAGTAGAATATTAACGTGAGGAGTATGCCATTTTGAACACAATTTAATGTTCTAGCGCAAAATCATTATAAAGTGAAGATTAAGTCATGTTCTGAGAACAAAAGCAGGTAATGTAGCAGAACATTATCATTCGATATTTCTGATTTAGAGAGAGATCGGACTTAGTATGAAATATTCTGTGCGAAATAGTACATAATTCTTCAAGGCTTAAGGAATTTACTAATAGACGGTAGTAACTATTTAAATGGTGTAAATGATATCTTATTTGAAGTGTTCTATCAGTGAGGAAGTGTGTTGTGTCAGTGAAGTGTGTAGTGTCAGTGAAGTGTGTAGTGTCAGTGAAGTGTGTAGTGTCAGTGAAGTCTATTGTGTAAGTGAAGTGTGTTGGTGTCAGTGAAGTGGTTGTGCAAGTATTTGAACAGTGAAATGGTTAGTAGTGTTAGAGAAATCAGGTAGAATCAGTGCAGTGAGTGAGTTGATAGCGAAATAAGTGTATTGCCGAAAGGTACTTGTGTAGGTATGAACCTGTCACACTCATGAGTCTTAGTTCGAACTTACGGTTAAGATACAAATTAGATTTACTTTAAATGTCATTTTAAGTGACCATGCTGCATTTAATTTAGGATGCTCCTCGTTATTATTATTATTATTATTATTATTATTATTATTATTATTATTATTAATTATTGTTTTTATTAGTTGTGTTTATTATTAATTGTCATTATTGAGTGTAATTAGTTGCCACTGCCACCGGGTATATACTCATTTGCAGTGTGAATACATACATACATACATACATACATACATACATACATACATACATACATACATACATACATACATACATACATACATACATACATACATACATACAAGGCAGAGCATGTTATAGCAGAAGGGTACAATGGTGTTACTTGGAAAGTGTGTTGCAAATTGTTTCTCTGAACACAATTTCGTAAATGTGGCCATTTCCTTTGCAGTTCGAGTACGGTATGCTTTATACATAAAACTTTTTCGTAAGAAATATTTGGGGATCCCATGGAATGCCTCAAATATAGCAGCCAGATTGGAAATGGGAATGGAAAGTAGTATAGGTACAATATTAGCTAGGAAAATTAAATTTTAGGGTTATATTGTAGAGAAAGAAGAAAACTATATCTTGAAAAGATGATTAAGATTCATACAAACGATGAAAACTAAGTCTAATTGGATAACAGAATCAGAAAATAACGTAAGCAGTTTAGGACTAACGAGCAAACCTTCTGATGGGGGCAGATAAAAGAGTTAAATTTTTTTTCTTCCACCATGTTAATAATGCCAAAAGAAGTGCTTATGCAAATTTTGGCAACTAAACCGCAATTACGAGGCCGTCCAGAAAATGATTTCCCCTGGGACCGTTTACAGAAAAAAGCACAATTTCATGGAAAGATTTATTGAAACAGATACAACAATTGCTGTGCTATTTGCTGGAACAGAGACATTTGTCATACCATGGGATCAAGTTTTGTATCCTTGTGTCGTAGAAGTCAGCCGCCTGAGATCGGACCAGCGATTGACAGCCGTCTGCACCTCTCTGTCGAACCAATGATATGACAGATGTCTCAATTTCGGGTGGGGAATATGTTGAAAAGTAGCTCAATAATTCCTGTGTCTGTTCCAATCAATTTTTCCGATAAAATTGTGTTTTCTTTCTATTCCCGACCCATGGCGAACTTATTTTTTACGGAACTCGTAATTGCGGCCGAGTGGCAAAAATTTGTATAAGCGCTACTTTTGACATTATTAACATGGTGAAAGAAAAAAAAATAACATTTTTATCTGTCCCCATCAGAATGTTTGCTTGCAAATTGGTTATGCCAAGAAATTGGTGAAATTAATACAAATTTTATGGGTAAAATAATAACGGAGAGGAGTAACGAGATAGTGAGACAGGAAATTTCTAGCAAATTAAATGGTTTAAAATTATTAATAAATTGCAAAGAAATTAAAATTATATGGGGCAGGAAGAATACGAAACACGAAATACGAAAAGCCTGAAATCCCATAAGGGCAACGGCCTCCTACAGAAGAGTGTAGGGTGAGCTGAAAGTCTACCACACTTGGGGAGCCAGTCCAAGAGCGCTTACACTATACACTGACATACTAAACACATAAACAAATTATACCAACTAAACACGAAAAACAATACAGACTAAATTATGCAAACTAAACATCCACAAAAAATACGCAAACTGAACACATACATAGTCTTAACTCACACACAAACTAAATACACAAAAACCTATACCAATTGCACACATAAATTGTACAGCCTAAACACACAAACTATCTAAACTAAATGCACAAAAACGATACAATTAAACACAAAAATTATACTAACTAAATACATGAACTATACCAACTACACACGGAGTCAAACTATCCAAACTAAAACACACAAAACCATACAACTGAACACAAAAATTATACTAACTAAATACATGAACTATACCAACTACACACGGAATCAAACTATCCAAACTAAAACACACGAAACCATACACTTGAACACAAAAATTATACTAACTAAATACATGAACTATACCAACTATACACGGAGTCAAACTATCCAAACTAAAACACACAAAACCCTACAACTGAGCACAAAAATTATACTAACTAAATACATGAACTATGCCAACTATACACGGAATCAAACTAACCAAACTGACACACACAAAAATAACTATATACACAATACACAACTATACACAGTTTACATAGTGTTCGTAATTTCTTCCAGTCTTTTCCATGCCTGCCTGTCCCTCGCTGTTCTCGTCCACTGCGCTCCAGTCTCTCTCCGGAACACGTCCGACCACCTTCTCCTTGGACGTCTTCTGCTTCTTTTCCCAATGCGTGGGTCCCACATGGTCAATGCGTACGTCCACCTACTGCAGTCCATCCTACTCACGTGTCCGACCCATTTCCATTTGAGACGTAGCGCCAGCCTCACTGCATCCTGCATACCGCTTCTTATTCGGATGTCGGTGTTCCTTATCCTGTCTTGCAGTCTCAGCTGTAGGACTTTTCTTTCCATTGTCCTCTGGCACACACGAAGCAGGTTTTTCTGTTGCTCTATCAGAGACCAAACTTGGCATCCGTACAACATTACTGGGATTACGTAGGTTTCCAGAACTTCAAATTTAAGTTTGGTGCTGATGTTTTGGTTTTGCAGGATGAATTTCAAGCTCCAAAATTTTTTCCAAGCCAAACATATTCTTCTTCGTATCTTTTTCTCTCTCTCCTACAGGAGAGTGACACAATTTTTCCCAGGTATACATACTCGTCGACGTGTTCCAGCGTCATGTTGTTGATCGTTATAGGGATGTTGTCTGCATTTGTCATTAGTTTAGTTTTCTCCGGGTTCATTTGGAGCCCAACTTCTGAGCTTTTCTCGCAGAGTTCAGTCAGCATTTGTTGTAGTTCCTGTCCTGATTTGGCGAAAAGTACAATGTCATCCGCAAAGCGTAAATTTGATAGTCTCCTACCGTGGATGTTCAGCCCGTATCTCTTTTTGTCCCAGTCCATTTCTCTAAATAGTACTTCTAACAGACAGGTGAATAATTTTGGTGACATGGGATCTCCTTGTTTCACTCCCCTCCCTAATTTAAATGCTTCTCCTTCCACCTCTGTTCGGATTTTTGCGTAACTGTTGATGTAGATATTGCCCAATAGTCTTATAATTTTGTGTTCGACTCCCATTGTGTCTAGAGCTTCAAGAACTTTAGAATGCTCCACTGAGTCAAAGGCTTTGCTAACAATAGGGAATAGAGGATGGAACTAGAGTGGTGAAGATTGGAATTTGGAGGTTAATAAATAGAAGCGGAGACGTAGAAAAATATTTATGTCCTTTATGTAATCAAAAATAAGACGCTTTACACAATCTACTACCTTTTCCAGAAAATGAAAGAACATGAAAAATGTTTATTCACAAACCATTACTAAAACTAAATGTAGAAATAGCATACAGAAAATTGTATAGAAAAGTAAGCGAAAGAAAATTGAGGGAACTCAGAAAATTTTTATATATATTAGAGAAAAATGGGAAGGGAAAACTAAGGTATAAACATATGTATATATATATATATATTAAAGAAAAGAGTTTTTGTTAAGAAAATAATAACTAAAAAGATTGTACGTAGTATGGAATATATAGTAATAGTTATTAATAGTAAAATATAGTTAAGGGTGTGTTCCTGGGAAAGAAAAATGTAACAGGATCACCATTAACGAATGGTATACAAATGGTACAGTAGCGGCAAAAAAACCGGACTGACCCTTGTAACTGATTTCAGAGCCTTGCTCACTCCAGAGCACGATATACTGGTAACTAAGACTTTCGTGGTTCTAATCCTGCCTGGGAAGGAAACTTTTTTTTGTTTCTTACTCAGATTTATTCCCAATACTTTTCGATTGTAGGTAAAATTCATGTTCTGGGAATAATGAGTTAATTAAATAGTAAAATATCGCTGCGATCGAAAAGTATTGGGAATAAATTGGAATAAGGAATAAAAAAAAAAGTTTCCTTCCCAGGCAGGATTCGAACCACGAAAGTCTTAGTTACCAGTCTATCGTGCTCTGGAGTGAACAAGGCTCTGAAATCAGCTACAAGGGTCGGTCCGGTTTTTTTGCCACTACTGTACATAATTTTAATTACAAATATACATATACATAAAACTTTCATATACCGACACTGAATTTAGTTCATAAAGTGAAGTGAAGTAGCTTCCTTAGATATATTTACAGTAGTCATGTTAAGAAAGTTTCGTAACAAGCATTTGACTAGTGGCGACAAAGGAAGCGGAAGAGTCTACGCACACATTCCTATTAAGATTTTATTATGCACGTGCGGTAGTACTTTGAAGGAAGAAAAAGGAAGGAAAGGAAAACTGTCACTTAATAATTTATGGAACTCCGTTGCCTAATGCCAAGCACAATCTGCGAACGATCAGCTCTTAACTAAGAATCTAGTTCGTTACCGCTTAAATGAGATAGTCGTTGAAAAAGAGTCAATCCGCTCATGAACTATTGAACACTACTGAAATACATCAGAACTAAATCTCTCGTAGAATACAGCAAAGACCATTAATTTATTACTAATCTATACAGATCATAAACCTACGACACGATTTATCAGCTTAACTCATCATCCC
Source organism: Periplaneta americana (assembly GCF_040183065.1). Taxonomy (NCBI): domain Eukaryota; kingdom Metazoa; phylum Arthropoda; class Insecta; order Blattodea; family Blattidae; genus Periplaneta; species Periplaneta americana. Next base: position 78,234,276 of record NC_091131.1, read on the forward strand.
ACTGAGATCATTCTGAAAATGATTATCGATTTTTAGCAGACTACTATTTCCGTCGACCGGTTTTTCTCGAATCGAGCCAGACAGTCCCTCGAAATTTGACATCGGACGTGCTTTTGTTTCGGTATTAAAAAACGCGAAACCCACCTTGCGGAGACCATGGACATTCCTAAGACATTGACTAAGATTTGGCGCACCCGTTCAGTTGAGGTACGCATAATCTCGCTAACTTCCCGCATTTTTAGTCGACGGTCATTCCAAAGCATATCGTGGATTTTTTTCTACGATTTCTTCATTTGTTGTCTGCTTTAATTTTTGTTGGACTCATTCTCTTTGTTACGAAATATTTAATGATAGCACTAAGCTATTTTTCCCAATCTGTTCGGCGCACTTAATTCAAAATTAAACTATACAGAATGAAGTCAACAGAAAATTATGATTTTTCGTGCTTGAACTAATGTAAAATGGCCCCTAACAATGGCGGCATTGTTGACACTTTTTCTATGTCCTTTGTGTCAGGCCACGAACTTTTCAAACGCACCTCATATTACGTGACAAATACGCTTATTCGGCAGTCGTAAATAATACATCTTAGGTTATCACTGCTTGTTATGTAAGGGATAGCGAAGAGGACGGAATTGCAGTCAAAGTGAAGCCGAATCATCCGTCTCTTTGTACTGAAAGATACCAAATTTGACTTTTTAAATTTACATTTCCTGCTCCAACTTCCGAATTGCAACCCGCGAAAAATTGTAAAATTGCTCATGTATAGACGAGATCCAAAGAACTTTCTAAAATGTGATATGTCTAGCACCATATTGTAACAAAACGGTAAGAGAGTTTTTAGCAAAAAAAGGCGACACAAAAAATAGGAAAACAATCCTTGGAACTGCTCCGATGTTGAGAAATTACCATATTATTTCTGAATATCTAATGTTTCCCCTTTAAAATGATTCATGTATGACTACAATAGAGTATCTCTGATCATTACATATTTTTAATTTTATAGGACTTCACATTTAGCTACCCTGCGTATTTGTGGCAGCCCACTAAACTATCAATAACATTTTAATTTATTAATTTTAACGATTTTCACACTCAATACTGAATAAAAAGCCCAATATTTTTCAGCATATCATGCAAAAATTATTTTAAATTATTACATAATAATAATAATAATAATAATAATAATAATAATAATAATAATTTATGTAATGAGGCATCAGCACAGATGTAAGAAGTATTTTGTAAATAATAATATTGATAACTATAATAAAAGAAAAACTTAAATTTTAAATACGGAATTGATTCCTTAGGCTAAACTATTGTAATGTTTGCAAAAGCGTAACTTTAGTGATGCAAGCAATCTCACTAACACATACATAATGCAAAAATGAGCCTGAAACCCTGGCCATTTTTCCCCAGCCTTCGAATTGAAATGTATTAAAGGGGCTTGTGGTTTGTAGACCCGCAGCTGATCTGCGCCAGCTGTCAGAATCGCCGTTTTCTTTCTTTCTATTCTCTAAGTGAAAGCTATAAGAAACAGTTGCGCTTACCGTAAAACTCTTGACGTTTGTTCTTGATTCCTGTCGAGACGGTGGCAGTGGGAACACGTAGCTGGCAGTGGCGGCTAGTATACAGTCTCATCAATCACGTTCGACCAATTACAAGTACTTTTCTTATCTCAGCTTGCAGTAGCCCATGAAGAAAAGCTCCTTTCGATCCCAAGTAGATTCTGTAATATTTATGGTTGACTAAACGGGTGTTCCACGAGCTTTCTTCAAGTTTTTTTTTTCCCTGTGGTCCTCATTTCATTATTTCATTATCACCATATCAACGTCATTATTTATTGGGATATTGTGTGTAATTTCAATTAAAAAATTAATTGAAATTCCAGATGGTTAAGTTACGGTAATATATTTATTTTCAGGTCTTGCAGAAACGTAACTAAGTCATTTAATTACGTGTAGGAGAGTTTCACAGTTTTTCATAGTCAAAGTCGATGTGACTTAGGTTTCCTTCCATACTCTGATTTTTCATGCTAGTCTCATTTCTCCAGTATCTTACAGTCTCTGTAACTTCTCATCTCACGCTAGCCTACGTATTTAGGCGTATGCGGGAAGAGATGATAAGTTAGAAGTTACTATTGAAAAAAAAAGTTCTTTCAGCTTAATATTTTACAATACTTATAGTCATTTGAAGTGCTTTGTGTGGAGTGTGACATATTTTAGGGCAGAAACATGTGCATTACGATTAAGTGAAAAGAAGTGACCAGAAGCATTTGAAATGTGCATTTGGAGAAGAATGAAACGTGTGAAGTGGACAGACAGAATGAAATGAAGCAGTATTGGAAAGAGTGGGTGAAGAAAAAATGATGCTAAACTGATCAGAAAGAGAAAAAGGAATTATCATTATAATCATTAACATTATTATTACTATTAAGGTAGGGTGCCCATTTATCATCTCCCATTTAGTTTTGTCTCACCATTCATATACCATTAAAGTTGAAGACTTGAATCTAATCCAGTTAAGAACTTTCAACATTTAACTACAAGACACAGAATTCGAAATTCATAAATTTGGAATAAAATTGAATATAAAACATGAAGAATGAAATTATGCAATTTTTTACATTTCAATGAAGCAGTCTAAATTTCGCCCCCTATACTTTTTAACATATTGAAGGACAATTATTTCAATAGTACAATGAAATAAAAACATAGAACGCCAAGAATGTTTATTAATAACTAATAATTATAGAAAGTATGTAAGACAGCATTCAGAAAATTTTTTTAAAATAATGTAAAACAAAAACTGCTTCATGTGATATTTTCTTAAGTTTCTTAGCACTTCCAAAACAAAATTACAGTTTAACTTTTTAACCTAACATTAAATAGTTAATTACGTCCAATAGAACTAAAACCTTTCAATTTTATGTTTCACCCATTCAGACACGTCACAAATTATTGTGTTCACAAGATGAGCACATTTCGTGGGACCAATGGCAGCATTGCGTGCATTTGATCCCTTTCTGTCCTTGTTTATGTTAGGAAAATTTCTCCCACATAACGGGAATACTACATCTTCATCATCATTGTCTTCATCATCACTCCCACTGTCGCTAAAAGACTCGCAGACAATTTTATTTTTTGTTTGTTTCGGTGCACTTTATTTGGTTGAAACTGAGGCTGCAGGTTGTGAAGCGACAGTGGTACAGAAGTCGACATTAAGATTTCTTCTCGTCTGCTTTCGCTTTTGGTTTTCAGACTCATTAACTTTTCTTTTCTTTTCTGCTGCTGTGTGAAGATTGTTCTTATGGGTTGTACTGGTTACTGTAAGTGCTGAACCACGCCTATTGGAAAACGATGGCTCTATCACTGGAACTTTCCGAATATCTTCTGGAATGATCACGGAATTTGAAGTTTCAAGTTCAGTATCCTGATGTTCTGTCACTTGGGTAGGTTGATGTCGATTAGATACCAATTTGTAGCCCATCTTTATCTCCCTAACATGTTTTACGGCTTCCATCATTTCCTCCTTGCTCCATAGTTTCCGTTTTCCCATCTGAAGGCAACTAGAAATATAAATGACAACAGCCTTACTGAAATTACATGATATGGAAATAGCATTCCGAAATCCGTCCCGGGGACGAAATTTAGACACGTCCTGGGGGACGAAATTTAGGCATGTGCAGCACAAAAGTATGGCGGCATCTCGTTCTAAGCACGCTGCAATATCCGGTTCATTTAATATATATTCTTACACTAGACAATTTGCTCTGTATATAGGAATAAAAAATGTTATGAAAATACGTACCTTAGGCTGTGAAATACTGCTGAGAATATATAAGAAGAATAGTTTTTCACTTTCCAGATATTAAAAACTTAAATTACAACGAAACAGAAAATAACACTCGCTCCAACTGAAAGCACGCTTGCTACTGCATAAAGAGGGATAGTCTTTACTGGCCATCACTAGGGTGCGAAACATTATGGCCGAAATACTGTGGGGGACGAATTTATGCAAGGGGACGAATATTGGGCACTACACCTTACTAGTCTATTAGATTAAATTCAATGGTGATTTTAGTTTTCGCTGCAAATAAATGAAAATCTCTTCATCTAGTCTTCATCATTCGAGGAGGTATGTATGTATGTATGTATGTATGTATGTATGTATGTATGTATGTATGTATGTATGTATGTATGTATGTATGTATGTATGTATGCATGCTTGTATGTATGTATGTATGGGTGGACGGATGGATTGAGGTTATTCCAGCTGATATTTGTCCAGACTCAATTTTATAGAAGAGTATGAACAGAATCATAACATTACATAATGTCACACCTGCATTGTATAAGGAACCGGAGGAAATCTTAGTCTTCACCTGACTGAGGTACTGCTTGTAACAACCGCCACTGATTGAAGTATGGTGGGAGGGAGTACTGCGTGTTACTCACCGTTTGTCACAAGAACGGAACCAATACTTTCAGTGCCAACAACTTCCCAACCAATCAACTTTAACGTTTTCGACTCAGCGAAACTCCGTAAAATGTCTGCGTTCACATAAAGCGTTACCTATTTCAAATTGGATGTCTTCATCATACACTTGTCCTATCTTCCCTTTTACAACTCTTTACTTCGCTACTCCATCAACATCATCATCATCATCATCATCATATCATCATCATCATCAATATAATAATAATAATAATAATAATAATAATAATAATAATAATAATAATAATAATACTTACCTACTGGCTTTTAAGGAACCCGTAGGTTCATTGCCGCCCTCACACAAGCCCGCCAATGGTCCCTATCCTGAGCAAGATCAATCCAGTCTCTATCATCATATCCCACCTCCCTCAAATCCATTTTAATATATCTTCCCATCTACGTCTCGGCCTCCCCAAAGGTCTTTTTCCCTCCGGCCTCCCAATTAACACTCTGTATGCATTTCTGGATTAGCGCATACGTGCTACATGCCCTGCCCATCTCAACCGTCTGGATTTAATGTTCCTAATTAAGTCAGGTGAAGAATACAATGCGTGCAGTTCTGCGTTGTGTAACTTCCTCCATTTTCCTGTAACTTCATCTCTCTTAGCCCCAAATATTTTCCTAAGCACCTTATTCTCAAACACCCTTAACCTATGTTCCTCTCTCAAAGTGAGAGTCCAAGTTTCACAACCATAAAGAACAACCGGTAATATAACTGTTTTATAAATTCTAACTTTCAGATTTTTTGACAGCAGACTGGATGATAAAAGCTTCTCAACCGAATAATAACAGGCATTTTCCATATTTATTCTGTGTTTAATATGCTCCCAAGTATCATTTATATTTGTTATTGTTGCTCCCAGGTATTTGATCTTTTCCACCTGTTCAAAAGATAAATCTCCAATTTTTATAGTTCCATTTCGTACAATATTCTTGTCACGAGACATAATTTTCTTCCAAACCTATCTCTTTACTTGCTTCAAGTAAAATTCCCGTATTTTCCCTAATCACTCAACTCTTTACTGAACTGAAAACTTCTGCTTTGGTACGAACTTATAACCATGGCTATGGAAAACTAGCAATGGAAAGTTGTATTGTCACTCATACAATCGTTTCTTTACCATCCTTCACAGTCGGGTACAGTTTGATAAGAAAAACTTCAGCATGCGTCCTAATGCGTTCATAAGTTACGTGTTTAAGTAGTTCATGTTTAAATAAAGATCTCGAAACAGAAGTAACGTAAATTCGATAAATTAAGAAGATGTTTCCGAATATGGTCAAGATGTGTTTCGTATTGGTTGAAGGAACTACCCTCTATCCTCTGTGACATTAAAGTTGTTACAATACATATGAACAGACAGAAACACAAACGTGTTTTATAAAAGTTAAATTGTTTGGTTTTACGACGTCTTATCAACTGCTATGCTTACCTAACGTCTTAATGAAATGAAGGTGATTAGTGTAATATGTAGCTAATCGGCGATGTATGCAATGGAGGGGGAAAAGAACTGGCCAACCTATCCCATTATCTCCTGGCTTTGTTGCCTCATAAGTGGTGTATTCTTGGTATGACTTGTGAGTTTCAGACCTGTCTTCGGACAGTTGACTAATAAACAATATCAGCGAAAAGAGTCCAGGGTCCAGCGACGAAAGTTACCCAGCATTTTCTCTTAATGGGTTGAGGGAAAATCCCGGAATAAACCTCAGTCAGATAGGCTACCTTGTCCCAACCAGGATTTTAACCCTTGACCGCTCGTTTTTTGGGTAGGCTAGCTAACCGTTACTTCGCAACAGTGTACACATAATTTATATAAAAAAAAGGGGCAGGGGAAAAAAGACATTGTTTAGTCAACTGTCCGAAGACAGGTTGGAATCTCATAAGTAGGGAGCGGATTTTTATGTGCTAAAAAGTATGAAAATATTTGCTAAAATAAAAAAATATTTATTTTAAATATGACAGAAATACCTTACTTAGCTTGGAAAAACAAAAATGTTACTAGGTACTCATCCACCACACTTGAGTGCTAGTAGTTGGCCGAGAATTGCAGTGAACAACAAAGGTCATCTCCAAATTCTCCATCACAAATGCATGGCGATTATCTCTGAACAACGACTTATACTGTGAAAACGATCTTTCCACATCACAGGACGTCAGACGTACATATTTAAAGAAAGGAATGTCACAAACACAAACACCATCAATTTCACCTACAGGCTTGAGCAACTTTACACATTATTTTATATCCACTGTTTTTCCCAAACACATTCTGGAATTTGTCCCTTAGTACTTGTACTTCTGAAACTGGTAGCGAGTCTAGTTTAATTTTCATGGCACGCATCTCCTTGTTTCAGACAACAGGTTTTCGGATGTTTCGAGTTTTTTTATGGTATCACACAAAAAGCTTAGATTTGCTAATAGGAAAGCCAAATCGTTTTTTAAACAACCATCTTTGAGTATATTTTGAAGGATATCGATTGACGAAGCCCGATAACAGGGAATCACAACAAGACGTATTGCCTTACTTGATGGACATGAGCGAGAGGCGAGAGATTTGTTTAAATTAAATAATGTTTATACCCGAGCTCTTATCTGTTGTGTTTCACAAACAAAGCGTGGAGTGAAATCATCTTAAGCAACAATAAACATTCCTAATTATATGTTGCAAGATCTCTCCTCCTTGTCCATGTTAATTTATTCTCTAAAAATAACACTGATATGCTGCCTAGCAGTTCTCAGAACTTGTGGCGATACTATTACAAAAATGGATCACGGATACACCACACAGCGCTTAGAAACACGAAGCAATCAAGAATTCTTAAAAAGATAACGTACTTCTGAGTGACATAATTGATTTAGTTTTAAAATATTTAAAAGTTCTTGTAAAAATTATTTAAGTAAAATAACTCCAAGATTTATGTGTTTATAATAGATTTCCTGAAAATATGTATTTACATAATTTTTTTGTGAAAATATGTGTTTTTATGTGGAATAAAATTCGGGTTTTAAACTTACACTTCATGTTCGGAATTTTTAACTTTGTTAATTGTATCACACGCAAAAATAAAATTTAATTACATAGGAATCCGCTCCTTACTCATAAGTGATGCTAATAAGCATCGCTCATGAGGAAAATAAGCTACAAGATAAAATTAGACGAAGGTGTATATTTATGTATAAATTTAAGTATAGTTAGTCAATAGTGACGCTATAATAATTCATTATTTTTAGAAAGAGTCTCTTAGTCAATTAGTCCAACACTTTTTATGAATATAAAGCACTTATCTCGGCTAATATTCCATTCAACAAATTAAGGAATATCATATTTCGTAATTTCACTGTAGAATTTCCTCAGAAAGCATACCACATGAAACCATCTTGTGGAAGGCCTACGTGAAAGAAAGTTACGATAAATACACGCATGACATTATAAATGAAATTACAAGCAACACGAAGGATGAAATTGAGAAAGAGCTATGAAAAATAGGTATCTGAGCATGCCCCTTGGCCTAAGCTTGAAGTGTGGAAGAAAAATACAGTATGTGTCATTTGTATTACACTTTTTATTATAAAGTGTCATAATTGAAAACGCGGAACGTTTTGAAATAGTGGAAATTTAGAAGAAATATACGCCCAAAAGCACCCAGTATAGGTTGTAGTAAAATCTCCAAGTAATTCCAGCAAATGGTCGATATTTATTTTACTGCCAATGACCATCGAGGAATATAGAATTTTCAGTTACAGTCAATAAAATTGACGTAAGTAGCTATATCAGTCCAGGGCCGTATCTTGAGCAAATGCTAAATCATTTCACAGTACCTGTCTTCTATGGGAGCTGGGCGGAAAACGAATGGTTCGACACCTTGCCAAGAACTCGACTACTGCAAGATCTCCGCAAAGTAGAAAATAGTAGTTTTAGTAAAAGGAAAGCAATATTTTTTAATATTGACAAAACTGTGTGAGTGTGTAGATGACATTTTGTGGGTTGGTTGAGGGAGGGGGACCACACCGAGAGGGAGCTATATCTTCTCAAGAAATGGATTGCCGGAAGTTCCTTTTCTCGCATTGGCGTTCCATCCCTCCCCCGTCCTTCTTAATATCTCGATTTTTCGGCACCCTCCACCCTTCCGCACCCTATCCGTCTACACTCCAACGTTTCCTTTTTGCAGACCCGTTATTCTTGAAGTCGTTTTCCTTCTCTTATTCACTTTTTCACAACTTTATTCATTCGATCTCTCCACGAGACTCAGTTAAAGTAAAACTTGCCTCCACATTTCAATAAACGAGTGATATTGTGTTACGTTTCCTTTTAGCATACCTTTTCCTAAAATCCCTCGAATGCTGTTGTGTTCAGTTAGTTACATACTGTCGAAGTATAGAAACAATGTTACACCGTCAACATTTCTAATTTAAAATGACAAAGGTATTCATTGATTCTAAGGACAAAAATCCACATTTTCCCTTCATGTCTTTCAAACTTTGGTGACATGATTCTTCGTGTCAACTAAGCAATTTATGTAATTCATGCTTGAAAATATTATTTGGGGTCCCAAAGATTTTCTTTTTGATAAAGATTAATAAAATTTTGGGCATACCTAACTCCATTAGGAAAGGACCCAGAGTAAACCTTTCGCGAAAATGATTTTCTACATAGCCTATGAAGAAATTTACGTACCAAAATTATTTATTTATCTTGAACCATTCTAAAAATATGCCACACTGTATAAGCTAAATATATTCATTACATATATTCGTATATTTATGGGATAAATAATTACAGTCCATTGAAAATAATAATGCATCTTTATTACACAACTTTTAACACTATATCACTTTGGAAAACGTATTATATGTCTTTCACGTGTTAAATTTTTATGTTCCCTTGTTACGAAATACACAAACACACAAAAAACACATCCAAATGAAATTCTCAACACACAACTCAATTTCAGAATACACACACTCTTTGACTCCAAATTACACTACATAAACACATCCCCACAGGAAACAAAAGAAAAGGCGCCAAGACCAGCAACAACCAGTTCTGAGGAGGGCTAATAGCAGGCGGAAACATATTATCAAGGTAACATAAAAATTTAATACACGAAATACACATAATACGTTTTCCAAAAAGAAAATAATAATTTTAGTTTACAACATAGTCACATGTTAAAGCTTTAATTTGGTATCTCCATGAAATCTTTTACCCAAATGGAAGTCTACTCTTCGTCCGTCGGAAAGATAATAAATGTCGGAAAATGTGAAATAGGAGAAAACAGACACTGAAGATGGCGTAAAGTATAGAAAGTATAGTGTGCTTATATTATAAATGCGCAAATAATTATAAAATTATTGAGATATTCGGTGCAAGTGATATATTTTTGAGAACTAGAAGAAATGAGGTTCCAGATGAGGTAAAAACATTATTATTATTTACCAGATTTTTTTAGAAATCTGACATTTCTAGAGTCGATGAATATCTTAAGAAGCCAAGGAGACAAGGTTAACTTCAATATAGATAAAGGCTACCGGTGCAGTCCTGATGTAGTGACCTGGGCTCGTAACCCATTCTGTGCTCGAGTATGGATTCAAATTTCACTTGAGCTGACAACCTGGTTACATTTTTTTTTTAAGTTTTCCCAAATTAATCTCATTGAAAACCATCGGTCTCTTTTTCCTAAATATATCTTGTAATCACTAATTAAATTGATTGTTATAACATCGAAGCTGAAAGAAAGCAAAATAAATTCGTCTCATTACATAATCCGAAAAACCCTAGGTAGGTGGGATAATAAGGTTCCCAGTTCTCGAGACAATCGGTATTGAGTAGCAGTAGGGATGTCAGTGTAATCTACGTGTTGGCCACCATTGCCCACGATGAAATACTCTGCTGCTCATTTCTGTTAGATGCTGTGCGAACACCACGACCTTAGTGCGGCCGCAAGTATTAGAGCAATTGGAAAAATCAATGACCCCACCATAGTTGATAGAGCATCGTTAAATAACAGATTAATGATGTGGATCAATGTAACAGAAGAGAAAATTCAATCTTAAACTATTTTTTAATAATTCGTGGCGCCACAGACCTTGAAGGGCCCAGAACGACCAGCCGGCTTCTTCACATTCACATGCCGAAGTAGAGATGGACGATCAACCAACCAGAATGGAGGTATCGTGTGGTTATCATGATGATCTAACCAGCCGTTATAGCTGGCTTTCTCAACCGGATTTCGCTACCTATCGTAGCTCCCCAAGTGCATCACGATGCTGGGAGGGCATCGGTCCCATACATTGGCCGAAATTTCATGAGAAAATTTCTTCCCCCATGAGGACTCGAACCAGCGCGAGTCCTAGGCATTATGCCTTAGACCACGACGCCACGGCGCGGGACAAAGTATTTTTTTATGTTGTGAAAATTAAAAACATCTGGGTGTACTGTATCGGAGACGCAACTGGAAGTTTTATGCGCGAGTACATCGTTGAGAGAACTGAAAATAACAGCACATAATGCCAAAGTGAACAAATTTAAATAATGGGTATTTCAAAAATCAGTTCAAACATTGAACCGCTATAAATATTATAATATTTGAGATAGGGAAAAAACAAAAACATTACAGTGTTGGGCAAACAACGGGGTTTACAAAACACTGGAAAGATGTCCGCCGTTCTCTTGCTCAACGTACAGCATTTTGTCTGGGACACCATGCACAGCATTTTGAAGATAATGTCTTGGATTATTTACAATTTCTTGCGAGATGGCATCTTTCAGTTGCAGTAGGATTGTTGGATGTGTCAGGAATACCAAATGTCGGCCGGATTGAAATCTGGAGATCAAGGAAGCTACATTGTTGCAAAGTGCCTACTGATTACTGGTAGGAAAACGAACCTCAACTACACGTGTTAACTCCACCATTAAATTTTTAGTAGGTTAATTTACGACGCTTTATCAACATCTTTGGTTATTTAGCGTCTGAATGAGATGGTGATAATGCCGGTGAAATGAGTCCGGGGTCCAGCATTTGCTCATATTGGGTTGAGGGAAAACCCCGGAAAAACCTTAATCCGGTAACTTGCCCTGACCGGAAATCGAACCCAGCTACATGATTTCCCGGCCAGATGCGGTAACTGTTACTCCACAGGTGTGGACAATAATGGAATAAGACAGACTTACAGTAAACGGAGAGCACTACTACAGCATGTTACAGAACTTCGTCATCCCTAGACTGAGGAATCACGATATGGAAAAAATAATCTTCATGCAAGATTGCTCTCCACCCCACATTTTTATCCCTGCAAAACAATTAATTACGCAGATTTTTGGCGACCGTGTCATCAGTAGCCACTTTCCAAAAATGTGGCCTCCGCGATCTCCAGATTTCAATCCAGCAGACTTTTTGTTTTTGCGTTACCTTAAAGAACAACTCTACTGCAACTCAAAGATACCATCTCCCAAGAAATTGCCAATATTCCAAGACATTATCTGCAGAATGCTGTGCATGGTGTCGCAGACAGAATGCTGTACGTTGAACAAGAGAACGGTGGACATCTTCCCAATGTTTTGTAAACCATGTTGTTTGTCCAACACTGTGATGTTTTTGTTTTTCCCTATCTCAATTAATATTATAATATTTGTAGCGGTTTAATGTTTGAACTGACTTTTGAAATGTCCTATATGTTATTGAAGTCCCGCGCCGTGGCGTCGTGCTCTAAGGCATCCTGTCTAGGACACCCGTTACGGAATGCGCGCTGGTCCGAGTCCTCATGGGGGAAGAAATTTTCTCATGAAATTTCGGCCAGTGTATGGGACCGGTGCCCACCTAGCATCGTGATCCATTTGGGGAGCTACGATAGGTAGCGAAATCCGGTTACGCAAACCAGCTAGAACGGCTCATCGTGCTAACCACACGATACCTCAATTCTGGTTGAAGACCGTCCACCTCTGCTTCGGCATGTGGCCGTGAGGCCAGCAGCCGGCTGGTCGGTCTTGGCCCTTCGTAGGCTGTAGCGCCACAGATTATTATTCATATATTATTGAAGAACATCATAATGCTAACGAGAATAAATTTCAAAATATTGAAGCTAAAGAACAACATAATGCTAACGAGAGTATATTTTAAATATTAATAAACCTTACCACTATCAGTGTACTGAGCCTAATTTACATTAATACATCTCATGAAATCCTACGTACCCATGTCACTAACAATGGCTCTACCACTCAGTAATGTTCAGAGCGAGAGAGGAAGAGAGAAAACCCGAATTTCTCCTTGTAACGACGTCACAGGCAAACGGCATGCCCATATGTTGGCGATACTGTTCTTCATTGTATTTGGTTATATTGTAACGGCACGGGTGAAAGTTGCGATACCTCTTTCTCCAATTTAGCGAATAAATGCATGAAAAAGATATGTTTATTTCTACATTTTCTCTTAATCTTTTACTTTCTTGCCATAAAATAGTATTCTTAAGCTTTTTGAGCTTATACACACTTGATATATTAAAATTCAAAACACACAAACTAACATAATATTTTAATATGAAGCTCAAGATAACCAAGACATCAAACATACAGTTCTCATTCCTGTCCTATACAGGATTCTAAAGCTTTCAAGCGTACTGAAAGTAGTATATTAACCTCAAAACACTTTACGACCTGCTCCAGTGAAACGACGTCTGTTTTATTCACCAACGTTCATGGATAAAATGGCAGAGAAAGAAAACAAATTCCAATTTACCAATTTATATCCATTATAAACATGAGTTCCACCTACCTGAATTTGAACTCCTATGTCTGATGTTGGTAACCGATGCTGCACCATTGCTGAACCGCATACGCCTGATACATTGAAGAGTGAAAATTAGTTTATACTGCAGAACTTAAACAAATTGCACCCGGTGAGCATAACACGATATAAAGCAAAAGTCTCCCGAGCAACCAGCAACTGCATACAATATCGCTAATTTCAACGTAAAGCTACAGGGGCCTTCTGAGCGGAAACAAATCTCACTGGTTTCCTTGATCGTCACTAGAGTACCGGTACGTACAATCCATACAGTTCAAGAAAGAAACCTCATATAAAAACGCAGTTTATATCACTCCGCGCTCAAGGAGCATGATTGGTTCACGGCATCTCTCTATCCACGTAGCGACTTTATCTCAGTACGTGTTCTAACAGGGTGTTAGAGAAATGCTATCTTCATATTAAAGTAGAACCACGCTATCCGAAACAAAGTGCTCGTTTTGGACAACACTTTTTTCTGATAATGCATGGTTATTACATTTCGGTAGTACAGTAACAATTGTTTCACATCTACAGCATGACAAGAGAGAACATACACGGAATAAGTTATCATATCTCATTCAGTCGTAAATGTTTTCACAATTCTTGAGGTGAATGCTAGTCCATGGTACGTAACACGTACAACGTAAATATTATTTCATTAAAAAATATGTTGCACTGATTTTGGAAGATGTTTTACGTTTGCATTTTTAGTAGGTTATTTTACGACGCTGTATCAACATCTTAGGTCATTTAGCGTCTGAATGAGATGGTGATAATGCTGGTGAAATGAGTCCGGGATTCAGCACCGATAGTTACCCAGCATTTACTCATACTGGATTGAGGGAAAACCCCGGGAAAACCTCAACCAGTTAACTTGCTCCGACCGGGATTCGAACCCGGATCACCTAGTTTCGCGGCCAGACGCGCTAACCGTTACTCCACAGGTGTGGACACTTTTGTATTAGCAGCTAATATTTTGTATTTTAAGCCTTTCTATAAGCCAACAATACCAATCCCTTACTACTATTGAAGAGTCAAATAATTTTGGGCGTTTACACTACATCAATCCCCCTCGGTGGCTGAGTGGTCAGACCTTCAGCCTGTCATGCAGGGTTCGAGTCTCGATCAAGCCTGGGAGTTTTCATTGAAAAATCCTTAGTGAAACTTGTGGCGGACAAAGTTGCAGTTGAGGTTTTTCTCGGGATTCTTCCATTACCTCATATTAGGCATCTACATCATTCTGTTAACATTTATCTATTTTCTTATCATTCTATTGTATTCCCCGAACTCCAACTGGCGATGCACGAAGGGGACTGGCCTAGAAACGCGTGGGGTTGCCTTCTCGAAACTTGCGTACGCAGCGAACGCTAGTGTAGTCAGCCGGTGTGGGTTTGGGAATGTTTCTAGCTTGAAAGTTAACGCAATAGATCGTGAATGGTCGCAGTGCTGGGTCATAGTGTCCTCCTTCCGAAATCTCCATTCCATACAGTAGATTACATCTAACAACATAGAAATTTATTACATAGTAAAAATAGTAGCCTACTTGGTAATACCGCTGATCGAAAATTTTCTGTCACCGTACACAGTAAAAGAAATTTACAGTACATTCCCACGTATGTTTTCTTCGCACACACTATTCTCATTTGGCTTGGTTACAGCACCGTCTTTAATTATGAGAGCTTCGGACTGCAACAGCCACCCGTTGTGGCGATTTACAGACGCCCCTAGAATTTTAGTAATCTCGTCTGCAGCAAATATTATAATTACATTTGCTACGTAATATAAATTTCTGTGCGATATTAATACATTTTCTCAATTAGAAGATGATTTTTTTTTTAAATTAAGCGCCAATCTAAAAAACATACGCATGTTTTTTGGTTGTTTATTTAATGACGCTGGATCAATTACTGGGTTATTTAGCATCGATGATGTTAATGATAACAAGCTGGTATTTGGCTAGGATTCGCCATAGATTACCTGACTTTCTACTTACGGTTGGAGTAAACCTCGGAAAAATCCCATCCAAATAATCAGCCCAAGCTGAAATCGAAAATACCCGAGAGCAACTCCGGATCGGCAAACAAACGCCTCAACCGACTGAGCTACGCCCGTATCTACACGCATTTTGTGCCTAACTCTGGAATCGCTTTCGTGAACCTGAATTTTCATTGTAACAATTCTACGTGTTATTGGACTGGGTTTGTTATCATTTCTGTTGAATTGTGATACCAGTGTTGCTCCAAATTATATAGCCACTTCCTTCATCACAGCTCTGACTGCAACTTTACGAATGTAAGTTATGACCAACTCTGAAGTTTCTGCTCTAAACGGAAGGGCCTGCCACATACTCCGCTGCTCTCCGAAGTAGCCGTCTCTATATTGTTGACCGTAATCTTCACACGGAAGCTGGATCCATTTCAAGTCTCTATTTTGCAACACAAAAGAACTCAGAATGGAGGTTCGTGAATTCTATTGGTAGGTCCCGGAACACATAAAACTTGTTTCAATTTCTCATCGTAAATTTGTTCGTTATCGATCCTCATCTATACTAAAAAATCATTCGCCATATTATGTTGGCTTTATGTGTTGCCCGCATTGCTCACACATTTCCTTGCGTATCACTGGTAAAGAAATATGTTTGGGAAATAAACTTGTCTCAAAACTTCTGCTTACACTTAAAAATTCATATATCAATTATTCAAGAAAGGAATACCTATGACTTCAGTAACAAATGTGATTCCAGCATTACAGCGTTATTAGGCTATTGTTTTTTTTTTTTTTTTTTGTTAACGGAAAAATTGTTATTACAGAAATTTTAATTAGCACTACAATTATTTGCTAACATTACCATCATGAAATGATGCTGCCCAGAATTTATAACGCTGGCCGGCTCGTTCCCCTGACGCAAAATGTGAATTTTTCTTTCGTGGATTTAATGAAAAATATAGTTCATGTTTCTCCTTTACCCAATATCATTTATGAAAAGAGAGAAGCACATTTGAAATTTTTCGAAAAGTGAAAGAAAAACTTGGTTAGTTAAGTGACAAAATAAAAAAGTTTTTATTTTATAAGTAGGGACCGTACCTTATCTCAGGAAGCTACAAGGTTAAGTATTACTGGAGTTTTTAACAGGTAGCTACAAGGTTAAGTATTACTGGAGTTTTTAACAGGAAGCTACAAGGTTAAGTATTACTGGAGTTTTTAATAGGTAGCTACAAGGTTAAGTATTACTGGAGTTTTTAACAGGAAGCTACAAGTTTGAGTATTACTGGAGTTTTTAATAGGAACCTTCAAGGTTAGGTATTACTGGAGTTTTTAACAGGTAGCAACAAGGTTAAGTATTACTGGAGTTTTTAACAGGTAGCTATAAGGTTAAGTATTACTGGAGTTTGTAACAAGAAGCTACAAGGTTAAATATTACTGGAATTTTTAACAGGAAGCTACAAGTTTAAGTATTACTGGAGTTTTTAATAGAAATCTACAAAGTTAAGTTTTACTGGAGTTTTTAACAGGTAGCTACAAGGCTAAGTATTACTGGAGTTTTTAACAGGAAGCTACAAGGTTAAGTATTACTGGAGTTTTTAACAGGATGCTACAAGTTTATGTATTACTGGAGTTTTTAATAGGAAGTCACAAGGTTAAGTATTACTGGAGTTTTTAACAGAACGAAGCACGTGCATCTACCAAGCGAGTCGGCCTGGTTGACGCAGTTGGTATAGCGCTGGCCTTCTATGCTCGAGGTTGCGGGTTCGATCCCGGCCCAAGTAGATGGCATTTAAGTGTGCTTAATGCGAAGGCTCATGTCAGTAGATTTACTGGCATGTAAAAGATCTCCTGCGGGACAAAATTCCGGTACACCTGCGATGATGATGTAACTTCGGCAGTTGCGAACGTCGTTAAATAAAACAAAACATTTTCTACCAAGCGAAGTACTTGACAGACGGTTCACGCTATTGTTGTTTCGTAAAGTGGGTCAGAAAAAAGCATGAACCACTTTAACAACAATACTATAATATTTACAATTAAAATTATTTACATTATGTACAATATAATTCGCTATTTTTCTATTTACATTATAAAGAAGAATGTAGACCTACATTGATCAAACATTATTTACATTATTAAACTTATGTATAGTTTTGTGTATTGTAATGCAAGGTATTTCATTTCATAATACTATAGCCTATATATTTTGTAAAATTCAATAGAACGTCAACTACATCACATACAAGTTGCAAAATGTTTCCTTATAGTACCTGTGCTACGCGCCAAACATGGCGTCACGCCAATATAGTATATAAACAACTAACCTTATTTTCGTACGCCTGGAACAGAATACGGTCCCTACTTATAAATAGACAGCGGATTTTCTGTCCCTACACAACGACAAGACATCACGTCCTTTGGCGTACGAAGGGTGCGTAGCGTTGAGTTCAATGACTGTTACTGATATATATCTAACGTGGTATCGGGACCGAAAATCCGCTGTCTATTTATAAGTGTGTCACAGTTATTTCTGTTAACACTGACAACCATTTAAAAAACGCTATAAAGAAAGAATGTTGAACTTTTGGTGTGCTATTCATAGACATTTAGCTAGCCCGCGCTACGACCGTGCTAAACCAGCCCCAGCTATCGACTGGTTACTTATACAGGATTCATATCATATATTATTGCTAACACTGGTTTATGAATACGAAAATCGTTAGTTCGCTGATCCACCGGAAGCCCGCGCTAAGAATGTCTATCAATACGGACCGAGTTTACATATAGTCCTAATGGACATAAATATTTTCTAATCACATATAATTATTTTTAATTAACAAAAACTAAAAAAAATATCATCATCAGAAATTATAATCCATGTAGGAAGGAATAAAAAATTAACTAGGGGAAACTGTTGTACCTTTAAACACTTTTCAAATTTGATTTTTTTTTAATTTTGGGAAATGAAATTTTTTAAATAAAAAAAAGCTTGAAATAATTATTGAAGATTCCTTTACAACTTCCTGTATGTATTTTTCTGTTCTACAAATCTAATAAGGATGGAAAAAATAAAATGGAGGGATATGTAATGTGTTCAAACGTACAACAGGTTCATTTACCTTGGAACATATCATCTTGTAAGTTGGAACACATGGAATATAGGTGGAAATATAGATGTAAGAACTGACAATCATATTTAAAATGTATTTGCAATCACAAACCAGAGCAGGCTCCTCTGGTTTAGATTTTATTACCTGGAGGAGCAAGAACTGCTTCAACAGCTTTCTTCAAGGCATACGGATCAATTGGGAGGCCTCTTAGCTCCAGACTTACTTTGTGACATGATCTTAAAATAAAAAAGAAACAAAAACCTATAGTATCGTGTACAGTGGAACATGTTCCATGGTACAAGATGTTTTGTGTTCAAAGATACAAGAGGGTGCACGTTTAAGCAAATATGGCTCCCAAAACTAGAGATTCGAATAAATCATGAAAATTAAAATATGTTAATACTCACAAGATGATAGGGAACACACCGTACTTAATTGAAAGTAACAAATACAATCTGGTTTTGTGATAGAAAACATATATCAATGAAAGAAATGTTTACTTTTGGTAATAAAAAAATTATTTTGTCCACAGATCTCACACTTTGCAGTAAATCAAACCGCAACTATGACCAGAGCTACTTAGCGGCTTTCTCTATATTCTACTTCAGTTTGAGTCCTCTAGGTAGTAGCAAAATTAAAAAACAAAAAATGTTCAAAGGTACACTATGCTGAAGGTACAACAGTCTCCTCTACTAGAAAAAAAAAACAAATATACTCTTCATAAATTAACCAATAACAATCTATTCGAAAAACCACAAAGGATAAAAGAAATTCATTCTAGATACAACATGCAACAATGTCTCATTGACAGACAAAGGTGAAGAAGAAGCAGGAGGAAGAAAGTTTCAGTATCGTTAGGGAATATGACAAAGAGAAGAATCAATTAATAATTCCCAGCTTTTATTACTGTTATTTATTATTTCTGACAAAGTATATGGGAGTATTTATTACATTGTATATGTAACACTTAAAGACAATTTCTCTCACAAATGAAACATACATACAAATAAACACACACTCCAGTATGGATTTTGTTTCCTTTCGATGTTTTCATTGTTGTTTTAGGACTACCTTGGATACAGATCACATTCGCCAACTGAAATGTTCCCACTTCATTGGCAATTATGGTACATCGAACAGTTTACTTCACGTAAATTTTTTTCCAGAAATTTTAATGGACGACATTTTGGTAAGTATAATACAAGATCTGCTGCAACAATTTTTCATCTTTGTTTTAACTCTTTTCGGAACAAAATAAAACTAGTAACTAATAAATATACTTTCTCAATCTTTCGAAACTTCCTTTGTATGTATAGGTATTTATTCTATCTATATATAATACATGACAAATTTACGGAGATATACCATATTATTTACAAGTAGGACTAATACAATTGCTTCGCCGTTATCTTTTTATAACGGTTGGATGTTGAGCGTCGACATTACGTGGATACATGAAACATACCGAACGTCAGGTTTTCATTCAGAAATAAACAGTGAAATTCGCTTATAACATGATTCGTACAAAGTTAAATTTACTATTCGTAATGGTAATTGATGGGTGATGATTTTTAGTGGTCGTATCACTTGATTAGAAACAATAGGTCCGGTATTGGTTGATTGTACCTACGGTGATATATCTAATATTCTAGGGGAAGAAATTTGTAAATATAAATCTATGTCGAAACAAGCATATTACATAGTCATTAAATTGTGAACAAATAAAAATAATTAAACATGATTAAATACAACGCAAATAGTTATGTTACAATAGTAAACAAATACTCGGTGCATAGCCACAATTGTTTTTGAGTCTTTGTCGATTTAATTAAAGTTATTTCAAAAATGTTTCGATAGTATATTGACCGTCAACCCTTGGAATCGTACTCGCTGTCCTTTTCAATCAGGGCTTTAAAAAAGTACATTGTCGAACTTACTTGTTGGAAATGTTATCACTACTGGAAGCCCCTGGCTAAACTTTGTGGTTTTGGTATATTTACGGCTTTAAAAGATTCATTATGAGTTATATGTCTTAAATATGGTACAAAATTGAATTAATTTGAAATATCTTACTCAGATCCACATTGGCATGTCCACAGTTCCGTCTCGGCACACGCAGAATTCTCTTTCCGATGCACTTCCCTCATTTACATAACATTCCTCGTATGAAATTTAAACCCAGAGCACAAATCTCTCATATCACTTTCAAATAACGCATTGTGTGTTTTAAGTTTTATCACTAATTTACAAGTCTTAGGATAACGAACCACGCTATCTGGTGGCGAAGACGAAGATCAATGTGAGACTCAAGAAGATGAGTAGCTGAGCTGATGATTCCAATCTGCTTCCCAAATCTGCGAAAAGAAAACATGAATTAAGTTACAGTTCAGTTATAATGAAAACTGTATTCCTCAAAAAACAACAATAAAAAAGGGGTAGCAACATATACATTACAGTATGTTTTTATAAAGAAGGAATTTTCCCACCAAGAGATTTAAACCTGTTAGTTTAGCAGGCCAATGACATTTGGAGGTTGCAGATAGGAGAAGGAGCACATTACTGCCTCATTCATGCACAGTGTTCTGGCCAAGGGCAGATCTTTCACTGCAAATCCAGCATTCTTCAGTCTTTCCTATTTTCTGCCTTCCTCTTTGTCTCCTCATATGATCAATGTATCTTAATATCGTATATCATCTAATATCTCCTTCTGCCATGAACTCTTCTCCCGTTCACCATTTTTTCCAGTGTATCCTTCAGTAGGCACTTTCTTCTCAACCAGTGATCCAACCAATTCCTTTTCCCCTTTCTGATCATTTTCAGCATCATTATTTCTTCATCCACTCTTTGGAACACAGCTTCATTTCTTATTCTGTCCATTTCACACGCTCCATCCTTTTCCACATCCACATTTCAAATGCTTCTAGTCACTTCTCTTCACTTCCTTGTAACGTTTATGTTTCTGATCCATACAATGCTACAATCTACACAAAGTACTCCACTAGTCTCTTCTTTAGATCTTCTTTTCCAGAAGTCTCAGAAGATGCTCCTTTTTCTATTATAAGCTTCCTTTGCCATTGCTATTCTCCTTTTGACTTCTTGGCAGCAGCTCATGTTACTGCTTATAGTATACTCCAGGTATTTGAAGCTGTTCACTTGCTCTACTGAATCATTTAGAATTCTCAAGTTTATCTTTACTTTTCTTCCTATGACCATGGTTTTCGTCTTGTTGGCATTTATCTTCATTCCATACTGCTAACAGCTGTCATTTAGCTTCTATAGCATATCCTTTAGTATCATCTCCTCTTCTGCTATCAAAGCCATATCATCAGCAAATCTTACACACTTTATTCTTCCTCCTACTATCACTCCTTCCACGTTCTGAAAACAGTTAAAGGACACAAGCAATCCCTAAATGTCATTAGCCTCCTGATTCGACCGGTTTAAAACTCTTGGCGGGAGGATTCCTCCTGTATAAAGAATATATTAAACATTCTCGTTCGAAATTCTTAAGCATAATATGAACATAAAAACAGAAGTCATAGAGCGCTAACAGAGGGAAAACAGGATATATTAACAATTTCCAACATAAAGCGAAGAGGGCATATTATATAATATCATTAAGAGTTAGTTAGGAAATCAGAGATTGGAGAAGGATGAAAGAAGATGCTCTCTTGGCTAAACATTTGAAATGGAAATGAGTAGGATGTGTTATGAGCAGACATCGGACTCTAGGGCAAATGCCTATTTTGTTTCTTTAGGAGAAAAGTAAAAATAATTATTAATATTTGTGTTTCATGGAAATTGAAAGGTATTCAAAGAGTTTTATAGTGCCCTAAAATGCCCTAAAACGGTTATTAGAGCCTAATTTGTTAATATTCGCCTAAAAATGCCTAACTCACTGTAAAGTTTCGCATTTTACTCTTACTTTTTATAATTTATACATGCATTCACTGCGAAATTTAAGGCATTTAAAAAGTGGAAAGTTTGCTTCACACCGGCCATGAAACCATTGATAAAGGAAACAAAATGTTCTGAATCTCACGACACTCGCAATAGATTTCACCGAATTTAACATGTTTGGAGGCATAAATGCCGACAAAGAACCAACCTTAGTTTTGAAGCAGGCAACAATCACAACATGTGCTGCTACCGATTCAGAGATATACTATACTATAAAAATGACTGTTTTCGGTCTGAAACCGATTAGCTGTACTGCCCTTCAGAGGGTCATAAAATCACAATTTTTGGAGAAAGAGTGTTTTTGAAATATTTATGAAAAGTCGTAAAACTGCGAATTAGTAGGGTAAACCGTTACAAAATATTTAAAAGAATGGCCCTCCTAGTGTTAACACTACCAGGAAATGCAACAATAAGTGGAACTTTGTATTTTTGTCCAATTGAATCTCAATAACAACGGTTCATTTGAATGCTCGTTAACAGTTGCTCTTTCCTTCACCTTATTTTTGTTGAGAAGTTTTGAGCGGTAGCACGTTTTCCTGTGAAGTTTAACGCGATAATGCGGAAAAATATAAGTGCAAAATCTACATTGATCCGGCAATGGCTAACAGAATATTCAGAATTCACTTATGATGGAAAAATAATATTCTGCAAGATTTGTAGCAAACAGGTATGTAACAATAGTTGAAATATATAAACTCTATTAATTTTAATGAGTAGGCCTATAATATTTATACATTGACTGAGCTATCCTGAGGTATAATTCTTTTTAAGACCACTACACTTTAACCTTTTAAATTCCGATAATTAAAGTATTTGCAGGTCATTAAAATTTTGATTGTTCGAACCCACTAACTTTGTGATAGAAATACGGCAATACAACAATTAGGATTTTATTTTAATTCAGTTTACTTTACATTTTTAGATTTCGCAAGAAACGAAGTGCCACCTAAAGCAGCATGTATAAGGAGCGGCTCATAAGGCTAAAGCTCAGCAGAAAAATCAACTGCAACAAACTTTACTAACACAGCCTACTTCAACCAATCTCAGCAGCAATTTCTATGCTGATTTAACCAGAGCGTTTGTTGCTGCTAACATTCTCTGGAATGCAATTGAAAATCCGGTTTTAAGACAGTTTTTACAAAAATACTGCAAACAAAATATCCCATCTGAGTCGACCCTAAGAAAAAATTACTTAGACAGAATATACAATGAAACTTTAGCTTCCATTCGGGAGGATATAGGTGATTCTTACATATGGGTCTCTGTGGATGAAACCTCAGATCCTATGAATAGGTATATAGCAAATATGGTAGTAGGAAAACTTAGTCCTGATGGACCTTCGATTCCAAACCTCGTATGTGTTAAGGAACTTTCGAAAGTGAATAGCCAAGCCATTGCTTATTTTGTAAACAAAGGCCTACAGTCTTTATACTCAGGTAATATAGACGATTCTAAAGTTCTGTTGTTTTGTACTGATACTGCCTCATACATGGTTGCTGGAGCTCCACTTCTTAAAACATTTTATCCTAACCTCATGCATATAACCTGTCTAGCACATGACCTTCACAGGGTTTCTGAAACAATCCGGAATGAATTTCCTCTTGTCAATTCGTTTATTTCTAACACAAAAAATGTTTTTGTAAAGCCCCATCCAGGATTTCAATATTCAGAGAGAACTTTCCAGATATCCCACTCCCACCTCACCCGGTTGTTACACGATGGGGAACCTGGATTCAGTCAGTGGTGTATTATTCTAAGTATTTTAAAGAAGTGGTCACAGTTATTGATAAATTACCTGAAACTGATAGTGCAGCGTGTGTGAAAGCAGTGAAAGATTGTCTGAATGACTCACGAGTGAAAAACGATATTGCCTACATAACATCAAACGTTTCTTTCATACCTGCAAGCATTGAACAATTAGAACGTGAAAAACAATCTCTTTGTAGCCAAATAGCCATAGTAAAGGGAGCTCAAGTGAACATACATTCTGCTTTGGGCGAAACTGGGAAAAAAGTTAAAAATAAGTGGGACAACGTATTAAATAAGAATGTAGGATTTTCATTGTTGGAAAAAGTATCAAGAGTGATATCGGGGGAAAGTGTAAATGTTCCAGTAAGTATTGATGTTTCTATTGTACCTAATTTAAAATTTGCGCCTCTCACATCAGTTTCGGTTGAAAGAAGTTTTTCTGCTTTCAAAATGATTCTCAGTGACAAAAGGCAAAGGTTAACTGTGGAGAATTTAGAAAAAATTCTAGTGGTGTACTGTGCAGATAATTATAATAAAGTCTGAGCATGGAACTGAATTTCAATAACTTAAAATGAGTAATCTTGATATCAATAATCATTATTTCATTAGTTTCAATATATTAAATTTGTGCAGCTCTGTTTATAAATATAATATAGTATTCTTTTTTAATGTTTAAACATACTTTTTTGTGCGTATTTTAGTGTATAACTAAAAATTTCAGTGAAAGAAATAAGTATGATACCTTGATGTGCCTAAAATGCCTATTTTCATTAAAATAGAGCCTAATTTTACAAATTGTGAACTTATTTTAGGCGCCTAAAACTGCAATTTTTAGTGCCTAAAATCCGATGTCTAGTTATGAGTGGTGCAGGAACCATGTGGATCCTAGAACAGACACACGAAAATTATGAAAAAATGAAACACGATGTGATCACATGAATAAATACCTTGATAGTCACTCATAATCATCACCAACCTCATCATAAAGGGTTATAGTCCTAAAGTAACTATAAATGTAGGCTACAAACGTTTTCTTGTCATCTCTTCACGGGGAATCAAAATCTCTCCAATTCGATAACATATCTTCAATTTTAATTCAAAATAGATTTGTTTTCTATATGTTAGAAATATGTTGAGTAATTTGCTGTGGAACTGAACCACTTGGTAATATAGTTCGTAATTTGTTGCAATTTACTGTAGGCCTATCAAAAGATTTTCTAAAATCAACAACTACTATTTGTTTGACAATCAATGGTTAAGAACTATGAAAGTTCTTGAAGAATCAAAGCTGCTAACGAAAGAAAAAAACATTATGACTGTCCCAGAAGTATTGTATATTGTATATTGTATATATATATATATATATATATATATATATATATATATATATGTAAACTACCTTAATTTAATACATTAGGTCCTTTTTCCATGACAGTTCTTCTTGTTAATAATAATAATAATAATAATAATAATAATAATAATAATAATAATAATAATAATAATAATAATAATAATAATAATCTATTCAGCAATTTTACAAAAAAAAATTGTATCATTTATAATTACATCACTCCCAAAAACGACAATGCTTGTGCTTAGAAGTGTTCTTGGGAGGGTAAAATTTAAAAACATACACATTATACATACTAAGATAATATAAAAATATAAACAGCGTACATTAGAAAATGAACTCTCCTAAGTTCGACTGACCAGAATTGAAAGTTCAGTTCAATAAGGTTATTGGGTGTGGCAGGTGAACTGAATAGAAATTCTTATTGGTTAGCCATCAACGAATACAGTACCGTACTGTACTTGCATTTCCTGCACGCCCCGAGACTTGTGTATGCGCTTCTAGTACCTCAGTGGGTTTCGACAGTTCCTCTCACAAACGGCACAGTTCTCAAATAGAGAAAGAAGAGTTCATTAATTTAAAACCAGTGATTAAATATGGATGTCCTAATCAATAAAATATTCTGTTTGCCTTTAACAAAAGTATCACTACAAGACACAGAACCAATTCCCATTCAAATGGCAAACCCATTTCTTAGTGCCCGTATAGGGGGTGTCTAATTCTCCTAAGTAAGCAGTCGAACTATAGGATGTCGAACTTGTTTTCTGTTGAATTTAAGAGCTATCACTGTAATTAAAATACAAAAATGCAGGCAATATTCTTAAGAGTCCATTTTTCTGTAAGAGGAAACTTTGCAGAAATAATTTGTACACTTCCTTTCGAAATCATAATCATACATTAGTGTTAGTTGAGAATAATTACACTAGGGAACAAATGAGAACTTTTTTTCTGCAGTATAAATATAAATATGTAACTTTTACTAATTTCGGTGTGGTGAATTCAAAAATGCATTTTGTTTTTCCGTACCACGTCAGCTTTTTTGGCAATGTAGCAAAACGTTATTTTGCCACAAAAATAAAATTATAAGTTACAGCGTGTTCGTATAAATCATATAATTATTTTGTGTATCTGATTCGTTAACACGTTCATCTATTTTTTTTCTACGATATATAACAATAAAATAAACAGTTAAGAATTCACAGAAACATTAAGCCTATATACTGTACAAGCAAAACATTTTACTAAACTAAATTATAAGAGCAGAGAGCTCACCTTCAGAATGTAGCCTATGTTAGACGTCCTCGGTTTCGCTTTTTCTCTTTCCATGGAATCTTAGTGTGTGTGAAGTCCTCGAGTATTCTCTTCAACACTCCAACAGTAATTGGCAATCATATTTACATCTCAACGTCCCTGGTAGCGTTGCTCTACCTCTTTTAGGTCCTGTGGAACCTTTCACCTTGCTCTTCGTTGAAGGCTCCTAAATTCGCAGGAAAGTAATCTATATGGTCCATTAGAAAGTGGTGCTTTAGGTTCATGTTACAACCGAGCACTTTGAACTTGTCCAACATTTTTCAACAATTTCTTTGTACCGTAGATCCTTCACGTTGCCAAGAAATTTCTTTACAGTATCTTTGAATGCGTTCCATACACTTTCTTCTGTTTCTTTCATTGTAAGTACTGGTGAAATTGTGGTCATCATCAGCTTTCGAATTTGTGGGCCATCAAATATTCACTCCCTGATTTCAGCGTGTGACAATGAAGAAGATTTCGTACATAAGTACTGGAACGAAGGAAGGTTTTTGTCTAGTGCCTTGACAAACTGCTTCATAACTCCTAGTTTTATATGTAAGTTAACAGGGGGAGTATTTATTTTCTTACGAGCAACGAGTCTTACATTGTTAATATTTTTGTCTGCTGGCGTTTGTTGCTTTCTTTCAGGCCAGTATACATGTTCCAATGTTTGTTCCTGGCCCTGCTATCCACTCGCACAGGAAGCACGGAAATTTTGTGTATCCTCCCTGTTGTCTCAATAGTAAACCAATAACCTTCAGGTCACTGCATATTTGCCACTCTTGTTCATGATATTTAATTTTTTCGAGAACCAACCTTAATGTTTCATATGATTCCACTAGGACTGTAGAATGTGGAAATGGTATGGACGCTAATTTATTGCCGTTAAGAAGAAATACTGCCTTAAGGCTACTTTTCGAAGAATCAATAAAAGCCTCCAACTTTTGGGCTCATATACCTCCTCTCCCAACTGGTTTAGTAGATTTGTCACAACTGTACAATATACCATCTATCTTCCTGTGCACAGTATTTCCGGAAAAGTTTTTCACGATTCCTGTACCATGAAAATGTAACTCCAGGTGCCAACATGTTCTTCTCATGCAGTCTAGAGCCTAGTAATTCAATTTTCTTTTTGGTGAGTCCTAATTCCCTTACGAAATCATTCAGCTCGGGTTGGGTAAATTTTTTTGGTGAATTGTCAAATTCGTCTGGATCAGAAAACATCTCAGTATCTGCATTCGGGGAAATGCTTTCAGATTCACTGTCACCCAAGTTTGCAGGTGGTGTAGGTACAGGCCTCAAAGCTGACTGAAGATTTTGATACTTAATTGATTTCTTGTTTACCATATTGTAACCAGTAACATTACACATACAAAAATAATAGTCATCATAGCGATTCCTCTGTTCACCCCATACTATTGGTATGACAAATGACATTGCTTTCCGTTTTCCTGCATATCAGTAACGCAATCCTTCTACACAATTGTTACAGGCACTTTGAGGTGCAAATAATTTATCCATGTCACCAACTTTTAATTTGAAGTAAGCCAAATACAGCTTCTTTACAAACAAATCTATTTTACGAACTTTTCCATCGAACATACAACACCCACAAATATAGCAAAACTTCTAAGGATTTTGTATACACTGTCTCCTACGCAATCCTGATGTACTCGCCATATTCACTTTTTAAAATAACGCTTTAGCACTACGATTCTAGGGACTCCACTGTAACAAAATTTACACGTGTTGACAGAAGTAAGCCAGCTGCTCAACTGACAAGATTTAAGAACTGTATATTAGGGTTTTTTGTAAAGAACAACTTCCCGGCAAAGTGAGAAAGGGTATGGGGTGATAGGGCATGGGGTGATAGGGCATGGGATGATGAAACATCATTCTGAGATAAATATTAGAACAAAAATATTTAGTTGTGGATATTTAATGCCATCAGATAGGGGGCACCTCGGCTTAATGGATAGTGAATACTGCGCGGCAATAAATATCGAAACATTGAAATTGCAACAAAACTAGACGTGATACATAAAAAATGAAATCATTTTCGGACTCAGGGCATCGGTTTCCATACGAATTACCAACTTTCTTTTTTACCGCAGAACAGTTGTTCCCTAGTGTTATTAATAAAATAATGGCGGGGATTAGAGCTAACCTAGACTAGATTCGGTATTACACTTAGGTTCAATTAATGGGGGGGAAATAGCATACCTTCTGGTGGAGTAAACATGATACGAGTATTTGATTTTGTTTTTATAGTAATAATGTTAGTAATATATAT
Organism: Periplaneta americana; assembly: GCF_040183065.1. Taxonomy (NCBI): domain Eukaryota; kingdom Metazoa; phylum Arthropoda; class Insecta; order Blattodea; family Blattidae; genus Periplaneta; species Periplaneta americana. Next base: position 78,263,296 of record NC_091131.1, read on the forward strand.
TTGTAATTACTTTTAACGTCTAAAACTTTGAAATTTTTATAGAGTCTATATGAGATTTGTTGGATGATCTAAATACTTATTTCAAATAATTTTAATTATTCTCTTATTAATTTTATTCAGGGAAAACAGAACAGTTTTAATTATTTTATGAACGAAAGGTCCAATATTTAATATTTTCTTAAAATCGTCTAGTTCGTTTCCTGACTGGGGATGAGCTGCAGCTCTTGCATTGATGTCCGCCTATGATGACATACTACATAACTACACTAACTTCCAACCTGTGCTCATTCTCACCTGCACCGACCAATCATGCCGAAGCACACTATGTAACCTAGCAACCTCACATGAGTCTTCTTCTTACAGCATTGATCCATGATCGGAGAACTTGTGGTGATGATGATGATGATGATGATGATGATGATGATGGTGATGATGATGATGATGATGATAATGAAATGGAGAATTATCGAAGAAATAATGGGAAAACGGGAGAACCAGGAGGAAAAACAGCAGCTAATATCAGCAAACAATAAATACCCTAAGAATTTTCAATTAAAAATTCCGGGTCTCACCGGAAATCAAATTTGGAACATCTTCACAATCTTGTGGAGTTATAAAACACATAGCTAGCCGCAGGACATCCGATTACTTCAGGGTGAATTCCTTTAACTCTTTTAAATCTGAACCTAGAATTATCTCTTGCTGCATTTAGACATTATCCATTTATGATACTCCATATTTATATTATGTTAATTATAATACCGGTATAATTAATGTCAGAATAAATAATTGAACGAAAACTGTCCAATATATTATATTGTTTTTATTAAAGACTTGCTCTTTTTATTTTGAACTGAACAAAATTAAAAATCTTTATGAAAGCGACCACTAACCTCAAAAGGCGATGTGTGGTAATGACTGGGGTAGGTTGAAAAATAGCCCGATGTATGAAATGGCCTACCGGTCGTCCGCGGTGGTCTTGCGGTTATAAAATTGTGAAACCACGAAAACCAAACAAGTATTCCAGCGAAAATATATTGCAAAAATAATCCATGACTCATGTGAAATAAAATACGAAATAGTCATTAGAACTCTGGTAGAGGGAAAATGTTGTACGCGACAGTCTATTAAGATGCAATGTATCTAATTTTACAAGTTATGCTAATTATATTTAATATACCATAAAACTGCATCACAGTCAAACCGGGTATGAAGCTGAGGTCCACGGACTTAATATCAATCACAGTAAAATGTAAGAAGAAGGAGATAAAGGACGAGAGAAAAGAAAAAAGAATGAGATGATAGGAGAGAAAGAAGAGGAGGAAAAGAAGACAGAAATAGGAAGAGAGGGGAGGGCAAAAGGAAATAAGTAAGAACGAAGAAGTGAAGACGTGGATATAAGGAGTAGAAGAAAATGGAGAAGGGAAAAATGTGAAATGGAGGAGGAAAGTAATAGGAGACAGAGAAATAGAAGGAGAAGGGTTACAAAGTGGAAGAAAGAAAAAATGAAAGAGAACGAAGAATAAAAAGGCCAGAGAGAGAAAGTGAGGAAGATTTAAGGGGTTAAATACAGCTTACAGGTGTAAAATTTTGGAAATATTTAATTTTTTTTCCTCTATTACTGTATCTTGTACAATAATGAATATTAGTATGTGAAAAATACTGTCCTTATGCTATATGAAGAAAATATATATTTTTACGATTTAAAAAAAATATTTAAATTTTTTTGTCAAAATTCAAAATGGTGGCAGTTCACTGTGCAGTGATGAAGCGTTTCCCTCATAACTTAAAAAACTCTCCAACATTCTGTGATGAAATTTTTGTGTGTATTTATGCATGTTATATCTACAATATGATGCAAAATTACTTCTCTACCTTTGGTAGGTTGTCTGATAAAAAATAAATTCGCTTTTAAAAATGGTCAAAATCAGTATTTTCTTCTAACACAAAATAAAAAGTATATTATTTATTAAGGAATGTAGTTGAAAGAGCATGATATTGTAAACATGAGTTTCAGCAATAACATAAATGAGAGAGAACATGAAAAATGTAAAAAGTTTTTGAGTTATGAGGGAAAAGCTTCATCACTACACAGTGAACTGCCACCATTTTGAATTTTGAAAAAAAAAATAAAGTATATAAATAATTTTTTAAATCATAAAAATATATATATTTTTCATATAGCAGAAAGACAGTATTTTACTAATACCAATTTTCAATGTTGTACAAGTTACAGTAATCGAAGAAAAAAAAATTTAATACTTCCAAAAATTTTACTGCTGTAAGCTGTACCTAACCCCTTAAAGAGGATGAACACAAATACAGCTACGAAAGAGAAGAATAAAAATTTAAAAATGGACGAAGAAAGGAAGAGCGAGAAAGAGAAGAAGAAATCCAAAGGGAACGGAGCAAAAGAGGGCGAAAAGAGAAGAACACATATTAAAGGAGAAGGAAGATAAAAGTAGTTTCTAAAAAAGGTGAATAAATACAAAGAGGACGAAGAAGGGAAGAGCAACAGAGAGAAGAAATTCAAAGAGGAAAGAGCAAAAGAGGACGAGAAGAGAAGAATAATAATTAAAGAAAGGAAGACACAAAAATAGCTTCAAAAGAGAGGAAGAAATGCAGAGGACGGAGGAAAGGAGAGGGAGAAGAGAAAAACACAAATTATGGAGAGAGTGAAAAAAAACAGAGTAAAAAGAATGAAAGAAATCCAAGATGGCAAAGCAAATGAAAGCGAGAAGAAAGGATAAATTAAAAGTTGAAGACAGAAATAGCAATGGAAGAAAAGAGGACGAAGAAACAAAAGAGAATAAGAAATACTCCTAAGAGGGGAAAGTAAAGACAGAAAAAGACGACTGAAAATTAAGATGAAGATAAGAATAGCGACAAAAGGGAATAAAAAAAGATAAAAGGAGAAATAAATAAGAGCTACAAAATAGAAGAAAGAGGAAATTATGATGAAACAGAGGATGATAAAAAAGAAGAGCGAGAAGGAGAAGAGGAAAATTAGGATAGAAAAGGAAGAGGGGAGAGAAATATAAGTAGACATACAAAGAGATTAAAAATGATAGAAATAGGACGAATGGAAAACGAGTAGAATGGGGAGAGAGAGGAAAGTAAAGGAAAGATGATATGAAATGAAAGTGTAAAGGGAGATGTGCAGAAAGGGGAAATGAAGAAGAAGACGTGGGAAGACAAGCGAATGTAGGAGTATATACCACCGAGGCTGTGTGGAGCTGTGGGGCCCATGACGGGCGCCAGCTGGGGCGTGTCCTCGGTCAGCTCAAGCTCCTGGCTGCGCCGGTACAGAGTGAAAACTGTGGCCAGGCACCTGAGTCGCAGCTTGCCCTCCCTGAAGACGCCGCTCGTGGCCTCCAGCTCGAGGTTCGTCTGCGAGATCTCCAAGCCGTCCACCTCGTGCACGACCGAGGGCGACACCAGCGAGTGCTGCGACGTCGTCACCTGCAACAACGTCATCTCTCAGAGCTCGCTTTCTTAACTAACAATGTGCAACGACCTCAATTGAGGCGTTCTCTGGAACGAGAACTTAGCTATAACAATTTGAATTTGAGATACAGAGCATCATCAAGCATTTTAGATCCGGTATAAAAGCATTGCACGAATGAAATTCAAATTTTTATAGAGGACGTTGTGTTTGTTGGAGGGAAATAATATTTTCTGTCAGGACGGAGATGTGTTATTAAGTATTCAATATACAGGGTGATTCAGGCCACCCGCATCATTTATTTCGGAAATTAGTGCATTAAAATTTTCGAGACAAAAATATTTATAACTAAACCACATGTGAACTTTCATTTAAGCTTCATTTCATCAGCCCTAGCAGGAAGTAGGGTCAGTGGAGTATCACTTTAAAATTTCAAATGGGAGTCAGGGTCAAATAGGGTACCGTTTGATAGAGCTCTTCAAAACAAACAACTTTCATAGAAAACGTTTTTATTAATTTCTACTCTTTCAATGAGAAAACGTACGGAAAGGCAATGGGTGATTCGGACCACCTCTAAGTCATTTCTTTCGGAAACTAGTGCATTAAAATTTCCGAGACAAAATTATTTGTAACTAAGGCATATGTGAACTTTCACTTGAGTTTGATTTCATCAATGAGCCCTAATAGGAAGTAGGGTCAGTGACGTATCATTTTCAAATTTCAAATGGGAGTCGGGGTCAAATAAGGTATCATTTTATAGAGCTCTTCAAAACAAACAACATTCATAGGAAACGTTTTCATAAATTTCTACTCTTTCAATGAGAAAACGTACAAAAAGACAATGCCATCAATATTGAGAAATGTTACAAGACGAAAATGTAAATAAGACAATTAATGTTGATATGTTACTGAAAAACTGGATGAAATCAAGCTCAAGTGAAAGTTCACATGTGCATTAGTTATAAATATTTTTGTCTCGAAAATTTTAATGCACTAGTTTCCGAAAGAAATTACTTACAGGTGGTTCGAATCACCAATTGCCTTTTTGTACGTTTTCTCATTTAAAGAGTAGGAATTAATAAAAAACGTTTCCTATGAAAGTTATTTGTTTGACGAGCTCTATCAAATGGTCCCTATTTGACCCCGACTCCCATTTAAAATTTTAAAGTGATACGCCACTGACCCTACTTCCTGTTAGGGCTGAGTGAGGAAATCAAGCTCAATTGAAAGTTCACACGTGGTTTAGTCATAAATATTTTTGTCTCGAAAATTTTAATGAAATAGTTTTCGAATTAAATTACTGTTACGGGTGGTCTGAATCACCCTGTAGAGTGTATACTGGAAACGAAAAAACGACCTAACGTATGTTAACTTGTTATGTCAGGGAACGCCTCAATTTCACTCTTTATTTCAAGGCGTTAAAGTCATTCCTGTTCCTGTTTCATAGATATTGCTATCGTTTCCTGAGTTTGTCCCAATCTCGTTCTCATTTGGAGTGCAATAGCAGCACTTTCTACTCTAAAATAATGTGCCATTTATTTCTCGAGTTTCCACCACAAAGTAGATACACCGAATATGTCATGTTATACACAATGCATTTGAGAACAAATAATACTGTTCAGCTGTATTCCTGATGTTGGTCAGGCGATTGATCAAGTTTGAGATACTAAGTTGTCATTTCCCTGAAATAAAAAGTCCCTCTTGCATTAGTTTTATAGCCTGCTCAAATAATAGACAGAAGAGAAATTCTTTCCAGTGAAATTCCAGGATAATGTTACAACTCTCCACCTCATAAAATCGGGAAATCCACATGGTAGTGTTCTTGGACCAATACTGTGTACCTATCCTACATGATATCCCTACTAATTTAGACACGACCTTAGCCATATTCGCAGACGACACAGCTATTTTACCAGTTCATCATAATCCAAATATTGTGTCACAGCATGCATAAGAACAGCTGGCCCAACTAGAAAGTTGGCTTAAAAAATGGAGATTTAAAATCAATAAAATCAATGCAAATCTATCTTTCAAGTAGCCTATAGCTCCCTATGAAGCTGACTAGAATTATTTCAAGGAAAGAATTGTTCCGGGGTCGGTATCGAACCCGGAAACTTTGGCTAAACGTACCAATGCTTTCCCGACTGAGCTACCCCGGAACTCTACCCGGCACCGATTCAATTTTTCCTTTTATCTCCACATACCTCAAAATGAACTCACAAACCGTTTAGTATCCAACAGTGAATGCACACAGACTCTGTGTGACTTAAATTGTGGTTTTCTGTTAACCAACAGTGACGTGTATTATGCAAATCTAGCTAGGTACCTGAAAGCTCTATTTAATCCAAGTGATATTTTGTACATATACTGGGTGTACATTTCAAAGTGTCATGACGTCACTGTTGTTGGGTCACCGATTTGAAGCGAGTTTCAGCTGATATGTTAGAGAAGTTGCCTATTATTTAAGGCGTTCTTCAATCTGAACTTGAGAACATGTACGGTATAACTTGAACGTCGTAGCAACAGATGGCGGTCTGTACGGTTTGTGTGCTACCATAATCTCTTTCGAACTGTGTTTTGCGCCGGCAAGTCGTACGCAGGGTATTTGTTATCATCGGTTGCGTACGGTAACATTCCACAACACAAATCAAATACTCCGTGTCCATGTTGACCGTCGAAGTTAATGTCAACAAATACGTAAGTAATCGTCTTAACCCTCTCCCCATATCCCGACAGTACGTATTTCCAAACAGTTCACATTCCTGCCACTACCGGCGTTATCGTACGCATCGGTACGTACTCTTCAGAATGAACGCCGTACTTTCTAGGCAACTTCTCTGCCTCCTAGGTAATACACCTTTGCGGAAATGTAGGAATATTGAATTCTCTAGGCTCATCGGCTAGCCACATGACGGCATACAGCGAGCCATGAAACACTTTGAACTGAACACCCAGTATACTATTCCTATTGTTCACCGACTCACATAGGTACGCGCATAAACAGATGTAAACACACAGTACCGGAGCGTGCACCGTGAAATGTTGATTCGCAACTTGCTCTCCATACCGAGCCAAGCTAATATTATGATCAATGTATACCTAACTTGTATTCAAAGTAAAGACCAATTTCAAATCGAGTATATGGCAGAAATACGAGTTATAAAATCAGACTACATAAATAAAACCCACATATTGCAATCAATAGTTCAGATAATGCTAAGATAACCCTACCGGAGAATTACAAGTCGAAATTATTTTATTGTAGAATTAATATACTGACTAATTAAAGTTTAATTCACGATGATGTACGTTAATAAACTCGGAAATTGGCGAATATGTATCAACCATCGTACATTTGCAATCCATATGAAAAGTTAAAAATTTGGGTTAGTTGATACCACGCTTCTTTGCTTACGCGTCATCGTTTAGCTAGTCAACAACATTGATGGTTTCTGTCCCAGATTGTTACTGCTGACGCAAAATGGTTCCATTATATGAATATCAAGAACAGTAAGAAACGGCTGGGCCCTATAAAAAGCAAATCTCCGTTCAAAAGCAGGTGTCCATCACTTAAGCTAATGTTGTGCACAAAGAAGCTTTCACCTAAGTACTATCAATTGTTTTCAAGGAATGTAATCATTACGGTGAGATTTATTCCTACAACTCAGTCGCTGTGAGGCCGTAATTCAAGAAAAACGACCGGGAAGACGGCCTCAAGTTATTCTGCAGTATAATGTCCGTTGGTTTATTGCTAACATTGAAAAACGATTATCCAGGAGTTCGGTTGGCAAAATTATTCCATATCCACCCTATTTTCCTGATCTTGTTCCAAAATATTTTCATCTTTCCGCTCTCTACTGCATTGTGAACGGAAGAAAAGCTCGGGACAAAAGAAATCAGACGTTAAACAACAATGAGATATATGGATCGTATGCGGAGACTAAGAAGAAGGCAGAAGATTGGAGAATGCTGGGTTTGAAGTGAAAGATCTGATCTTGGGTAGAGAACTATTAAAAAAGGTAAAGGTATCCCCGTAACATACCATGAAGGCACTTGGGGGGGCATGGAGGTAGAGCCCCATGCTTTCCGTTACCTCGGCACTAGAATGAGGTGGTGTGGTCGGCACCACTCTCTGACCGCCTTTTACCCCCGGGAAAGACCCGGTACTCAATTTTATAGGAGGCTGAGTGAACCTCGGGGCCGTTCTGAAAGTTTGGCAACGAGAAAAAATCCTGTCACCACCTGGAATCGAACCCCGGACCTTCCAGTCCGTAACCAGCTGCTCTACCAACTGAGCTACCCGGCCGCCTGCGTAGAGAACTATTAATGAAAGAAAATGTTACTATCATCCGGTGAATCTCCAAAAATTCCTTGACGTTTTATTTAACTCCAAACTAATGAATTTTCCAGGCTTGGAGTTGAATAACTGCCCAAACTTTGGAGTCAGCTTTCATAAATAATGCAGGAAAATGTATAATTTATTAGATTATGTAGTTTGTTTATGTAAAATAAGTAATTTGGGTTAAAAAAACTCCAAATTTATACATCAGTCTAATATGTAAAGCTTCACACTAATGCTATTATATGAATTTTGAAGTCAGTTTTTCCATTTTAGCTTTGTTGACCTACCATTTTAAAATATTAGGTGTGGTAAAACCAAATGTAGCTGAGTGATCTTAGAGACCTAGATAATTGACAATTAATGTAAAATATTGTTGTTTTACTAAATCGACCATTTAGTCGATAAAATTAAAGTGAAGAGAATTTACACTGAGGCATACACATAAAATTATAACTCACCGAATATATTTCCTTCGGGAAATCTGTCCAAAGGACATTACAAAATGACATTATATTAATGCAGTTTCTCTGTACTCAATTGTAATAAGTAAATTATATTATTTCCACATGAGATTTTTCTCTGCATCCTATGTTTCTTCCGCAATGAACTCTAAAGCAAAAAATATACGTAGTTATTTTTGGCGCAGGAAATAAGTTAACAGTTTTTAAGAGAGTAAATTTTAATATATGCATTTCTACGTAGCCATGTCTTCACCATATAGCCCGCACACTAAAGGGGAACCTCTACTGTGCTAATGATGTCAACACTTCAGTCTAAAAAGTGAACCCGAAGTGCATAACTTAGGCAAGATTGTGGCATTAGTTTCCAGACTTGAAATTAATACGAGGAATGTTTTCGCCATTAATTATGAAGTTAGTTAATAAATTTTTCCTCCAAACATCAAAAAGTGTCTCTATAGAGCAGTGGTCGTCAGCACTAGCTGAAATGGGGTAATGAGTAAGAAGTTGTATTGCAATATGCACCGTCGTGCAGAAGGGAGAGGGAGGAAGCATACCCGCCAGCAGCCACGGATACACGCCAGTGCACTGTCTTATTCGCGGGTAAGGAACGCTAGCCCGAGGGTGCACTGTGCTGATGACTGCTGCTATAGAGGATTAAATAGAGGCGTATTGTTTTCGGATAGATGTTCAAAATGAATTTTACATGAACATTTTTAATTTCAATCTTTATGCAAAACTTGTATTTATACCTGCATATCTCTTACTTCTTAATTGGTTATTTAACGACGCTGCATCGTTTATTTAGCGTATATGGAATTGGTGATAGCGAAATGGCATTTGGCGAGATGAGGCCGGGAATTCGCCATGAGAAAACCTGACACTTGCTTTAAAATTGGGGAAAACCTAGAAGAAAACCCAATCACGTAATCTGCCCAAGCGGTACTCGAACCCACGCTCGGGTACAGTCTCGAAACAGTATTCTACCGTCTGAGCTAAGGCGATGATCATTGCTATCACTGTTATCAGTATATCGCAAATTGAAAACCATTGATATTAAATTATTGTAAAACCTTTAATTATGTTTGGTTTTGTGTGTGTTCAAAACAAAAAGAGAATAGTGGGACGAAGTTTATTCATAGGCCTGTATACATTAGGCTAATTAGGATTTACCGGTCTTTGATCGGGGAAAAAAACCCTGATGGAATTGATATTTAAAAAATGTGCTCAACTTCAGTGAAGACTGGAGAGCATAATTACAGTAGTCAAATCCACTCTCTTCACCTCCATGTTACAGCCCCATGGGACTTTTTAAGATGCGAAAGAAAGAGTGGTGTGCGGAAAGCAACGGGAAGCTACCATATTTATCTTTAGCAAGAAAAACTTAACAAACTTAGCATGAACTTCAAATACTTGGTGTGTGCTCTAAAGCTTTGACAAGGCTTAAGTAGTAACAAGAACTGTGGCCAGAAAGTCATAAGGATGATAGCAATGACACAGGAAACTTTTAATAGAGAAAGGAGAATCTGAGAATCTTCTGCGGGCTTCTGGAAAAGGAATATGGAGGATACTAGTGAAGTGCTTTGTGTGGAGTATGGGGTAGGAACATTGACATTACGACTAACAAGCAAACATTCTGATTGGGGCAGATAATTTTTTTTTTTTCACCATATTGATAATGTCAAAACAATTGCTTATAAAACATTTCGGCCACTAGAGCGCAATTATGAGGGCCGTAAAAAGTAAGTTGCCTTGGTACCGTTTATAGAAAGAAAACACAATTTCACGAATAGATTTATTGGAACAGATACAGCATTTAATGAGCTATTTTTCAACACATCCCCCCCCGGAACTGAGACTTTTTCATGCCGTGGGATCAACTTTTGTATCCCTGTGTCGTAGAAGTCTGTCGGCTGGGATCGGAACCAGTGTGTGACAGCCCTCTGCACCTTATGGTAAGACAAATGTCTCAATTTCAGTTGGGAATATATTGAAAAATAGATCAATAATTCTTGTATCTGTTCCAGTACATTTTTCAAATAAAATTGTGTTTTTCTGTAAATGAGCCCAGGGAATCTTATTTTTTACGGCCTTCGTAATTGCACTCAAGTGGCCAAAATTTGTGTAAGCACTTGTTTCGACTTTATTAACATGGTTGAGCCACCGGCGTGGCTCAGTCGGTTAAGACGCTTGCCTGCCGGTCTGAAGTTGCGCTCGGACGCGGGTTCAATCCCCGCTTGGCCTGAATACCTGGTTGGATTTTTTCGAGGTTTTCCCTAACCGTAAGGTGAATGCCAGGTAATCTATGGCGAATCCTCGGCCTCATCGCCAAATACCATCTCACTATCACCAATCTCATCGACGCTACATAACCTAATAGTTGATACAGCGTCGTTAAATAACCAACTAAAAATAAAAAAAATAAACATAGTTGAGGGGGAAAAAAAATGTATTTGCCCCATCAGAATGTTTGCGTGTAAGTGAAGCGAAACGACTAGAATTTTTTATTTTATTTCTTATTGGGTTATTTTACGACGCTGTATCAACATCTAGGTTATTCAGCGTCTGAATGATATGAAGGTGATAATGCCGGTGAAATGAGTCCGGGGTCCAGCACCGAAAGTTACCCAGCATTTGGAAACGACTAGAAGTATTTGAAATATGAATATGGAGAAGAATGGAGCATGTGAAATGGACAGACAGAATAAGAAATAAAGCTGTGCTAGAAAGAGTGGGTGAAGAAAAAATCATACTGAATCTGATTAAGAAGAGAAAAAGAAATTAGCTGGGTTACTGGCTATTGAAGGATGCACTAGAAGTAATGGTGAACGGAAGAAAAATTCGGGGCAGAAGAAGATATCAGATGATAGACATTAAGATACATGCATCATATGCGGAGACTAAGAGGAAGGCAGAAAATAGGAGACATTGGAGAATGTTGGGTTTGCAGTGAAAGATCTGTCCTTGGGCAGAACACTTTGAATAAGTATACAGACCGACCAGCCAGCTGCTGGTCTCACGTCCACATGACGAAGCAGAAGTGAACGATCATCCAACCAGCATGGAAGTATCGTGTGTTTAGCACGATGATTCCCTCAGCCGTTATAGCTGACTTTCGTAACCAGATTTCACTACCTATCACAGCCCTCAAGGAAATTTATTCCCCTATGAGGACTCGAACCAGCTAACATTCAGTAATGCGAGTCCTAGGCAGGATGCCTTAGACCACGACACCAAGGGGCGAAACAGAACTATAGTGGACTACTAAGCCAAATTCATTATAAATGATTGCATAATATCTGTGCACTGAAGTTTCTTGCTTGATTAGGATCTGCAATATTTTCATCATGGAAATAAACATCATTTGGACACACAATATTTGTATACATAACGTAGAGATGTTTAAGAGATTTTCAAAAATGATATTATCTGTAAATTGGCCGCGAGTGGACATACATTCTTTGTGCACTAAGCCATCGATGTAATCTTTCCATTTATTCGAGATGTTATAATATATTATTGAAGCTAAACAAGCGGTGCACTGCACAATATCTAATAATGAAATGCAAGATGAAAAGCGTGAAGCGGCTGAAAGATGAATAGATACAATAAAAGAGAGAGATAAAAAGAACTTGAGAGAAACAAATTTAGACTACAGATGAGCGGTCACAGAAAATCCGGCGGTTCTGGCTACAGAGGAGTTTATGAATAATGAAAATCAAATATGGAGGGATGGCAAACAAAAGTGTATGACACTTGCTAATGGAAAAGAGAGCGGAGGAAATGATTGCACAAGGGGAGCTGCTCTGGGGGAGACGCTCAAACATTTTAAACGAACACGCCGCTGAAAGTGTGACAAAATGAAAATCACTCCGCTCAAAAGCGAGCACACATATTGATGCAATACGTTCAGAAAGGTGTACTGAAAAATAGTCCCTGCACACACACACACACACACACACATACATAAAATCATGCAAACATATACATACATTCATAATCATTGCATGGCAGTTTACTAAACAACAATGCGACAGACAATCATATTTAATATTGCTTAGAATTCTTAATGAACTAACATACTGATTTTGAGTTTGTAATTTAGTGCTTAAGTTTGTACAGCAAGACTGCATTCAAGTTGTTTAGAGTCATCAACTACTGCGCAATCTAGTCAATAGTGTTCCTCACAATTACTTGAGGCAAGCTTATTTTTCTTTCTTTCAAAGTGTGCATGATATGGCCTGCTAATGTATGGTAACTATACAGATTTAAATTACACAGGGTGATTCACGAGAATTTACCGTCCTTTACGGAGCTTATTTCTGAAGATATTTTGAGCAAAAATTTCAGTTACACTAATTTAAAATTGTTTGTAAAATACGTTTTTTTCTTTAGTCTGAAGGTAAAAGAATAATACAAATAGAGAATCATTTCTTTAATTGGCAAGTATTATGAAGCTAAAATGTGCTGTGACTCCTTAGTTGCTTCGTACAGATAACTTTTCTTATTTTTAACTAGAAAATTACATTATTCTTACGCACTTATCACAACAATTATTACAAATCACACCACTTCCACCGACTTAATTATCTGCAGTTCAATTTTGCATTCTAATTTACGGTCTTGGAGAGTTTACAACACATTTTTAAAAATGTCGTCGTCTGCTTGAGTACTCTTGACCGCACGCTTGTGAACGGCACTCGTCGCTCTACGTAACTGCATACGGCTATCTTTGATTTCCGTAGCGCTCGCGCTGGCTGCTGACTGCACGCTGACCAAGATCACGCGTTCACAGCAATGCGTTTCAATAACGAAACTTAACTATGTAAATATTGAGAATAGAACCCACATTTATATGACATTTTTTGCTCAGAATGTCTTCGGAAATAAGCTCCGTGAAGGACGATAAATCCTCGTGAATCACTCTGTATACTACTGCTACAAAAGAAAGCACTGATAGTAATAACTTTTACAGCAAATAAACTTTCCTGTCGACCTCTCTTTGTTCGAGAAGGAATTATGACTGTCTTTAATGTATACATTTTTGAGCTCTTGTCATACATTAAGAAAAACAATAAAACATATTATTAGGACTGAAGTATATAATTATAATTAGAGCGCGCATTTGGGATTTGTAAACCAAAAAGTTAACTGCAACATCGACTACAGGTATGACCATGAGCAGCACGTAAGGCAGTGCAGTGTACTGTCCTCATACAAAGCTTGGCGGTATAGACCATCCAATCATCTACCTATACATCCATCCAGCCATGCATCCATCCAGCCATCTATCTATATATCCACCCATCCATTCATCTACACATCCATCCCATCATTCATCTACGTATACATCCATCCATCCATCCATCCACCCACCCATCCATCCATCCACCCATCTATATAGCCATTCATCCATTCATCTATACATCCATCCAATCATTCATCTACGTATACATCCATCCATCCATCCATCCATCCATCCCTCCATCTATATATCCACCCATCCATTCATCTATACATCCATCCAATCATTCATCTACGTATACATCCATCCATCCATCTATATATCCACCCATTCATTCATCTATACATCCATCCACTCATCCATCTATGTATGTATCTATCCATTTATCCATCCATCCATGCATCCATCCAGCCATCTAACTATGTATCCATCCATCCATCTATATATCCACCCATCCATTCATCTATACTTCCATCCAATCATTCATCTAAGTAAACATCCATCCATCCACCCATCTATATAGCCATCCATTCATTCATCTATATATTCACCCATTCATTATCTATATATCCGTATATTTAATCATCCATCCACCTATAGAACAATAAATACTCGTATATTTTTCCATCTATCCTCCACCCATCCATCTATGGATACATCCATCTATTCTCCATAGAAGCCTTCACTGTAGTTGCTATGGCAAGTTAATCCTGTGTGATGTATAGTCTTTGTTAGAGTGTTCAACTTTTCTTCTCAGAAAAACATCCTTATTATAAAATTCCTGGTTGCCCACGAATCTGTTGACAGGTATTCACAATCCGCTAATATAATGTCTCTTATTCATTGATTGGCCTTGAATACACCGGTCTTGAAATGTCACAACGGCCGAAATTTGAAGAGATTAAGGTCAAAATTAAGGTCACGGGACAATGCAGGCCTGTTGCCTGGACTTTCCCGACCTATCCACTGGTCACCAAAGTGGTGGTGTAGAAAATGTCGAAAGTTACTAAAAAAAATGGGGCTGTGTTTCGTCATGCACGAACCATACCCTCTGTCGTCGATGAAAAGTCACATCTTTCAGCAGAACATATAAACTATCCATCAAATAGTTTGTGGTATCTAGCATTTGTTAATTGAAGGGTACACGGGAAAAACGAACAATGTCACAATGCTCTTAAGGGTGATGTCATTATCTAATTCACTTTATTACTACAAACTTTAGTGTTATTTTTACCAAAAGTGGTAAAGGAGAATTAAAACCACGGATACACTCATCATTATCTTCATTTCAAGTAGAAAAATCAATACATTTTGCAGTAATATACTAAAATAGATCACTATCCCACCTCTAATGGAAATGTGACATTGTTCGTTTTTCCCGTGTACCCTTCAATTGGTTCCAGTGATCGTCAACTCGGCCGAAAGCGGGCTTGGGCGCTCAGCACTGCTTACGTGCGGGGCAAGCGTGCATTACCTCATCCTCGGCATCATGCAACCCTATCTCCCGTTTAGTAGCGTCTCTTGGCAGAAGCTAGCTGCAATGTTGAATAGAAGTAGTATGTCTCAACAGTGGTCGTCTTCTTCGGAAGGAATTTCATTCAAAATTTCAAGACTTAAACGTATGGTGTCAGATTTCTAGATTTTTCATAGCCTAGAGTTGGGAAAAATCGTTCTTATTTCTGGAACTTTTCCAAGAGTTCCGTTTCCAAGAAAGCACTAGTTCCAAGGAAGAGTTCTGAAATAACAGCAAGCGTCTGACACAACGTAATAATTACCAAAATTTTATATTGTTTCGGAACTAGTTCCGTTTCCAAAAATCTTAAGACCATAATGCAAATCGAACCACAACAGTTGTTACAATCAGGTGTAACAGTAATTTATACAAACTATAAAACATCGCAATGGTTTGTTCATTCCTTCTATTAAATAGAGTATATTACTACTACGTGATATGAGTCTCTATTAAAGCTTCATAATTTATTTGTGATAAACATTGCGATTAGTAGGGCTACATTTGCACTGTTATGTTACCATTCATTCATTCATAGTGTTCTGCCCAAGAGCAGTATATCACTGCAAACCCAGCATTCTCCAGTCTTTCCTATTTTCTGCCTTCCTCTTAGTTTCCGTGTATGATCCATATATCTTAATGTCGTCTATCATCTGATATGCTCTTCAGCCCGAACTCTTCTCCCGTTCACCATTCCTTCCAGTGCATTCTTCAGAAAGCAGATGTTACCATATACAAATTTTATAACACAATACAATACCGTATATAAATTTGTATAATAAAACAATGATTTTGAAATAACAAGACTAATAATAATAATAATAATAATAATAATAATAATAATAATAATAATAATAATAATAATATAATAGGCACAATCTTACAATTCGATTCTTGTTGCTATATTAATAGTAAATAATGTAACTGAGGCTGATTGGCTGATTGTTTAATTAATATTGAAACGCGCCCTGCAAATTCATTGTAATAAAACATTTCGCGCTCCTTCCAACATAGGCCTACTTATCTGTGAAGGAACTTCTGTACATCCAAGGAGAAAACTTAGGCTGCAACTGTCATGGTCTCAGAGAGTATCTGGAGTGTTCCAGACAAGATGGTTGGACGGCACGTTACACAGTACTCCAGATCCTATGAGGGACGTCTGTCAGAAACTCCTACTGTTATTTTGGAACAGAATATTCCGACCTACAGTTCTTTTTTGGAACTGTTATCTCTCGGAACTGTTCCGAAAGTACTGTTACGTTATTTTCCCTATCTCTATCATAGACCTATGTACTGTGGATGTAGATGGTACTCCTGCTGAGCTTCAGCTATACATAAATGACAGACTGATAGTGTGATAATGAATTGGTGATATATAAAAGCAGGAAATAGTGTGTGTGTTTTTTATTCACATTTTTCATTAGTCAGATTTATCACGCTTCATCAGCACGCTTTCGACAGACTGTGCATATTCGGATCTACATACACATATACGAACATTGTTTTATTTAAGAAAAACAAGTAAATGTCACTACAGAAGTAGCTAACTCATCTGACTACAACCTACGTAATTTCCTCAGTTCATGGACTGTGCAGATCATAGTGCAGAATATTGAGTAATTAGTACGCAATAAAGATGCTAAAAATCCCGTAAAATTAGCATTACAGAAGATCAGGAAATATTTTTACTAATAGTCCATTACTGCATTAACAAAATGAAAAGAAAAAGTATAAATCTAAAATGCAGTACAGTATTTAGTTTTATTCAGCTTTCATTTTATTCCGAACTTATCAACCAATTGGTTTCATACATGTAAATATTGGTATTAAGCATTCACATTACTTTAAGTTTAATTTTATTAATATAAGAAACATTTATTATCACGAAAATGCAACCACTATCGCAAGTCCCCGCTGTGCCCGCGGCAGCGAAACATGAGCGCAGCGGGCTTCAGAGCAGGCTGAGATGACGTCACAGGGCATCGAGTTGATGACCACTGAGCCAATTCGATAGGAGTGGATAAAGATCATCTCTAATTTGGAGTGCATTGTTTTTGGAGCTATTTTTACAGTAACTTCCCTGCATATTTTGATTAATAATATTTACCATCTGTAATCTTTTTGAGCATTCCTTACACATTATATACAACCCTTCATTCCTATATTGATAAATCAACATTCTCCCTTATGAAAATCTCTGCATTCCGCTGTAAATTTAAAATGTCATGTTTGTCTCTTTCTGTGTTCCAAGTAACATTCCCTGAAGGTCTGAGTTGTTTTTGCTATCTCTAATGGAAATGTTCATGTGACATGTTATCGTGAGTCATCCCGCAGGCTAATAAAATTGAATCAAAACTAACAAACAATAAATTATTATTCATCCGGTTGAAGTGGAATCCAATTTCTAAATCGTTTACCATATTTTTCTAATTTGCTAACCGCTATATTTGCAACCTACCAATATCACATGTGACCGCTGTTGTTATCTTTATAACAGAACAGATTCTGTTATTGCTTCGATTCAGAATGCGGACGATTGGTCTGAGCGGTTCTTTTTTAAATTTGATTTTAATTGGAGAACCTGCATCACTATTGTTTTTCTGCGCCGTAGCTAATTTACACATACGCTTAGAGCATCTGTGTATTTAACCAGAACAAATTTTCCATTTCATACTGTCACTTGTCTTCGTTTGTTGTTTTAACAGTGAAACGAAATGCTGGAATAATTCTATTATGTTTCTGATTTTGTGTATTAATAATGATGATGACAAAACCATTTTTCATCAGAGAGGAAATGCGTTGCCCTAAGTCTCCAACATAACCTGATTCTGGAAACAATTTGTTACACTTTACAATATGCGTCAATTTAAAATATTCACCATAAAATTTTAAATATGTTTTCCTATTTTATATACCTATAATTTAAAAGTCTATAAATTTTATTCGGCTCTGATATATTTCGCAAAAACGGAATAGGGTAATCTCGGTTCTCTCTTACCCTTAGGCAACGTTGTTGTTGTTTAGTCAACTGTCCGACGATAGGTTGGAACCTCACAAGTGAGTTCAATAAGACATCATTCATGAGGCAAACTAAGCCAGGAGATAATGGGGTAGGGTGACAATTTCCTTTCCCCCTAAGTAACGTTATGTGATGTATTTGTATATGTACTGTATCTTCTGATTTTTTTTTAAATATTGCAATAATATATCTACGGGCCAGTTCAAAAGTGAAACAAATAAAAATTCAAAGTTTTGAGATATGTAACTGCATTTTAAAGTTCCATGATGCTGTGAAAAATGTAATGATAATTGAAATTACTCCAAATTCTCTTAATAATATTTCTTACATACTGTAAGGACCAATTATAATGATGTTAATAATTGCATTTTTCACTGAAATATTAAACTTTAACTTGCATTTATCTTAAAACTTTGCATTTTGAATTGTTCCCCCTTTAAACTAGCCCGTCGATATATATTTTTTATTTTGTTCACGAAATAATCCTTATAAATGTCACTCAAGGTCAGAGATTACTATAGATAAAGACTGATACTACGATGATCTTTCCTACAATTTAAATTATTTACATATCTTGATTACACAACTTTTAACACTGTATCACTTCGGAATATGCATGATAAGACTTTGTGTTAAATTATAACGTGCCTTGTTTACATGTTTCGACCTTTTATGGGTCATCCTCAGAACTGGTCGTTGTTGGTCTTGGCACCTCTTGTTTTGTTTCCTGTGAGGGTGTGTTCGTGTGGTATAATGTAGAGTCAAAGGGTGTGTGTGTTCTGAAATTGAGTTGTGTGTTGAGAATTTCGTTGAGGTGTGTATACATAATTATTTGTTCATTTATTTAATGTATTTACTTTTACTGGTGGAGTTAAAAACCATAAGGCCTTTTATTCCACTCAACGAATATAAAAATATGTATAAATAACAGCAACACGGAAAACAACGGATTATAAACAACAACAACAACAACAACAACAACAATAATAATAATAATAATAATAATAATAATATGTAGATGTGTTTAGTTAAATAAGGCAATTTGTATTACAGAAATAATGAAGGACAATTATTTATACAGTATATTATTAAAAATAAACATCATATTTTTACAAAAGTTCTATTTGAAAAAGATCATATTGTAGAGACGAAAGCAGCCTTTTTGACAATCGGCCTTTGTAAATAGTCAATGTCTGACAGCCGTTTTTACACTATTATACACTATATACAGAATAAGTACGCTATAATATTATGAAATAAAATACCTTGTATTACAATACAAAACACTGTTCATACATACATACATACATACATACATACATACATAAGTGTTCTGCCCATGGGCAGATCTTTCACTGCAAACCCAACATTCCCAATCTTTTCTATTTTCTGTCTTTCTCTTAGTCTCCGCATATGATCCACATAGCCTATCTTAATGTCGTATATCATCCGATATCTTCTTCTGTCCCGAATTCTTCTCACCATTCCTTTCAGTTTATTTTTATTTTTATTTTATTTTTTTTTTTTTTTTTCATTTTTAAAGATGGTGGTGACCGATAAGCTGCAGTGCAATGAGTATAGGATAAGTGGGACCGTCTATTTGCTTATCATATAATATATATTAGTGTTATTAACAATATTACATTTTATTGATTAACGTTTTCGGCATGATATGCCATCATCAAATCATAAGAATCTATCACTTTATACATGCTTAATATTGGTACAACATATACACTTGAATATACTGTATTTAACTCATGTTCTACCAATATTAAGTATGTATAAAGTAATAGCTTCTTATGATTTGATGATGGCATATCATGCCGAAAACGTTAATCAATAAAATGTAATATAGTTAATAACACTATTATATGATAAGCAAATAGACGGTCCCACTCATCCTATACTCATTCCTTCCAGTGCTACTGTACATAATAGTGTAAATAATGTTTGATTAATGAAGACCTATAGTGTTTAACATACTTACTTACTGGCTTTTAAGGAACCCGGTGGTTCATTGCTGCCCTCACATAAGCCCGCCATTGGTCCCTATCCTGAGCAAGATTAATCCATTTTCTATCAATATATCCCACCTCCCTCAAATCCATTTTAATATTATCTTCCCATCTACGTCTCGGCCTCCCTCAAGGTCTTTTTCCCTCCGGGCTCCCAACTAACACTCTATATGCATTTCTGGATTTGCGCATACGTGCTACATGCCCTGCCCATCTCAAACGTCTGGATTTAATGTTCCTAATTATGTCAGGTGAAGAATACAATGAGTGCAGTTCTGTGTTGTGTAACTTTCTCCAGTCTCCTGTAACTTCATCCCTTTTAGCCCCAAATATTTTCCTAAGCACCCTATTCTCAAATACCCTGAACCTATGTTCCTCTCTCAAAGTGAGAGTCCAAGTTTCACAACCATAAAGAACAACCGGTAATATAACTGTTTTATAAATTCTAACTTTCACATTGTTTAACATAGTGTAATTAATAAAAATAGCGTATTCCAGCATACATTAAATAAAAATTGTAAATATTAGTGTAATTGTTACAGTAGTCTATGTTCTGTTCCGCGTGATTTTACCAAGTGTCCCGTGAGCAAACAGAAGTACTTCGCATGCTAAATGTATGGCCGTCGTCTGTTGCAGTAAAACCTTCAATAATACTTTGAAGCTTTGTGGGACAAAGTACGGTCCCTAGTAATAACAGTTGTCCTGTCTTCTCAACCCACAAACATCCTCTCCTTCAGCCATGCTAATCGAAATCTCCCTCTCGAATCTGTTATCGTGTCAATCAGAAGTAAATAGGTTAGTAATTAGTGGTTAATCTATCCACATCAATTAAATTATATGTAAAATACCGATAGCTAATTTACTCGTCTAACCCTGTACATCACTACCTTAGATCCATGTTGTTTCTTTTTTCCTCCGGTTTACAATGCAAATACGCCTTGAAATATGTTGATCTTTCAGTGTAATGCAGAAGTAATTAAATTGGCTTTATTTGGAGTTGTATAGATTGGTTTTCCTCCTTTGCTTGAATTGTCGTAACTACTTCTCTTTTCGTTTCTGTAGCTGGGTGTTGGCCACAGTTTAAATTAACACATCAGTGGCTTCAGGCAAACAAAGTGATGGTCCTCTCTCTCTCTCTCTCTTCCTCACACACAGGGTTCATTCATTAGCGAGCGTGGCACATACGGACGAGGCCGGGACAGCTAGCCAGGCAGTCTGTCTTGTCGATTAGCGATACATGGCCACTTGCCTGATTTATGGCGCACTAGTTAATGTATCATGTATACGCCGTGTTAATCTGAGCGATTCCCAACCTCCCGCAAACAATCCCTTCCTCTCTCAGACCAATAACAAACCATCGTTACAGTTTAGATGAGTTTTGATACGTTGTATCTGTCGATATCTCGTTTGAAATCATATTATAATGCATATGCGCTAGTGTGCTGAATATTCTATCGATACTGTGGCAACGCATATGTTACTACAGGGATAGCCCAACTATTTTTTGGCTTCCGGCGGATTTCTGGTGCTGTCAAATACAGCGTCGTTTGTTAGTCGAGTACCTGTTTCCTGGAAAGGAACTGAGATTTATATTTGTAACGGTTGTACATGACAGTGTTCAACACCAAGTTTTTGGCTTCCGGAAAGTTTTGTTGCTGTCAAATGAAACATGTTTTTGATGAGGTACCAATGCCCTGGAAAGTAAGTGTGATTTATCTTTGTAATGGTTCTACATGACAATGTTCAACGCCAATTTGAATTCTCTAATCGAAACAGTCAAATAGGAAATTGGTGGCCCACAGAGTGATATTAACCTAGCATAACGTTGCAATAATATCTCAATAATTACACAAAGCAAGAGTAGCTGTGTATGCAGGAAATCAGATAAATAATTTTAAAATGAAACTCAGTGCATAGTACACAATTATAAAGATAACAAGTTTTATCAAATTTTGTTACATCACAAAAGGGAAAAGTTGGTTAGTATTTTAGCGGGTTATTTTACGACGGTTTATCAACTACTACGGTTATCTAGCGTTTGAATTAGATGAAGGTGATAATCAGGAAGCGAAACTTGTTGCCCGATGGGAGAGAGACAAATGGTTTCAGGTTAATAGAGTCCCTCTACTCACTACTGTGTACAAAGAAGGCGGCATGGGTCGTGCTCAGTTGAACTACTGTGCCTTAGTTGTTCGCTATTTACTTGCTTTTTGTTGCAGTCTGCGAGTATGATATGATATGATATATGATATGATATGATATGATATGATATGATATGATATGATATGATATGATATGATATGATATGATATGATATATGATATGATATGATATGATATGATATGATATGATATGATATGATATGATATGATATGATATGATATGATATGATATGATATGATATATGATATGATATATTTGGTCACAGCACTTCTTTACATATAATGGTGTACCTCACTTTTCTGTATCCGGTGCCACCATTAACATATTACAGTAACACATTATTTGCAGTACACGTCTACACAAATACTCCCAATTACACTATGTACCTTTTTTATTACTTGTTCAATCTCCCCTTCAGTATTTCTCCTACATTTCATTTCCTATATTATTAATTAATCCTAATATATCTAAAATTATATACGCCTTTCAAACCCCCTTTTTCCTCTAATTACTATTCACAAAAATTTCAATTTCACTTTTTCTCTATAAATTATCATATTGAATTATTTGTCCTATTTGTTCTTTGACCTTTTCTCCTATCTTTCTCTTATATTCATTTACTGTTCCAACGTTCAAACTTTAGTACTAATATTATGCTGTCACTTGTTCACTTCTCTTAACCATTTTTCACTATTTTCACTCATTCCTATTTGCGGTCACTTTTACTTTCTCACTATTCCCTTACACCTTATCCATTCTCACTATTCTCACTTCCTATAAATACTTATATTTATCTCTACACATCAGCTTATACACTTTCTCTCTCCCCTATACTTCTCGATCATTTACAATTTCCCTTTACTTGCACTTTTTGATCACATCCCCACATTTTTTAATTATATCTAATACCTCTGCTATATCCTCAGCTGTCGCAGGTTTCTTTACTGTTCGTCTCTGCTTTATTTCTATCTCTGTCTTTCTTTCCATTTCTTTCTTCTTCTTCTATTCCTCTTATTCCCCCCCCCCTTCGCTTTCACTTTCACATCTTAGATTTCCACTTACACTCGCACCCTTAATATTTTCACTCTGCGAGTAACTTTTTTATATTGGTTATTTTACGACGCTTTATCAACTGCGACGAGTAACATATCATGGGCTAAAGACCACAGAATTCTGTATTAATTTCTAAAAAAAAAAAATCGTTATAAAAATATTAGGTGTATATTTCACGTTTTATCGCTAATTATGTAAGATAATCGCAATAATTTCGTATAAATTGGAAAGAGTTTTTTACGTCAAAATGGTTATACAAAAAAAGGTTTCATACATCAATTTATTCAACAGATGAACAAGGAACCCAAATACATTTCAATACAGTAGGTGTAAATTCAAGGTAATTCAACATGAGAGCTCGTAATGCCTCAATCATGTCAGCTTTAACATTGAAAGTGTTGGATGATTGTTTCAAAACAATTTCTTTCAAAGTAAGACAGCGTCGTTGTTCCTGAAATAACTCCTATGTGACATATTTATCGATTTTCAGATTTTTGCTCTATTAAATAAATTAAATAGTGATACAGCAAATAATAAAATCTCCTATATGTAATTATATTTCTTTCTTTCGAAAATGTAAGAATTCAAAATCCCCTATGTACGGCTGCTATAGGATGAATAAATGTGTTTTTTCCTCCTACTGAAAAATTTTATATTTTGCACTTAGAAATTATTGTAGGACCAACGACGACATGCTACACTGCATTTAATATTTTTTATATTATTGAAGAAACTAATTGCGACTATTATCTTCGCCATCTATCCATAGATTAGATTAGATTTTATTAAAGTCATGAGTATTATACAAATATTATGGACACAGTCATAATGAAACAAAACAGAGTGAATAAAATTATATTAGAAACATACTCGTAAGTTATTAGTAGAGGACTAAAAGTATTCACTAATACTATAAAATGTATGATTAATCATCCAGCATTTTAAAACATTCTTAAATGTGTTATAGTTAACAGTGTGTGCAGACTTATGTAATCTACTAAGGTTGGATAAAAAGTAATGGCAACAGTTCGATATTTCTGACATGGCTTTATTCACAGGGGTACGACGTTTACGTACCTTCTATATAGTCGCCCCCCTTATTTATTGCCTTTTGCCAAATGTTTGGAAGGCGTCGTACACCATCAGCGCGTCCATCTTTGTTGATGTTCCGTATTGACCGGATAAGTTCATCTCTGGTATTGTACCGGATCCCTCGCAGTGGTTCTTTCACTTTGGTGAAAAGATCGTAATTGTATGGACTCATATCGGGTGAGTACGGTGGATGTTCCAGAATCTCCCATTGTCAGCGGCGCAAGAGGTCCTTGATAGCAGCAGCGGTGTGACTCCTTGCATTAACATGAAGAATGATGGGATTCTGTACCACAAAGTGTCGTCGTTTTCTCCTGAGGGCTGGATGAAGGTGGTACTGCAGGAACCTGCAGTAGGAGTCCGCGTTTGCCGTCTGCCTTGGAGGTACAGCGTGGTGCAGTATTACCCCATCAATGTCATACGCCACAGTGAACATCACCTTCACAGCACTTTGTATAGGGCGTACTTTCCTCGGACGAGAAGAACCTGGATGCTTCCATTCATTTGATTGACGTTTCAAGTTTGGTTGGTTCGTATTAGCGAGCCCAGGTTTCGTCCATAGCGACGATTCTTCCAAGAAAGTCGTCATCTTTCCTTTGGTACCGGTCCAACAAGGCCTGTGCGACTGCATAGCGGTGCCATTGTTAAATCTCGGAAATTTCATGGGGTATCCAACGCGCTGTAATTTTGCGGTAACCCAGAATGTCTTGCAGAATGTGGAGCACAGTTTTGTGACATACTCCGACTTCCGCTGCTAACTCACGCGCAGTCCATCGGCGATCAGCATCCAACAGGGAAGCAATGAGTTGAACTGTGTTGTCCCCAAGCGAAGGCGTCCTGTACGGAGGTTGTCCTGAACGGCATCCCTGCCTTCCCGGAATGCTTTAACCCATCGTGCCACTGTGCGATATGGCAACGCTGCATCGGCACATGCTTCACGCAGTCCCTAAAAACATTCTTGTGCACTACGACCTCGTGTCACTTCAATTTTGATCCAGGAACGTAGCTCTAGTTTTGTAAACGTGGTCTTAGGGCGCTCGCACTATCCCTATGGAAGTCAACGTTCTACACACTGCAGTAGATTGACAGAGTACTGTCGCCGCTGGCTGCACTAACTCATCTAACAGTCCTTGTTCATGTCCACACAGCTGGAAGCTCTCGAACGCACCATCGTCACGTGACAGCAGTGTTGCCATAACTTTTTATCCAACCTATGTATTGAACATAGATACTTCCATGGACATAACTTGTTTTTTAGTTGTTTCCAGTCCAACATTAGATTCAGTCAAGCGAAAATTGTATCTTGTATTATAATTATGATGATCAGATCTATGATAATAATTTGCTAAATTTTTCTTTACCTTCAGCAAAGAAGTGAAGATGTAAAGATTAATAACAGTCAGAATAGCCTCCTTTATGAATAGTGGCTTACAGTGCGCATCATAAGCAGAACCTGTTAATATACAGTACGTAAGGCTTTTTTTGTAGGAGAACAAATAGAAGTGATAAATAAAGAATCCACACTTACACCAATAAATTATCAATCACTATCGATTAATAGGATCAGATATCTTTGAACGTCAGTGTACATTTTATCCATCCAGCTTGCATATCTTGTATGATATTATGATAGTCTTTTCTATTTACTGCACATTCAAACTCGCACCCTTATGACCAGTAGACAGCATCTCTGTACTCGATTTGGAAGCACAAAATATGAACGCATTTTATTCCTCTCCAAGGCCCACTACTTTGTTAATGATATATGCAACTAGATTATATCTACATATATTATGTCTTTATTATCAACACAAAGGGATTCAGCATTTTATGGCAAAGTCATATCGTAACATCCGACGGCAGACTGAAGATAATCAAGAGCTTGGTCTATTGTTGACGTTAAAAGGGGAGTCTAATTGCGTCATCAGCTATAAAACTTGTCTCCCTAACTTCACAATAGAATTCGAATTTCAAGAGGGGTTCCTGAACATGTCTCCCAAGCTCCGCGTAGTTTGATGTTCAATCCTGTTTCAAACTCTACACTAGAACAGAATTCAAATGTGAAACTCCTCTTCATATGACGAGATAAAAATTCCTACTGTACGGTTAGAAATGCAGTCAGCACTATTTATTTTTATAATTAATTCCTCTGAAGAGTTTTATTATTATTATTATCATTATTATTACTATTATTATTATCATTATTATTATCATCATCATTATCTACAGTCATGTTTATATTGTTTACAAGACTGTATCCTTACTGTCTTGCCTCTTTAAAATGAGCTAATGAACGTAAAGGTACTTTATATTATTATTATTATTATTATTATTATTATTATTATTATTATCATCATCATCATCTACAGTCTTATTTATATTTTTTACTAGACTGTATCTTTACTGTTTTGCCTCTTTAAAATGAGCTAATGAACGTAAACTTCTTTTATATTAATAAAATTATTATTATTATTATTATTATTATTATTATTATTATTATTATCATCATCATCATCATCTACAGTCTTATTTATATTGTTTTACTAGACTGTATCTTTACTGTTTTCCCTCTTTAAAATGAGCTAATGAACGTAAACTTCTTTTATATTAATAAAATTATTATTATTATTATTATTATTATTATTATTATTACCTATAGTCATTTTTACATTGTTACTAGACTGTGTTTTTACTGTTTCGCCTCTTTAAAATGATCTAATAAACGTAAAATTATTTTATATTATTATTACTTATTTACTTACTTACTTACTTACTGGCTTTTAAGGAACCCGGAGGTTCATTGCCGCCCTCACATAAGCCCGCCATAGGTTCCTATCCTGAGCAAGATTAATCCATTCTCTATCATCATATCCCACCTCCCTCAAATACGTTTTAATATTATCTTCCCATCTACGTCTCGGCCTCCCTAAAGGTCTTTTTCCCTCCGGCCTCCCAACTAACACTCTATATGCATTTCTGGATTCGCCCATACGTGCTACATGCCCGCCCATCTCAACCGTCTGGATTTAATGTTCCTAATTATGTCAGGTGAAGAATACAATGCGTGTAGTTCTGTGTTGTGTAACTTTATTATTATTATTATTATTATTATTATTATTATTATCATTATTATTATATCATATTCTTCTGTCAGCAATTTAACACAAACTCGCTGGGTTGTGCTCGAATAAGCATTCTCTTACATTCCAAGACAGATAACTATCTCTTTCTTTTTTCTCGTCATTTGTAAGTTGGGCCTACAGCAGTGAGCGACATATAGCCACAATAGGTGCTGATCATCTACTGTGAAGCAAACTATGGAAATGTGATTGGTGAATGAAAAACACTAACTTAATAACAAAATCTCTTCATATTGTGTATGCATGTGTACCCCTTGTAAAATGTGATATGTGTGGAAGTTTCTTTTAATTCTAGAATTTTGTATTAAATAAAGGTTGAATCTTATGTTAGTGACATTGTTTAACAAAGAAAGTCTATTTTTTATTTTATAGAGCCTAAATAAAGGAGTTTAAGAGTCTATTTTAGGCGCATAAAATGCCACTTTTTAGGGTCTAAAATACCGCTGTCTAGTCATGACTAATATGTTCACAGCTTTTCCTACGAAATTCGTACTATTTCTAAACAGTTAAGCCATCATATTAAAGATAACAAATGTTATATTTTAACAGCACTTTTAGCATTGAAATCAAAAGGCGAGCCTTACTAATTTTTTTTTGTGAAAAGTGTCTTCAATGTCTTTAGTTGTCCATATAAAATGCTAACAGCGAAAGACTTATCTCTAAATATAGCTTAGTTGTAACAAACAGAAGGACGACTATGACTATGTTGCAGTTTGGTGATATGCTTGATGATACTGATGTGATGTAAAATAAATGTTACAATTTGGCTTATGAAGCATTCGAACATCATTCATCACTGTTTTTTAAAGTAGATTATTTTACGACGCTGCATCAACATCTTAGGTTATTTAGCGTCTGAATGAGGTGAAGGTTATAATTCCGGTGAAATGAGTCCGGGGTCCAGTACCGAAAGTTACCCAGCATTTGTTCAAATTGGGTTGAGGGAAAACTCCGGAAAAAACCTCAACCAGGTAACTTGTCCCGACCGGGATTCTAACCCGGGCCACATGGTTTCGCTGCCAGACGCACTAACCATTACTCCACAGGTGTGGACTTCATCACTGTTACCTTAATTATCTCTTAACTTAATTAATAGTAATTTTAAACTTTCATTTCAGTCATTATTCTTTAGTTTTATTAAAAAACCAGCACCAAATTAATGCGAATTTTTAAGTATAATTTTAAACAGAAGCCATGTTATTTAAAAAAAAATAATGACAATGTTTACAATAATTATCAACAGTAATCTCACTAGACGTTTTGATTTATCTAGAGAAAATCAAAACTCGAGTGGGATTTAATTGACTATTACACGATTAGAAGAAAGTATATAAATATTAGAAGTAACGAAGTACTCCAATACAATAAAATATTAATTGACTTACGAAAATACAACTGTCTTCAAATGTATTATTGTACCATCTCAACATTACAAATATTACGCTAGATGCATGCTAGATGGCAGTAGTGTCTTTATACAGACGCTGTAATTATTACTATTCACTAAATCTTAATATTAAACAATCTCTGATACGTGACTATCCATAATATCATATAGCAGAAGTTCTTTTTATCCTCTTAGAGCAGAAGCTATAACATAACCTAACTAATATACACAAGTGTTAGAAAAGTTTTAATTAACGACGATGACATAAAAAATAAACATGAATAATTTTAAAAGGAATAATTATTGAATGTACAATTTTCAAATTTGAATGTGGTTGGTGGTTCAATTGATGTTATATTGGACGTGTGCGTAATAGAAGTGGAACTCGTTGATTTAGGCCTACATGGTGTATTCAACTTATTCAGAATTTCCGAATGAATAATTTTAAAAGGAATAATTATTGAATGTACAATTTTCAAATTTGAATGTGGTTGGTGGTTCAATTGATGTTACATTGGACGTGTGCATAATAGAAGTGGAACTCGTTGATTTAGGCCTACATGGTGTATTCAACTTATTCAGGATTTCCGAATGGTGCTCTTCATTTATTTGTAAATCGGATTTCAGAAGATGCATAGGTATGATCAGTGATTTTTATTAATTCTTGTTTTTGAATGCCAATGCGAGTCATATTTGAAACTGCTGTGCATCGACTGGAGTGGTTTGTAATTTTATATATATTTTTGACGTCCAGACCAGCGCAGTTTCAAATGTTGGCGAACAAAGAAACAAATGCTAGGGACGCGATAAAATTAAACAAATGCTAGGGACGCGATAAAATTGTGCGATAAGCAGCCATGATTGGTTGAAATACGTCCTTTCGTACCGTTTTATTGGTCAAAAGTAGTATGACGTAGTGAGAGTGTAAGAGTCACCATAAAATTTTGCCTCTGAGCATCACCTAGAACTTGCAGGTTTACTATTATTCTGGGCAGGAATGCTACACGGTGACCTTACATAACTGGTTCATATCGATGGAAATATGACGGTTCAACTGTACGATAACAACACTTCCCAACCCAGAGCAACGTGCTTTGTAGCAGCTAAAGGCGAAGGTTTTACTGTACAGGATGTTAATGCTCGTCCACATTGGACAGTAGCTGTGAATCGATATCTGGAGGGACGTGGGATCCGAGGAATGGACTGGCCAGCGTCTTCTCCCCCCCCCCCATTAAATGTGTAGAGAATACGGGGGCCTTCCTAAAATAATTTTCAAACGTCAAAACCCAGCATTAAAAAATAAATACCGGTAAATAAATAATAAAAAATAAATTAATAATAATAATAATAATAATAATAATAATAATAATAATAAGTGGCGCTACATCCCTTTAAGGGCCCAGACCGACCAGGCCGACCAGCCAGCTGCTGGTCTCACGCTCACATGCCGAAGCAGAAGTGGACGATCATCCAACTAGAATGGAGGTATCTTGTGGTTAGCACGATGATCCTCTCAGCAGTTATAGCTGGCTTTCGTAACCGGATTTCACTACCTAGCGTAGCTCCACAAGTGCATCACAATGATAGGTGGACACCGGTTCAATACACTGACCGAAATTTCGTGATAACTCGGAAGAGTGCACATTCCGTAACGCGAATTTTAGGCAGGATGCCTTAGACCACGACGCCACCAACCCATTAACAATTCAGTTTCTCAAAAATGCTGCAAAGGATAAATAGGGGAAGGTGCTCCAAGACGTGCTTAATAACCTGCAGAACCGCGTCTTTTTTTTTTTTTTGAAGGAGGGAAGGTACTAGCAATAATGCGAAAAATGATTTTGAGCTGTTGCTTAAAGTGTAGCCTACATACGTTTAATGTTAAATATAGTTCATTAATGATAACATTTTTTAAATGAATTTTCTCGAATTTTACGTTTTATTGCGAAAGTCTTAAACTGCGCAATAAACACGAAAAATAGCATGGGTATTTTTAAATGTACTTTATTGTAAGAGCAAATAAAAAGATGTCTAATTTTTCTTGGCAATACTTGGGACACACTTAAACCTTTTGATTTTCTCTTATTTAAATATGCTGGGATACTGGGATACACTGTCGTTGACAGAAATTACTTTCGGCTGCCAGTTAATAGCTTGATCACCCCTTGGGAACATTACTTGCTGCCTGTATGTTCATAAAAGAGGGATTTTAACAGTACTCCAGACATTGAGTGCTTATTAAACTCCGAATATTTCGTCACAAAAGAGAGAATTTAACGGTATCTTATTCCAGGCAAATGGATCTTTCCTATTTTCATTGTAGGCCTACGTGGCTGGTTTAACAGTTAGTTTCCAAAGTGGAATAATCATGTGAAGATGGGGCGAAAAACAGAAATAAATGCGTCTCCTCGTGTGGTGGAATACTACAGTATAGCTGTGGGTTTTATTTAAATGATAACGATATTGTTCTGTGAAAATTTCTTAACTTC
Source organism: Periplaneta americana (assembly GCF_040183065.1). Taxonomy (NCBI): domain Eukaryota; kingdom Metazoa; phylum Arthropoda; class Insecta; order Blattodea; family Blattidae; genus Periplaneta; species Periplaneta americana. Next base: position 78,294,651 of record NC_091131.1, read on the forward strand.
AGATTTGAGTGGAAACTTCACGATTCATGTGAAAAACGTGTAAACAGTAAATCTCAAGATAAACATGTGGAAAAACACTCAAAAGGTACAAAACCCTACAGAGGCATCTAGAACTTCAGAGTTGAAATACAAAAGTGGCTAAAACCGACAAAATGAAGTTAATCATAGATACTAGAGAAATATTGTTAAAAATACGTTTAAAATTTTATAACAAATTTTAAATCGAATATTTAAAATCAGACCGGTATTAGTGCTGTATAAATTAGTACGTCATTACATGACAAAGAAAGTGCATAACATGTGAAGTTACATTTTTATACCAATGACACGCACATTATTTTATTCCGACATTATCGCGAAAATTTGATACTTTATTCAATTCATTAAAAATGATACGTGATATTTTAAGTAAATCATTACTGTAACACACGACTCTGCCGATTTAGAGTAGGAAGTGCCCAGTCGTATTGAAGAGTCCTCAGGGTTCGTGAAGGTCCAATATATTAGTTAATTCTGGATTTGAAACTGTCTTTCATTTTTCCTATTCTGAGTACTGTAGTTTCCTTTATTTAATTTCTCATTCGTTTAGTGACTTTTTCTTTTCACAGAGAGTAAAATGTTACCAACAAGTACATTCTTTTCTTTTCATACGTATCTAGTATATACCAAACTTTTTGGTCAGTATATATTTACTTTATTTGAGGCTCAAAAACCAATAAAAGAGGATGATTGACGATAAGGCGGCAACAAAGAGGCCAGTGATAATGAAACAGAAAAGCATACTAGCCCTAGTTGAAAAAATACTTTCAGTAGATTTTTAGTTACAACTCTCAACGGATCTGCTTGGTGATCAAACTCCAATTCAGTTACTTATTGACTGACGTGTCACTGAACTATGACATAGCAAGGAATATGGTAATATCTGTGACTAGTCTTGCAGTTCTCGTTACAATATACTACTATACTTTGATACAAGTAGAGTATAAAGACTCGTTCATTACGGGCTTTTTTCTAAGTTAAATAATTAAAACACTGTACTGGGGATAAAAGGTTATTCTAATATTTTTCTTTCATGTTTGCCGGAAGTGATTTATACAGAATATTATTTATAAAACATAGATGCAGCAATTTATACTGCATTATGCGTGAGTCAGCAACATTTTAGATAAGTCTCATACTATTCCACACCAGTACTACTGAAGTATGTAACAAATTAAACAGTTTTCCGCCAAATCTGTCAATGGATCTCTTCCTGACAAATTTTATTATCTTGAATTCGAAGTAATATGCATTTAAAAACACGAATTTTCAAATTTCTATGGTCTGCATTAAGATTGTTATCATTTCATGGGAAACAGGAAGATGAAACATGAAAAGGCAACATGTTTTCATTTCTTCAAAATAAGGTAGGTCATGGTATCTCCATGGTTACGATGAATTTGTTTTCATGTCTACTGTAAAAATAGTTAAAAAATATTCTTTTTGTACCAAACACGAAAGATTGAGGTATGAATGGGAATGGTTTGCAATATATATATATATATATATATATATATATATATATATATATATATATATAATTTATGTGAACTGTGATCGACCATCTGGACAAATCTTTACCGCATTTATGGCAAGTTCGTCGAAAGTGGTTCAGTTGCTGACAATTACAAAGCGAGTGGTCGACCATGTACAGGCCGAACCCTTGAAAAAACACAGTTGTTGAACGAACGGTTTTATTACGCAGTCCAAACAAATCAAAAGGACGATACTGTGCACAATCTGGTCTCTCCAGGTCAACTGAATGGAAAATCTTGGATTTGGGCAATATCGTATACAACGAAGGTGTATTGGTAAAGGAGAATCAATGCAATGGACAGCTGGCCAGCAAGTTCGCCGGATCTTACTGCCTACGATTTTTTACTGTGGGGTATGCTAAAAGACCGTGTATATGCAAAGCAACCATGTAATGTTGACGATCTGCGAGAGAAAATAAGGGATGTAATTTTATTGCAGTAATTACACAAAAATACGCATCTAAGCTTTGCATACCACATGGGAAACGTTCCTTATATGTGCTAAACACGATGATAAACAAGTGGGGAAATTTTGAAGTTAGTGTATCTAAAAGTGAATCACTGCCCAAATAAGTGTTAATATTGTTTACAGACAAGCTCTAATACCAATAAGGAGACACATTTGCTAAATGTCCATTATTTATTGTATGTCCATTAAAATAAAAAGTTTTTACTGCGTCCAGTGGAGTATGCAATGGAAAATAATGTTATATCAATGCATTTAATGAAAGTAATAACAGGAATGTACATATAAAAACCTATTAAAATAGATAAATTTGACCAACTAGGGGAGAAAATTTATAAAATATTAAGGAGCAAATCAAAGCTGCCTACTGTCACCAATTTTATTTATTACAGAGTGGCCTAAAGTTCTTCATCATAGGCTTGAACAATATTTTTCAATGTGATGGCCACGGTGTCAAAAAAACTGTAGGCGTTCATTCATGTCTCGCGGGGTGCGGGTTACGAAGTCCAACGAAAAAGCACGGAAATCAGAAGCAAATCGCTGACATAGATGTTGTTCGTTCCTGATTTTCACACTGTACAATTTTGCTTTGCAAAATCCATTGGATTCAGATCCGGGGATCGGGGATACCATTCCACGTGTTTCTTATGACCAATCCATTCACGGATGTCACCCAGCCAATGGTGTGTCGCCTATGGGCCACTCTGTATTGATATACCACGGGATGTGTATGGTCAAATCATAAAACAAATAGGCACTGGTGGGCAAAGTGGAAGTACAGTAAGCTGAACATTTTCTCACCAGTGTAAATAATTGGCGTTGTCATTATTTGTACATCCCTAGCCGCTGCATCTACGTCTCTGGAGTATCGTATTAAAGTTCCCAGCTTACACAATGAACTGCACCGCAAACAGAATTGAGCGTTTTTATCGCGTAATATTCCGTTATTTATGCACATATTATTTATTCATTACAATGTTTATCGGTTCCAGGCCCACATGCAATCGTTTGGATGGAACAACAATGCTGTGATGGACAATATCAACAAGAATTAGCGTTTAAATTAAATATGGATACAGGCCTCTATAAATATCCCTTTGTTTTGGGGTGTATTTGGATGAATGTAATTATCATTATCGATCTCAGAACTGTACGCTTCATAATAATAAGTAAACATGCAGGTGAGAACTCCAAACACTTCCTGCTTTGTGTGCTGCAGTACACTGCATTGTTTATGACATGAAGTATGCGTGGTAGGCCTATCATCAAACTTTCTGAAATTTTTTTCATCGCGGAACATCTTTCAATCTACAGTGCAATCGCGGAACTCCTGTAAATCGTGATATTTGTTCTATTATTATTATTATTAGTATTATTATTATTATTATTATTATTATTAGTAGTAGTAGTAGTAGTAGTAGTAGTAGTATTATCATCATCATCATCATCATCATCATCATCATCATCATCATCATCATCATAGTTTTACAGAAGAAAGCAAGGTTTTCCACTTTTTCTTTTAAGCACAAAATAAAAAATTAGGATTTTCGTCCGAAATCAGTACTCAGTTTGCTTAAGAAAAGAATAACAAATAATGGACATCTGAAAAAGTAGAGAAATATAAAAAAAACAATATTTATTAATATGGTAAATTAAGGCACTCTGTAACTCGCATCAGACTGATATTTGACTTAATTACAGCAAGGAAATATGTGTTATCTACGAAGGCTGTTTTCGAGGTAACTAGTCTTGGTAGTATTGTGAATAGGTAGGTGGTTTCTATAGGCCCACTCGTTTTATTTTTACGATTCTCTTTGTTACCTGTACTACACAGGATTATAAACTTTTGTTTTGCACTGTGTGTTTACTTGGAAATGTTTGTTTACGGTCATCGCATTTGCGTTGGAGAGCGGTGGAAAAATAAAATGAACGTGGGCAAAAACAAGAAGAGAAGTGGTGAATATTTTAATTAGTAGGATAGAAAGGATTTACTAGTGGCCACAGGGGAGTATTTTCAAGCGCCATCACTACTCGTTCAATAATCGTGTCAATATCATCATCATCATTACATTGTCATCAAAATTCAAATGTCGAAGGAATTTATTCTTCTGAGTTGAATTTCACTGTAACTAATAATACAACTTATCTTCCTTAATATCTGGCATTGTGATTCTGGTGATTTCTTCACATACATACTCAAAATACTAATTTTCATAATTTCTTATATTACATAATAAACACAGTAGGAAGTTCGTACCAAAACAGTAGATTTCAGTTGAGTTAAGTGCATCCAGGGCAATCCAAACCATTTCAAATTTTAGTCGTAAAGGGATACATCTTTTAACCACACCACATACTAAAATTGAAATACAAAATTTCACGGAATTTACGAAATCTTAAATACAATCAGATCTCATGCTAACTGGGGGAGGCGTGACTACATAAATTCTTGTAACAAAGACGGAAGAGCAGGTTTAGCGTGGCTAAGATTGGGGGCATGGAAGGGTAATAAAATTGTCAACGAAGAAGGGGAGCGTCTTTGTCTGCTTTGCAGAGAAAAGGACACCTATAAACATATTTTATTACAATGTGTCAAATTAGAACGTGTACGGAGAAAATATCTACCACCCTCGATGCTAAGTCAGAATAGGAGTTCGCTTGCATGTCTTGACCTCATGGGGAATAGCGAATAGGAACAAAAGACTGGATTGTTCCTCTTGAAGGCGAGAAAGATTAGACCTTCGGCTGTTGAAGTTTGTGACGCGAACTGAGGAAGGGATAATAGTATCTACCCAACTGTACACTTTTATGTATTTTAGGTTAGCATATTTTATATAATGTGTTTTGTTGAACCATTTTCATTTTAATATGTGTGTTCTTTTAGAGAGTAGTTGGATATAATCATAGGTGGGGGGAGGGGAACCTACAAAGGAGGACTTGTTTTAGATACAAAGGACTTACGGTCAGAAGACCCGTGCATTGGATTTTAGACAAAATTATGATAATATAAAATCTGTATGTATAATATTACTCAATAAATTTGTCTGCCTGTCCATCCATCCATCCATCCATCCATCCATCCATCCATCCATCCATCCATCCATCCATCCATCCATCCATCCATCCATCCATCCATCCATCCATCCATCCATCCATCCATCCATCCATCCATCCATCCATCCATCCATCCATCCATCCATCCATCCATCCATCCATCCATCCATCCATCCATCTATCTATCTATCTATCTATCTATCTATCTATCTATCTATCTATCTATCTATCTATCTATCTATCTATCTACTTTCAACCACATTTTTTCACAAATAACTTAAGTGCACTTATACTCCTTTGCTTCTGACCCCCTCATATTATACTTGTAGATTTGGGACATTTTCCTTCTCTATTGAAGATCGAAATGCTGTCTATCTTTCCTGTCTTCCCCCTGTTGTAATGTCGATCGCTTGATAACTCTTGATGGATACAGATAAGCGAATAAAAATTATACGAGATGTTCGTTCGTGCTTTCCATGTGTTTCTTATTGTATTTTGGTCATATTCCATTATTTCGTTTACAATATTTCGTACTTTAGAAAATTACAAAATTCTGTATTTATCCTTTGATGTATAGTAATCGAAAGCCTCATTTGTGCTGTTTCTTAGTTAATTTGATGTTATTTATGTTAAAATGTTTCATTTCAGATTTCTTTGAAAGTTACCGAATGTTTGCTTGTATTTATATTTCCTTCTCAAAGTGTAATTTTCTTTCTATACACTTTTCTGTCAGAATGCTTCTTAAAATCACAACTAATTGACATTCAACATGAACAAATCAACTTACAAAGTTTGAGTAAATGTGCGCTTCATACAACTTTGTATCGTGATACGCTTTGATGTCGTTTTAATTTCAGAATGAATTGATTGATGAGAATATTATTTTGTATAAAAGGTAACTGCTGAAAGTAATACTTGCTACTATCATTAAGATTAAAATTTAATTACGTACTTTACTCAGTTTCAGTTTCTCTCTGCATAATGATACGTACATCCCAACTAATTAATTTCAGACACCATCCTTTCTATTTCTAACAATTATTTTTATTTTATTAATTCTCAAACGGACCCACACATAACAATTTGATGTAAGCTAGCCTAGTCATTTTGTGACAACTACTGCAGTTTTTCAGCTCTCGTCACGATTCTATATAGCTATATATTTTCAAATGTTGATGTTGTACGGAACCAAGAATGTTTCCATGTGCACTATTTTTAGTTAGTTCCTCTTTTTCTTCTCAAATGGTATCTAAATCATTTTTCCCTTTGGTACTCTTTCATTGCTCATGCGTTTCACGTGGCCATATAGTTACTTTTAAATAAATTTCCTCTGAAACACTTTTTCTTCAGAGTTGCATTCCCTCTTTGATAATTTCACTTATAATTATATATATATATATATATATATATATATATATATATATATATAGGACTTTCCACATGATTTCTTGATATAAATTTCTACAAGGCAGTCATTTATTATCCGCGTAGTTAGCGTTTGCAAGATTTGTGATACATTTCATAATACTTCTTCCCTGGTCGACATTTAGCCTCAGGTGGAACTAATAGCGAGTATCACGCATGCGCGGAGAACGGATAAACGAGAATCATTATATAGGAAACCTGATAAAACTAAATGTACCATTCTGTCAGATTGCAATAGAACGACACACACAGACACAAACACAGACACAGGCACAGACAAACAAACACAGACACATGCAGACATACACAGATACACACAGACACAGACACACACCAACACAGACACAGACAGATACACACACCAGACGAAAGTGGTCAGTGACAAACGAGGAAATTTAAATAAACACTTCAAGAACTTTTTAGTATTTATAAAATCAGTAGATTTTGATAAGTTGCAAATCTATATTTTACTTTTAAATAGTAGCCTACATTGAAAATAATATTGTAAGAGGCGAATAATACTATAAATTGATGATTACAGCATGTAGTATTGTATGAAAAAGCAATGGAACATACTGATGAAAAAAAATAAAAGAAAAAGAAAATAAAAAGCACACACACACACACACACACACACACACACACACACACCCACGGTACAGTATTTAGCGCCTTTGGAAAGATAAGTCTTCAGTTACTACAAATGAGTCATGAATCTACAGATGCAACAGGAAAGATGTTTTAACCATTGCAATGGAAGACGTCTGGGTTTGCGAAGTCAAAGAAGGTGTGATACGGCAGAGCAATGTGAGCATTTGCCTCTTTTAGTCATGAGGAATTTGTTCATCACCAGTACCTGCCTGATGGTCAAATTTCAAACAGAGGTTTTTGTCTAGAATTTCTCTGTCACCTATGAAATGCTGCCTATTATTATTTTTTTTTTGCACGACACAAAGAACTGCAACAGAATAGTAGACTTACGCTAGTTCTGTCACAACAATGCTCCCTACAATTTAGCACATCTTACTTAGAACTGTTTTGTCAAACACTGAATTCCACTGATCCTATAAGCTCCCTACGCTCCAGACATGGTTTCCTGTGACATCTGGTTGTTCGTTGAACTAAAGATGCCATTAAAATACTCGAGGTTTGAAAATATTGAATCAATTAAGACCAACGCGACGAAGTATCTCGAAAGTCTGAGACAAGAGTGTGAAGTTGAAAGGAATGAACATGGAAGAGGATTAAATTGAGAACTATGACGGATGAACTATTCTTTCATTGCCGGCCATAGCTGAAATACATTTTGATGAGACCTCGTACCACGGTTTAAGCTACAAAATAAATAATTGTCGCAAAAATAAAAAAATATACTTTTACAAATTGCGAAAAGCTTGTGCAATATTATAAATAGTTGTACAGAAAGATGAAATTAATGAAGTATGCAGAAACAAAAAATGTTATGTAATTTGTTTCTTGGACTTTTATTACTTTCAATCCATCTTATTACAATCTAGATATAATTATGTAAGTAAATCATTACACGCAGATACGTTTAGAATCAATTACTGCTGAATTTATATCATATTAAAAGACGTTATTTTATGGACACTCTAAACATTGAAATTTTTTACTAGTAGACCCTTTGAGGATTATTGTTAGCAGAGTGCTAACACTTTTTACTGAAAGGCGGTTTCTAATTCCAGTTTTTACAAGGTCCATGCAACTAAATTCTCGCTAACAATTTACAGTATGCGATGGAATTATGTAAATCAATTAGAAGAAACAGTTCACTTAACTTATATAAATTGCACCAACCATTTGAAATCCATTCCTGAACATCTATTGCTCAATACCTTTTTGAACATCGCCCATGCCATTAGCATTTCATTTAAATTCAGGTTAATTCAAACACATCTCTGATTTCATTTTCTCCATTACACATCTTCGTTTCTGAAGTCAAATGTGGTTGTCGCATTTTTGCACTTTTACATTGAAAATTTGATGCATTTTTAGAAGTCGAGTAGCAAAATGCGACAAATGCGACTGTGGCTTATACCCTGCCTCGTATCAGTGGTTATGGAAGTACCTCTAACTACATTGTATTAGGATAATATTCCGTGCCATTTATATGAATTATTTTGTTATATACGTCAATAATCTGTACACGTTTTCTCTTCACTACGTAATGCTTATCTTTAACAGATTGGATTTATTCTGTGAATTTGTAAAGTATCAAAATCTAATTTAATTGGAACAATTGGGTACATATAATTGTGCTCCGATTCAGATCAGTGTAATCCGCTTTCTTTTAATCCTGTTTCAACCATCGATGTGAATTAGAACACAGCTGTCGTTAGGCTCACAGATTACTGATGTCACAATAAACCCCAATTTAAACTATTACGGCATTAACTTGAACATTTAACAACAGTGTTTCATCATATGCAATATGAGTCGTCTAGAATCAAACTGCATTTTCTCCACAATTTTTAAAAGTGGGATTAAGATTTTTTGTGCACAATTTAGAAGGAAATATGATAAACTGCTCGGTTTGAAGCGAACTACACATTATCTGCCTTAACTTCAGTAGTGAAATCGCCGTTTGGTGTCTAACTGCATTTCTCCAATAGAAAAAGTGCAGTTTCACTTCATAATCGACCATTCACAGTCTCTAATATTCGGACATGTTGTTTTGTTGCTTCTAAAGAGAGTTGTGTATAATTTGACATGAAATGTATAATAATTAGGCCATTCTTTATCTCATGAAACATACCTGAGCGACAGAGGAAGAAGAAATTGGACTACGAAGTTTCGCTCACTCACAATGCTTTCATTTCCAGCTAGTTAGCTTACTTATCCCCACCATAAGGTTCTTACTGCAAACTATGGTGCACGAATGCATTTGGTTTCACGAAATAACGCATGACCTATACTGCAGTGATGATATTGTACTCTAGTGTTGTTCAACTTTTACAATGTGCTTAAGTGTTACTTCAAATGTTAGGAAGTTTCTATTGCAATACGATGCAAAGAAAGAATGTATAACTTCAATATTTATAAAGATAAATTAGTAATGTCAAAGATTTGAAATTTACTAGAAATGGGATGTGCTCTTATTTCATTCAGGCATTCAGTTCCAAGATTAATGCCGTCCTTAGTGTTTTAAATGTAATTTTTCTACAGTAATTAATATTTATTTTTAAAATGTATTAATGTGTTCAAGTGTATTGCGTTTTCATAACATTTTTATGTAACATTACTAAAGAATTTATTTTGAGAGAAGATGTTATATTTATAATAAGTTATTATACATTTTTTCTCTTATTTAAAACAGAGATCCATCCTCCTGGCATTATTACTTAAAAAATAAAAATAAAATTACATATTGCAATCAATCTGCACTTTATCCACTTTGATTATATTCAAACTGCATTTGATCCGCAATTTGGTGGCAAAGTGTACTTTTCCCTAACAAAAATATCTTAAATTTTTTCAGTTCATCAAGATAAAATCGAAGTTTTTCCAATTTAAGGGGAGACTGTACTTCCATATCTTACAATGTTAAATTCCTCAATTTTGGGTACGCTTTTCTCAGAAGTTATGAAAGATAGAAATGTACAAAAATAGAGCATATGTAACATACCTTTATGTATACAATCGATTAAATAAATTTAAAATTCCACCCAGCGTTTAGAAAAAAAAAATTCACTGATAACATTTTTTGCATTACGAATTACTAAAAATTATGTTTTAATTTTTGCTGGAGATAGAAACAATCTTCATTTTTCTAACCTACTGTGTAAAATGCCATCACATTGATATTGTGTATTAATTTCAGCCTTCTTGGTTCAATAGTTTCTGACAAAAGTGCACCAGTTTCACAAAAATAAGAGAGTGCAGAAAAATGATGTCAAAGTTTCCATGTCTTACAATGTTAAATTCCTCAATTTTGGGAGCACTTTTCTCAGAAGCGATAAAGTATACAAATGTAGAAAAAATAAGGGACATGTGTAGAATCGGTGAAATAAATTAAAAATTCCACAGAACGATTGGCAAAAAAATTTTCATTGATAACATTTTTTGCATTAATAATTACTACGGTACTATTTTTGCTGAAGATAGAACTAAAAACTGACAGATAGAAGAAATGAAATCATATCGTCATTTTACACATATTAAACTGCCGAAAAACCAAAATTTCATTTTTTTTTGTCAAAATTCGGTGTACAGACTTCCCTACAGCACACTTTTGAAGCTTACACTTTAAATTTGATGTATTTGTTACTTCCAATAACTTTCAGACAAGATTAAATTAATGTTTCGTCTTTCCTGAAAATCAGATTTTTTTGGGTAAAGTACAGTTTGATTCTAGGAGAGTCATATATACTACTGTTATATTCTTAATTATGAAGAGGAATTGTAGGAATTCTCGAATTTATGACAGACTTATGATCTATTTTCGTATTACAAGCCGAACAGCAAGTGCGTCAGTACTGGAGGTAGCCAGGCAGGTACACCATCACCTGTAAATTTTCAGAACCACGGATAGGTGCCTGTCGGAGACGTGGAGAGACCAGATTCCTCTTAGCGGCGTCGGTCTTTTATAATTTAATTACTGCCATGTACTCTCCGTGTCTCTGTAAGGTGAGAAATGGAGAGCAGTCTGCGCCGAATTGCAGACGGGATGTTCTAATAAAATACATAATGCATTAATTACTCATCCTATATTCCAGACCCTGCTATAAGGCAGGAGAGTATACGATATTATGTACTTAATAGATTAGCCACCCTTTATCTGTGCTTTTTTATAACGATCAGTGCTAGTGTTACATTTTATTTCGATTAATAATTCATGTATAATAATTACTAGACTTCTGTTCTTAGCCATTTATAATGTTTAAAACTAGCAGGCAAAAAAGGAAATAAAAAAAAATAAAAAGAATACTATAAGTTTAAGAAAATACATAATATATTTTATCAGCTAATTTGTATGAAATACATGACAACACATCTTGCTGTTGTCTGCACATTATTACACAGTATATATTATTTAGATTTCCTGAAATTAACTTACACATGTTTAGAGGTAGGAACTTGACATTTGGAATAATGGATTGTACAATGTTTTTAAAATACATGTTATGGATAATTTTTTTTATATTTTTATAACATATTTTAAAATTGAATTACCTCTTATTGAGGTTCTGGCTGATATGTGCATTAGGTAAACATTATACTGTATTAGCAGCTTTTGTATCCATTGTGATCTTATCTTCCTACTAGTATATATTATAAGAAAATAAGAAATAGAAGTAAAATCACAGATAGAAATACAAATAGTTGTAATCCCCTGGTAGAGGGGCAGAGAAGGCTTGATGGTCTTATCTCTACCAGGCTAAATAAATAAATAAATATTAAATAAAATAAATAAATACTAAAAAAACATAAATTCAAAAGGATGTTTTTTCTATTTCTATCTGTAATTTTACTTTTATTTCTTATTTTCTTCTTCTTTCTGCATTTGTTTCTTGTGTGTGTCTATTTCTATTCTGGTGGTGTGGGAGAGAGAGCCTGATGGCCTCAACTCCGCGAGATTAAATAAATAACTAAATAAATAAATAAATAAATAAATAAATAAGAGAAGATTAAATTATTGGGGATCATCAGTGCGGTTTTCGGCGTAATAGATCGGCTATTGATCAGATTTTTTGTATTCGACAGATAATGGAGAAAAAATGGGAGTATAAGGGTACAGTACATCAGTTATTCATAGATTTCAAAAAGGCATATGACTCGGTTAAGAGGGAAGTATGATATGATATTCTTATTGAATTTGGCATTCCCAAGAAACTAGTTCGATTAATTAAAATGTGTCTCAGTGAAATATACAGCAGAGTCCGTATAGGTCAGTTTCTATCTGATGATTTTCCAATTAACTGCGGGCTAAAGCAGGGAGATGCACTATCACCTTTACTTTTTAACTTCGCGCTAGAATATGCCATTAGGAAAGTTCAGGATAACAGGCAGGGTTTGGAATTGAACGGGTTACATCAGCTTCTTGTCTATGCGGATGACGTGAATATGTTAGGAGAAAATACACAAACGATTAGGGAAAACACGGAAATTTTACTTGAAGCAAGTAGAGCGATCGGTTTGGAAGTAAATCCCGAAAAGACAAAGTATATGATTATGTCTCGTGACCAGAATATTGTACGAAATGGAAATATAAAAATTGGAGATTTATCCTTCGAAGAGGTGGAAAAATTCAAATATCTCGGAGCAACAGTAACAAATATAAATGACACTCGAGAGGAAATTAAACGCAGAATAATATGGGAAATGCCTATTATTATTCGGTTGAAAAGCTTTTATCATCCAGTCTGCTGTCCAAAAATCTGAAAGTTAGAATTTATAAAACAGTTATATTACCGGTTCTTCTGTATGGTTGTGAAACTTGGACTCTCACTCTGAGAGAGGAACATAGGTTCAGGGAGTTTGAGAATAAGGTGCTGAGGAAAATATTTGGGGCTAAGCGGGATGAAGTTACAGGAGAATGGAGAAAATTACACAACACAGAACTGCACGCATTGTATTCTTCACCTGACTTAATTAAGAACATTAAATCCAGACGTTTGAGATGGGCAGGGCATGTAGCACGTATGGGCGAATCCAGAAATGCATATAGAGTGTTAGTTGGGAGACCGGAGGGAAAAAGACCTTTAGGGAGGCCGAGATGTAGATGGGAGGATAATATTAAAATGGATTTGAGGGAGGTGGGGTATGATGATAGAGACTGGATTAATCTTGCACAGGATAGGGACCGCTGGCGGGCTTATGTGAGGGCGGCAATGAACCTTCGGGTTCCTTAAAACCATTTGTAAGTAAGTAAGTATAAATAAATAAATAAATAAACAAATAAATATATAAAATAAATAAATAAGTAAGTAAATAAACAAATTAAATAAATAAATAAATAAATAAATATTGTCTTTTTACAAGAATAACAAATTTTAATTCTTAATAATTCTGATTCTAGCCCCATATTTGACCCAATTTTTACCTCTGTTCACTAAAAAATGTAACAAGTTTCATTGCTTGATTCAATGTTGCATGGGTGTGACAAGGTTTAAAATGAACTAGGATTTGTTTATTTACATCTTTCTTCTGAACTGCCTACATAATCATGTTATTACTGAACATCTATTCCTTACCGTTATAATTTAACACCATTAATATAGTGTTGCTAATTACAGACACTTTAACGGCTCACATTGAAGTTAGCAAATTATTTAATGCGCAAAGTAAAATAAGTTACTAAAGCCACGTAAGAATAAAATGTGTTTCGTAAGCCGTAATGGTTATTAAAAACTTCACACTGACCACATAATCGTCTTCACTACTGCGGAAAAAGGATATTTCCATAGTGCTACTGAATTTATTTCAATGTTGCTTTCTTTTTTGACATCAAAGCGATTTTCCACTAAATACAAAGAAACAACGCAAAGTGGCGAAGGAAATTTCTATTTCTGTTATCTTGAGGATTTACTCTGTGAAGCTACTGCCATTTTGAACGCACTTCACCCTGTATAGGTCTATACATAGGAAACAAAATTATAATATGCTTATTACTAGAGCTCTGATTAATAGGTCCATGCACTATAAGTTCATATTATTAATCGGCACAGTTTATAAACTTGAAAACAATGCCCCACTCATTTTAGATGCCATTCTGATCATTCAGTATTTTTCTTTGTATACTTACCGTTAACGGTCTTTAATCCTCCTAACTCCCACTTACAAATCAGCGCGGAATTTGCAAGATGCATTCAGTGTATTCCGAATATCACTGGACCGGTGGACATCAGTGACGTCACACTGCAGCGAAATACGAACAAAATTTCTGGAAGTTCAATGGCCATCATGGCGGCTGTACAAGTTGTTATTGTGCTACGCTAGCAAGATTTTGCGAAATTTCCATACTGTCATCTCGTTCAAAGAAAAGAGAGCATGAACAATTTATTTCTTGAACAATAGTAATAACTGGTCCGTTGACATGTTCGTCCATAAACCATTAACATATTTTTTTACGTTGTACACATTACAAACAATACAGCAGAACACACCGCCATGACACTACAGCGCACGATGTCATTCGTCTGCTAATTCCCGCCCTATACAATAACAAATCAGATTCACTGATGGCGGCTGATGGATACTGCCACCACCTCTGCAAGCTGATGGAACCTATGCGACACCGGTGGAGCATCAGTGACGTCATCGCTGAGATTCGGAACACCGTGATGCCATCAGATTGCTCAGCGCTGAGATTCGGAATACGCTCATTTTCTGGTCCTTGTGACTGAGTTCTCTACTATTACATTTCGTGGTATTGTGAACCAGGCTCAAAAACCACCTTAACCAACACCACATCTACTCAACTACACTCGGTGTCATTCTTAACTTTTAGTGAATATAGCCTAAATCCGGACTCTATTTATGATTATTGAGATATTATAAAGTCAAGTCATTCTCCATATATGTGCACTAGGCAGTTGTAAATTCAATAGAAATTTTCTTATGAATGTAAAAGAAAACAGTAAAAAATTGTAATCCCTTTAGTACAGAATATTTCAGAGGAAGCAGTGAATAAATAAAAATCTTTTAAAGTGTAATGTTTTATTCCGTTCATCATACTCATATTAGTCCATTAACATATTAGCTGCTAATGGAAAACCTGCTGTCTGGAAAACGTTTCAGAGGCATCTCTCTACGAGACCCACATTAGTTACTTATTTTATTTTCGGTTTTGTTGTGCAAGTCGCTAGTCGGTAAGGGGCATTGCTGGAGATGAAACTAGCGAATACGAAAGCAGGTAAGGTTACATGACATTTTACGAATACCAGAAAAAGTACGGGAATTTACACTGGATGTTGGTGTTATAAGAAAATATTATATATATTTTTTTAAATTACTGTGTGCTTGGATTATCAATGTTGTCTATTGATCACAAAAACAGTATAAATTCAACATCAAGTAAAGTATTGGGTTTAATGTCATTTTTTCTTATTTAATTTATTATATTCTCTAGATCTTACATGAGCATTGTAACTTCGAGATGTGAAATAGATCACAATTAATTATTAAGCTGACTCAAATTGAGCTGCTCATTAAGACGCAAAATAATCTAATTTGAATTTTCAAAACACGTTATTAACAAATATTCGCACTCACAAAGAAAACATAATAAAAGAACTTACACTGCTAAAATTACACATATATTTTCACACAAAAAGAAAATAAACATTATTTTCAATTAAATAATGAAGTACACTAAGTATTAAGAATGTAATATAATTTCGAAATATAGCTATAGAATATTTTATGATATCACAACACTTTTGTCTTGATATTTTATTAATTTTATATTTACCTCTCCAATTCACAAAAGCTTTGGCATCCTAGAAACAGGCGAAAAACTGAAATATTTTTAATATTATAACATTCCTTGAAATATATACAGGATGACCAGACTAGGCGTATACATAAATAACAGCGTAATATGGGTGAATTATACATTATAATTTATCACGTATCGTAAAGCGCAATCGATAGAAAATCTCTTTGAAATTTGTTCTGACACACTTGCAAGGTCATTATTATGTCCAGCGTTTTTGAGAGCAGACTGGATTACAAAAGCTTCTCACTCGAATAATAACAGGCATTTCTCATATTTATTCTGGGTTTAATTTCCTCCCTAGTGTTATTTATATTTGTTACTGTTGCTCCAAGATATTTGAACTTTCCCTCCTTTTCAAAGGATAAATTTCCAATTTTATATTTCCATTTCGTAAGGTTTTCTGGTCACGAGACATAATCATATACTTTGTCTTTTCAGGATTTACATCTAAACTTATCGCTTTACTTTCTTCAAGTAAAATTCCCGTATTTTCCCTAATAGTTTGTAGATTTTCTCCTAACATATTCACGTCATCCGCATAGGCAAGCAGCTGATAAAACCCATTCAAATCTAAACCCTGTCTGTCATCCTGGACTTTCATAATAATATATTCTAGAGCAAACTTAAAAAGAATAGTACATTATGCAACGAGCATGGTGGTAGTAATTAAGACGCGAGTATGTTTATGAAACGAGCGCAAGCAAGTTTCATAATTTTCATACGAGCGTCTTAATTACCATTATAGGCAAGTTTCATACGACTTTTTATGCTCGACCATATTTCTAACTTGAAATTATTCATAAGTATTCATATTATTCTTATCTGACTGAGGAGCTGAAATGACCTTGTGCAATATCTCGTAAATTGTGAGATGTGCGCAGACGCGAAAGTATTGATTTTTTTCCGAGGAACAAATGTCATTGACCTTGATATAATCTAGAGAGTAAAATTAACTTTGATCTGGATATAACCTGGAAATTGATTTAGACATTGAAAACGAGATGACAAATTGAATTTATTTGAATATTATTTACAATTAACGCTAATTATTATAGTAACAGAACATAACCTTCTGCGACAGTATTGGATTTCCAGCCTCCGTGACGTTTCGCTAGTTATCTTTCGATTGCATATCCGAGAATAATCGATACTTGCGTTTTCATATTGCTACAATGGTGCTTTCTGATCGGTGGAAAACCTGAACTTTAATGAATAGTGTACTTTGATGAGGTCCATTAAAGGGCTGTTACCAGATGTATAATTACTACATTTCGGCATGGTCGAGCATAAAAGGTGTTATTGCATCTCCTTGCTTCAGGCCGCAGTGAATTGGAAAAGCATCAGAAACTGGTCTACACGGACTCTGCTCTATGTTTCATTGGGAAACATTTTAATTAATCGAACTAGTTTCTTAGGAATACCAAATTAAATAAGAGAAAATTATCCATACTTTAGAATTAAGCAGAAGAATATAGACTCGAAATATCTGTTCCTTATTTCTTCCCACTGACATACCTCTGTTCGGTGTCGCTAATGTTACTGATTCATTCACATACATATACTTCAACGCTATTAAAATTCCTACTCTTTATGGACGACAAAAAAAACTATTAAACTGGTAAAGTAACGAGGCCGTTCTCTCTGAAGCTTTAACAGTAATTGAAGTTACAAAATTTCTGATCTGTGTGAGTTGGCCACTGCCAATAATACACGATAATGGCGCAGTTAAGTGGAACATTTTGTCTCATTTTTTGCTCGCTTAAAATGGTGAAATGGGAGGCTTATTACATCGTCTGTAGATTCACTGAGTAGCGTGAACGAGTCCCTCGGGTAAGGGAGGTTATTAAACCCCTCGCTCACTTTCTCTCTGCTGTTAATATCTCTCGATGAGGCATTGCAACAAAACCCCTTGATAGCTGTTGAATTTAAAAATAATGATGGGCATGCAGGGACATGTAAATAAGTTCCTTGCGCGACCCTCAGCGACAGTGGAGGGACCAGCAATAATCGATATATCGGTTTCCTTTCGAGAGTTACCGTTGTCGAGTTGCCTTTTTCACGGTTGAAGGGGTACGAGGAGGGGGGAGGGAGAAAGTGAGAGAGTGGGGTTACAGAAAAGAAATAAGTAGTCAGTGCTCTTCACATTTGATATATATATGAGAGGCACTCAACTCATCCGACGATACAAATTGCACATTAATTCCCCTCTTGGCAAGAGCAAGTGTTGGTTGGCAGCTCACTTCTATTCAAAGAAAGAAGTCATTGAAAAAAGGGTTAGCTGTCTGCAGTTTTGTGGAACCGTAAAAGACGTCTGGGAAGTAGAGAGAGAGATTGTTGGGAAATACAAGGAGGGAAAGTACGAGAAGAAGGAAAGAAGGAAGGAAAGGAAGAAAAGAAGAAAGAAAGAAAGAAAGAAAGAAAAGAAAGAAAGAAAAGGGGAAAGATAAATAATGCTGAATATAATAGAAAGAAAAATACACGGAGAGGAAAACAAAACATAGGGAAGAAGTAAAGCGATGGAAAAGAGGAGAGTCATGAACTATATTTTTAATTAGTTAAAGGAAATAAGTCAAAACAGAAAAGTGTATGGCAAAGAACATGTAAGTGAAAAGGAAGTGTTAAAAATTGCAATGCATTAAAGTGAGAGAGAGGAATAAAGAAACAAATGTGTGAAGAAAATACATAAACAAAATAACAAAAGAAAAATAAATAAATGAACAGATAAATAAAAGAACTGCAATTTAAGAAAATGAAGATGAAAGAAGAGAGGAAGAAAGACCTAAACAAATAGGTGAAGCTAATTACTACAAAAATAAAACAGGGAACAAAATAAAATTTAAGGATAGAAAAATAGAAAATAAAGGGCGGAAGAAATAGGCAAATAAATAAATAAATAAATAAATAAATACATAAACAGATAAGTTTGTAAATAAATAGATGAATAAACAAATAAATGTAACAAAATTAAAGTGTGAAACAAATAACTAATTAGAAGAATTATTCGTAGCAAAGAATAAATGAAGGAATAAGCAAAATAACAAGTGAATAAATAAAGGTATTACATTTGAAAAACAGGATGAAATAATAAATCAAGAGAGAATAAAAAACAATTAGTACAAAAGAGAAAGAGATGATGAAAAAGAGAAGTACGGAAAGACAAGTTGCTAAACTGTTGAAAGACGCACATTTAAGTTACAGTGTTATTACAGTCTAGTATATACAGTCACGAGGTTCAATACGTAGTAAATATGCATCCATATATAGTTGCTAACCACTAGGATCGCTAATATCACCTCATTACAGACAATGCGAAATAGTACTGCATAGTCTATTGTTCCTAACACCCTCACAACTCAAGCTTCGTGACCGTATACACTAGACTGTGGTATTATGCATTAGAGTATCGTCCAAGCAGCAGCTGTACGAGTAAAGGTTGGTCCACAATAAACTGGGAACGGAAGCGAGAACGAGAACGAAAATATTGTTGAAATAAATATATTTAAATATGAGAATTCACAATTAACTTTCACGTTCCGGTTCCCGGCAAGCTTCTCGTTAATTGTGAATGCTCACATTTAAATAGGCCTACATGTTTTTTAACAATATTTCCGTTTTCGTTCTCGTTGTCGTTTTCATTCCCGGTTTATTGTAGACCAGCCTTAAAACGTGCTTACAATATATTGAAAAGCGATTGTGTATAGTGAACAGCTGTTTACTACTAGTTGCAGCATGTTGTGTATTTTTTTTATTTTTAATTTTGCTTGCACAGTGCTTATTTCTTTACTTCATCGAAATCTATACATTTGACCACTGCGTGTGTTATTCCTGACTGATTTATTGATGACGACAGGCGTAAATAATGACATTGACATAAACATGCGTCACGTCATGTGATTGGTTGGTTGGTTGGTTGGTTGGTTGGTTCGTTCGTTTTGCATCAACGAGCATAGAGAAAGTTTCGTCTTATCCGAAATATACAGTAATTTAGTGTAGGCTATAACATCCTAAAACACGGAAAAATAGTCCAACGACTTTCGAACAAATTTTAAAAATATTCATTTTTATTAGACACTATTAACATTTTATATATCACTTAGAAATATTCTTAATATAACCACTTTCATGTGTTCAAATAAACTAAGTTTTAATTATCTAATTGACTAGTTTCAGTTTATATCAGCCATCATCAGAACTAGTGAGGCCATGTGTTCTTCCGGCTTCCTCAGTTGTTTTTCTGGGAGGTGCGTTTGTGTGTGGTAGTGTGAAGTCAAGTAGGGTGTGTGTTCTGAAATTCTGCTGTGTATTGACGTTGTGTTGTGGGTGTGTTTTCATGTGTCTTTATATTTCGTACTGTACTCTGGAAGGTGTGGTTCACTGGGGTTCGTTTCAAATGGAAGTGCAGTCGATGTGGATCTTCATTCTTAACAACTATAACGATTCATGAAGTTTTGAGAGACAGGCAGGAATATCCAGCATTAGTTAATCAAAACAGAATTCTCTTGCAACAGGACAAAGCCAGACCTCATATCGTTCGAAAAACCATAGACAAAGTCCAGGAACTTGAAGAAATCGAACTCCTATTATACCCGGCATATGACCCTGATCTTGCGCCTTCGGACTGCCACCTGTTTCGATCCATTGCCCACTCCCTGCTTGGAAGAAATTTCCAAAACTTGGAAGTCGCTGAAAAAGATATCACCGAATTCTTCACATAAAAAACAAGAACCTAGTAGCGTCCACCGTCACGGAATAACAAATCTCGATGAAAGGTGGCTCAAGTCCACAGAATCTAATGATCTTTACTATGAAGATTGTATTAATTTTTGTCACAACGCATTCAAACTAAAAATTTACTCCAAAATCTAATTTTAACTTATGAGACAAGATCTGTACTATATAACTCCCCTACAACACATCGAATTGTAAGTCGACATAAAAGGAGGTAAAACATGAAGAAGAAAGAAACACAATTCTTAAAATTAATCAACCACTTACATTTCTCCTTTTTATGTAACCCTTGTTCCCTTGATCTTCCTTTGTAGGATTTCTTTGCTTAGTTCTCAAAGAGATCCTCACAATACAAGTGTAGCCATTCTTATTATTTTCTTATGACATCTTTAATCAATAAGCGTTCTGTCTCTAATCGTTTCAAAGCTTTATTATTTACTTTTCTTTCGATCAAATTTCGGAAGCTGCAGTTTATCAATGAATAATTTATTTAAATCCAGGGATTATATAAAGATCCCGTGAACTCAGACGTAAGTACAATTGGTATTAAAATATGATTCTTGAATGCGATTTATATTCCACATTTCCATTATGACTGCCTTAATCCAGCCCCTGTGAATATGTTTCCTAGTAATTTAATAATTATTATACTTCCGTTGTCTCTTGAACTTACGCATTTCCTTTGATAACTCTCATAAATTAAGCCGTTTTCAGCTTAAAGATTAAGGACATTCTTTAAATACTCGTACAGTACAACCCAGCTAATCTAAACTAATTGGGACCATGACGTGTTTTATTTAGAACAATTTCCGATCATCTGAAAACATTACCGGAACCTATTAGTTATGTACAGCTGTCAAAAGAAAAAGTGGCCGCTCTCCTGTATCAAAGTTCCCTTCGGGTATCTTCGCTACAATTCGGAGACAGGCGATGTTACATGTTGTTGGACCACGTTGCCTGATATCTACAGTTATAATTGAAGTATACTGTGTGTTATTCGATAGCATAATGGTAGCATTCAGGCGTCTTATTCATGAGGTCCTGCGTTCGACTACAACCTCGTGCTTTTTATGTCCTTTTTTGTTCTGTTTTTGAGAGAGACAAACTAGACATAATGGCTCCTTTTTCTTTTATGATTATTTTAGTAATTAACATCAGGTTCATTAATATATTATGCCATGACTTTATCATTATCATTATGATATTGTGGCTGCAAATGGAAAGAAAAAAGATTTTATTCTCAATAAAATATCTTTCGTGGCATAAACATAACAAATTTACTGGCGTCGGCCTTAAAATATTCAAACAATTAAGCGTTCAAAAAACAAAACAAAAAGCCACAATTCAATATTTAGTCTATCTTCCTCTTATCTCGATCATCTTGCAGTCGAGTGGGCATGGAATTGACTAGTCTGTGCAAATAGCGACTGTTCTTAGACACGATATTCCAGGCATTCTGAACATACACACATAAATGTTCTGTCCATGGGCAGGTCTTTAACTGCAAACCCAGCAATCTCCAATCTTTCCTATTTTCTGCCTTCTTCTTAGTCTCCGCATATGATCCACATATCCTAATGTCGTCCATTATTCTTTTCAACCAGAGACCCAACCAATTCCTTTTTCTCTTTCTAATCAGTTTCAGCATCATTCTTTCTTCACTCACTTTTTTAAACACAATTTTATTTCTTATTCTGCCTGTCCACTTTACACGCACCGTTCTTCTCCACATCCACATTTCAAATGCTTCAATTCGTTTCTCTTCATTTCGTCGTAATGTCCATGTTCCTTCCCCATACAATGCCACACTCCACACAAAGCACTTCACTAGTCTCTTCCTTAGTTCTTTTTCCAGAGGTCCGCAGAAGATCCTTCTTCTTCTATTAAAAGCTTCCTTTGTTCATGTTTGCAGTTTTCTTAGGAAGGATAGGCCTAAATGCGGTAACATCCCGTTGCTTTCCGCACACCACTATCTCTTTCGCATCTTATTAAATTCCAGGGGGCCCAAGCGTGGAGATGAGGAGAGTGGATTTGACTAATTGGGCCCTCCGGACTTCACCGAAAGTCACGGCAAGGGTTAAATATTAATTCTATCAGGATATTTGACCCGGTCAGAGACCGGGAAATCTCGATTAGCCTTTGCCCCCCGCATCCTGGACTAGCTTCTACGAATCATCAGAAGATCTTAGAGTGTGATTGGGCCAATTTTTCCAAAAATGTTTCCACACTTTTGCTCTCGTAGCTCAGCGGACGAACGTCGGAATTTAGATGTCAACGTCTCAGGTTCAATTCCTCGTTACTCCTTTTCATTTTATTGTGGTTCATTTGTATGTAATAATACAAAAAGAAAAACTAATACCAGTATTATGCAACTGGATTTTTCCAAACCTAATATTAAATTTATGTTATTTATATCGCTAAAGAACGATTACAATATAAATAACTTGAATATTATTTATACAGTCTCACTAAAGAACGATAACAGAATATAAATGATAAATATCGGTTTGTTTAATTAATATATTGCGAAAGAACAATAACAATATAAATAACTTGAATATTGTTTTATAATGCTAATGAAGGAAAACAGAATATAAATGATAACTTGAATATTATTTAAATCGCTAAAGAACGATAACAATATAAAAAACCTGAATATTATTCATATCGGAATTTCACAGATTTATTACAGATGTATTTAAGGAATTGTAGAAGAATAGTAATTAGCAGGGAAAGGATTTATATGTAAATACATATTTACTTATAAAGCTAATGTAATTTATATTTTGCATTATCTTTATGTTTCACAATGTGTAGGGTTGAAAAATCCTACTTTTATTTTCCATATTTTTCCATATTTTAGAGTTTAGTACATATTTTCGTTAATTTCCATATATTTTCCATATTTCATATAAAACAGTCCATATTATATTAGGTTTAACAATAAAACAAAACAAAATTCCATTAACTTTTAAAAATACATTTCAACAATAGAGATTTAAACACATGTTCAGTAATCCCTTTAACATCAGAGTTATTTGAAAATTAGCAGTCCTATCAACAATGGGAAAGTAAGTTACAAAACTGTATTAATTTAATTTAAAATTTTTAACAGACTTCAGTTGTGCAGCTCAACAGTTAAATGCCAGTCAGAGTACACATAGGTTCAGTTTTGTAAATCATACTATAAAGACGGTAAATATGCCAAAAGTACGTCATTCAGTCAATTTAAAATCAAAACTAACAAGTTACATTTCAGAATTTAAAGAAGATGGTTTATCAACTGACAATAAAATATTATTTTGTAATTTGTGTCAGTGTGCAGTATCATCTACACAAAAGTTCCTGGTGCAACAACACATTACAACTAGTAAACATCAGGCCAACAAACAACTAAATTCCAAGCAGAGACAATTGTTTTTAACACAACCAACAACATCGAATGTAAGATCTGAGTTTAACATCGACCTGTGCCGTTCTCTCATCTCTGCTGATATTCCTCTCTACAAACTAAAGAATAAGGTCTTCAGGGAATTCCTTGAAAAATATACTCAACATACAATCCCGGATGAGTCAACACTTAGGAAGACGTATGCTCCATCCATCTACGATGAGACAATACAGAAGATAAGAGATGAAATTAAAGATAGTTCAATTTGGGTTTCCATTGATGAGACTCCCGACAAAGAAGGTAGACTTGTTGGTAATGTAGTTATCGGTTTGTTAAGTGAACAATATTCTGAACGAATTCTTTTACATTGTGATGTTCTAGAAAAGTGCAATAACAAAACTATAGTTAAACTGTTCAACGAAGCTATGGGTATCCTGTGGCCAAAGGGTATTATGTACGATAATGTGTTATTCTTTATTAGCGATGCTGCCCCTTATATGGTCAAAGCTGGACAAGCATTATCTGTTGTATATCCTAAATTGACTCATTTTACTTGTGTGGCGCATGCATTTCATCGTGTGGCAGAAGTGGTCAGAGACAATTTCCCTAAAGTAGATTTGTTGATTTCATCAGTGAAAAAAGTATTTCTCAAAGCTCCCAGTAGAGTTAACGTGTTGAAAGAAATGTACCCTGAAATTCCATTGCCACCAAAGCCAATTTTAACTAGATGGGGTACATGGCTAGAAGCAGTTGAATATTATGCCGAACATATAGACTCTATTAACAATGTTCTCCTTGCATTGGACTCTGAAGATGCAGTCTCAATTGATACTGCGAAAACAGTTACCTGTGACATAAGTGTGAAGAATGACTTAGCTCACATTCAGCATACATTTTCATGCATCATAAAAACGCTCAAAAGTCTCCAAAATAGGCACCTTTCACTATCTGAAAGTTTTGAAATTATAAATAGTACTGTGGAACAACTGAATCGTGGTAGAGGTAAAGTTGCAGATGCAGTAAGAGCTAAGGTGGACACTGTACTTTCAAAAAACCCTGGATATGAAGAACTACAAAAGGTTGTTGCTGTGATGAGTGGTGAATCAACAGTGAAGATTAACTTGGACTTATCCCCAGCAGACATTGTGAAATTGAATTATGTACCAGTTACTTCTTGTGACGTCGAACGCTCTTTTAGTCAGTATAAATCTATCCTCAGAGACAATAGAAGAAGATTCACTTTTCAGCACTTGAAAGAAATGTTTGTAACCTATTGTTATGGTAACAGACAATAAAAATTGTGTTTTGTTGAAACTACATTGGAAGATAAGGTACGTCCATTATATTTTTTGTTTAGTTTGATTAAAATGTACCAATATTTAACGTACATAGTCATTTTTTTATAATTTTAAGTCCATATTTAATTCCATATTTTGGTAAAAATCCATATTTAATTTCATATTTTGGTAAAAATAACTACATATATATTTACATATTTCATATATTTTTAGTCCATATAAATCCGTTCCCTGGTAATTAGTAACAGTGTCCTATTTATTCTTCTTGGAGCCAAATTTGTAACTTTTAAAAATGTGGTTACTATGTTGAAGTGTATGTGTTGTAACGGATGCTTGATTTGTTATGTATGTGAGTCAGTTATGTGATGCTTGATGTCGTCGCAATGTCGTAATTATGGTTTGATTGTGTTTGTGTGACTATTGTATATTAATTTATGATGTATGTTACGGAAAGCTGCATATTTGTGTTATAGAAGTGTTACGTATGTGTGTTGTTAATGCTTTTGTATGTTTCAAATTGATACCTGATATTTGTTTTGCAATCGCAATGCCTAATTTACGGATTGTTTATGTTTTGTTTACATCGCGTAAGCTAATTTAATTTTCTTTTCCATTTCTCTTTATGCTTATCTTTTTTTGTGTATAAAACTATAGCTCTAACATACATATGTAAAATACGGCTAACCCCCATTGGAAATACAATAATAATTATTATTCATATCGTTATAATACGATAACAGAATACAAATGATGACCTGAATTTTGTTCATATCTCTAAAGAACGATAACAAAATATAAATAACGTGATATCCATAAAGAACGATAACTGGATATAAATGATAATTTGAATATCATTTACATCGCTAAAGAAAGATTAAAAAATAAAATGAAAACTTGAAGAAGGCCCGAACCCACGACCTTTGAATCATTAAACAAGCACTCTACCACTGGTCCACGAGGCGTAGATATGGAACACTTTCATAGTTCCGGAACTGCTTGTACAAGCACATGCATCGTGTAACATCGCCGCGACCCGAAGTGGACTTTAAAAATATTCGCTGTTCACGAGTGCGGCCACTTTTTTTTTTTGACAGCTGTACATGAAATGCTCTCCTATTAGTGCCTCATCTTACACATTTCCATAACTATTTCAAAGAAAATTGATAGATTTTGTAATGTTATACGGAACGTGATGAGTGGACATTTGTAATGAACTGATCTCTAGTTAACCAATTCTTTTCTTTTTTTTGACTACTATAAGTTCGTTTCTGAGATGTAGTATTGCATTTTGATCTTTTAAAAACAAGGTAAACCGATTTTCGTTTTCAAATATCGAATTTTTTCCTCTTCACGTCTCTTAAGCTTAGAAACTTCAGGACTTTTCCACTTCGAAATTTCAGTTCGGATTACCTGAAATTTCGTACTAGCGGAATTCTATTGTATATGTAAAAGTGAAGGGCTTTGGTTACGTACCTGTTGACCATTGACGAACCACGTGAGATTGGATGCGGGGTACGACGGCTTCGAAGTGCAGTTTGCCCTTATCTTTTCTCCTAAAGAGTATTTATGCTTCTCTGTAAACATGCTGGGATCGCCTTCGGGAAGATCTGGAAAAGAAAGCATGAAGTTACTTTCCAGAATAAACAATCGATATTATTTTTTATACTGAGGGCTTTCACCGCAGCCTAAGGCTTATTGTGCCGGACTCCTCATTACTGAATGATTACTGCAGTCCTTAAGGCCGCATTCCTTAAAGGAGACACTCCATTAAAAATCACAATTTTTCCCCGGATCATTTTTTTCAACCTAAATTTGAGAGCATGTTTACTATGTAAAGGACTAACAAAATCCAAATTTTGAACTCCCAAATGTTTTTGGCTTTTAATTTTTTTCTATGTTTTAGAAATAATTTGAAACCTAAGTTTTTATTAGAAGATCTCAATTTTTAAGCTTACTTTTTTTTTTTTGGTTACATTCAAAAATCCCAGAGAAAGATTTCTATGCATTCATTTTGTGGAATATCTTATTTATGCACTTTCAGAATTGTTTCTTTTTTGAAATTTTGAAAGTGTTATTTTTTCTGTAAGGCACGAAAAAAATATTAATAAAATAAACTAGCAGCATTTTTTACAAGATAAATTCATAGAAACATGCAACCACCTCATAAATATTTGCAATAATAAATTTAATGCTGCTATTTAGCATAAAGAAGTTGGTGTTGATTCGAGAAAAACAACCTTAAGAAAAAATGGATTTGAAAATAAAATCAATATTTACGTAATACACAAAATTCTTCCCCGCTACATTCATCTAGTAACTTCAGAGAGTCAACTTTAGAAGAAAAAGTTACTAGATTTGTAATTACAAGTTTGTAAAAAAGAATTCTTTGATGAAAAAATTATTTTGATAGATCTTTAAACGCAATGACCTCTTAAAGCCTTGATTTAAAAAAAAAAAACAGAATTATTTGTAATCAGAACTGAACTAAATCCATTTGGGGTATGAAAATATACATTCTAAAGAATTGAAATTGCTAATACATTTTTTTTTTTTAATTTTCATGACTTTTAGAGGAGTGTCCCCTTAAGTATCGTGATTCACTGCTTGGTGTCCTCTATCGATTCAGCTGTCCTACCCAAGTCCGAGGCGGCTCAGCTCTCCGCCACCTTGGGACATTAGTAGCTTCTTCAGATCGATGCCATCTGCATGCAAGTCACGGTACTACATCCCTGCTGCATCCTATATTTACCTAAAAATCGCATTACTACAGGTATCATGATTCACTATTTGGTGCCACCTATCGACTCAACTGCACATCACCCAGGTTCAACAGAGTTCGCTTTGAAGGTCCCTTCGTCTCCCAGCGATATATGGCTTCTGTATCTCCAGCCATATGCCTGAAACTATTGAAAGATGATACATTAAGTTTAAATTAATAAAGATGAAATGAGTCCGAGCTCAAACGGCGAAAGTTATCCAGCAATTCTCTTTCAATTAGTTGAGGGGGAAAAAACAGAATTTGAATCCAGTCCCGCTCTCTTCACGGTCGGGCACGATAACCGTTACTCCACAATGGTGGACATCTATATCATTAGATTAATTCAATCATATATACGCTACTTTTTGACACATATTTTGCGAATTCAAGTACTATTTTAAAGAAATGTTCGTCAGATTACAAATACATATACCATCACACTATTGTATATCACTTGCCACATGAAAACATATTATTAAAGTCTTGGTTTTTCTAAACCAACGCTAGCGAAGTACGAAGCCCGCCTCACACAAATTCGGATTACACGAGAAATAGTGAGTGGTTTCTCTAGCTTCGAAGTGCGAGGTCTGCGGGTTCAAATCCTGATTGGGGGAAGTTACCAGGTTGGGTTTTCCTTCCGGGGGTTTTCCTCAACCAATTGAAGCAAATTGCTGGGTAACTTTCGGCGTTGGACCCGGGACTCATTTCACCATCATTAATTCACATATCATCATCATCATCATCATCATCATCATCATCATAGCCCGGGTTAAGTTCACGGTGTGGCGTGCTGTACTTGTACAAGAGCACGGCCGTTCGGTTACCCAATCATTCACAGAACAGGAGTGTAAGCACAATACGCCTCAGACTGCTGTGTAAGCCTTCGGGTCTCTCCTCCATAGAAGAGAGGGAGAGAAGTGCTAACAAAAGTATTATTGACACATAGTTTGTTTTCTGATTGACTGTTTCAGAACACAAAATGTTGTTCATTATATAAATTTCAGTAGACCTATTTTAACAAGTAAAGACTAAGTTATAAAATTAAAGAACTATTGAACTAAGATTTCAATTTATTAACATATCTAGGTGCAATTCAAAAGAAATTCCTCAAATGTGAGAACAGAATACTAAACACTAAATGTTGGGGAGAAAAATACAATTTGATCCGTTTGGGTACGGATAATATTAATGTATTATTATTAAGCTATTGTGATAGTAGGAAAAATTTCTTGCTGGTTACATTATGATTAAAGGATGGGCATTTCCATATATGACAACCAACACTGCTTAATCTAAAAAGGCAAATGAAAATCGTAGATAATTAAAATGGCTACTACATATCAACAGCAGGCACAATGTGTTCTTTGGTATGCTAAATTTGAGAGTGTTTAAAGAGGTCAAAGGGAATTTTGACGTGAGTATGGTGTGCGTAATGTACCTAAATACGATTTCATAATGTTGTTGTATCGAACATTTGTAGAAACAGGTTCTGTGTTAAAAAAAAAAAAAAAACAAACATGCAGGAGGTCGGAGGCGAAACCCAGTACGAGAAGCAGCCATCTCTTGGCTTGGCTCCCAAACACCTCAGATCCGTTTTACTATGCTGCCATCTAGTTGTTACATAAGGAGTCACGTCATAACTCCCATTTGAATTGCATTAACAACTGTATTGCCTTCTCGTGTTCGTTTACGGCGAACGGGTGGCGATCCTGGCAGTTGTTCTCTTCAAAGTGCTACCGATTTTAACATAAGGATGAGCAATCTGTTATACAGTATATGTGATCTGAGGTAAGTGTTATCTTAGGTCTACACATACCAACCAGGTAATTATATATTATCTACTTGCTTGAAATCGATCAATGATACTCTCTCTCTAGTTTCGGCACTCGCAATACTAACACCTGAACCAATATGGATCATATTAAATAATTCTAAAATAAATCCCGCTCCACCCTGAACCTATAAGTTATAACTTGTGTTCAGAAAACACACAGAATTTCTCCGGGTATTCCGGTTCCTCTGTGACATCCCAACAATTCTCCATCACCAGTCATTACAAGTGCAGCGTAGACTCTAGCTAGTTTGCACTAATGACATCTACTGTAAGAGCACGCTCGTAGAGTCGGGGTCATGTCAAGGGCTCTGCCATTGGGGACAACAAAAAAATCTAAAATTTTATATACATTAGAACCTAGGTTATATGTAGGCCTAACCCTGTTATAAGCAGTTCTGGTTTGTACGAAATTTTGAGCAGGACATGGAAAACTTACACTTAATTATAAATAAATTAATTGTAAATTGTATGTAATTGATTTGCAAGTAATTCGCTTTCTTAAACATTTTTTGTCAGAAATGTATGCGAGATGAACAAGGTAGTACCACAGTCTAATATATACAGTCACGAAGCTTGAGTTGTGAGGGTGCTAGGAACAATAGACTGTGCAGGTACTATTTTGCATTGTCTGTAATGAGGCGATAGTAGCGATCCTAGTGGTTAGCAACTATCTATGGATGCATATTTAGTACGTATTGAGCTTCGTGACTGTATATACTAGACTGTGATAGTACTGTGTTTCAGAACTTTAACATGAGGTCGTACCTACTACGATCATGAGTCCGGACTTGATCTCCGTGTGAAAGAGAGGCGCGTCAGCAGAAACTTCGCACTTGTAGAACCCGGTGAGATCTCTCTGCACGTCGCGCAGGGCTACAGTCCGAGCGTTACTCTGCGAGATCTGAAACAAGAAACCAAACAAGTCTTCTGAACAATTTCAGTAAACAGTGACTTTAAACTACAAAAAATAGTATATATAATCAGGTGACAATATTCTTCTCAAACAAATACGTAATAGGGTCTATTTATTGTTATTAGAATTTCGCTTCTTTGCCGAGTTCTTGCCAGTATTGTAGCACATTTTCTTAACGGAATCTACAGAATGATTTACGAGAAGTTACCGCAACTTACGGAGCATATTCCCAAAGACATTTTAAGAAAAAAAGTGTTATTAATTCCATAGTTGCTTCATACAGAAATTTTTCTACAAAATTATATTTTCTTACGCATTTATCACAACAATTTACAAATCACGTCTTTCTTGTAAACTCTTCAAGACTGTACATTAGGAAGCAAAATTGAACTGTAAAGAATCAAGTTGTTAGAAGTCGTGTGATCTATAACAATTTATTGTTGTGATAGGTGTGTAATTTTAATTAAAAATTGGAAAAAGAATTCTGTACAAAGCAACTAAGGGGTAAATAACACATTTTTTGCTTCGGAATACAAGCCAATTAAAGAAAGTATAGACGTATCTAAATTATTAGACTCAAACGATAATATATACATTCAAGTAGCATTTATTCCACAAAACTCATTTATTACACAGTGTTTGCAACAATTAATATTTAGTATGAAACCCTTAGTTTTTATCATCAATTTTATGCGGTTTGGCATGCTGTTCATGAGATTTTCACATCGTTTCTTGATGTCTTCATCCCTTTGTCATATTTGGATAAGTACTTCTATGAGGTCCACCTTGGTGGTAATCGTCCTTTTTTTTAATTTTCTCTTTATGATATACCGTACCAAAGATTTTCAATTGAATTTGCTTCTGGGCTGTTACCTGGCCAGGAAAGGACATCTACATTATTTTCAGCCAGAAAATTAGTTACTGATCTGGTTTTGTGACAGGATGCTGCATCCTGCATGAAGACACATTGACCATCAGGGAACCAGTCCCTCATTTGTGGAAAAATTCGGGTTTCTAGAACTTCTTTGTAGTGATCCTGTCGCATAGAGTTCTACAGAAGTATTTTGTGGCCAGTAATTCATGATAATTATGAAAATGTAAAAAATGTGGTGCTGAGTCTAATAATTTGCACACGTCTGTATACTCCTGAATAGTTCATTCTCTATTTGTAAACTAAAGAAAAAAGGAATTTTTTAACAACTTAAAATTACTGTAACTCAGAAATTATTGAGAATAGAACACATGCTTATATGACAGTTTTTGCTCAGAATGTCTCCAGAAATAGCTCCATAAGTGGCGGTCACTCCTCGTGAATCACCTAACTCCGAAAGCTCTATAGACCATGACTTCCTATTATAGAATTGTTGTATTCCAACTCCTCTGTAAGATCCCTCAGGCCCAGTACAATCTTTTGAATTACTCTGTTTAAAGCCACCGACGTAGCTTAGTCGGCTGAGGCACTTGCCTGCCGATCCGGGTTTGAGCTCGGGGGTGGATTCGAACTCCGCTTGGGCTATTACCTGGGTTGGCTTTTTCCGAAGTTTTCCCCAACCGTAAGACTAATGTCAGGTAGTATATGGCGAATCCTCCTCCTCATCTTGCCATATACCATCTCGCTATCACCAGTTCCATTGACTTACTGTTGGTCTACAAAACATTAAGGGGAGCTGCACGAACTGGGACTACCCTAACATGTAGGGCCCATTGTACTACCCGGATGGAATTATATATATATGTACTAAAGTCTTCCCGCTCTACAGATCCCCCTACGGGCCGCTCCTGACCTCCCCTACAGCCTGCTGAATCCCTTTTACCTTTCAACATGTAGGCATCATCGCGATTCCTCAACTCCCATCCCAAGATATACCATGAATTCAGGGGAGATCTCACGTTACATAGCACTACCACCAGCAACTAATGACCTCTTACCACAGATTGCAAGTTCGGTGCCGGCTCGCAGCCGATTCTGCATCGGTGCAGAAAGATGCGGTGACGATAATGAAAGAGGGGAAGTTTGGATGTAGTAGAGCATTTTGGTGGGGTGATAGAAGGAAACGGGAGTACCCCTAGGAAAATCCTCTTCAACGTCTGTTTTATTTACCATAAATTTCACCGGAGACCAAACCTGGGCCGCCTGGGCGGAAGACCAGCTCGCTAGTACTTGAGCCACAGACGCTCTTACAATCAAACATTCTGATGGGGCAGATAAAAAAAAAATATTTTTTGTAATGTCAAAACAAGTGCTTATACAAATTTTCGCCATTCGAGTGCAATTACGAAGACTGTAAAAAATACGTTTCCTCGGGCCATTTACAGAAAGAAAACACAATTCATTGCTGTGTCTGTTCCAATAAATTTTTCCAATAGAATTGTGTTTTCTTTCTATTAACGGCCCCTGACGAACTTATTTTTATGCGGCCCTCGTAATTTCTGTTGAATGGCCAAAATTTGTATAAGCACTTTTTTTGACATCATTAACATGGTGAAAGAAAAAGTTTTTATCTGCCCCCATCAGAATGTTTGCTTGTAAGTCAATTAGACTTACTCCATGTTGCTTGCATTTGCGCGTTTTTCACTGTGAATGTTAATGTTAGAGCTTAAAAGAAACGAACGCCTGTTTCTGCCATTTAATCAACTGATTGAAAGCTGTTCTTGTGCCGATCGTCTGTCCCTAGAGAGTATGCAAAAATGTTTTGTTTTTTATCCACTTTATTGCTATGTTGTCTGCAATGACTGGCGAAGAGCGGTATTTTTTTGTCACTACAGCTCGACAATACACATATTTTAATTTGTAAACATGTTGGCGTACTCGTATGCTGGGATGGACTCACCAGCGTGACAGGATGCTATGCCGTGTTTGTGCATTTTAAAGTTCTCTGGAACCATGTTTACTCGTTAAGTCCCACAACGCATATCCGATGATTCAAAATTACTTCGATAATGTTATTGTTATTCCACTTTCATCAACGCCCGCATATTTCGTGTTGTTATACCAGCGACCAGTAACTTCGTTGAGACTTATTAAAAGAAGAACAACGATATAAAAAACATTAGAACACACCAGTAAAAGTAACGGACATTACCAGTAATTAGCAACGTAATTATACCAGGATTATTTCATGCCGATGGTTGGATTTGTGGTGCGATGTCAGAAATGGGATTGCATAAACCACTAAATGCCATCGAAGAATATTGTAACGTACGGAAATTAAACGTAAATGTAAAGAAAACAAAGGTAACTGTGTTTAAGAAAGGTGAAAAACTAAAGAAAGAAGAAAATTTTTTTCCTGGTTAGGCAACTATGGTATATACTAGACCAGTGTTCCGCAACATTTTCCTATTCACGGCACACCCTAAACAGGCCTAGACTCAACACGACACACCAAAATGTTAATCCCCTCAAAAATATATGATGTAACTCTCCTAATATAATTACGAAATATAATCAAATTTATTATTATTATAAATGACACTCGGGAGGAAATTAAACGCAGAATAAATATGGGAAATGCGTGTTATTATTCGGTTGAGAAGCTCTTATCATCCAGTCTGCTGTCGAAAAATCTGAAAGTTAGAATTTATAAAACAGTTATATTACCGGTTCTTCTGTATGGTTGTGAAACTTGGACTCTCACTCTGAGAGAGGAACATAGGTTCAGGGTGTTTGAGAATAAGGTGCTAAGGAAAATATTTGGGGCTAAGGGGGATGAAGTTACAGGAGAATGGAGAAAGTTACGCAACACAGAACTGCACGCATTGTATTTTTCACCTGACATAATTAGGAACATTAAATCCAGACGTTTGAGATGGGCAGGGCATGTAGCACGTATGGGCGAATCCAGAAATGCATATAGAGTGTTAGTTGGGAGACCGGAGGGAAAAAGACCTTTAGGGAGGCCGAGACGTAGATGGGAGGATAATATTAAAATGGATTTGAGGGAGGTGGGGTATGATGATAGAGACTGGACTAATCTTGCACAGGATAGGGACCGCTGGCGGGCTTATGTGAGGGCGGCAATGAACCTTCGGGTTCCTTAAAAGCCATTTGTAAGTAAGTATGTAAGTATTATTATTATTATTATTATTATTAGTATTCTCCTAATATAATTAGGTACGTAATGTAACCAAATTTATTATTATTATTATTATTATTATTATTATTATTATTATTATTATCATCATAAAACAAAAATCGACTCTTGCATTTATTAACAACTTATGAACTTTAATTCACTGTAGAAAATACACATTTCTATTACTAATATTAAAGCAAATAACTCTACTCATACTTTCAATATGATACTTGGGCCTGCTTAGCTGCACACAAGTGGTTGATCCATGGTGAAATCGTTGACAATGCAAGCCTAATTTCTTCATCGATGGATTTGAGTCTTTCCGTCTTTAATGCTTTAATTTCAGTTAACGTCGAGAAGCCCAATTCACACATATATTATGTAGTTGAAAATAGAAATAACATATTAACTGTCATCTCAGAGATAGCCGGATATTCACTCCTTATTGACAACCAAAATATTTCCAAAAGCACTTCGAGAAGTTCTAATTTCAATGTTCTTATGTGGAAGGAGTGTAGTGTGCTCTGATCTCATTTCCTGACACAAAACAGAAAAAAGCAGCATATTTAGGGACCGCGATTTGATTGAGTTCACGACTTTTACTACTTCGTCCATCACAATTTTCAGAGGAGATGGCAAAACAATGGCTTCGCGGTGAATGAGACAATCGTCGCCCGTATGTTATGATATAGGTCTACTTCACGTATTTTAGCCATGAATTCTTTCACTCGGCCTGTCATAGAAGTGGCTTCATCTCTAAAACACTAATGCAATCCTCCCATGTTAATTCAATACGGACCACATATTCATTAGTTGTACGAAACATTTCTTCACCGGTTGCTCACTCGGGTATTTTGCACCAAAAAAAATTGAAATTACATCCCCATCAATGTACCGAATGTAGGAAAGAAGTTGTGGATGACCGCCAATATCGGTGGACTCGTCGATTTGAAGTGAGAACTTCTGACTGCTCTTTATTTTATCCTTCATAATGTCTTGGATGTCATTGGCCATGTCACTAACTGGGCGGTTAATTGTGTCAGCAGAGAGAGGAATTAAATTTTAATTCATTTCTTACAATAATAGGTAAACGTTCGCGTCACACCTTTCATCTTGTGGACTCACACCAGTGTGCCGCGGCACACCGGTTGCGGAACACTGCTAGACGGTGCTCCAACACATTTCCAGTACGCCAAGGGTTAGATCACTTTCACTTATTATTTTATATTTGCAATATATGCTTAATTATTCTACAGGCCTTCAAAATTGATCCAAAATACTTCAATTAATTGTCTTAATTTTCTTATTGTCAATCTCCAGTTCAATTGAGAAAATATTTTATAATTATTATGGTAAAATCTCATCTATCAGACAAACCACCCATATGCGAAAGTACACTGAGCAACATTTGACTTAAAGGTGATCTATATCGTTAAAATAGTTCTGAAATTACATAAATCAATCATCATAAAATTTTAACTACGCAAGAGGTGCATTAGCAGAGCTCTTAATTTCCGTTGTAGCTGCTGCAGTATGACGTTGCCGAGCAGACACCTTTGCTGTTCCAAAGCGCTTTACTTTATCTCCTAGTTTATGAAGCTGTAGGCAATGACGACCCTACGTATTTCTAATTGATTTCATAGAGCTGTCAGCAATAAATTACAAACCACACGCCCTCTTTGGGCCAGAGATAGAAGTTTTATTACTAATTTATTTATTTTAATATTGATTAGTCGTGGAAGCTGCACATTTCAGCTGATGGAATTCAGATCGGGAATTTAAACGTCATGGAGATCATATTTTTAATCGAGTAGTTGACTTTTTGCAACAAGAAAATTTGAAAGAAAGAATTAGTTATGAACGTATGATGTATACTTGCGACATGGGTTATATATTCTTGGTAGTTTAGTTGACAGTGTGGACAAAGCTAAAATGACGGCGATGGCGGAATTGCCTTTAAGATGAACAAAACAAAACTTATGAGCTTTTTTCTTTCTTCTTCCGTATTATCTTTCAAACTTCAGCAACACTCCACTATTTGCCTTTCATCATGAGCCCTATTTCCAAAAAAGAAACAGGATGATCTACTTTTGACTATTCTCCATCGTATCGGCCATCCATCGTGACAGGAGTTCCTCATAGTTATAGAGTAGTAATACTAGTCGGAGTAGTAGCAGTAGTAGACGCAGGCTGTCTGGAAAACATGCTGTTTCACATATTTCATAGCAAAAATCCATAAGTGTGAGGTTTGGTGACAGTGGAGGTCATTAATGATGTCCACTTCATTCGATAATTATAGTGCACGCCTCTCTTTGAAGTCGATCATCCTTGGCCGGCCTTGAGCATGCGCACCTTGGATCCAAAAGCTAACATAGTGATCATTAAACCATCGTGGAAGAGTTTAATTAGAAACGAAATCAAAGACATCCATATAATATGATTTTCCCCACATAATTTTATCATTTTGTCGTGTGATATTACGTGTAACAGTAGCAGTAATACTAGTAGTAGTAGTAATAATAATAATATTAATAGGTGCCGGTTCTGTCTGGAAAACATGCTGTTTCAAAATTCTCGTAGAATAAATCCAGAAGTGAAAGATCTGGTGACCGAGGAGGCCATGACTGAGATGCATTTCGTCCAATACAGTGTACGTCGAACATGTTATTTAATTAATATTTTTGAGATAGAGAGATGAAATGAAATAAAGGATCATATGTCATATTCTCCAACACATTCGAGAAGCAGCACTTAAGAATGACAGAAAAAGGTCACAATCAACTAAGATACTATTTTCAAGCCAACGGAATGTATTAAACGTTTGCAGTAGTGCACTGTCCAGTTTCACTGAGAACAGTAATCTTTAAATGTAGACTTAGTCATGTTTATATATGGGTAATGCAATGTAATATTGTTGTGCTGTACAATATTCCATAGTAGTATGTGATTACTAAAACATTTGTTATAAATAAAATAATTTTATATCCACATTTGTTATTTCAAAATAATATTCTTTTCCCCTTTCAAAGAACCTGTTGTGCCACACGGTATTTATTAGGATAATGAACAAAATCCTTCTACAGTCCAGAGAATCAATGCAGGCGGAATGTTCATCCTTCATTTACGAGTATTAATCCCATTAAAGTATTGCCCACATAGCCGCAAACAACTATACTTGACTTTTCTATTTTCGCCTCATCCCAAAATCAGCAGAGTGGTCGCTCTGGTTATTTTCAGTGCTTGTACGTACTGTACGTATTCAAAAAATATATTGAAGTTACTTGTTTTGGATGAAAACCTGCAAAGTACTGCATGCGACTACTACTAATAGGGGAAAGTTTCTCCATAGATGGACGCTACACTACAACCATCTTTTTTTTTTTACAAAAGAAGTACTTCAAGTGAAAATATCTGCGATGAACTTAGTTATCAGTACTTAACAGATTCAAAATAATATTATTTACATTTAAATGAAAAGTTAGATTAAATGAAAGATAAATGGAAGTTTGCAGGCCAAGTACTAAGAAATCAAAGTATGAAACAGGTTTTCACATTCCACCCAACTCTATTCAGCGCATTGATATGACATGCAGGATGCTTGAGTAAGTCTATTACAAACTCTGCGAAGTGATATTAAGTGTAAAAAATAACAAGTTTATAATAAACCCATAGACGGCAGCACCGCATCACGACTCTACGTCATGTCTATAGAATAGTCGTTTTACGCCTGGTTACAGTTTTCTTTTAATTCTAACCTTTATCTGCCTTGTGCATTAATAGAAAAATAATAATTCCTCGACTGAAAGGAAAATCCACTGCAGTAATTTGACTTACGAAATATCCACTAAACTCTAGAATGTAAACGAGTCCACTCCTATAAACTAAGGGAGTCCGCAGATATACATAATCTAGCTGGAAGAGTTTATTATAATCCACAGGTGGTTTGGAATACATATTTAAAAGTATTATGTTATTCAGATCTTATTTTACATGGACGCCAATCAGATCGTTCAAAATATAAGCGTAACTGTGAAAAGTTAGTATATGCTTGACATTTGTCAGATACAGATTGATGTATAATAATAATAATAATAATAATAATAATAATAATAATAATAATAATAATAATAATTAATATTCTCAACACACAACTCAATTTCAAAACACATACACTCTTTGACTCTACACTACGAACTTACCCTCATAGGAAACAAGAGGCGCCAAGACCAACAACGACCAGTTCTGAAGATGACTCAAAATAGGTCGAAACATGTTAACAAGGTACGTTAAATTTAACACAACTAAGTCTTATCATGCATATTCCGAAATATTTATTTATTTATTTATTTATTTACTTATATTTAATATTCTGTACAACAGCCAGTGGCCAATTACAGTTCAGCACAAAGAATATAACAAAAATATCAGCAATAACATGAATTACAATAAAAGTACAATGAAATAATTAAAATAATGGCAATTAAATAAAATGATAATTATAAATGAAATAATGGAATCATACAAATGAAGAATAGAATCATATAAATACCGTAGTATTACAAAGATATGCAAGATGACGAGAATATTATAATACAACGACAATAATGACACTGAATGGAGGGAATGAAATGGATAACTAAAATACATAAAATAATGACTATTATTATTATTATTATTATTATTATTATTATTATTATTATTATTATTATTATTATTATTATTGGAGGACTCACTGCTAAGTTCTTATTCATAGCTTATTCCGTTCTATAAATTAGACACACTTAAATTTAAAAGAAAATTATTTTTTTATTTATCCTAAATCTATTACGTACTTTAATTCCTGTATAGATGTTAGGCTATATGCAATCATAGGGATTTTCTCAAATCTTCTGCAGCAATTTTTATTGCATATTTAAATTATTGTAATATTTATTAAAACCACAGTTTTAGTGTTTTTATCGATTATTTAAAGACTCTGTACCAAATAATATGTTATAAAGTACCCATGAATTGGCGACAGCGAGATGGCATTTGGCGAGAAAACGCCGAGATTTTACATACAGTAGGTTACCAGTCATTCTCCTTTACAGTTGGGGGAAGCTCGGAAGGAACACAACATATCTATAATCTAGTCGAAGCCTGAATCGAACCCACGACCGAATGCAACTCCGAATCAGAATAGAAAGACATACAGCCTGAGTTAGGTCCGTTGCTCTTAATTTATTATTTATGTTTTAACAATGTACTACGTATTTCTACATTACTATTGGTAATAACGTTACAATTTCTATGGTTCAGGCTTAGCGAAAGCCTACAGAGTTTGTAACGAACCTACTCGTACACACTGTATATTGATAATTACGTTTGGCATGAAAATACAGCAGGAAGTTATTGCATATACACTAGCATGTTTTCAACATTTGGCACTCATACAAGAAGATATGATTCCCAATGCTTTTCTGCAATTAGGAGGAGATTGTAGTATGGAAATATGCTATAAAAGTTAATGTGGCATTTTTTCTGCGGAAACTATGTTGCTAAATCAAACAAGTTATAAATTATGAACCAACTGAACAAATATCACATTAATTATTACTTAATTTGTGATATAATTCTTAAACACAATGGTAAAAAATATTAAAAATATGATGAAGGAATACAAACAAAATTCTAACGACACCGCAGATGTGTGGAAGGAATATTTATAAATGCTGACAAAAGTTTTAAGAAGTGTTAAGTGTTAGTTAATAATTAAAACTGGAAAATAATGCTACCGCGAAGAGTTTTCAACTTTATGTGAGATAATAAAATGTTGTGTGCAAATTCATAAACAATGAGCAATAACAAGGTATACCGAGGAATTTAGAAAGAGGATTAAGTAGTAAACCACAAAGCAGATTGTGAAGTTAAAGTCTAACACTGAAATGAATGAAGGAATTAATGGAGAGAATGCATTAATATTATTCCAAGTTTGTTATGAGGACTTAATATATAATTTCTCCAACTATCTCATTCATAAGCAACCAAACAGATGCCACACAAAATACTATGAATTCTTGCGGTAATACAATACTTCATTTTATAACCTAAGAAATAATGTAGAAAACAGTGATATGCCCAATACCGACTTATGCTTCTGAAACAAGAGCTGATACTTTGAAACTAAACAGTATTTAAAAACAAATTAAGTGAATAATCTCAGAAAAAAATTGTACATAAATTTAGAAGATATAAGACAAGAAATGAAGAAATAAGAAGGGAGTTCGATAGGTGATTGAGTTGTTGGAAGAAGTTTCAAATTGAATCAGCATATATCCCATAGGACATCAGACAAGATTATACGCGTGGCACGAGATAACATCCCACTGGGCGGAAAGACATTACCTGGAAGACCGAAGAAAAGATGGAGAGACTTCACTTCTAGTTGGAACATTCTTGGAGTCTATTACAACGAGAAGGAGAAAAAGACATAAGGAGTCAATATAGCGTACTATCCGTTCGAGTGATTATGTTGCAGGGTTATCGAAACGGGAGAAATCACGGACAGTTACTTAATAAGTTAAATTATTTTTAAAAGTTGTGTAATATTGCGTAGAAATCCAATTCCGTACAGCAAACGTTTTCAGAAAATTGCTAAGACAATCCAGTCACAAGACTTTACAGAGGGGCGAGCAGAAATGGATGAGGAAAGCCGAGATGCGACATAACCATTCGGACGGACAGTACAAGAACCTTAGATTTAACATATTCCTATGCGCAAGAATATAATACATAAGATTATTATATAATGAATACAGTACCGGGAGTTGAGAAAAAATATTAAAAAGTAATTATGCAGCTTTTATTCGATAAGCTCCATTAAGTATTGAAATATTTCGTGTGTAATGAAGGATAAGACTGGTGGTCGAAAAACGAGGTGCGTTCAAGTTCTAAGGTCTCCTAATTTTTTTCTCAGGACTGGGAGCAGATAGAAACATGCGAATCAGCTTAAAAGACGTGAGTGTTCTTAGTGAATGCGTGACACAGATGGAAGCACCGTAAGGCGCACAGAACTCGTGTGGTTGCAACGGATTAAGAAGGTGTTTTCGATACTTCAAATGGCGTCGTTCTCATTCCAAGACCGCCGTGCTATCATCTAATTTCTTCATTCGCGTAGCGTGACACCTTCGACTTAGGGTTCATCAGTTGTGTGAAACACGTGGTGATGGTGTCATGGATGTGACAAATGGTGCGTTCGTTGGTGAGACAATTCAAAGAAGATCGAACGTCATGTGACAATAAACTGAAAGAGTGTCGGCCATGCACCAGCCGGACAGACAACAGGATTGCTCTGGTGGGATAAATGAAGCCGTCACATCTATGACACTATCCACATGTCTTACTCAACTGATCATTAATGTCGATAGGTATTACACCACACATGTAAAGAAACCGGATAAGAATCGCTGATCTTGTAATGAGAACGTCGCCATTTTAAGTATCGAAAATACTTTCTAGCTCTCACAGCAACGACTTGAGTTCTGTGCGCCGTGCGGTGTTGCCATCTATATCACGCATTCACAAATAGTACCCGCAATAGCATGTTTAACGCACAGAGTATATAGGGGAATATGGGGCAGGACGGGGAAGGGGGCAGAACGGGGTATAGCCTCTATCTTCCCAGCAAGTAGTGCAATCTACCGAATTTTTTTTTTTAGAACTTCATCAATTCATGTAAATATATCATGACACAACACTTACTGCCATTCCTTGCATCTGTTGTATGTTATTCGGTTGCTGCATCATATTGTATCATTCATTTGCAACTTTAAAGTGTTCTCTTGTCACACGTAAGTAGAAATGAGATTTATTTAGATAATCTATTTTAATGTCATATTATAGAGTGCTTACCTGGCTTTTAATTCCGAAACTTTCTTAAATTTCGTGCGTTATTTTTCCTGCCAATACCTCATAACTTAGAAATTGTCACTATGGGGCAAAACGGGGTGGGGCATAACAGGGCAGTACGTCCTGCCCCACGTCATATTTAATTAAATTTCACCTCCTGTAATGGGTTGTTCGTTCTGTTGTTTGTCAGAAGAAGGTTTGATTAGATGCGTATCATGTCTGAAATGGGCTCACAATTGTTGCGCAGGAGTAGACAGTGAAGACGAGGATGCCACGCACATTTGCGTATTTTGCGAATGACTTTTTCTCAAGTAAACTTGTAAAATGTTGTAGTATTCACACTTTCAGTATATAATTTTTGTCACTTTTGCCATTTAATTATTAAAAAAAATAGAGACCCCATTTTACCCCATACGTGGGGCAGAACGGAGTAAAACACACATTTCGAAAACTAATTTATTTTAAGGTTATAATGACCGGATTTCACTCGAAGTGCATATTTTTTTTACTTATTTACAGTGTAATAAAAGAATATATGTCATAAAACCCATACATTTACATTATTTGACACCAAATAAAAACATTCAAACATTAACTACCCCGTCCTGCCCCATGTTCCCCTACAATATGTTCTTTAAACGCGTTCAAGCAAATTAACTACCGGAACAAACAGGAATATCAGTGATAACATGGCAAAAG
Source organism: Periplaneta americana (assembly GCF_040183065.1). Taxonomy (NCBI): domain Eukaryota; kingdom Metazoa; phylum Arthropoda; class Insecta; order Blattodea; family Blattidae; genus Periplaneta; species Periplaneta americana. The sequence goes on from NC_091131.1 coordinate 78,338,211, forward strand.
AAAACAGAATTATTCCAAAATGCATTAAGGAGTTAGGTACAGCTTACAGCAGTAAAATGTTTGGAAATATTCAACATTTTTTTCCTCCATTACTGTATCTTGCACAATAATTAAAATTGGTCCTTCTGCTATATGAAAAAAAAAATATTCTCACGATTTAAGGAAAATTATTTATTTTTTTTTAATTCAAAATGGTGGCAGTTCACTGTGCAGTGATGAAGCATTTCCCTCATAACTCATAAACTTGTTAACTTTTTCATGTTCTCTCTCTTTTATTTTATTGCTGAAACTCATGTTTACAATATCATGCTCTTTCAACTACATTCCTTAATAAATAATATTTTTATTTTCTGTTAGAAGAAAATACTTATATTTGACCATTTTAAAATTAATTTATTTTTTATCAGACAATCTATCAAAGGTATGGAAGTGATCTTGCATCATATTGTAGATATCACATGCATACATACACACAAAAAATTTCATCACAGAATGTTGGGTAGTTTTTGAGTTATGTGGGAATTGCTTCATCACTGTGCAGTGAACCGAATTTTGAAAAAAAAAAAAAAATGTAAATATTTTTTTAATCGTAAAAATATTTTTTTGATATAGCAGAAGGACAGTGTTTTACACATACCAATTTTAATTATTGCACAAGATACAATAATGGAGGAAAAAAATGTTGAATATTTCCAAACATTTTACTGCTGTAAGCTGTACCTACGGTAACCCCTTAATGCATTTTGGAATAATTCTTTTTTCTTTTGTCATGTTATCAATGATATTCCTATTTGTTCCGGTAGTTAATTTGCTTGAACACGTTTAAAGAACATAATATTATATATACTCTGTGCGTTCAACATGCGATTGCGGGCACTGTTTGTGAATGCGTAATATAGATGGCAATACCGCATGGCGCACGGAACTCGAGTCGCTCCAGTGAGAGCTAGAAAGTGTTTTCGATACTTTAAATGGCGACGTTCTCATTAAAAGATCAGTGTTACTTATCCTATTTCTTTATATGCGTGGCGTAACACACTTAGGGGAGAGTTGGGTAGTGTCGGACATCGGGTAATATCGGACAGTGAGTTTACCCTACCAATTTTCATTATTGTACAAGATACAGTAATGCAGGAAAAAAAGTGGAATATTTCTAAAATGTTACTGCTGTAAGTTGTACCTAACCCCTTAAAGAGGAAAACCTGTGTAATTCTTTTAGATGGTCATTTAACGACACTGCATAAACTACTTGGTTATTTAGCGTCGTTAGAATTGATGATATCGAGATGGTATTTCACAAGATAAGACTGAGGATTCGCCATAGATTACCTGACACACGACATTTGCCTTACAGTTGGTGAAAACCTAGGAAAAAACCCAACCAGGTAATCAGCCCAAACGGGAATCGAACCCACGCCCGAGCGCAACTCCGGATCAGAATGCAAACTCCTCTACGGACTGAGTCCACATCTGTGTAGTAACGGTTAGCGCGTCTAGCCTCGAAACCAGGTGGTCCGGTTTCGATTCCCGGTCGTGAAAAGTTGCCTGGTTGAGGTTTTTTCCGGAGTTTTCCCTCAACCCAATATGAGCAAATGCTGGGTAACTTTCGATGTCTGACCCCGGACTCATTTCACCGGCATTACCACCTTCATCTCATTCAGACGCTAAATAACCTAAGCTGTTGATAAAACGTCGTAAAATAACTTACTAAAATAAAAAAAAATCTACCGACTGATCCGAAAGCATGTGTCATTAGCTTGACGCGGATTTTTAATATTTTGGTAGGTGTGTTATTAATATGGATAAAATGGAGAGACATGTTACGAAATACCTTCCTTCCATTAAGAGTGTCGGCGCATTGTTTCACGTGGCGTAGTTAGCTGTGAACAAAGAGGCGCAGAGCGTGGCTTGCACAGGAGGGGCGGAGTGACCCAGCTGTCTGCTGTACCGTGTTGCATTAGTTGCTTTTAACCGCAGCTCCTTATGATAATGGCAACAAGCCCTGACGAATGCGATGTCGCACATCCACGTTACACCGTGTAAGCGCGCCCCCGGCTTGTAATGACGTCGCTCAAGTGAGGAGTCCATCATGTCACTCCTACAGGAAACTCATTGTCGGCCGTGGTATAGGAACAACTTTACCTTACTAGCAGACAACAGCGGTCACGGGCTCGACGCTAGCTTACAGTGTATCTTGTTCGTTGTCTAAGTTTAGTCCAATTTTGACATAATAAGGATTCTCAATCCAAGTCACGGAAAAAACCTGTGTCAAGTTTCCGTCAGCTTTTTCCTCTAAAATGTGCTATTGTTTCAAGAAGTACTGCGACATGTTCATCAAAAGTCACCATACATAGGAAGGTATATGGACGGAGGGATGGATGGACAGAAACACAGAGACATAGATTAGATGCAGAGGTAGGTAGACGTAGACAGGCACACGGATAGACAGAAAGAGAGACTCTGAAGGGGATTTTTATCTTATCAGTATATATTATTTCATATTTTTACAGCAGACGAACGGACACCTAAATGTGTGTATGCACATATGTATGTATGTATGTATGTATGTATGTATGTATGTATGTATGTATGTATGTATGTATGTATGTATGTATGTATGTATGTATGTATGTATGTATATATTATGTAGGCCTATGTCTGTACGAGTCGCATCCAGAAAGTAACTTTCCCGATTTTTTCCCCTTAAAAGTAAACGTAATTAGCCGTGTCAATTGTGCATGCGTAAACAGATCTATGACGCATCAATCATATGCCAGCCGGAGAGGTCCCGCCTGGTGCCAGTAGCGTGGCAGCAGTAGTCCGAAATGAAAGCTCTTATTCCTTCTCCCGCCGCCTGCGAGGTTCGGTCGGTGATAAAGTTCTTTAATGCACAAAGCATTGCGCCAATTGAAATTCATCGACAGCTCTGTCAGGTCTATGGGCCGAACATCATGAGTAAGCAGATGGTGAGTCGCTGGTGTAGGCAGTTTTTCCGAAGGTCGTCAAAGTGTCCATGATGAAGAGTGCAGTGGGCGACCGTCCCTCATCAATGATGATCGTGTTGAGCTGGTGCGGCAGTACATCATGGAGAACCGTCGCTTCACGATTAAGGAGCTGAGCAGCCATTTTCCGTAGATATCTCGGTCCTTGTTGCATGAGATTGCCACTAAGCACCTGCTGTTCAAAAAAGTGTGTGCCAGGTGGGTGCCGAAAAACCTGACACCCGAACACAAAATGCAACGTTTAGGAGCAGTACTGACATTTCTGCAACGGTATCACGATGACGGCGACGAGTTCCTCGACAGGATCGTCACGGGCGATAAGACTTGGATGTCGCACTTCACTCCGGAAACCAAGCAGCAGGCAAAGCATTGGCGGCATAGTGGATCTCCGGTCAGGACGAAATTCAAACAGACGCTGTCGGTACGGAAAGTGATGTGCACGGTGTTCTGGGACAGGAAGGGCATTCTGCTCATTGACTTCCTTCCAAGAGGTGAAAGAGTGAACGCTGACTGTTACTGTGAAACACTGCGAAAATTGCGACGTGCCATTCAAAACAAGAGGCGTGGAAAGCTTACTGCAGGTGTTGTGCTCCTCCATGACAATGCTCCTCCACATACGGCTCGGCGCACTGCAGCTGTTTTGAAGGAATTTGTCTGGGAGTTGTTTCATCAACCACCCTACAGTCCTGATCTTGCTCCCAGCGATTTTCACGTTTTCTTGCACCTCAAGAAATTCCTGCTCTCCGGTAAGCATTTTGGAAACGACGAAGAGCTGAAGACGTCTGTCACAAGCTGGTTCCATTCACAGGCGGCAGAGTTCTACGACAGAGGGATACAAAGTTGATCCCACGATACGATAAGTGTCTCAATTCTGATGGTGGCTATGTTGAAAAATAGCTGAAACATTGCTGTGCCTGTTGCCAATAAATGTTTTCCTAAAAGTGTGTGTTCTTTTTTTTTAAATAGGGACAGTACTTTCTGGATGCGCCTCGTATATGTTATGCAGGCCTATATATGTCTGTGAGTTTATCTGTATGCATGCATGTACGTATAGATTTACAGATGCATATCCTGTATAGAATTGCAGGCAGACAAGACAAGACAAGACAAGACAAGACAAGACAAGACTAGACTAGGACAGATGGACGGACGGCCGTAGGGACAGACAGACACAGATAGATAGATAGATAGATAGATAGATAGATAGATAGATAGATAGATAGATAGATAGATAGATAGATAGATAGATAGATAGATAGATAGATAGATAGATAGATAGATAGATAGATAGATAGATAGATAGATAGATAGGTAGATAGGTAGATAGGTAGATAGGTAGATAGATAGATAGATAGATAGATAGATAGATAGGTAGATAGGTAGATAGGTAGATAGATAGATAGATAGATAGATAGATAGATAGATAGATAGATAGATAGATAGATAGATAGATAGATAGATAGATAGATAGATAGATAGATAGATAGATAGATAGATAGATAGATAGATAGATAGATAGATAGATAGATAGATAGATAGGCAGGTAGGCAGGTAGGCAGATAGACAGACAGACAGACAGACAGACAGACAGACAGACAGACAGACAGACAGACAGACAGACAGACAGACAGATAGATAGATAGATAGATAGATAGATAGATAGATAGATAGATAGATAGATAGATAGATAGATAGATAGATAGATAGATAGATAGATAGATAGATAGATAGATAGATAGATAGATAGATAGATAGATAGATAGATAGATAGATAGATATTGTATAAAATTGCCATACTGCTCAGGTTATGAAATAATATTTTCAATTAGAATAAAATTCTTGTCTCAAATTTTTTTGTGTTATTTTTCACAACTTTTTTGGTCTAATAATGAATATGTTTCTATATTAGTAAAATTTCCCTTTATAGTATTTTTAACCACACAAAACTAAATATATCTAAAGTAATTAGTTAAGTTGAATAAAATAAAAGAGGCCGTCAGTTTAATATCGTAATGGCCCTCCATTCAACGGAAACATCAAATGAACTGATATAGCAATAAATAATAGAATTGAAGTGATTGAAATTCATATCATGAGTATTGATAACGCACTCCGAAATACTTTCACGAAGTGGCTACATATGTATAACCTTCAGTGCAAGAGAGAAATTTTTTTTTTTTTTTTATATTAGCTCACAAAATAAAAGCATGAAATGGTAACGAAATAAACTTCAGAAATAAGTGACAATAATGTTTAAAACAGTAAAGCATGTACTTTGAAAATTTTTACATCATCATCATAGTTGTCAATTAGTTTTCAAGTTCTGCAACATTAGGTATGTTATATCCAATCTCTTCTGGAGATTTTATATCGCTATTAGGCCTATATGTCCAAATGCAGCGGAATTTGATTTATGTCATATGCATGAAACAAAATGTATGTGTGTATGTGTGTGTGTATGCACAGGAGTTTTTGAAAAGTACAGTATAAATGGAATGATTAATAATTTTAAGTGGTATCTTGTGGATTTCATATCATCCGTAAGCGCATGATGTGATGTACTGTTAATTATTTTATTTTATGCCATCCTAGCATTATAAAGAAAATCGCGCGTAATTGGGTTATTATAGCACGCGTGCCTATTAAAGCAATGACGTATTTGCTATGACGTAATACCGGAACGCTTGCTATCTTGGTTATCGCTTCTGCGCGCGACGTAACAAGAAATGAAATGCAGGACAGAAGGTAACGTAGTATTTATTTCCAACCTTTAACATTTTTGTATCACTTTTGTAATATCACATAAAACAGTTCTGTTGTTCATAGAAACTATATTAACAAAATAAAGGAACATTTGTAACATGCCCTGCAAGATCATCCATTACTCTTTACTCAATTTCAATGCCAGGCGCTATGAATCGATACGAACATATGAAGATAATTTGTCAGCTACGGATCCCGAATAGAATTTCCTTCATAATTTCTTTCCTACAATTTATAATGCTAAGATGCCATAAAGTGTTGTATCCAACTCGTAGATAATCTTATTATGATATTCGTGAAAAAAAAATACACACATATTTAATCAGTTCATTTAAAAAGGAGAAAAATAAAAATTTAATATCCATTTTTAGAATTAGGAATATTCATAAGAAACAGGATAAAATACAAGCACTAGAAAGGAAAATGCTACGAAAAATAACTTACTTACAATGGCACCTAAAAAACCTGGAGATTCAATGCCACCCCCATAAAAGCCCACCATCGGTCCCTATCCTGAGTAAGATTAATCCAGTCTCTACCATCATATCCCATCTCCCTCAAACCAAGTTTAATATTATCCTTCCATCTACGTCTCGGCCTCCCCAAAGGTCTTTTTCCCTCACGTCTTTCAACTAACACTCTGTATGCATTTCTGGATTTGACCATACGTGCTACATGCCTTGAAGCTGTAGTCGGGTGGTCCAGTGATAGGAAGATATTTTTCTTTGATATAAGTCATAGTATAGCTTCATCTTAGATATTTCTCTATTTCTTTGAGGTGTTTAACCTACGCGTCGGGGATCAGCGAAGCGTGTAATAGGCACTTTGTTCACGCAGTCTGGCAGGCGCCTATCGCATTTAAAACCAGTAGACGTGAGGTAGGATATTGAAATTTAGCATAGCATAGGCTTCAGAAGCGGGGGTTTTTCCTTGTCAAGGAACGCGCTTGTAGCGTTGTTTGAAGCTAGCAAACAATAGTAGCGTCTGGTGAGCGCGTCACCATGGCAGTATTTAAAAGGGCGGTGAGCCGATCGCGTCCTCACTTATACAGTCTACGGCCTGTGAGCCGATCGCGTGTTTACGCAGAATATTACCGGCCTGTGAGCCGATCGCGTGTGTACTCATAATATTACCGGCACTTGTGCCGATCGCGTGATCATACAATTCTCGGCTTTCTAGCCGATCGCGTATGTCGTAAGTTCTCGGCATTTTGAGCCGATCGAGTTTCTGATATAGTTCACGGCCATTAAGCCGATCGAAGTGATAGAGTGGAGATTTCGCACTTTTTAGTTTGTGATTTACTCAAAAAGTGGTAGCAGTGATTTTAAACTGGCGTTAGACGAGATAATTACGTTGCCGAGATCACACGGAAGACAACAGCCAGTATTCCGTCGCTTGGACTCAAGTAAGGGACGTGATCCGAATAAACATACTTAGTGGAACTTTACTCCTTGGTTTCTTTTCGTGTGAATGACAAACATCACATTATATCCTACACCCACAAAACCACAAGGTCCCTGAGAAGAGATCACCTCTACCGGGGGACAACATCCTTCACCGACGTCCAACTGAGCAAACCGACTTCTACTCTGTCGGCGACGCGGCAGAGGAAGGAGAGGGCAACCATCACAAAACGGCGCAACCAACTCGTGGCACCAGGAAACCGTCGCAGCCTTGTCCATCTCAAGCGTCTGGATTTAATGTTCCTAATTAATTTAAGTGAAGAATACAATGCGTGCAGTTCTGCGTTGTGCAACTTTCTCCATTCTCCTGTAACTTCATCCCTCTTAGCCCCAAATATTTTCCTAAGCACCTTATTCTCGAACTCCCTAACCGTGTACTCGCGTAGCTCAGTCGGCTGAGGCGCTTAGCTTCTGATCCGAATTTGCATTCGGACATGGGTTCGATTCTCGCTTGGCATGATTATCTGGTTGGATTTTTTTCGAGGTTTTCCCAACCATACGGCAAATGTCAAGTAATATGTGGTGAATCCTCGGACTCATCTCAATAAATACCATCTCAGTCGACACTAAATAACCTAGTAGTTGATACAGCGTCGTTAAATATCCAAATAAAAGAGCACCCACAATCTCTGTTTCTCTCCCAAAGCGGGAGTCCAAGTTTGACCACCGTACAGAATAACCATTAAGTACTAATAACTATTTTGTAAATTTTAACTTCCAGGTTTTTTAAAACAGACCGAATGATATAAGCTTATCAACCGAATAATAGTAAACATTTCTCAATTACTTATTCTGCGTTTAATTTCCTCTCAAATTTATATGCTACGAATAAAGACATGACACAAAATTAAAAAACGAGAGCAAAAATTAAAATGTTACATGTTCTAGGAGAATCACTAAGATAGATGGTCAGAAGACAGAGCCGTGCGTGGTTCTCTGTTCACGTGTAGCGCACCATTTGAAGCTCGTTCAAGAGCCTTCTTCGCCTCTTCTGCCTACTCTCCTGCCCACAGACTTCTTAGAATGCGGAGCACATGTTTCATTATTTTCCCCTACGGACCTTCTCACCTAAAACTTTTATACTGTGGGCACCCTACAAAAGTAGTGACTTTTATACCGAGAGAATTTTCTTTGTTTCTACAGTTTATTTAACACACTTCTTCTTTAATCGTTGGATTTGTCTTGCAGAATATATGTATGAACGTAACATACAACTACCATATAATATTTAGTTCAGGCACCTCTTTCACCACTGTGACTCTGTGGAAAGCGAACGCGCTTTCCAATCCAGAGGTCTGCAGATCGATTCCCGTCGTGGGCGGAGATTTAACTCCATTACACTAGACTGAGTGTTTGTCACTTGACCTATGTTGATCCCACGGCCAGAGAGGCCCCCAATGTGAATAACGTCTAGTGTTAATCAAATTGATCAAGTGAAAGTCGCCATTCCTACGCCACAGTGGTTTGCAAGACGGCGTAATTTAGGAGTTTAAACAAGGGTAGAAGAAAAAATGTATCTTTCACCCATAAATGAAAGGAAGTTTGCGATGACCTGCTATCTGCATTTGAAACAGCGTTGTTACATCCATATAGACAATTTTTATATTCGTGAATCGTGTTCCGCTTTTTACAATCAATTAATTGAAAGTGTTAAATGGTGTGGATATAAAGTAACAAATAGATGGTGTGTATTTTCATAATACTGTACAAACCAATAACAGGAGAACCACAGCACTTTTTAAATATCTGTTATGTTGAAGTAAAGCTGAAACTTCAGTTTCGAATATGAATAGATTTGGACAATACTCTTTAATCAAAGATTATGAATACAGAATCGTCCCATCACTTACAGGCATTTGATATGTAAGATCTATAACAGGAGAGGTAAACCTAACAATAAAGATTGAGGTTTTTCCGGGGTTTTCCCTCAACCCAATATGAGCAAATGCTGGGTAACTTTCGGTGTTGGACCCCGGACTCATTTGACCGGCATTATCACCTCCATCTCATTCAGACGCTAAATAACCTAAGATGTTGATAAAGCGTCGTAAAATAACCTACTAAAACAATAAAAAATGAAATTAAACATAGAAAAACACAAAAGAAAAGGGATATTATTACAAAATTACTATTTCAACAACAGGCATTAAACCTTGGAATTAAATTTTGCAAAATCATATCTTTTTCTGAAGATAAAATGATAAGAGTTTTCAGCTACAAAATTATTATCAGAGCCCGCTTCCATATCAGGTAAGGAAATGGTTCTTTCCCCCTCAAGTCTTAGTTTTTCTGAATCTACGCATGCGAGGTGCGAGGCCAGATTGTATGTTAGTGCATCTCACTTCATTGACGGTGTTGCCAAGTTTTCCATCTCAGAAAGCATATAGTACAAAAATTCCTTTGAATTCAAAGAAAGTGCAAGATGTTGCTAAAATCATTCGCTATATACCTGTTGTTTAACAGTGCTTTAATCATAACATTATTCATTGCCGTAAGTACCAATATCATTCACATCAGGTTTGCAGAGCTGGGCACCAATTGTAGCGTTGCGTCACTCATCGAAATTCGTCACTCAACCCCTCCTTTGATTCCCGCGTCATTGAGGGGACAGGATTTGTATTCAGTGCCTGTGTCTGTGATTGCGTACGGGTCACAATGACGTCATTGAACGCCGGTGGATTGTGGACGGGGAACCAACGCTTGCTTCATGCTTTCTATCCCTCTCTCGCCAGTTCTGTATCCCTGATTCAGATGCTGAAAGTGTGTAATCATAGTAGAACTGCAAATTAATCGTGCACAATAAAGGGAGAATACTGGTCTAAAATATTGGTATAATTAATTATAGCTGCCATTTTTTTTTTTTTTTTTTTTTTTTGTAAATTGTGGACGGAACATAAATCTCGTTCATTCTCCTTGGCGGGAATCGAACCACGGAATGCTTGGCTGGGAAGCGTATGCGCTATCCACAGAGCCAAGGCAACGAAATTTTATCCAATTACGGTCAAGAAAACCATAAAATCTTTCTTTCGAAGTTATACAAACATTTCCATCTTTCTCTTTGTCAGTTTCCAAGTTCCAGAACTATAACAAAGAATAATGGCCTCACAATCGTTTCACAGATTCTGAATTTATTTTTCCCACAGAGAATTCTGTCTTTAAGTGTATATATATGTACCATAGAATAATGTTCTATTAGCTAACAAGATTCTTGTATTGACCTCTACCATTCTCTACTGTACTAAATTGGAGAGTTTTTTATTTATTTTGCTTATTACATTCGATTTAATAGAAACATGTATTTATTTTTAATATTACGTATAATTATAACAATTTAAATAATATGAGCTTTATAATAACGTAATAAACTTAAAACGAAATACCAATTAGCATTTGAATTGAATTAGGAGTATATTACTTAAACTGTTATCTCGGGTCGTAATAAGTGCGGCCAATTACTTCTAAAAATTATTACGTTAGTTCTGAGAAATTCAATCCCACGCATCTACTTGTTAACCCAGTTCCATTCACTCCCAAAAGTTTTAATAACCTTCTATAATTCTTCAAAACTTCGAGACGACTATAGGAATCGGTAATTGTATTTTCCTAATTCGAGTATCACAGACATGTACAATATTCATCTAAAGCAAGAGATCTCCCACATCTCGACTTATTTTATTTACATCTTCCGTCGTCCGTATTCTTGTGAGTTTCTATCGCATGCAGAAGCAGACTTTTGGGAATTCCGCAGTGTGCTGGAACTTAACATCCCAACGTTTCTGAACAGCTTACACGTTCCATTTTCCAACGAAATTGGTACGACAAAAAGACTTGACGATAAATAGGAGGATAGTTTGGCCGGCACTGTGGATCGGGTCCGGCATAGCTCAGATGGTAAGAGTACTCAGCGCGTCAAGCTGAGGGTCCTGGGTTCGATTCCCGGTGCCGCAACGAATTTTTCGCCATTAATAAGGGAAATAAATCGGCGGTGAATTAGGCCTACAGTCTCGTACAAATAATACGCCTGTAGAAGGTAGCAAGAAAATGTTATGTTGATAGCATGAGTAGTGAAATAATAGGGCCCGTCCGAGCGGCCTGTGTGCGAGGACAGTCTCAATCCATGCCTTTCTCTAAAGGGGGAATAATAGTATGAAAGAGGCATCTTACGTCACTTATGCAGGGACAGTTCACTAATGCATCCCTCCACACGCACTCACTCCAAGTAGAACAGGCAGAGTACGTACGTAACTGGAAATCAGCATGTCCGTTTCCAAACCGTTAAACGTAAAGAGTACAGTAAATTGAATATTTTTAGAAGAATGAGAAGAGAAATTATTCTTTTGTTGTGCACAGGAAGAAACTGTAACATGTTTGTTATGTTCTAAACTAATTAAAGGGTTTCATATTATACCACCATAAAGAGGCATTAGGCTATACAAAACTCCATTGTCACGTGTATTTTCCATAATGTTAATACTGATTAAGAAAAAAGCGTTGCCGAATATCATTTTATGATATTAAAAAAATTTGAATCTTTGCCAAGAAGCCTAAATAAGGGAAAATTTCTCAGATTTAAAAATTTCCTGAAAATTCACTACAATTCAAAATATTCACTCCTTAGGTCATTTTGTGCTAGGTTTATTTCAATATTCGGCTCCTCATATTATATATATATATATATATATATATATATATATATATATATATATATGCCTGTGTGTGTGTGTGAGCGATTTATTTCAAAAATGAAACACGTTAAATGTAAAGCGTGATCCCGATTGACGGATGATGGAGAACCGGATTTCACTTCACTAATTAAACCATCGGAATAGACTGATCAGTAATATTAAATCCACCAGAAGGATGCCAAGATATCATAATTAAAGCTCGGTTACTTATCCAGGTCCAGCACCGTGGCGTCGTGGTCTAAGGCATTTTGTCTAGGACTCGCGTTACGAAATGCGCACTGGTTCGAATCCTTATGGGGGAAGAAATTTTCTCATGAAATTTCGGCCAGTGTATTGGACCGGTGCCCACCCAGAATCATGATGCACTTGGGGAGCTACGATATGTAGCGAAATCCGGTTACGCAAACCAGTTATAACGGCTGGGGGGCTCATCATGCTAACCACACGATACGTCAATTCTGGTTGGATGATCGTCCACCTCTGCTTCGGCATGTGTCCTTGAAGCCAACAGCCGGCTGGTCGGTCTTGGCCCCTTCATGGGCTGTAGCGCCACGGGTTATTATTTACTTATCCAGACAATACGGGCGAGGTTCAGTTCTCTCCTGTCCCCAGCCTACTGCTTTCTACTACCCCTCGTCTTGCAAGGAGGACTGCTTTTTATGTGACGTCAGCTATGTTGACGTTCTGGCGACCCTTGCCCTTGAGAATATGGCAATACAGTAGGTGAAGTGGAAATGGAACAGCAGGGAGACAAAGAAACGTTGGAGAGATCAGTTGAACCTAAATAAGGATCAGACCAGTAGGAGTAGACCTATTCCTTGAAGTTTTTCATGATAATGATGATGATGATGATGATGGTGATGATGACGATGATGACGATGAGATTTATGATGATGTACTAAAACAACTTACATGAGTTAATGTATAACTATGAAGCTCGTTGGAAGTAAGGTATACGTTTAAAGAAACAGAGCAAAGGAAAGAAGTGGAAGACCTTTAACCTGGAGTCAGGTGTGTTTGTGTGTGTATGTGAGGCATTCAATTAAAAGTGTAACATCAGAACAAATTGCAGCTCAAAGATGTCTACGCCCTTTACATTTGAGAAGACAAGGTCGAGTTCTAATAATGTCGGGAGACGTTGAATGACAGAGTAAACGGAGAAGTGTGAAAGAAGCGTCGCGTCGAGTCGCGTCGGGAGATGGGATAACCCATGCGAGGTCGCCTCGATTGAAGTTGTGAAGAACGGACGAGCTGGCAGGCGACTTTAATTAGCAAGTAACGCATTGCAGGTAGCTGCGTAGAGTTCCGCATCGCGGACTCCTTCTTTTGCCAGAATCAGAGCTAACGTCAGTTTTTTCTTTAGAACTCGACACCGAAATATTTCCATGCTGAGTATTACAGCTCCAGCTTTCCGACTAGGGTTATGTATGTCATGTGAAGTTTAAAGAACCTAATTCAACATTATCATCATAATCGTCATCGTCATCGTCGTCGTCGTCATCATCATCATCATCATCATCATCATCATCATCATCATCATCATCAACAACAACAACAAGAATCAGAACTCTAAGACCCAAAATATACCATCATGCAAAAAATACTGTACATGCTCTGCTCGTTTTCTAATAAGCATTTACAACTATCAGCCATCTGCTAAACTTGTAGGAATTGTACTGGATCCCAAATTATCTTGGGCCCCACATATTGATTATGTTTGTACTAAACTCTGAAGAGTTTATTAAGCAAATTGAAATCACTGGTGTCTGAAATATATGTAAGAAGTGCTTATTTTGCCTTCTTCAATAGTATAATAACCTATGGCAGCGTTTCTCAAACGCGGCCCACCTGTGGTCCTCGAGTTCTACCCTTGTGGTCCTTCAAAAAAATAGAAGAAAAAATTCAAACCAATTGCGTATCACACTACAGCTGAAAATCCCAGAGTTTGGAAATTACACATGGAAATCGCCTTTCATTTTTTCTCCCAGTACTAATGTTTTATGAAATTTCTTACCCTACCCGTCTACCCACTTCCCACTCTACTCTCAGCAACAAAAGAGGAATTTAAAGCACTATGAACGTGGAGTTCCTTGCCATCTTTTCTCTGCGTATCTGGCGCCGAACCTCCAACCCATTCAGGGACCACCCGAATTCATAACAGAGGACCAAAGTACCGAACCTTTTCATGTATTTATGACTTTATTAATAGTTTTGCCGACACCCAGTCTGGACATTGAAATGGACACATACTGTATGTCGTACACCAATAATAGAACGTGTCAAATTGCATCTTTACTTGTTAAAAATCGGGCATGTTTCTGCATTAATTTTTGTTTTTCCAGATGACGATATAATAAATTTTAGACTCCGGCTATTTTAAAATCCGACATATTTACTTTTTGCACTTGCGTGTTTCGTCTCTAAGAACCGTTTCAATTTCCAGGGTTTCATACACTCGCTTGAGAGCACTTCGTAACAAACAACAATGCACCGAGGTTTTGGTTCACTCTAATTGCCACACCAAGTAAATCCAAATAACTTTTGTCATATTTACGAAAGTATTTTTCCTTTGAATAGCTACCATTAGGAGTAGATATTTCTTTCATGGCACTATAATACTGATATAAATATATTTATTCACACACAACTTCTAAACTATTAGCACTGCATAAATGAAGCGTATCATCATGTTCCTTTCTTTTCAAAGATCCGGATCGAAGCCAGTTTTTCATTATTTATAATGGCCACTATTTAACAGAGACATGGACAACTACTAGCGTGTACCACATAAGAAGATTTCGAACAACTAACTACTAAAAGACCAGCGATGAAACAACAATGCACAGAATTTGTTATAAGTTACTTGTGATTGGCTACAAAAATATAATTAGAAAAGTATTATAATTAATTAATTATATTTTAAAATATAAGTATATTGGTATTAAAATATGCTACAAAAATGATACATTTTCTTTCGAACGGAACAAGAGTAAGATGGTCCGCGGAACTTTTCTGACTTAATAAAGTGGTCCCCACTTCAAAAAAGTTTGATAAACGCTGACCTATGGTATTTCTGTATGGGGAAATAGTTCAAGTGCATCTAATATTCTCCTTCTACAAAAAAGTCTTACGTATTTTAACAGGTTCTGCTTATGATGCGCACTGTAAGCCATTATTCATAAATGAGGCTATCCTGACTGTTATTAATCTTTACATCTTCACCTCTTTGCTGAAGGTAAAGAAAAATTTAGCAAATTATTATCATAGATCTGATCATCATAATTATAATACAAGATACAATTTTTGCTTGACTGAATCTAATGTTGGACTGCAAACAACTAAAAAACAATTTATGTCCACGGCAGTATCTATGTTCAATACTTACTTACTTACTTACAAATGGCTTTTAAGGAACCCGAAGGTTCATTGCCGCCCTCACATAAGCCCGCCATCGGTCCCTATCCTGTGCAAGATTAAGCCAGTCTCTATCATCATACCCCACCTCCCTCAAATCCATTTTAATATTATCCTCCCATCTACGTCTCGGCCTCCCTAAAGGTCTTTTTCCCTCCGGTCTCCCAACTAATGTTCAATAGATTACATAAGTCTGCACACACTGTTAACTATAACACATTTAAGAATGTTTTAAAACGCTGGATGATTAATCATCCCTTTTATAGTATTAGTGAATAATCTGAGTCCTCTGTTAATAACTTATGTTTCTAATATATCTTATTCACTCTGTTTTGTTTCATTATGACGATGTCCATAGTATTTGTATAATACTCATGAATTTAATAAAATCTAATCTAATATAATCTCAACCTCGTATCGTAATATACTATAACGTTTTGACGAGGAGCTATTTTACCACATATCGTATATACATCCTAAAAATTGGGGATAAACCCCCTAAAATATGTAGGCCTAAATAAAACTATAACAAAGAACCTGAAATTTCTCAAAATCCTCTTACAAAAATAAAATGAACGACCGCCACGGTTTTCTAGTGGCTAGAGGCCTGGACTTATAATAGTATGGACCCGGGTTCGATCCTCAGTGTACCCCCAATTTATAGCTTGTGTTGGACAAGCCCGTGGTCCAGGTAATACAGGGGTTTTCTCCGGGAGCTCCGGTTCCTCTGTGGCATCCCAAAAAATCTCCATCATCATCATCACCATCATCATCATCATTATTATCATCATCTCAATACGAATGTAGTGTAGACCAACCTCCTACTGCGCACTCTGGGCAACTACTATGTCGCTAAATTGGTTTACATAACTGGCTTCATGTAGGTGAATGATGAAATATGAAGTAATCTGTTTTGCGTTCCATTCATGACACAGAATTACTCGTTCAACTAAAAGTCATAAAACTATAGAACAAATCTCAAACGTTACATATCTATTATTGTGATGTACGGAAGTACATATTGTAAATTTATTTCAACTCAACAACAATGTAATTTTATTATCTCAAAAATTTAATTTCACTCCCGTCAACAATGGGATTTGCTCTCCGCACAGCAACACAGCGTTCGTTATTGCACTCCACAAACACCAATGACAATTTACTTGGACTGTTAACAACAATGAACTGTAAATCTTAACTAATATTCACAAAGCACTATTTACAACACACAACTGTCAGTTCTCAGTTCACAGCTCGTCTGTCTTGGCTAGTTCTTCTAGCTCAGTCACTCGCGTTCACAGAATCTCGAACCCCAGACCTTCAGAGACAGTCCACTGTACTCGAACTCAGGTCCCTCCAACTTCGGTCCACTGCACTCGAACTCAGGCCTTCGGATGCTGACACAGTTGCGGACGCACACTCAAGTCGAACTCCGGTACACAAGACTGGCTGGCTTGCTCTGTTCACAACGCTAGCTTACTGACTGGCTGAATAAACTGAAACTGCTCAAGTTCGCTCGCGTTTCTTCTTTTATAGCTAAACCATAGTTACGAGAAATTTCTACGGGTGTCCAGAGATAGCTCTCTCGAATTATCTGGATATCTCCACTTCGACGGACTCCTCTGGACGATTCGGGAGGGTCTGTCCCCCCTTCACTCCGCAAGTAGCAGCTGCGCGCGCAACCTCCCCTCGCGCGTCGCAGTAGTACACCCCCTCTGCCCTTCAGCATCCAGATGCTCCCCGAACCAGCGTTTCGTCTGCCGCGCGCCCTGTCGGACGCGTGTTCGAACCCCGTTGCAGCTGTCACATTATGATATTTCCGTTCAGGACTTCTGCTTTACCATCTGCTGAAGGAAGCGTGGAGCGGAGACAAATTCTCTCCGGCACCGAGACTCGATCCCGGGTTTTCAGCTCTACGTGCTGACGCTTTATCCACTAAGCCACACCGGAGAGAATTTTTCTCCGCTCCACCCATCCTTCATCATATGGTAACGCAGAATTCCTGCACGGAAATATCATATGTTCTTCGGTACATCACAATAATATTAAATGCTTAAAATAATCACTTAGTGATTTAAGACGGCGTTCATTCCGTCGGATCCCGGCCACTTAGTCACTCGTAATGAGTGCACCTCTGCACATTGTGTGTTGGACACTCTGCCACTGTCACACATCTGTGACATAGTGCACGAGGGTTGGCCACTAAAGGGAAACTAAGAGGTGGAATTTAAAATGAGAGGATTCAATCCGGCATCGGAACTGGAATCCGGTGTGCCTTAGTGGATAAAGCGTCAGCACGTAGAGCTGAAAAGCGGGGTTCGAATCCCGGTGCCGGAGAGAATTTTTCTCCGCTCCACCCATCCTTCATCATATTTACATATCTAGGTTACGAATTTATTGCAAGATTTTAGAAACAAAAAAGACTTTTATACAAAATTATCATATTTCAACAAGTGTTCGGCACAAGTCATAGAAAATTAAAACGAAAAACAAGGAAAGAAACAGGAATAAAATTCTATAAAACAAAAACTGTTCCTTTACTTCTGTATTGTAGTTACGTTTGGGTGTGCAATAAGAATATTAATAGTAGAATTCAGAGTGCAGAAATTACCTTATTGAGAAGGACTAATGGCTGTACGAACTGGATCACATACGAAATGAAGATATCATAAATTAATTACAGATATATTCCATACATGATAAGATCCAACTGGAAATAATTGGAAAAAAACACCTATATCGTATGGACCAAATAAGACTTCCAAAATTAGCATACCAATACAGATCACCAGGACATCGAGACATAGAAAGAACTAGAAAAATTTGGAAAGATATGCTGTGAATACGGAACAGGTGTTTCGTTTGCCCTTAACCGTGTAGTGAAGAAGAAAAAGAAAAAGAAGAAGAAGAAGAAGAAGAAGAAGAAGAAAAGTTAAAAGTCCCTTTCTCTCTTATACCGAATTTTGCACACCTCTACTCCCTCTTACTTATCTGTCCGATTCCACAGCCTTTCTCGGTATCATAACTTAAATACTCGGTCACAATATGATAACACGGTAGAAATACAACTCCACACATCATCTCTTTATTCTTCATCTTTCACTTTTGCTACTTCTCGTCACTGGAATTCTCTGCCGCCTGAAGTCAAGGGCTGCCGAACTTTAATTTCTTTTAAATGGAAATTAGAAAAATATCTTATGATGAGTTGCCAGGCCTAACGCGTTGCAAATATTTCATGCAATGTGTTCAACTGTATATTTTGTTGTGTCTTATGTTTATTGTGTAATCATGTAAATCGTGTTTATTTATCACTTAACACCAGTATGTATCCCACTGTGTTGCTTTTTTATTATTAATCTATTTTTTTTATTGTGTAAATGTTATTCAATTGTCGGTTTCTGGTTTAATTATGTGAATCCTACTTACTTACTTGTAATCTAATACTAATATGTATACTAATGTGTTTATTTTTATTTTTACTGGTGTACATTTTTTATTGAATTATCGGCTTCTGTTTTTATGTGATTCGTATTTGATTCTAACAACATTAATATGTATTCCACTATGTTCACTTTTATTTTATGAGGTAAATTTTATGTAACTACCTCTTTTGATCTCATTATGTACCTAAATTGTATCAGTATGTAATTACTTAATTCCGATCCAATTGTATGTTCAACTATGTAAACAAGTTTTAATACTGGTTGTGTGTAAGAGAAGGCCTTACGGTCTTAACTCTGCCAGGTTAAATACAGCCATTATTATTATTATTATTATTATTATTATTATTATTATTATTATTATTATTATTATATCGTCGCTTAAGAACCAATACCGCGTAACTGACATTTTTGGTCAAAACTGTTTTTTTTTGCACAGATGGTACCTCCACTGTCATCTGCATGCATTGACAAGCGCGGGAATTTGATTGCATGAATGGCCTGCGTGCGAAGGAGGGGGGTACAATACCGCGTATCTGAAGTCACGAGAAGTCTGTAGGAAATACCGCGTATCTGACAACAGATATTATGTCTATTCCCTGCGCGCCCTCAGTACGGAAGCTGGTTCTCGTTACTGCCTTGTAAAATTGTATGAACAGTGTGTAATATTCTGAGGAGATTAAAGAAGTGTTCAGTTTCAATTATTTAAAAGGTAAATATAATAGAATTATTTAACTAATGTCAAATGAATGTTAGTTGAGCTGAATTGCCGCAGAATCTCCAAGTTCATTCACTGAAATATAGTACATTTAATATTTTATTATTATATAGGCCTACAGATACAAGAAAAGAAATGGACAATGAATCAGACGATAGTCAGTTTAGCGAGAACGAAATCCTATCTGTGGTATGTTCTGCATTCAAGACGGGAGAAACTTCTGTGAACATTAACAAAGGTATGGCATAAGAAGTATCACAGTTATTAAACGTTTATTTTTCTTCAGTTACGGAATCATAACAGTAAACTTAATTTAAGTACTTAATATAAATAATCATGAATGGGGCCGCTAAAATAATTTGCGCTACATTTATGGTGCTGAGGTTGGTTCCTTCCATTTCCTCCGGTAGGAGGAAGATCTAAATTGATGATAATATTTACTACGCATGTTTTAAGCCATTTATATCACATTTATAAACACTAGTAATCTCATCTTATTCGTAGGTGTACTGCCTGATAATTCAAATGCAAACAGTGTTACCGGTAATGTTATGATCGTATTATGCAGTCTGGTATGATTTAAAGCAACGCTATTAAAATAATACAGCTAGAAATAGGATAGGACAGAAACTGAAGACAATACCATGTCAATGAAGGACCTACACCAAATTTCGGAAGCGTCTTCATATGTAGACGACCCCGAACAATTTGTGAGTGCTACTTATTCTACATCTTCACATTCGTCAGAAAAAGGTAAAGAGAAGAATCTACAAGCGTTTCATGGAAATTTGACAGAAAAGAAATAGAAGTTCAAAGCCACAAAAGGGTAAGTGGAAGAAAATGAAAAATAGAGAACTTAGAATAGAAGAGGAAGCTTATCTTAGCTACAAGAGATCGAAAGATGGCAAAGTAACACATGATACGGAAAGAGATGCAAGGAATTTGGGGCCAGAGTGTAGTTATAAAATGTGCCAAAATTTGAAAGTAATGGGCTGTAATTTAATTTCTAATGAGAGAAGACATCTTTCAGGCATTCTGGAAATCTATGACTTGGGAACAGAGGACCGTTTACGTATCAAATCTACGAAAAGACCTGACAGTACAAATTCTGAATCGAGAACAAAGAGAACATTTGTCTACAACCTAAAAGTTGATGAGAAAAAAATTCATGTTTGCAAAAAGATGTTTCTGTGTACATTGGGAATTAAAGAATGAACTGTGCAATATTGGTTAGCTAATAGTACTGATGGCGTCCCTTCAGTAAAAAAAAGTCATGTTCTCGTGCAAAAGCACAGAAAAAAAAGATCATTAGTAGCCTGCCTAAATTACCGTCACATTATTGTATATAGAACCGATTGTGCCATAGTTTTTATGATAGTATTCCACACTAGGGTTACTTAAGGATTAGTTTTTGTGATTTCAGCATAGGCCTATAATTATTTCTTTATTGTGTTTAACGAATATTGTGCCTGAAAAATTATCATTATTATTATATTTTTATATGATTTTCTTTTCATTATTCGCAAGTCAGTCAAGTCCATTGTCAATAATAATAATAATAATAATAATAATAATAATAATAATAATAATAATAATAATAATAATTATTATTATTATTATTATTATTATTAATTATTTTATTATAAAATTATATTTGTCAGCAACGTTTTAGCAACAATTCTACTTATCTATTCATATACGTAGTGTGAAAATAAAGTACCTGATATCAGATTGTCATTATTATTATTATTATTATTATTATTATTATTATTATTATTATTATTATAATTTACTTACTTACTTACTTACAAATGGCTATTAAGGAACCCGAAGGTTCATTACCGCCCTCACATAAGCCCGCCATCGGTCCATATTATTATTATTATTATTATTATTATTATTATTATTATTATTATTAGTATTATTATTATTACTATTATTATAACAGTAAATATTGAACTGTGTCTTCTTTTTCCTTTCCCATAGTTTCAGCATTTGACTGACTATGAATGCAGCAATCATTGTCTGGAACGTAATCTAGTGCTGATTCAAGCTACAGCCTACCGACCTTGACCTGAAGTCAGATGGTAGGACAACAATTCAGATAACACATTGACATATACAAGAGCACGAATAATATTTCCAGAAGGCAGTTTTCACGCAAAGAAAACGCTTGTCAGCATGTGTCCTGAAGCTGCTAAAGTTGCTTCACAATACCGCGTAACTAACAAAATGTAGTCAACGGCAGAGTTCCAATACCGCGTAAGTGACATGACCAAATGTCTACGGCCATGATCATCCATTTTTACTTAGTTACAAATTAGTTATGCTATTTCATAGCCATACACCATTTTTCAAGACTATTGCGTTATTTTTATGGTTTTTAATCGGTTTTTTCCTTCTCCTGTAAAATTTACATTTTGTCAGTTACGCGGTATTGGTTCTTAAGCGACGATATGTAATTTTCTACTCCATAGTTTTACCCGCTAGTACCATTCCGTCAAGGCACTTTAACACTGAACTATCTGAGTAAAAAAGAAACAAATAGTGAACAAGATAGCTCGAGTTGTGAGATTTTGAAATGTGGAAATTTTCCTACAGTGCAATACCTACACGTATTTACAAGTGCAGAGTTGTTCCACTTTTGCACGATACTAGTACACAACTGCAGCCACATATGATAATGATGGGTAGGCTATTCCAATAACAGTGACACCTTCTGCCTGTCAATTGCAGTTACAGAGACTGACATCCATGTCACTGAATTCAAAAGCTGCAATAATCTCGGATACTTATAATAATCCGTCTGTAATTCGTTGTAGTTACCATGGGGGATCTAACACTGCATGAAATATGCATATGAAAATCAATTAGAGGCTTAATATACACTGTCACACGGTCGTGTAAAGTAACAAAAAATATTGTTTGCTTTCTTTTAGTTCGTGACGATAACACTGATCTACAAAACACAATTGTCTGCTATTGAGGGAATTTCAAGTGTTTTATGCTGAAATTGATGCGCTGATTCCAGATCTGTAATCAGAATTTTCATAGCACGTCAGGTTCTTGAGTTATGGGCTTGTAATATTAATTTTAAATCTTACTATTCGGGTATACCTGTACCGTAAAGTCAGAGATATAAATTAAGCTTAGTTTATATATTCATTACAAATTTTATTGTTATATTATATTATTTTAAATACATTTATAGGAAGATACGCACTTACAATATATAGTAAGCACTTAAAATTCCGTTAAATGTACTCGAGACCTTTGCTTTTCCGCTTATGTTGGCATGTGGTTCATCGCTGTAGGAACCAGCAGAAATCACCCATTACGCTCGGATCATATTGACCCTGGTACCTGCATTCCATCGTTGGTATATCCTGATGGAATCTCTCACCATGTTCGTCACTTACAGCGCCGAGATTTCATGGGAAAAAAAGTCTAGATGTGAATGAAGAAAGTGCATTTTTAAAGACATGTCACAAATTTGATTCTGAAATGCTCTAAGCATGTTATACACTACCTCAGCATATCAGCTCGATAATTTCCTAAAAATCTTGTTGATTATTAGTACAAATGTGTCCCAAGCTTCGAGTTCAAGAGTACTCAGTTTTGACCTCAACGTAGTGTTACACATCAACTGTCGGATTTCTAGCCCAATGAAAATTCCTGCCTTCAATTTTGCATCACTTTTCACTCTCCCAAACTTCTCCTTCAGAGTCGACGGCTCAAAGTTTTTCATTATGTCAAGTTTAAATACAGAACATCCTTCTACTCTACATCTTTCACCGTCCCTGCAGCTCATCTCTGGAACTCTCTACCACAACATGTCGGAGACTGTCGGACATTGTCTAGTTTCAAAAATAAACTAAAATTGTAATTTTTCAGTTCAGATTCCTTTCAGATATAAGCCCTTTTCTCTGCGATAGTTTTGTAAAAATATAGGCTATATATTTATTTTCCTTCCTTTCCCCTTTTTGTTGTCTTGATCAGCAGATGAATTTATTATCATGGCCTTTTTATTGTGAATTTTATTTAATTTTCGTATTTATTTTCTTTTTTATTACTATATTATTACATTCCATTTTGTTGCATTCTTCCTTACGTTTTCCATAGTATTATTTTCATGTTGTTTAGTGTCGATTTTATTATGCTATTATTATTATTATTATTATTATTATTATTATTATTATTAATTTTTTTGTAATATGTTAGTATTCTGTTCTTTAACTTTTCGTTAAATTTTAACTGCTTGTATACTTTGTGACCTGGTAGAGTGTAAGAGAAGGCCCTGTGACCTTAACTCTGCCAGTATAAATAAAGAATTATTATTATTATTATTATTATTATTATTATTATTATTATTATTATTATTATTATTTAATGTGAAAATAAAATATAAAGTAGATCAAAATGTATTTAAAATGTAAAAATTAAAAATGTTATTATTTTAAAATTGTAACGCGATAGAAAAAAATGAACTTCAGATGTTTATTCAGCACATAAGGTTGTACAGCTGTCAAAAAAAAAAGTGGCCGCACTCGTGAACAGCGAATATTTTCAAAGTCCACTTCGGGTCGCGGCGATGTTACACGATGCATGTGCTTGTACAAGCAGTTCCGGAACTATGAAAGTGTTCCATATCTGCTCCTCGCAGACCAGCGGTAGAGTGCTTGTTTAATGATTCAAAGCTTCTGGGTTCGGGCCTTCTTCAAGTTTTCATTTTATTTTTTAATCGTTCTTTAGCGATGTAAATGATATTCAATTTATCATTTATATTCAGTTATCGTTCTTCATGGATATCACGTTATTTACATTTTGTTAGCGTTCTTTAGAGATATGAATAAAATTCAAGTCATCATTTGTATTCTGTTATCGTTTTATAACGATATGAATAATAGGTAATTATTATTCTTATTGTAGTATCTCCAATGGGGTTAGCTCTATTTTACATATGTATGTTAGGGCTATAGTTTTATACACAAAAAAGATAAGCATAAAGAGAAATGGAAAAGAAAATTAAATTAGCTTACGCAATGTAAACAAAACATAAACAATCCGTAAATTAGGCATTGCAATTGCAAAACAAATATCAGTTATCAATTTGAAACATACAAAAACATTAACAACACACATACGTAACACTTCTATAACACAAATATGCAGCTTTCCGTACCATACATCATAAATTAATACACAATAGTCACACAAACACAATCAAACTATAATTACGACATTGCGACGACATCAAGCATCCCATAACTGACTCACATGCATAACAAATCAAGCATCCGTTGCAACACATACACTCCAACATAGTAACCACACTTTTAAAAGTTGCAAATTTGGCTCCAAGAAGAATAAATAGGACACTGTTACTAATTACTATTCTTCTACAATTTCTTAAATACATCTGCAATAAATCTGCCAAATTCCGATATGAATAATATTCACGTTTTTTATATTGTTATCTTTCTTTAGCGATATAAATAATATTCAAGTTATCATTTACCCTATATTCTGTTTTCCTTCATTAGCATTATAAAATAATATCCAAGTTATTTATATTGTTATTGTTCTTTCGCAATATAAATAATCTGTATTTTATGTAAGTTAAGTAATTATTATAACACAAATAACCATCTTTCTTTGTAAAATAGATTATTTTATTTAGATAATTAAATACGTATTACATAATATCTTATATTAATTAAACAAACCGATATTTATCATTTATATTGTGTTATCGTTCTTTAGTGATACTGTATAAATAATATTCAAGTTATTTATATTGTAATCGTTCTTTAGCGATATAAATAGCATGAATTTAATATTAGTTTTGGAAAAAACCAGTTGCATAATACTGGTATTAGTTTTTCTTTTTGTATTATTACATTATACTATCTTGAACCACAATAAAATGAAAAGGAGTAACGAGGAATTGAACCTGAGACGTTGACATCTAAATTCCTACGTTCGTCCTCTGAGCTACGAGGGCAAAAGTGTGGAAACATTTTCTAGAAAAATTGGCCCACTCACACTATAAGATTTTCTGATGATTCGTAGAAGCTAGTCTAGGATGCGGGGGGCAAAGGCTAATTGAGATTTGCCGGTCTCTGATCGGGTCAGACATCCTGATAGAATTAATATTTAACCCTTGCCGTGACTTTTGTTGAAGTCCGGAGTTCCCAATTAGTCAAATCCACTCTCCTCATCTCCACGCTTGGGCCCCCTGGAATTTAATAAGATGCGAAAGAGATAGTGGTGTGCGGAAAGCAACGGGATGTTACCGCATTTAGGCCTATTCTACCCAAGAAAAACTGCAAACATGAACAAAGGAAGCTTTTAATAGAAAAAGAAGAGGATGGATCGTCTGCGGACCTCTGGAAAACGAACTAATGAAGGGACTAGTGAAGTGCTTTGTGTGGAGTGTGGCATTTTATGGGGAAGGAACATGGACATGGACGAAATTAAGAGAAACGAATTGAAGCATTTGAAATGTGGATGTGGAGAAGAACGGTGCGTGTGAATTGGACAGACAGAATAATAAATAAAATTGTGTTTGAAACAGTGAGTGAAGAAAGATGATGCTGAAACTGATTAGAAAGAGAAAAAGGAATTGGTTGGGTGTCTGGTTGAAAAGAATAATAGACGACATTAGAATATGTGGATCACATGCGGAGACTAAGAGGAAGGCACAAAATAGGAAAGATTGGAGATTGCTGGGTTTGCAATGAAAGACCTGCCCATGGACACTTATGTATGTATGTTCAGAATGCCTGGAATATCGTGTCTAAGAACAGTCGCTATTTGCAAAGACTAGTCAATTCCATGCCCACTCGAATGCAAGATGATCGAGATAAGAGGAAGATAGAATAAATATTGAATTGTGGCTTTTTGTTTTGTTTTTTGAACACTTAATTCTTTCAAGGCCGTTCCGGTGAATTTCAATGTTGTTAAGGCCATAACTCGGCAATGAAGCATTTCCGGACACATGTTGTAATGTACTATTTTGATTGTCTACATGTGGGAAATATATACCTGAAATTATGCCCCGTATTTTTGAAACACCCTGTATATTTGTATAGTTTCGGCCGATGAATTTTATATGCTTTAAATTGAATAGTAATCTGTGTAGCTCTATTGGTAAATTGTTTGCGTTTGTAATTTGAAGTAGTGTGCATGATATGTATTATCAATTTCTGTATATCACAAATTGTTGAATTGTTTATGCCTTAAATTTAATTAACTTACTTGTTTTGTATTATACATATAGCTCAACTGATGAATGATCGTTTGCGTTTGTAAATTTAATAATCTGATTGTCTATGTATTGTATACTTTTAGTAGAGCCATCGATGTAGCTCAGTCGGCAGAATCGTTGTCTGCTGATCCGGAGCTGCGTTCGGGCTTGGGTTGGATCCCCCTTTGGTCTTTGGTTTCTTCCGAGGTTTTCCACAACCGTGGGACTGAATCCGGATGGTCTACGGCGAGTCCTTGGCATCAACCCTTTTGATTTGATTACCCCCCTTTGATTTGATTACCTGGTTGGGTTTTTCCGAGGTTTTCCCCAACCAAAAAGCAAATGCCGGGTAATATTTTGACGAATCCTCGGACCTCACCTCATCTCACATCTCGCCAAAATATTGTAAAAAATTGCACAAAATTGTAAAAATTGTAGAAAATTACTAAACTGTAAAACTGTAAAAAATTGTAAAAATTGTAATTGTAATATTGTAAAATTTTGACTTGTTCCCCATCTTAAAGCTTCATTGCTCATGTAAGATCTATGGAATGAAATGAATGAATGAATGAATGAATGAATGAATGAATGAATGAATGAATGAATGAATGAATGAATGAATGAATGAATGATTGAATGAATGAATGAATGAATGAATGAATGAATGAATGAATGAATGAATGAATGAATGAAAAGGAAAGAGGAAGCCGTCAGATTGTTAGTCACTTTATTTAAAACTGAGAATTCTAGCATATCGTCCAACTGGGACTTTAATGTGGTAGAACAGAAACGTATGTGGCCATTTATTTTTAGCGATATATGCATTAATCTATCTTGATTTCAGAGCTAATGGAGAAGATGAGTCTGGTATCCCAAGAACTAAACGGCCTGAGTTCGAAACAAGTAGCAATCTATCCACGAAGAGGAAGCAAGTCAGCAAGAGTCTTGCAGCGGCTGAATTGCCAACTTGTGACTATGAACGAGCTAAACAACGGAACTAGTGTGGTGAGCTGAAGATTTGTAACTGTTTTGTCCGCGACTGTCCGAGTCTTGCCACAATGGATAGTGCGCAGGAAACTGCATGAAACGAATGAACATAATAACGTTTCGGGACCGGGACGTCGGCGGAAATTCAGTTTCCGCTCCTCGCTTTGTGCGCCGCTGCCGGACTCACGAGTCGCCCAGACTTCCGCCATCCCTCACGGATAATTGTTAAGTGCGAGTCAGCGTGCTGGAGTCATTAAGCCGGTCACCACTCGAGTGCGGGAGCTCAGCCGGTGAGGTGACTGGGTAGGCAAGAGTTCGATTTATACGAGGGCTATTTCTCTCTCTCAGGGCTAAGGATCCGAGGCTTTGCAAGGGCGTACTCTTGGGCTGAATTATCTTCCTGGGGTGTTTCCGAGGTTTTGCCAAACTGTAAGGCGAATGACTCATAATTCATGGCGAATTACCAGGCTCATTTCACCAAAATACAATCTTAGGTTCATTCCATGCAAAAAAGTATCTTTTTGAACCATGATGTCTCAAAAGTTAAAAATATTATAGTAGGTTATTTTGTATGTTTTAAATATGAATTTCAAACAATACTATATCTATAGCTTTCTTAGTTTGGCAGCAATCAGCATTTAAAATATTGGTTTAACAAAGAACACTGTTTCATTCATTGAAGTTTTCTTACTATGTAAGGGAAGATGGAAAAGTGATTTCAATGTAATTCGAAAAAAGAGAGCCTTGTTTGTAAATGCCCTTAAAATTAAAAAAAAATAACTTTTATTACAACAATATTGTGACTTTTATTTCTAACTTTAATCACACACCCGGCAACAATGGATATTCCACTCAACACAGCAACACAGTAGTCGTTATTACACTCCACGGAACGACAATGACAATTCACGTGTATTATTGAGAAGAACAACAATATACTCTTTAATTTCAACTAATGTTCACAAACCACTATGTACAAAACAAAACTGTCAGTTCTCTGTTCACAGTTCGTTCGCCTTGGCTAGTTCTTCTAGCTTACTCACTCAAGTTCACTGTACGTCGAACCCCAAGTCTTCCAGATACAGTTCACTGTACTTCGAATCCAAGGCTACACGCGCCGCGCCACAGCATCTACTGAAGCCCGAGTTCCGCTTCCCCGCGCCTCCCTCCCTGCCAGACGCTCGCGAAACTCTCCGACGCCGCCAGAGTATTCCGGTCTGCCGCCATAATATATATATTTTTAAATAGTTACCCACCGTAAAATAATTAAAAAAAATAGAACACAAAATGCAATTCATTTTTACAGACGTAAAAACATTAGTTTAATTCTTTAGGGTATATTGATTCCACTGTGAAAATTTCAGAATGCTGACTTAAATATCATGTCAGATTTTAATAAAAATAACTCACCCGAACAAAGGAGCTCAGCAGCTAGGCTCTCCCGTCGTACAGAATGTTGCGCGATCAAGGTCGGAGACGGACGTCTGAGATTACTCATCATTATGAAGTCTCGCGAACGCTGCAACCGCCACACATAGCAAGCGATTTTCAACCGTTGGAACATAAATTAATAATTTTATTAATTTAATTATTCACCGATTTTTTTTAGATAAAGTCATAAAACTTGGGAGCTGGATTAGGAATAAGATTTTCTTTAATATGAATGAAATTCGCATGAATTTAATTTGTTGCATTCGAATAAAAAACTATTTATTTTTTTCAATGAGCATGAGCATGCCTTTTTATTATTCGGAGTAGTCTTTAAGGTATTAAAATATGGTTATCCAGGTTTACAATGAAGTCTGTTTAGTTTCCATGACACTTCATATAGGGTGTCTAGAATATTCTAATGATGGATAACATGTAACTGCCACCCATTTTTCAGCCATCCTTACGACTAAAATATTAATAATATAGCGGTCATAGTTGGCAGTATAATTTATTTTCATAATAAACTTATTATATTAAGAGCCAAAAAAAAAAATCATGACATCGCTGGCATATTCTTAAAATTTTGTATGGAATGACCCATTAGCTAAAGTCGTATTTGAAACAGTGTCGTTTGAATAACACATTAAAAAAAACCTTCTTAATGTAACAGCCATTGTGGAACACACACAGATTTTTTAAATACTCTATTCTCCTCTTCTCTCTTGTCAGATTTTTATCGCTATGTACTGAGTAGTGGTAGGATGTGACTTGAAGACCTGTGATTTTGTCACTGGTTCCGACTGTGACATTCCAAAATCACAGCTCTGAGAAATTGTCATCTCCGACCGATATACAAGGGAGAGGCAAAAAGTCGTTATCATCATCATCATCATCATCATCATCATCATCATCATCATCATCATCATCATCAATAACTTCAAAGTTAAGGCCGATGGCCTGCTTCGCCTCTAGAATTTTATCGGTCAAACTGGTCTCTCCAACGTCTCTTTGGTCTTCCCACTCGTCTTCTTCGTGTAGGTCTATAACACCATGTTCTAAAAGGTATCCTATAGTTGGACATTCTTGTTATATGGTCGTACCTATTATTTCTATATTTTTCAATTACAGTTGTTATACACTCGATATTCAGTTCTTGACGTATATCTTCATTTCTCTTATGGTCCTGTAGTCTAAATCCTGCTAGTGGCCTTAAAAGTCTCATCTCAGCGGCCTCAATTCTTCTCTGTTGGGCTCTAGTCAGAATCCACGTTTCTGAACCATATAACGATGTTGGAATTGCCAGTGTTTTGTAAAATTTGAGCACAGTTTGTCTGTCGACTTTATTTATGAGTGTACGTTTAATTGTACCAATAAGTCTTTAAAATTTATTTAATTTGTTTTCTACGTCTGTGGAGGAAATGTAAGAGAGATCACATCCAAGGTAAGTGAAAGAATTTACTTGTTCAATCATCTTATCCTGTCCTACAATTTTAGTTCTTAGTGTATTATTTCCGCAGAAACCAAATACTATAGTTTTCCTGTGTGATGTTTTTAGATTCTAGTTCTTAGCAACAAAAAGAAAACTTAATAATTGTTTTATTAATTGAATATCTACAATAAGTCTACAAACACTTCATCACTTTTCAACATACGAGTAGTATAACAGGAACACTTGCATTGAACGTAGTGGGGACTATGTTGAAAACTGATGAAGTGTTTGAAGACTTATTGTAGATATTCAGTTAATAAAACAATTATTAAGGTTACTTTTTGACTCATAGCAATGACGACTGATGTACGTAGCCTATAAGTGACAGCTCTAGACTCCAGACAACTGCAAGTCAGAAGATTCATTAACTTGAAGTACAGTCGTAGTTGTAGTAGTAGTAGTAGTAGTAGTAGTAGTATTAGTAGTAGTATTAGTAGTAGTAGTAGTAGTAGTAGTAGTAGTAGTAGTAGTATTCAGTGGCTAGGGTCGGATTAGGGACGACCATAGATGTCTTGGTAACTGCGTGATGCCTTACTTACAAGTGGTTTTTAAGGAACCCGGAGCTTCATTACCGCCCTCACATAAGCTTGCCATCGATCCCTATCCTGTTCAAGATTAATCCAGTTCCTACCATCATAATTCACGTACCACAAATCCATTTCAATACTATCCTCCAATCTACGTCTCGGCCTCTCCAAACATCTTTTTTCCCTCAGATTTTACAACTAACACTCTATATGTATTTCTGGTTTCACCCATACGTACCTACCTCAAACTTCTGGATTTAATGGTCCTAATTATGTTAGGTGAAGAATACATTGCGCGCAGTTCTGCGTGTGTAACTTTCTCCATTCTCCTTTAACTTGATCCCTCTTAGCCCCAATATTTTCCTAACCATCTTATTTTCGAACATCTTTAATCTCTGTTCCTCTCGTCCAAACTTATGGAGTAACGGTTAGCGCGTCTGACAGCAAAACCAGGTGGCCCGAGTTTGATTGCCGGTCGGGGCAATTTACCTGGTTGAGGTTCTTCCGGGGTTTTCCCACAACCCAATATGAGCAAATGCTGGGTAAGTTTCGGTGCCGGACCGCGGACTCATTTCACCGGCATTATCACCTTTATCTCACTCAGAGGCTACATAACCTAAGATATTGATAAAGCTCGTAAAATAACCTACTAAAATAAAAAAAATCTGTTCCTCTCTTAAAGTGAGAGTCCAAGTTTCACAAGCATACAGAACAACCGGTAATATAACTGTTTTATAAATTCCAACTTTCAGTTTTTTTGGAAGCGAACTGGATCACGTAAGTTTCTCAACCGAATAATAACAGGCATTTCTCATATTTATTGTTCGTTTATTTTCTCTCGTATGTCATTTACGTCACTCAACTTGAGATGTGAGTGAAGAAGCTTCACATATGTATGACCCTGTATAATGGAATTCTTCGATTCTAGAAAACTATCGGTCCGTTTAGCTCATCGCTGTCGAGTAATGGTTAGCATGTCTGACCGTGGAACGAACGGTGCGGGTTGAAATCTTGGTTAGGACAAGATATCTGGTTGAATTTTTTACGAAGTTTTCCCCGAACCAATTCAAACAGAATTAACAGGTAACTTTTGTCTTTGAACCTCGGACTCATTTCGTGATCATAACTAAATTACACTTTTCCTCTTTCACCATCATCATCATCTTGGTTCCTTTTCCCTTATTTTTCGGGCTAGTTCCTATGTAGAGTCGGATGCGGGCCTCACAGAACTAGGATCCCGTGGATATGTGGTCATTAGTTGTTGGTGGTAGTTCTAAGTATCGTTGGCCCTGCCCTTTGCTCATAAGACCGGGTCGACAGACTGCGGTGATGCCAGTCCCCTCCTATCACTTATATCTATCTAAATATAACTTAAACCTAAGTATAACACAAATACCCAGGCCCTACATACCAAGAAACAATTCCAAATAAAAAAATGCCATGGCAGAGTAGGCAATCGAACCCGAAATTATTACACCGAACAACAAATTATGTATATAATTTACCATTGAGTTGTCATGGTTAGTGATAATAGCCAATACATACTGATAATAAGCCAATACATTAATATCCCGCAATTATGTAGGCTGTAGGGGAGTTCGGAGGCGGCCGCAGGGAAACCTGCAGGCCATTGGGCATGCACGTCATTCCATTTCGGGTAGTATTATGGGCCTACCCAAGCGGCCTACGTGCAAGAGCAGTCCGCAGCCCTTGCGCCTCCCTCAAGGGGGACTAATAGAACAGAATTGGTTCCTTTAAGTGCTTGGTTATGGCATATGAATTTGTTTGTGAAATACTTTCTGCTTACTTAATGCACTGTACGTAAGGTAAAAATAAACGTCCATATAATTGTGTCAATGAAGTGTGTTTATGTCAGTAAAAATTTTATTATTTCTAGTGGAAGAGCAAAGTATTTTAAGTATTTTTGAAGTGTTAGTGAAATCAGAATAGTATCAGTGAAATGTGTCGTAGTACCAGTGCAGTGACTGAGTTGACAGTAAAATGAGTGTAGTGCTGAAAGGTACTTGTGCATGTATGTTTTGTTTGTGTTTCTTAACGACGCTCACAACTGCCGAGGTTATATCAGCGTCGCCGATGTATCGGAATTTTGTTCCGCAGGAGTTCTTGGCTGCTTTTTTAATAATAATCTAAGTTGGAATTTTCAAGTTAAAGAAACGTTAAAAAAATCTGTTCCTCCATTCACTGTTTGAGTCGCTTGAGAAACTTCTTGCCCCAGCAACTAAAACTTACCCTAGTACAAACCCTAGTAATGCCGCACTTCGATTATTGTGACGTTTTGTTAAGTGACCTGAACTGTCAGTCAAGTTACAGCGAGCTCAGAATATAATGTGCGTCAGATACGTGTGCAACATCCGACGATATGATCACATATCACCGTCCTTCGCAAGTCTTTTGTGGCTCCGACTTAAAGAACGCAGAACTTTACATTCTTTGTCTTTACTCTTTCGAATTCTGCACACCTCAACACCAAATTACCTTTCGTCTCGTTTCTCTTATCTATAATCTAACCATGACGTAAATACCAGATCACTTATCTGTGGCACGCTAAGTATACCTCTTCATAGAACATCTTGTTATTCATCATCTTTTACAGTATCCACCTCGCGTCAATGGAATTCCTTGTCACAAAGTATTAGGGGCTGCAAGACAATGAACACCTTTAAAAACAGCTTAAAAGATAACCTTATTAGCATTTCACTCCAATCATACTGATTTAAACTATCACTGACTACATTGTTACTTCTTTCTTTAGACATCATCTTGATAGTGCTGTATTTTCAAAATTGTCTCATAATAATCTCTTTCTATTATCTAATATTATTTGAAATATATTAACATTCTATGTATTTTAGCTTAATACTGCTACACAGTTTATTTCAGTGATTAATTAATAGTTCATAGTGTTTTGTTGTTTAATTCGTAAATAACTCTTGTATACATGTAACTCTCATCTAAATCAAATTGTTGAATTCTTTTTAAGTTCATGCATATGTATATACACTTTTTGCTGGTTGAGTGAAAGAGAAGGCCTTACGACCTTAACTCTGCCAGCTAAAATAAATTATTATTATTATTATTATTATTATTATTATTATTATTATTATTATTATTATTATTCTTTTACATCCCAGTAAATCTACTGACATGAGCCTGTCGCATTTACTTGTGCATGTATGAACATATACTCGTGGGTTTTAGTTCGAACTTAGAGTTAAGATACAAATTAGACTTACTTTACATGTTATTTTAAGTGAACGTGCTTCATTTAATTTAGGATGCTCATTGTTAATTTTATTATACTGTTGTTATTATTTCTGTTGTACTCGGGAAAAGTGGTACAAGTCAAAAATGTTAATTTTACAGGAGAAGAAAAAAAACTGTCTTCACACTGGTTTATGTCGATTTGATTTTCTTCTGTATGAATTATTGTAATGGGAGAAATAGATTTTATCTTTTCCCAAGCGAGCAGATGTTTCATAAGTTGTACTTACTTACTTACTGGCTTTTAAGGAACCCGGAGGTTCATTGCTGCCCTCACATAAGCCCGCCAGCGGTCCCTATCCTGAGCAAGATTAATCCAGTCTCTATCATCATATCCCACCTCTCTCAAATCAATTTTAATATTATCTTCCCATCTACGTCTCGGCCTCCCTAAAGGTCTTTTCCCCCCTCTGGCCTCCCAACTAACACTCTATATGTATTTATGGATTCGCCCATACGTGCTACATGCCCTGCCCATCTCAAACGTTTGGATTTAATGTTCCTAATTATGTCAGGTGTAGGATACAATGCGGGCAGCTCTGCGTTGTGTAACTTTCTCCATTCTCCTGTAACTTCATCCCTTTTAGCCCCAAATATTTTCCTAAGAACCTTATTCTCAAAAACCCATAATCTCTGTTCCTCTCTCAAAGTGAGAGTCCAAGTTTTACAGCCATACAGAACAACCGGTAATGTAACTGTTTTACAAATTCTAACTTTCAGATTTTTTGACAGCAGACTAGATGACAAAAGCTTCTCAAACGAATAATAACAGTCATTTCCCATATTCATTCTGCGTTTAATTTCCTCCCGAGTGTAATTTATATTTGTTACTGTTGCTCCAAAATATTTGAATGTTTCCACCCCTTCGAAGTATAAATCTCCAACTTTTATAGTTCCATTCGTAAGCTGTAAATAAATTATTAAAAAATGTTTGTGGAAACTGACATATGCCACTTTTCCCAATCACTGCAGTTTTTATTATTATTATTATTATTATTATTATTATTATTATTATTATTATTATTATTAATTGTATTTATTATTAATTGTGTTTATTATTAATTGTCATTATTAAGTTTAATTACTTACAACTGCCACCGAGATTTTACCCATTTTCAATGTGAATAAATATATACATATTGAATGATATCAAGTGACAAACTAGCACAATTCTAATGAAGAGGCGAAAGAATGGATGATAAAGAACAAAATATCTCAATTGACTGCTGGAAATCGAACCCTTATAATTGAAAGCAACTGAGTTTTGATTCTGTTGTCGTTGATGTGTGTCTGAATTACGGAGGTATTCAGGTAGGCACCTTGAACGACGTTAATTATCATAAAAGCTGTTGGGTAATGGCGTAGCCGAGGCGCAACACGTTGGCGCAATTAGAGAGTTCCGCGTCCTGGCTCGGCGCTGTCTTGTTACCTGACAAACATTCGGACTTCAAAGGCTCCAAGACGTGGGCACTTCCGCTACAACGGCTTCTGCAGCAAGGACGCTTCGCTGCTGACACCGCATTTATCATACACGAATACTCTGCTTTACACAAGGGTTACAAAATCCGTAACGCTACACGAAGACGAATTAAACAAAGTAAAGTATACTAGATGTAGCGCTAAAAGCTGCCAAGTAGATGATATCAGAACTAGTGTCGTGCATTACAGGCCCTTTGTTCGGTTCAAGTTTGTCGAGTATGGTGAAGTTCGATATTCGCCGATGTTCGCTCTGTAGAAAGAGGCCTGTCGTGTTTGTTCTACCTAGCTATAAAAATATTCGCTGTCCTCCTCTCCCACCCCTTCATGTTTTAACTGCTTACGGATTTTAGGACAGATGTTGTGATTAATTTTTCATATGGAATAAGACGAAGTTTGTGATGTCTTGGTTGCCGCTCTCATTTTCGAACATTCCAGAACACAAATCAGAACACATGTATCTAGTAAAATTAAGTCTACCATGCATTTATGCACTGATTTCAACTAAATTAAACATTTAATTCAGTTTTCAGTTGCGATATATGGGACAGTGCGGAGTCCATTGGAGAACAATACAAGCAGAAATGTTATAATTTCTTGGTTATATTAGTGTTTTGAAGTTATTAGGTAGGTAAGGATTTATACATTCAACAGTTGGCATAGTTACCAGGAAAGTAAAATCTGTATATTTCTATTATTGCAATGTACCGAAGTACATATGATATTTCCGTGCAGGAATTCTGCATTATCATATGATGAAGTATCGGTGGAGGGAAGAAAAATTATCTCCGGCACCGGTATTCGAACCCGGGTTTTCAGCCTTACATGCTGACGCTCTATCCACTAAGCCACACCGGATTCCAATCCCGATGTCGGATTGAATCCTCTCAGTTCAAGCTCCACCTCTTAGTTTCCCTTTGGTGACCAACCCTCATGCACTGTGTCAGATGTGTGACAGTGGCACAATGTCCAACACCCTAATGTGCAGAATGACTAAGTGGCCGAGATCCGACGGAATGAGCACCGTCTTAAATCACTACGTGATTATATACGCATATCATATTATTGCGATGTACCGAAGTACATATGATATTTCCGTGCAGGAATTCTGCGTTATCATGTGATGAAGGATCGGTGGAGCGGAGAAAAATTCTCTCCGGCACCGGGATTCGAACCCTGGTTTTCAGATCTATCTGCTGACGCTCTATCCACTAAGCCACATCGGATTCCAATTCCGCTCCAGAGAATTTTTCTTATATGTTTTCTATCACGAAACCAAATTGTATTTGTAACTATCAATCAAGTGCGGTGTGTTCCCTATCATCTGGTGAGTAAATACGTATGTTAATTTCCATGGCTTTTTCTCATGTCTAGTTTAGGCAACCATATTTGTTTAAACGTGCACTCTCTTGTACCTTGGATTACAAAACATTTTTTTACTAAGGTTCATATTCCAAGGTACATGATGTTATCGGTTTTTGTTTTTCTTCATTTTAAGACCATGCCACGAAGTAAGTATGGAGTTAATAGGACCCTAATTGATCCGGATACCTTGAAGAACGCCGTTGAAGGAGTTATGGCTCCTACAGGTCTTAAAATCTCAATTAGAGAAGCCTGCAAATTATGACAAATACATTTTTTTAATTATTGTGAGTTTTTACAGCTATGCTTCCATCTATATTCGCTAAGTTCCAATGTTCCAAGGTACAAGAGGGTATGATCTAAGGTCCACGAACCTGGGTCAGTTTAAATATCCCTTCATTTTTTAGGTTTAATCCTTAATAGATCTGTAAAACAGGAAAATACCTGTAGAAAGTTGTAAGGAAATCTTCAATAATTATTTCTAGCACTTTTTACTTTAAAATTTTCATTTTACAAATTAATATATATATATATATATATATATATATATATATATATATATATATATATATATATATATATATATATATATATATATATAAAGTGATTCAAGGTACAGCAGTCTTCCCTACCATTTAAAATCATTAGAGAAATGTCCGACTATACTCACAGAATTCACATTTTTAGTTACTAAATGCTGGAATATGCGTAGTTTGAAGTTGTAATATCGAGTATCGATGCCCAAAAATAAGTATCGACTTTCATAAATTGTGGTATCAAACCATTTTTAGTTTAAATAAAATCTTTGACACATATATCCATTTCAGTTAATTTCGTTACAAGTAATTGGCCTCTAAATCATTTCCCTTCCCCAATAATAACCTTTAGTTGCTTTAGTGCACAGCTTCAAATAACGAAACCCTCCATTGCACAGCTTCAAATAACGAAACCCTCCATTGCATATGCGTACTATACGCAAAACAATAGCAATAGACTCTATCATGTATGTGAATACATCAGTCATACACAATTCAATGTAATAATTTATTCTTATCAATACGATTATCAAGACCGATAAGCCCAGTCATAGATTATCAGACAGAAGCGTTATATTGGAGGTAAATTATTACAATATGTTAAATACATGTTTATTTTTCTTTATTCTTTGGGGTAGCATGTGTGACATGAATTCATTGAGAACTACAGTTTTATTGAATACAAGAAACAAGTTCACCTCTTACAAAAAAAATTAGTGAAATCCGAAAACTAATAAAAATACTAGAACATTTACAGAAGAAAATACACTTCCAATGGATACCATCATATATTGGCATAAGTGGGAATGCAATTTCTAAAGAATTACCAAAAAAGGGCACAAAACTGCACAGACAAAACAAAGTTTTGAGTATATACACACATAAGACATCAAAATTAAAATCAAATCAGAAGCAGAAATACTCAGTAAAATTGATCAACAATCACAAGGGAAAAATGGGCAGATATCAACAAACTTCGGAAAACATAAAACTTAAAACCAAGACAAGAAGCTGTTGCCGCCTTCAGATTGAACATCGGTCATGACTGCCTTGCAGCACATCTCTGCAAAATTTAAATTCTTAATACTGAAGAATGCCCCTTACGCAACTTACCATGTTCATCTATGGGAAGAGGACACCTATTCACGTGCACTGCACTGAACAACAAGCACAACAAAATAAAAACTTTTCTCAACTTTATAGGGACGCAAGAAGCAAAATAGGTTAAATGATCCCGAATTGCGGCCATTAGAAAACAACAACAATAACAACAGAAACAAGTCTCATAAATACGAAGGTCTTGTATCTACACAGAGGGCGAAACGTCAGTACACCTGTCATTTTTTTCTCTGAAAAACAAATCTGTGCATGAAAAATGTATCCGGGTTACTAGTATGACATTGGCGGGCATATTTCGAGGTGTGATCATGGTAGGAGACATCTGGAGAACCTGAAGAAAACCATTACACACTGAAATTACTCGTCACTGCAAGAGTACAAGACAGCGAGGCGAATAAGAGAGTTTTTTTAGTGTGGAGGAGAGCCTTATGTCTTCTGTGATGGTTCACGGTCGGCCACATGTCGGAAAAACCATGAGTAACATCATCCAGGATCTCACAGCTGGTTTTGGTAAGGCGGCGCCGAACAGAAATAACCTGATAAAGTGGGTGAGAATGAAAGTTTGTCGCCCTGTAACTCTCAATGAATTAAAGGTCTGTCTTTGGACAGGCGCATAACATATCACTGCAGATTGTTACTGTAGCCTTTCCGGTATGTGGTAGCTCGTGAAATCACACGGAAGCCACAAGTCTCTTCTCCATACTAAAAACTTTCATATTCACTTCGATATATCACTTTTGGAATAGCTGGGAACTTCCTTGTGTTATGGTTTCCCTCAGGTCCGCCAAATGTCTCTCACCATGACGGATATAATTCCCATCTTGATCACACCCCAACATACGTCCGATACTTTCGCCAAAGTCATACCAGAAACATGGACTCAATTTTCACGCACAGATTTATTTTCCAGGAAAAATAAACAGATGTATTGAGACTTTTCGTCCTCTCTGTACACTAGAATTTTATAGATCAAGATGTTAGCAATATCGTGACTCTCTCTATAATTTCAAGTTAAATTTTATTAGCTCGGTTTATGAAATAATTGAATTCTTACTAAATAGATTCCATAATTTGTACTACTTCCCTCATGTATCAATAAATTTGAACAATAAAGTATAAGAATCTGTTGAATTTTAGCCACTCAAAGCCACCTATCATTGCAATATTTTCGACTTTATATTGTCATATTTTGTCTTGTCGCTGATAATTCCCAAGTATTTCCTTCTTGGTAGGCTACATGCAAGTATTTGGAAGGCAATGGGGATTAATGTAGGTATCTCTAAGTTCGCCAGGTCTCCAAACTTCGCCACTCGTTATTTTTGTTAAGATACAATATTCGGCCAAAAGTTGGCAGCAGTAACTTAGTGCGTGATGCGTTAAAACGTCGTTGAATACGCAAGGTGCATTACCATTTTGCTATTAGGTAGTCGCCATATTGTGTTAACTGTGATTGCCGGTATAAGATTTGCTCTATAAGTATCAGTTTCATTCAAGAAATAAGTAATGCATTTACAGAGTGTAATATATCACTTTGAAGGCTATTTTATGTATTTTCTAGCAGTATTTTAGGACTACATTTACTGTAATGATGTCCTACTTTATGACATTATTATTAAATTTTGGAACTGTTCTTAAGTTCGCCACTGCAGCTTCTTCCATGGCCAACTTAGAGATCATTCGCTGACAGCTGCTTCTCTGACAAGCAAACGTTCTGATGGGGGCAGATAAAAAAGTTAAATTTTTTCTTTCACCATGTTAATATACAAATTTTGGCCACTCGACCGCAATTACAAGGACTTCCAGAAAATGATTTTCCCTGGGGCCGTTTATAGAAGAAAGTACAATTGCATGGAAATATTTATTGAAACAGATACAGAAATTGTTGCGCTATTTGTCAACATATCCCCCACTGGAATTCTGACATATCTCATACCTTGGGATCAATTTTTGTGTCGTAGAAGTCAGCCGCCTCAGATCGGAACCAGCGTTTGATTGCGTCTGCACATATCTCTGTCGAGCCCATGATATGAGAAATGTCTCAATTCCGATGGAAAATATGTTTAAAAATAGCTCAACAATTGCTGTATCTGTTACAATAAATTTTCCAATGAAATTGTGTTTTTTTTTTCTGTTAACGGAACCTGGCGAACTTATTTTTACGGTCGAGTGGCCAAAATTTGTATAAGCACTTCTTTTGACATTATTAACATGGCGGAAGAAAAATTTTTAATTTTTTTTTTCTCTGCGCCCATCAGAACGTTTGCTTGTGAGATCGTTTTAAACAGTTGGTAGTTTATATAACTGATTACATTATATCTTGAAAAATGTACGTGAACGATCACAAATATTATAAGGAAATGCAGGCTCCAAATTTCTAAAATTTTACAAGAAAATGAACTTACAATTGGACAAAAGTTACAAGGTACCAACAACAAGACTTATTAGAACTTAATTATCTGATAAAAGTATAGAAAAGGTTAGTAATATTATTTTTCAAACCAGTTTTATCAAGGTATGAAAAAAAAAAAACAAAAAAACCTCCAGTTACATCACTTGGTAACCATAACATTGTTATGGTCTCTCTCACATCTTTTAATATTTCCCCTGCATGTAATAAACATTTATTTATGAAAAGTAGATTACTCTCAGACATGTAAAGTTATTTTAATACAATTAATTTTTCATTTGTCCTATATAAAATATATTAAAATTTACATAATGTTTTGTGACCTAATTTTTCTATTTTCAAAGAAATGGGCATTGTTGTAGTCTACCTTTTGCATAAATGCATGTTAAATCAGTATACAACATTTCATAATTCTATTTCTAATGGTTGTGGAGTTATGAAATAATATGTGTGAAAATTTTCAAATTTCGGAAAATTTAATTTAAAGTAAAAAGTGAATTCTAAAAAATATCATTAGTAAACTTTTTAATACTTTTATCAGATGTTTAAGCTCTAATAGATCTTGTTCTGGTACCTTGTAAATTTTGTCCAATTTTCAGTTCATTTCCTTATAAAATTTTAGAAATTTAAAGCCTGCATTTTCTGACAATATTTGTGGTAGTTAACGTACATATACTCTTAATTTCATGCCCTCTATCATATCAGAAAATTAGGAATAGTTACTCTGTTACACCCAGTATATTTTGTGATATGTTTATTGATTTTCCCAAGTTAATAGATATGGTGAGCATACAGTTTCCTCGCTGTATTAATACTTGTATTGTGATGTAGGTGGCTCGCTCGGTTGAAAACATAGAAGTTTAAAGTGGTGCAAGGATGAACTGATGGTTCGGTTGAAGAAATGAATGGAATCCTAGATCATATATATATATATATATATATATATATATATATATAACAGATATGTCGGGCTTATAGGCTTTGAGGTTAACTCCTTTTGTCAGGTTTACTACGCTGCCATCTAGTTGTTACATAAGGAGTCACGTCATAATTCTCATTTGAATTGCATTAGCGACTGTGCTGCCATCTCGTGTTCGTTTACGGCGGACGGGTGGCGATCCTGGCGGTTGTTCTCTTCAAAGTGCTGCCGATTTTAACGTAGCGAGGAGTTATCTGTTACATATATGATCTAGGATGGAATGTAAATCTAATTCCTTTCTCACAGTTACTTCCAGTTAAGGATGCCATTGAGTGGATACAACATGACTTCTAATGTGTCTGCCGTGAAGTACTGTTGAAATGGGAGTGGTTAAATTGACCTAAATATTCCCATGCCGCTTTTATCTACAACAAATATTGCAGGGTATTCCCGGAATAGAACTGTGGTTCTTCCTAGTAAGAAGTTGCGACTCGGCCCTCAAGACATGATAGCCAGAAGGAGTCACTTCCCAAGCACAAGAACTTCAGATCGCGCTGCAGAGAGCTAGGTGTATGCCTCGTGTATATTAATGTAAACCCCACATTTACGCATGCTGCAGTGCAG
The DNA here is from genome assembly GCF_040183065.1 of Periplaneta americana. Taxonomy (NCBI): domain Eukaryota; kingdom Metazoa; phylum Arthropoda; class Insecta; order Blattodea; family Blattidae; genus Periplaneta; species Periplaneta americana. Next base: position 78,381,104 of record NC_091131.1, read on the forward strand.
AGTCTAAAAGTTTATAACGTGATATGACGTTAATTATATTCACTTGAACATGAATGCGGCAGTACTTGGTTCGTTACCCTCAACTCGCAAACATGAAGTTCATAAAACTTGTGGCGGACTGCAACAAAATTAATTATTCGTCGCCATTCTGGTTTCAAATAGTACTAAAAAAACTTGTGCTTTAAAAAATGAGATTATATCATCCAACAACATTTTTTTCTCCTTTTGCTTCAAATAGTGTCACACACAACGTTTTGTGAATTGCTTGCACATGCACCAGCACACTGCCAAAATTATACATTTAGTAATTTCAACCAAAAATTAATTAAATATCTTGAATATCACACACTGATGTGGGAAGTGAATAAAACTTTTGTCTCAACGAAATAATGAAGATTAAAGTTTGCAGTTGTCCCGCACATTAGCGCTGTGATGTAAGGCATCCTGCTAGGAATGAGCGCTGGTTAGAGTCCTCATTGGGGAGTAATTTTCTCATTAAATTTCGGCCAATGTATGAGACCTGTGCCCACCCAACTTCGTGATGAATTTGGGGAACTGCAATAAGTAGCGAAATGCGGTTCGAAAACCGCATAAAACGGCTTGGATGATCGTTCACCCCTACTGAGGCGTATGGACGTGTGGTTAACAGCTAGCTGGTAGCCGTTGGCCCTTCATGGGTTGCCGCGCCACGGAAAAAAAGTTGCTCTGTTGGCACAGAATTCGTATGATATCTGCAGACCCTGGTTCGAAATTCGGTAATGGATTTGAAATTTTTGGACAAGGCCAAAAATCATATGGTAATATAATTGAAGGGGTTCCCATCTACGTCTCGGCCTCCCCAAAGGCCTTTGTCTCTTCGGCCTCCCAACTAACACTCTATACGCATTTCTAGATTCGCCCATACGTGCTACATGCCCTGCCTATCTCAAACGATTAGACTAGGGATACAGAACTCAGGAAGAGAGGGGTTGAAGCCTGGAAAAAGAGTTTGTTCCCCCTCCACAAGGCCGGAGCCTTCAATGTCGCATCAGTGACGTTTGGCAAACACACTGAATACATATCTCTTCTCCCTCTACAACAACCAATGACTCGAGGGTTGAAAAGAAGAGATGAGTTACGTGTTCCGGCTTGTGAGGTCTAACGTAATTGTAGCACAGTTTTGCATCCCTGGTCTAGGCTCAATATTCCGAATTATGTCAGGTGATAAATACAATGCGTGCAGTTCCACGTTCCTAAGCAACGCATTTAACAAACATGTTTTTGTGCTAGTTCATATCTTACACATATGAGGAAACTATTAGTAAAATATTATAAAAAATACTCAACAAATGACGTAAGTATACGCCGAAGAAATCATTTTTTTACTTATATTACTAGGTTATTTTACGACGCTTTATCAACAGCTTAGGTTATTTAGCGTCTGAATGAGATGAAGGTGAAATGAGTCCGGGGTCCAACACCGAAAGTTATCCAGCATTTGCTCATATTGGGTTGAGGGAAAACCCGGGAAAAAACCTCAACCAGGTAACTTGCCCCGACCGGGAATCGAACCCGGGCCACCTGGTTTCGCGGCCAGACGCGCTAACCGTTACTCCACAGGTGTGGACTCGAAATTATGATACCGCACCTAATAGCATTAGACTCTAAACCTTCAATACGCTCTCCTGTAAAATTCTGTCTGTGTGACTTAGAAGTATGTCATTTTCACCCCTTCAATTTATCTGTTGTACTACGGGTATATCTAAGGAATAAGCATAGTTACATTACTTTCACCCTGTATATATCTCTCTTAATATGATCCCTAATTTAAATAGGAGAAATTCGATATTTTACACTAAATGTTTAGTAACGATGTGCTTATAAAACTGTCTACATAAATCTGGACTGCACGTTATATTCGCCATGTTCATGAAACATGTATGTAAAAGCGCTGAATCTTTTGAAGCCAGTAAATGAGACACATTTTGACACTGTTACAATAAACAGGCAAAGTGTCAAATATTAGAATGAAGTTAATTTTGAATTTTCAAACTCAATAACCTTGTAATATGAAATTTTCAATATGACCTCAAAAAGAGCTGTTAATAGGGTCAAAGTCCCACGTGTAAAGAGAAAATGGACACATTATTACAGCCATAATGCAATATTATTATGTAGAGAGTTTGATGTTCATTCTACTGGTGTAAACAAGCTCCATTTTAACGAAATCTACGTTGTTATGACAACAACTTTCATTACTACTCTTTTATGAAAACGAACGCTTCAACCCCTTGTGATGTGAATGTTATCTGACGCCATACAATGCATTGTACACGCTGTGGGTATGTGCTATTTCCGACCCTTTGTGTCTGTTTACCAGGAGATGTGATAAAGTGTTTCATTCGTATAATAAATAACATTTTAAGTGTTTCTTCCGATTCTCACAGAGCGGAAGCAACAGTAACTGGAAATGTGTTACATTGTCGGAAATAATCTGTACTTCTGCTTTGTGTTTATAATTAAAATAAAAAGCAACAAAGATTCCCTGAAGCAAAACTTACAGCGGAAATTATGGAAAAAAAGGATGAAATTTAAGTTGAAGTCTTAAAAATATCCACAATGAGGTTGGTCGTGGACGTATTAAAGTCTCTACATCCTTTCTGAAATTGCATTTGGTTTCTGCTGGGAGGCGAGAGGGGAACAAGAGTTTTAATGCAATGATTGTTGGGTCCTTTGTTCCGTTAACTCAGTCTCTGTTTTACGTAATTCTAAAGCTCTTGGTAATTAATTTAGATGCTCGAATCCTTTTGCCACAACCGACTAAAAACAACGTCTGAACATAAATAGAAGAAGACATTTTTTTGCAGCGTCTACCTGAAATTTCTCCCAGTGGCAAATTAAAGGGAATTCAAGTAAATCACATTAATTTTGCGTGAGATTTACAGGTTCAAGAAGCGGGGATAGAGCGGCGCACAATATAATTGTGTGAGAGACAGCAAAAATGCTGAAACATAAAAACCCGCCTGCTACATTCTTTCTCATTACACGGTCCCCTGTTTGCAGCATAATTCCATGACGTCATTCGCTAATAAGCTCAGTCTCGCGGAAAGGGAAATTTATCTATAGCAGGTTTGTCAGACCCATTGCATTATGCACAAAGATATAAAACAATCCATTTCAAATCTCCCTTTGAAGGTACCAAAAATCCCTATAAATTAGTATACGATACTGTCACACAAATATCATATATTTAGTTTTTGTATCTTCAACCCAGCCAATTTTGTATTCCGCTGTGGCAATTTTACAGCTCGGATGAAGTTTCGCTTCCGCTTTTCTCACTTTGTGATATTTGAGTAGAGGATACACGAGTAAAGTAACATTCAATCATAATTTCTGAAGATAAAAAAGTATAAAAGAGAACTATAAATGTTTGAAATTAATGTTTTAGCAAAGATTTGTGAGGAAGGTAATTGTAATTTTTTATTTGGCTGGAATTTTTCGAGGTAAAGAAAAGATGACAAAACGACGTGTTACTAAATGAATTAAATTAAAAAGACGTGATTGAGATACCCATGATAGGATATACAGGGACATCATTTTATTTTTACTAACATTTCTAATATTAACCTGGCTATACCTTTGGATTAACGATTGAGAACCGGAAACACAGTTTGCTACCCCCTTCCACGACTGGAGTTCGATGATACTGGCGTAAAATACAAACAAATCACTTTACTAGGTATAGGAGGGAAGAAAAGTAGTTCATCCATTTACGTAAACTAGGAAATATCGCGATTTTGAGTTTGATAATTTTCATTAGGTTTTTGTTTAAACAAAATACAGTACTGTATTAACAATAAGTGTTTTTTCTCACGAACTGAGTTCTCCATGCGAATGTATTCATTATGCAGTGTATATTATACTGTCTGCAGCACATTGGCGTACAATATAGAGAATGAAGTTAAATTGAAAAATAATCATAATATGGGTATTTAAACATGGTGGCCGTTCATTTCGATACAGGCTTAAGTTCTTTTGTGCATATTATCGCACTATAGATTATTGTACCTAATTCCAATTACCAGTTTCGTCCTTCGTACTAGTAACTCATGTTGAAATAATACTGTACCTACTCTATAAAAGAGTATCTTACGTACTGTAAATTTAATCTTAATTTCTGCCCGACCCGCACAGATAAAATTACTCAGACATGCTTTCTACTGTCCGTCCAAGTGGTTATGTTGCAGAAGCGTAGAAAGGGGGGGGGGAAATCACGTGACAATTAATTACTTAACGAGGCCCTTTTATTTAAGTTATTTTAAACATTTGTGTAATATTACGTAGACGTCCAATTTCTAACAGAAATTGTTTTCAGAAAAGAGCTAAGACAGCCCAGCCACTAGTCTTTAAAGAGGGGTGAACAGAAGCAGATAGGGGAAATCGGGATGCGACGTAGGCAAACGGACGAAAGTACCTGTGTGAAAATATGATTCAATATTGAAAGCTCTTTCGTCAATGGAAAATGCGATCATATTTCTGGAACGTACTGTACTCACTAATTCAGTACTGTTTATATATGCGGCCTTAGTTCTGTGTGGAAGACAGAACTTCATTAGTAGAAGGGGTGGGAGTGAAGTACATTCAAAAACTCAGGTATAATAAAAATTGAAGTAAAAATAAAATGATGTCGCTGTATTATAATAAAAAATCTAGTAAATGATTATACATGGTTCTGCAGTTTGTTCTGACGAATTTCAACGTGCTTCCTTAAGGGGCTGAAAGGTTTAGAAATACCAAAGTAACGCAGGATATGGCTTAAACAATTCAATTTATTGAATTATATCCACACAGAGTGATTCACGGGGATTTACGGAGCTTATTTCCGAAGACATTCTGAGCAAAAGATGTCATATAAACGTGTGTCCTAATCTCAATATTTTCAGAGTTGCACTAATTTGAAGTCGTTAGTAAAATACCTATTTTTCTTTAGTTTTAAGGGTAAAAGAATATTACAGATAGAAAATGTATTATTCAGAAGTATCACTTCTTTAATTGACTAGTATTATGAAATTAAAATGTGTTGTTAATTGGTTTGTACAGATTTTGTTTTTCAAAGAATATTACAAACAGAGAATGAACCATTCAGAAGTATCATTTCTTTAATAGGTTAATATTCAAAAGCAAAAATGTGTTATTAATTCCTTACTTGCTTCGTAGCCTACAGATTTTTTTTTTTTCAATTTTTAACTAAAAATTGCATTATTCTTACGAAATTATCAAAACAATTCTTACAAATCTCACGACTTCTAGCAACTTGATTCTTTACAGTTCAATTTCGCATTCTAATGTACAGGGTGTCTGATTTAAGCCGTTCATTTTTGTTTAGGTATCCCAGATATCAATCCATTCATGTGGGAAGTATTTACTGATATTGCAGGCGGAATCAGTGCTGTGTATTAGCGTCCAGTGAATATCTTCTTATGTTTATGTTATGTTAAACATGTCCAGTTAGTCTGTTAATTATTCATTTTCTTTCGGCTTTCCTACGATTATAGTCATGTTTATCATTGGATAGTGACATTTAATCTAGTGGCAAAAAAACAGAAATATAACAGCGCTCGAAGTCAAACATTTAACCTTCACTTCGATGTAGAACGGAGAAAGAGCAGTCGTTTTCAGATATTGACTAGATTCTTTGCTGCTGTATGAATGCTTCGTATTCCATGACATTTTTTTTTCCGGATAAATTAATTGTCGGTTAATCATATGTAAATAAGCAATGATTATAAACGACGCATTGGAATTTAATTTTATCTGCGGTTACTTCGTAAACTGTTGTTAATTGAAGTTGTTGCTACACTTCGGATCTGATGTCGATGAACAACATCAATAACCTGTAATTTGTTAGTGCTTGGATCACCTTTTTTTTTTTTAGTACGAAGGATTTATTTCACATACAGACGGACAGACAGACAGATACAGACAGGCAGACAGATAGACAGGTGGGTGGGTGGGTGGTTGGATGGATGGATGGATGGATGGATCGATAGTCAGGCAGGCAGGCAGGCAGGCAGGCAGGCAGGCAGGCAGACAGACAGACAGACAGACAGACAGACAGACAGACAGACAGATAGATAGATAGACAGATAGATAGATAGATAGATAGGTATAGATAGACTGATAGGTATAGATAGATAGATAGATAGATAGATAGATAGATAGATAGATAGATAGATAGATAGATAGATAGATAGATAGATAGATAGATAGATAGATAGATAGATAGATAGATAGATAGATAGATAGATAGATAGATAGATAGATAGATAGATAGATAGATAGATAGATAGATAGATAGATAGATAGATAGATAGATAGATAGATAGATAGATAGATAGATAGATAGATAGATAGATAGATAGATAGATAGATAGATAGATAGATAGATAGATAGATAGATAGATAGGTATAGATAGACTGATAGGTATAGGAAGACAGACAGACAGACAGACAGACAGACAGACAGACAGACAGACAGACAGACAGATAGATAGATAGATAGATAGATAGATAGATAGATAGATAGATAGATAGATAGATAGATAGATAGATAGATAGATAGATAGATAGATAGATAGATAGATAGATAGATAGATAGATAGATAGATAGATAGATAGATAGATAGATAGATAGATAGATAGATAGATAGATAGATAGATAGATAGATAGAATCCACCAAAATCTAGAAAGAATTTCTCTTTTAAAAATATCGTTCGCTCTCTACACTCCAAACTTTGACAGTAAGTAGGTATCGAGGACCGAACTTATCAATATCATAATCATCATCCTCTCACCATTATCATTGTAATCATCATGAGGATGAGACTGTATATCATATGGAATTTCTACACTAACACCTTGCTAAGTGTATCCCCATCAACACCAGCGAACTATTCTATGGCTTGGTGTATAGGGTCCATCCAGGACTGACGCAAGCATCCCCAATATGTCTAGATCGGCTCCCTCCACACTTCGGGAACCAGTTATCGGAGAAGTAGGCCTAATATACACGTGATAATGGAACAGAGATCGCCCGATTTTTTTTTTACTTCTATTATGAGGAGAAGGGAGATAAAATCCCAACAGGATCTTGTGCGTAACAGGTGTCACTACTACCTGTTTTTTTCAATGAAAAATTCCATGTCTGACCGGGTCTCCAACGCGGGCCGCCTACTTAACAAGCTGAAGTCTAGACCAGCGATGCCCAACCTTGATTGCCTCCTTAACATCTTTCTTCAAATCTTCAATTGTCTGGCATCGATGTTTCGAGACATGCTGCTTAATTATTCTCACAGGGAAAACACACCGCCTTTGCTGCGGAAAATTTCATACAGGACATGGTGCCGCATCATTTTGTCCCCCGACAATGATGGTGCCTATACTGATGTTCTGGATCACTAAACATACTGAAACGTAAAGTATCAACCACTGTCACACATCTGCTATGACATGTTCAAAATGGGTGCACATCAACTTATAAACGAGGGGGTGACAAGACTTTCGGACTTCATTTTATGTGTGTTTACCAGTTCAAGTGACTATCCAACTCTAAACCAGGAACCTTTGTGCATATAGATTGTTTGAGATGAGTTCCATTTAATCGAATACTGTAGGAAACCTGAAATCCGTTTCTTTCAGAAAGCGCTCCTTCACAATGTGATCAGGGCTTCAACGCAGCATCAGAACAATACCTTAACCGGGACGTGCACTCCATGTACACCATATTTTGTTAAGCTCATTTACATGGTTTCAAAAGCAAATGGGAATTGTAATTATATGTTTAGGTTTATACCAGATTTACCGAGAACTCACAGAAAGTGTTTACAAACTCATAAAATAAATTTTCCTTGGAAAAGAGCACCGAACTTGATGCTTTTTTCTACTGCTATGTTCCCTCGCAGTGTCTACCGGATGACATCAGAATTAATGAGGTTTGCTACATTTTAAAATTCATCATTAAAATATATAACTATATGAATTTGAGATTTAATTTTCCTGGTGAAAATAATGCAATTCATTAAGTAAGGCAGTGAGAGCTCCTGCTGCGATTAATTTAGCATTTTTCATCATTTACGCCGTCTGCAACCTGCAACGAATATTGTTACACATCATCTATATGTAAAAGATGATTCCAGGAAGCAAGTCAAATTATTTCAATATGACTTATTCATTTCTGTGATGTATCTCCTATATTCATTGGTTACTTACATTGAGACCAGTGTTGCCAACCGTACGATGTGGAACGTGATGGAGGAAATGATTTAAATGCCGATATGTTGATATTGCAACATATTGCAAACCTAATTTCGATAATCGATATATATACTGCAGAAAATATATCGAACGATTATCGATATATCGCTATTCCGTAAGCAAACTGCATTTTCAGGTGTAAATTTACCGCATTACAATAAAATTGCTTAAATTTTAATACTCCTTTTTACATTGAAATTAACATCATAACAGTCAAAAACATAAATCTAAAATTGTAACAGTAAACAATACATTTTCAGTACCATATTGTAAATTTTATACTAAACAACAATGTAACTTTTATTTAAAGCAACAATAATTCCTTTCTACAATTCACCTTAAACGCTCTCGTCAACAATAGGATTTGCACTCAACACAGTATTCGTTATTGCACTCCACAGCCGACAATGACAATTTACTTGGATTATTCAGAACAACAATGAACTGTTAATTTTAACTAATGCTCACAAAGGACTATTTACAAATCAGAACTGTCAGTTCTCAGTTCGTTTGCCTTGGCTAGTAAGCTCTTCTAGCTCAGTCACTCGAGTTCACAGTATCTCGAACCCCAGACCTTCAGAGACAGTCCACTGAACTTCGAACTCAGGTCCCTCCAACTGCGGTCCACTGCACTCGAACTCAGGTCTTCCGACTCCACAGTTACGGACACAACTCAAGTCGAACTCCGGCCTCGAAGCTGGATTCACTGCTACCAAGACTGGCTGGCTTGCTCTCCACTGACTTTAACAACACTGCTACTCACTAAACTGCCTGACTGACTGACTTTCACTTGCGTCTTCTCTTTTATATAACCAAACCATAGTTACGAGAAAGTTCGCGGTCAGAATGGCATTCTCGAATAATCTGGATATTTCCACTTCGACGGACTTCTGGACGATTCGGGAGGGTCCGTCCCCCCCTTCGCTCCGCAAGTAGCAGTTTGCTTCCTTCCCCACTCGGCAAGCAGCAGATGCGCGCGCAACCTGCTCAAAACACGACCGACTTAGCCCTTCCTCCGTCGGTCGTGAGATCGAACCTCACGTGGCCGTCACAATATTATGATGTAAGTCCTAACCTAAATCAAAATTTTATTATGGTGGAGGTAAGGTGAGCTTAAATGATATAGTGAGAAAGAGTTAGGTGAACTCTACGTGGTCCAGTATTTGATATTGGAACACGATATAATTATTCTAATTTTATATAGAATTCAATACAGGACACAGATAAAATACTCTTTCCCACCTAATAATGTAATCATTTTTAAATGTAAATAAACAGAACTTGTAATTATTTTTAATTTAAGTAAACCGTACTGACAATCCTTCCATAGCAAGTTCCCATTGCAAGTTATTGTTACACTCCAACATTCCAAACATCAATGGTGGTGATGATAGGGATAGAATTTTAATGCACTCAAATATATAGCATAATAAGAAAACAGAATGTCAGTACTAGGTTGTGCATAGAAATCATAGCAGTAAACAAATGTCACATCGCTATTAATTCCTCCTTTCTCTTTCCATTTCAGAATATAGAAATAAAAGTTTTGATACCCGTTTTGAGATTAGACAGTTTCCTTCCAGGGCTGGAGTTGCTCCTGCCTTGGAGAACATTAATAACATTAAAACAGTAGTAGATAAATCTCTCGTCTGTCTCACGTTCGCACACGCTGCATTTTGAATTTGGAGCTGCATATTAAACAGTTTGAATTCGAATTCCAGTCCAGCCAATTAGAGCAAGGTATTGATTATATAGGGTATTTCAAGGTTGCACAATTATGTAACTGTTCACCTTCATTAGCGCCATCTGTCGGGAATTATCGGAGCTGTCCAGTGTGGATTTTGTTGTTGTTGATAATGATGATAATTCCACAAATAATCGATAAATTTATGAAAAAATGGATATATTACACGATATAATAATAATAATAATAATAATAATAATAATAATAATAACCTAATGTGTCCCTTGAAGGGCTGCTAGAGGGTAGCTCCGCGTTAGGTTGTGTCTAGTGTTTCTTTGTCTGGTTGGAGTTGATTTCACTGTCACTTTGATTAATTTGATTTCACTAACACTTTGATTATATTGAATGCACTATTGAATCAAAATTTCGATATCGATATACCGAAACGAAAATATCGGGATTTCATAAAAACCGATATATCGTTCTCATCTCTAGACCTGGATCGTACAAATGCGATAATTTGGTATCGTGTATGAATTGTACGATCGTACGATCCAACCCGCGGATAGTAAGCAAAATGTACGATCCTGTCGACAAAGAGGGTAAAACATGTCAAAGAGGGAGAATTTTAAACATTTATTACAATTTACGACATTTGAAATTTTTTATATACATTTCTGCAGTATTACAGATATATTTCACTTATAGGCCTACATTTAAAGAAGTTTGTGCACATTGTTCGCCTATGTCTCCAGGTCCAGGATATATGACAGCTTGATTTTGTTAAAAATTATTATAGCCACAAGAAATCACGTAGTGTCCATTACTTATGGCTATTCAAAATGATGCTAACAAATATTCCTATGTTTATTTCGAAATATCTCAGATGGTGTAAATGGTCTCTCCAATCCTCTCAATAGTCTAAACATAATTATTAGGCCTACTGTTGCCACATAAGTATGTAATAACTAATAAGTTGGTTAATGTTTTGAGAACCCCATAACAGAAAAAGGAAATAAACATATCCAAAATATGGACCTATTTTGTGCATATAAAAAAAACAAGGAAGAGTCTGTTATAGTACTTGGCTGTGCCAGTCGTGTTTCGTGGTAGTGCATGGGCAGTAAGAAATCAGGTGCCATTGTGATAGGTTCTGACGTGAAATAGTAACAATTGGATCAGAAGATAGTGATAGTGGTCCTAGTAGGTTCTACTCCCAAAAAATCTACATCCGGTGTACTTAAATATACAGGACGGAAGCAAAATTGTAGAACTTTATGGTAAACAATTCATAAATTTAAAGTTTCGTTTTGCCCTGATTAAACAAACTGTAAAAGGGCTGAATGTAGGTTCTGGCTCTTCTATTCCTACTGTTGTTCTTCCTTCTGAGGATCCTCCCAAGGTAAGGAGGCAACAAACTTTTTAAATATAATTTAATACGCTGATATTTAATTTTTACCAATTATTTCCTTGTAAGAATAAAAAATCGTTTTAATAAAACACTGTGGAGGGAATTTAGGTAAAATAATCAAAATAGACCTATTTTGTATGTAGGTCTAGTGTACGATCCTCCAATCAAAGGTACCTAAGTCAATTTGAAACCAATTGTGCGATCCAGTCAGCCTCAGGGTTAGCAACGCTGATTGAGACACTGATAATCAGTATTGTCAATTTAGCTTTTTTGAAGCTAAATCTAGCATTTTTATGTTTAGCTTAGCGGCAAAAATATTCCATTCCGCTTAGCGGGGAATCTAGCTTATTTTTTTCCTTCGCTTAGCAGGCGGGAAGCTTCGTTGGTTTAATCCAGTTTTAGATAAATTTATTTAGTAGTTCAATAATATGGTTATCAATTACAGTTCTACATCGAAATGGAACCTTTCCCTTCAATGTCATTACTTTAATTTTTACATTTGAAATTTTTAGATTACATTCTGTTACTACATTGGTTAATTTATAAATTGTCCAATATTTCTGTGGTGAAAATCAAACCCTGAAGTTTCACTCAACATACTCATATTTACGTCCCAACATCCATTTTTTTATTATAGAATGAATGAAGCCATGTATTGTGGGTCCCTATCACCATGGCATGGCGCGTCCTCAGGTTGCGGATAGAGGAGACGGCCTCCAGATATGGAGGATAGCTGTGAATATATTGAATAAGCAGTCGTGGACTGCCGATAAGGGGTGGTCCTCCAGCTTGGGGATTGGGCGAAGGGCTAACAACCCATCACCGTAAAAAACAGCTTGTTGCGAATATTCTCTGGCACGGAGCAACAGTAACAAATATAAATGATACTCGGGAGGAAATTAAACGTAGAATAAATATGGGAAATGCGTGTTATTATTCGGTTGAGAAGCTCTTATCATCCAGTCTGCTGTCCAAAAATCTGAAAGTTAGAATTTATAAAACAGTTATATTACCAGTTCTTCTGCATGGCTGTGAAACGTGGACTCTCACTCTGAGAGAGGAACATAGGTTAAGGGTGTTTGAGAATAAGGTGCTTAGGAAAATATTTGGGGCTAAGCGGGATGAAGTTACAGGAGAATGGAGGAAGTTACACAATACAGAACTGCCCTCATTGTATTGTTCACCTGACATAATTAGGAACATTAAATCCAGACGTTTGAGATGGGCAGGGCATGTAGCACGTATGGGCGAATCCAGAAATGCATATAGAGTGTTAGTTGGGAGACCGGAGGGAAAAAGACTTTTAGGGAGGCCGAGACGTAGATGGGAAGATAATATTAAAATGGATTTGAGGGAGGTGGGATATGATGATAGAGACTGGATTAATCTTGCACAGGATAGGGACCAATGGCGTGCTTATGTGAGGGCGGCAATGAACCTTCGGGTTCCTTAAAAGCCATTTGTAAGTAAGTAAGTATAGAATGAATGAAGACGAATTGATGCAACCGCAGTTGAGTGCATAAAATACACAAAGATACTCTGATATGGGAAACGTATCGGTATGTAGAACTATATGCATACATATATTTTTCTTTGATACTATTAGGCCTATAGTGTATTCTAAATTTGAACAGAGCGCGCCCAAAGAGAAGAGAAAAGCTCTGTTCACTAGATATCTTTTATATTATTAGCAGGCACGGCTCCTTAATGTTGTAGCAAGTTTACGCTATACCTAAACAAATTTACGGATATTTTGGTTTAAAATACAAATTATTGTGGTCTAACAAGTACACGATTAGTATGATCAGCTGTAGTAAGTTTCTCATCCAACTATAATCGTTTGTAGGAGCCTCATCGTTGACTTTCCAAAGTAAACGACCGTACTTCTTATGGAGACTGGCTTGATCTTGGGTATTTATTCGAGGCGAGGGGATGAGAGGGGTGTTGTCCAGCGTGGATTTTAAGTTGTTGATAAACGAATAGGGAGGTAAACGAGCTTTGAAAATGGAAACAGATGGCAGTAGCTACTGATGAGTGACAATGAATTAGTTGGAGACAGAATATGCCCGACTTGCGAATGTAGTTAGGCGCGAAAACAAGTTTTTTTTTTTTAGGGTAGAGGGTGAGCTTGTATTTCATTGGTGTTTTTGCTTTCCGTTTCATTCACTGCTGCTACTTGAGTCGAGTTGGTTGAGAGCACATGGTGGCGCGAAAGAAGGTGTTTTAATAAATTGTGTTGTTTGTGTTATTCTACTATATTAAATAGACCCTAGTTAAGATTAATACAATTCAATCTTTAATATAACATCAATTTTCATCGCGCAGCTTAGAAGAGAAGTGTGAGATTAAGAGTCTTGGTAGGTCGACTCCGAACCTTGAAATTTCGCAGTGCGTGAAAACCAAAACTAGGTCGTTTGACAGAAAATTAAATTCTGACGCGTACGAGAAGTTTCAGTGGTTATGTGACTGTGAAATAAGAAAATCTTTGTCCTGTTTTCCTTGTGTTTTGTTCTGAGGAGAGTATGAAAACATCTTTCAGCCTCTGAAGTCGTCATAGGGATTGTTAGTAAAACTTCTAGTAATTTTGTACACTCGCCGGAAGTTGAACATAAATTTTTGTCTCTAAAAAATTCCATTAGAGACACACAGCTTGAAATCTTTCTGAACTCGTCAGTGCCATAAATAACTGAAAGTTCAATGCGAATATTCCTTTCATTTATGAACGGATACGCTCTAATGACACTACGAAGAGATTCTTCTGGTAAAACAGTGTGGAAATAAATAGGTGAGTTTTTGCAAATTTTTACGACTGTAGCATGATAGGCCTAATATTTTGTAGTAAAAAAGTAAAAAAATGTAAAAGGTAAAGGTATCCCCGTAACATGCCATGAAGGCATTTTGGGGGCATGGATGTAGAGCCCTATGCTTTCCATGACCTAGGCACTAGAATGAGGTGGTGTGGTCGGCACCACGCTCTGACCGCCTTTTACCCCCGGAAAAGACCCGGTACTCAATTTTATAGGAGGCTGAGTGAACCTCTGGGCCGTTGTAAAAGTTTGGCAACGAGAAAAAATCCTGTAACCACCTGGGATCGAACCGCGGACCTTCCAGTCCGTAGCTAGCTGCTCTACCAACTGAGCTACGAAAGTAAGAAAGTAAACGAACAAAATTTTAAAGCACCAGCCGCCACTGATTATTAGGACTACATGTTAATGCCAGCTATAAAAATGTTACATCTCCCGCTTTATGGCTATGTATCACTGTCACGAGCACAGTCAATGCGATGTAAAACTTTAGCACGACTCCCGTCTGTAAACACGAAGCAAAAATGATTATCCCTGTCACGAGCATGGGTGAAATGAGCTTACGCGGACATCGTCTTCCCTACCAATCGGCCAACCAGAGCGCTCGGATACTGTGAAGGTCACAACAGCAATGTTATTATAACGGTTACTCTGTGTACTAGTATATTGAATGTATTACATTTACAGCGAAATATTTGTCTTAGGCCCAATTGTATAAAACTCCCTGACTAAAGATCAACTTTGATCGAAGATCGGAAAGTGAACCGAGTTCAGACACTTCTTCTATTGTATAAAACTTTTCTGCGATCAAATTATCTTGGTTCAAATGGAATCTAATTTCACGTGAAAAGGATTTGGCAACATCGCATAAACAGATGAAGTATGTGATGCGCGGATCATGTTGTACAGGTTTGTTCAGTGTTGTCAATCTAGCGGCTTTAACTCTTTTTCAACGACAATTTCTTTTAACTTTTATATTGCTTAAATAGGGATTTGGCGACCTTTTTATCACCCCTTAGTGACAAAATTTAATATTTCTTTGTTAATAATGAGAAATCTAGCAACTTTCCAACTACTTTTTGTCGACTCTCCGTACACTCTGTTGGAGACACTGGTTTGTTTTGTGCATTGTAAATAATGGCGGACAATAAGAAGAAGGTTGACTGTTCTCCAAATTATTGTTATGTTATGGTGTTTGATACTGCTAAACATAATAAAGCTTTATAAAACGACAATTTTCGCTTACTAATATGTTAATTGAAAATTTATGAATGTACCTATCATATCCTCAGAGCGTGGTGCCGACCACACCACCTCATTCTAGTGCCGAGGTCATGGAAAGCATGGGGCTCTACCACCATGCCCCCCAAGTGCCTTCATGGCATGTTACGGGGATACCTTTACCTTTTACCTATCATATCCATTAATAATTAATGGTTGTTATAAACATAATATAATTATAGGTTATGTTATTTCATACTGCTGAACACGATAGAGCCTTATAAAATACAAGCATGTTTGTGTATTAAGGCAAGAAATTGAAAAAAAAAATATATATATATATATCTACCTTCCATATCTATTAATATTAATAATAATAATAATAATAATAATAATAATAATAATAATAATAATAATAATAATAATAATGGATATTTTATTTGCACAATCTGTCACTCGTATATTTCAAACAGAAAAGAAATAACTGAACTTGGATCATCTAACTTAATCGGAGAAATTTCTTCAGTCAAAGTTGACTTTAGTTTGAGACAAATTAATCTCAGATTAGGCTTTATACAACACAAAATTCCAAGTTCAGCTAGAACGAGGATCAATTTAACCTCTGCTCTAAGATTAAATGGTTTATACAATCGGCCCTTAATGTACCGGCATATCCAGACTTTCTCCGCTTGACATGGCGACGGTGGACAGCACGCCGTGCCGCATAAGACGAAATATCCATGTGGAAGGAAGAATTTGAAGCTACATTCGTGGTGTCCATGCAGCGTTATAACCGTCCCATACACTAGTGCCAGTTTTCATGCGTAATACGACCCATAAATTAAATATGCTGTAAACACGCTTTGTGCAAATATAATTTAAAGGAGAAAAATTTTATTCCTGCACGCAATCTCATAGACCATACTTCAAGTGCCGGGTCGTTTATTTCAGTTCGTGAATGACGGCCGCTTACACGGTACAAAGGCTGAGGCAATACCGCAGAGCACCTTCCTGCAGCTTTATAGAGACACAAACGAAGACATATCTTAGACTGCTACAGTTGTTGTGGCTATGCGGTTTTGAATCAGTATGTACGTGAAATATGGACCCGGCCGTGGGATGAGAAGGGACTGTGCTGCGAGAGGAAAAGAGAGAGAGCGAGAGAGAGAATAATGATCTGTGACTGCAGCCTGCAAGGTAATAAACCATACCCTTCTCCAGAGAATAACTTCCACCCATAATAATTACTATTGTGATTATTTTTTTACTATGTGATTTGTAGTAGCTATTATTTCATAGCACACTATACGAAATATATAGACTCCGGGTGGCGGCCGTGAATCCGGCGGGGGTGGCTGGCGTTAAAGGGGGAAGTGGTGGAGAATTGTGACGTCGTAAAAACCGTGGTTAATGACACGCGCCTGCACTTACAGCCCAAACTCTCTGCTCTACATATTCCCATCCCCGTTTTTTATTGCTCAAGATCCTCTAGTTTCCATATTGTTGGAGTACGGCTTTGTGTTCAACAATTGGTACGGGGTCTTAATTAGTCTTTAAAAAATATTCCCTTTGAAGTGGCAACGGTAATCGCAACACAATGTAACTGCTCCACGGAATTTCTATTGTGACCTGCAGGATATATGGTGGAGCCCGGATTATGTATTTTTTGAAAAATTCACAAGACAAAAATGCGTGAGCCCATTCAGTAGGAACTTTGAGTAAACTCGACATAAGTAGGACGATTTAGACACGCCGTTGACACAAAGTACGCTGCCTGCACACCTTTGATTTTCATAAAGTAATCTCAATCATCTAACAAACCAAAATGTTTTTATGCAAGGAAGTGTTCTTTAGCCAAGCTTAAGTACATTACGACTAACAGTAATGTCTTTGTTGCTATCCATGTTACAATACTTATGTACCGCATATAAATTTATAATTAAATAATCTCTTTAGATTACATAATAATGTTTTTATATTTGATATTATGCATAATGTAATTTAACTGTAGAATTAAAACAGAAAGTTAATTTAAATTTGGATTCGATTCTATAACTTATAATATGACTTATCTATTTAAAACTTCAGTCATATTTCGGAGTTCTATACAAGTTTATATCGTCGTTGTTTCTGCAATAATGTGACATATTTATCGAGTTTCATATTTGTTCTCTTTTAAATGGCTTAAATAGTGATACAGCAAATAATAAAATCTCCTGTATGTAATTATATTTCTTTCTTTCGAAAATGTAAGAATTCACAATCCCCTATGTCCAGCTGCCATAGAATGAATTCTGTGGCCGGGAGGAAAACGGTCTTAAGCAAAAATTTTATATTTTTCAGGAGAACACTAGAAAGATTGAAATTGGTGTCAGTTATAGAGTTTTTTTTTAATTAAGAGGTTTTTCCTGGATATTATTTGTTTATATTTCTTCTAAAATAGGTAATGTTGCTCATTTAATAATTTTCTTTATTATTTCCAAAAATAGCCGCACTTAAGCCCTTTTAAGACTAGAACCCAAACTGAGTAGAAGGGACTATTTAAACATAGACCTTTTTCGCGTCAAAATAAATGAGAAATGTAAATTATTATGAATGCAAAATGGGTCTTAAACAATTATAGGACTGTTTACCTTGGTGCTTAAAGTTTTAAAAGGAAAGAGCATCAGTACGTGATAAAATGGCTAAAATACAAGTTACACCTTTTCATTAGGGAAGCATGGAAAGTAAACATGTGATGGTATGTAAGGAATAAAGTATTAAATATTCTTAAGTCCTTTATTCTGTGTGTGCTCGATT
The DNA here is from genome assembly GCF_040183065.1 of Periplaneta americana. Lineage (NCBI taxonomy): Eukaryota > Metazoa > Arthropoda > Insecta > Blattodea > Blattidae > Periplaneta > Periplaneta americana. The sequence goes on from NC_091131.1 coordinate 78,399,316, forward strand.
CAAAAATACTTAGGACATTTGGTAACGCTCTATAAATCCAGTCGGGAGTGTTATTTGACTTTAACCGTTTTACCAGACTGCAGAGAATTGTTCCCGCTTTCAGAATATATAAAAATCTCATTTCCACAAAAAATTGACTTAAGACCTTTTTCCTCCCGGCCACAGAATTAATGTGTTTTTTCCTCCTATTGAAAAATTGTATATTTTGCACATAGGAGTTATTGCAGAAACAACGACGATATGTTCATCACTTAACCTTCTTAACTTCTCAGAAGACATTATGTTTAGTTTAACGTAGAAATACTTTGTAGATCTCGTATTTGGTTAGATATTAATAAATTGACCATAAACGTTAATAAAACAGAATTAATTTTGTTTTTTGTATATTTAAAAGATATTAAGAATATAACAATGTTAGATTTGTACTTAGACACTAAGTTCTATTTGAATATGCACATAAAACTTATTTTATATAACTTACTCGTGAATGTTCGCGTTTTATATAACTTCATATGCTGATCTTGAACACACAACCTTCTTAACTTCTCAGAAGACAATATATTTAGTGTAATAAAGGAATATTTGGTAGATCTCATATTTAGTCAAATATTAATAAATAGACTATAGGCCTACATGTTAATATAAGAAGGAATTTTGTTTATTGCATATTTAAAGGATATTAAGAATATAGCCATGTTAAATGTGAACCTAGACACTAAGTTGGATTTGAATATGCACACAAAACATTTTATATAAATTCTTCACGAATTTTCGCGATTTTATATAACTTTATAAGCTGAACATGAGCACACTACCTTCTTAACTTCTCAGAAAACACTATGTTTAGTGTTTTAAAGTAGTATTTGCTAGATCTCATATTTGGTTATATGTAAATAAATCAACTATAAATATCAATCAAACAGCAGCAATTTTGTTTCCTCTATATTTCAAACATATTAAGAATATAAAAACGTTAGATTATATACCTACACAATAACTTGGAATAGAATATGCACACAAAACATATTTTACATACATTCTTTAAGCATTTTCGTGATTTCATATGACTTTATATGCTGATCACGATCATACAACCGTCTTAACTTCTCTGAAGACAATATCTTACGTTGAGCAACTTAATAAGCAAGTACTTGATAAATTTGTCATTTGGTTAGATATTAATAAATTGGTTATAAATATGAATAAAAAGGAAGAAATTGTGTTTCGTTTGTATTCAAAAGATGTTATACTCAAAACAATTTGTCGTAAGACACCAGAGATCCAACGCTACCAACCTTGAAACTAAAGCACTGACGTTACTAAATAAATGTTCATGACTTCAAAAAGTGACGTGATGAAAACAGCAACTTCACATGCAACTGGCTACGTGAAGGAATAATAGACTAATAATATTTCCGCAACATGTATTATAATCGATATATATATTATATATATATATACATACGTATAATAATTAATAGCATCTCAATGAAATTGGTGAATTTAATTCAGAATAACTTGCCTCGCCTGATTAATATCTCAAATTGTGCCAACCTAACAGTTACAAACTGACTAATTATTGTGATATCTATAACATACGTGTATTCGAGGAAATGTTTCCAGTAGTAAAGTGAACCTGTTAAAAAAATATATATATTAAATTTAAGCAGCTGAACAAATAATGGTAGGTTATTTTACGACGCTTTATCGACATCTCAGGTTATTTAGCATCTGAATGAGATGAAGGTGACAATGCCGGTGAAATGTGTCCGGGGTCCAGCAACGAAAGTTACCCAGCATTTGCTCACGTTGGGTTGAGGGAAAACCCCGGAAAAACTTGCCCCGACCGGGAATCGAAACCGGGCCACCTGGTTTAGCGGCCAAACGCGCTAGCCGTTACTCCACAGGTGTGGACTTTTCCGAGGTTTTCCCCAATCGTAAGGCGAATCTCAGGTAATCTATGACGAATCCTCGGCCTCATCTCGGCAAATACCATCTCCCTATCACTAATTCCATCGACGCTAAATAAGCCGGTAGTTGCTACAGTGTCGTTAAATAACCAACAAAAAATATATATGTTAAATTCAGAAATTATTTACATAAGGCCTATAATTCCTTCAGAGATAATGCTGTATAAAATCACAATTTACTTTAAAACGAGCAAATGAAACAAAACCAAAACAACATTTCTGGCATGAACGAAGAAGAGAAAGAGGCATTTACCATTCACTCTGAAGATGGCAACCTGAAGAAAAAACAGAAGATTCTCTTAACCCCTAAAGTAATGGTGATGGAGATGGTTGTGGTTGTGATGATAATGAAAGTGGTTATAATTTGATAATCACAAATTGAACAGATGGTGCGTTGATTATAATGAGTGGTGCCAAAGAAAAGAAGGAATAGCGCGAAAATAATAGTTTCATTGATGGTGATGTTGAGAATAATGGTGATAATGGCGATGATTATATTTCATGGCAATCATTATGGTATACCATTGATGATTTTTGTAATGTCAACATCAGGAAGAATACATTCTTTACAAAATTCCACTACGAAATGTGTGTTCAGTGCGCGCAGAGTAAAGTCTTGTTTCTTATTTTGTGACATGCGACTCGGTGCGGAGAAAGTTCCGGTCTCCGCCTCACGTTCACTTCGGTCATTTGACCAGATCCCTTCTTTATCTCAAAGCTTCCTTCATGAGACACCTGTAGAGTGCAGGGACGGATTAAGAGGGCATCACACAAGCATATCCAAGTGTAGGTATCAGCAGGTTGCACATAAACTATAACATACCGGTACGTACGAAGAAACAAAAAGCAAAACGTAGGCATGCATACTTCAATTAAAAATTCAATCACAACATGAAAATTAAATTAACATTATCTCATTTTATTAGTGTTTTATACAGAAATAGAGGATTGACTGAATCACGGCTGTGATGGAAATCCTTACGAAAATCTCATAGGTTAGTAAAAAAATAACTAAATATTGTTGCGTTTCTTCAGTAATTATATTTACTTACTTCCTTACTTATAAATGACTTTTAAGGAACCCGCAAGTTCATTGCCGCCCTCACATAAGCCTGCCATCGATCCTATCCTGTGCAAGATTAATCCAGTCCCTATCAACATATCCCACCTCCCTCAAATCCATTTTAATATTATCCTCCCATCTACGTCTCGGCCTCCCAAAAAGTTTTGTTTTTCTCCGGCCTACCAACTAACACACTATATGAATTTCTGGATTCGCCCAACATGCCATGCTTTTTTGTTTGAAATATCTCAAAGAATAACCCCCTGAAATTAATGACATTACTTACGGTTTACCTCGTGCACTATTGGAATTGTAGGTTTTCAAAGGAGAATTTAGTCGTAGAGTTGAAGCATAACCATACATAGTCACAAAAAGTTTATCAATATGAAATAAATCATTTTCTTGAGTAAACTCCCAAGAATTTCATCAACTGAGGACTTTGACGTATGGGCTCATATATTGATTACGGTTTCCTTTATCTCCTCTTGTTCGGACGAAATACTGTGGGGCTGTCTTAAGTGTAAGACTAAATTTTATCACAGAGATATATAGCTCGTTTCCCCTACGCACCTTCTGTACTCCTTCCCGTTTTACGTCCAAGCGACTTGCTATAGTCCGACCATTCGATCTATATCCGAGACCTCAAGCCATAATTCCACATCAGCCTCAGTAATTCATTTCCCTTCCTGCACTCCTTCGTTCCTCCCACTACCACAATAATGACAAACTTTTGCGGGACAATTTTAGTTACAGATCAGTGTTGTTGAGCTCAACGTTAATGCTGTAGACCAGTCCCGGGCATAAGGCGAAAGAAAGAAGGAAACAGATACCCACGCCCACAGCTTTAAAAACAAATACACAGTAAGGAACTGTATATTAGTGGTGGATTTTAGGCGAACAGTGAGAGCCGAAAGTTATTATGCCTGCCTTATACAATCCGTCACTCAGCAATGCTTCCCTTCTTGTCTACCGTTCGTTCGAGTGCTTATGTCGCAGTGTCATCTAAACGGGGGAAATCATATGGCAGTTACTTATTTAACGGTGTGCGTTTTTTTAATTGTTAAAGAGTTGTATAATATACATACATACATACATGAATGCCCCAGGGCAGATATTTCACTGCAAATCCAGCATTCTACAATCTTTACTATTTTCTGTCTTCCTCTTAGTCTCCGCATATGATCCATATGTATTTATGTCGTCCATCTTCTGATATATTCTTCTGTCCTGAACTCATCTCCCGCTCATCATTCCTTCCAGTGCATCCTTCAGAAGGCAGTTTCTTCTCACCCAGTGACCTAACCAATTCCCTTTTCTATTTCTGGTCAGTCTCAGCATCATTCTTTCTTCACCCACTCTTTCCAATTCAGCTTCATTTCTTATTCTATCTGTCCACTTCACACACTCCATTCTTTCCAGAGATTCCCAGAAGATGCTCCTTTTTCTATTAATAGCTTCCTTTGGCATTGCCGTTCTCCTTTTGATTTCCTGGCAGCAGCTCACGTTACTACTTATAGCACACCCAAAGTATTTGAAGGTATTCACTTAGTATTCTCATGTTTACCTTCTTTATTTTTCTTCCGACAACCATGGTCTTCGTCTTGTTTGCATTTATCTTCATCCCACACTGCTCACAGCTGTCACTTAGCTCCATTAGCACGTCCGTTAGCACTGTTTCTTCTTCTGCTAACAACGCTATATCATCAGCAAATCTTATGCACGTCTTCCTCCAAGTAGATACTGAACAGGGTAGGTGATAAAGGACATCTTTGAGGTATTTCTCTCGCTATTTCACTTCCTTCTGTCATTTCTTCTCCTAGTCTGACTTTGACTGGACATAGAAGTAATTTCTGTAAAAAGAAATTAAGCTGGAAAGTAGTTGGTGGCAGAATGTGAAGCAGCAGTTTGTGCAGCCCTGCAGTTCAGTGAAGTGGCAAGTAGGGTTGAGCCGTATATAAATCAGTGTAACGGCGCGCGGCAACCAGAATGTAAACGGAATGACGCGTCTCGTTCCATTTGAAACAGTGGACAATACAAAGTATGCGAGGTACAAACACACCCATCACCCCGGACAGCGATTCGGGGCTTGTCGAACAATGGCCGAGTGAGAGTGTCATCTCCCCATTGACACGGGGCTCAAACCACCGTCCACACTCCAGCCTTCGTGTGACACTGGACTGGGACTCTACAGACAGGCTCAAAACTGGCTCGGCTCTACTGCCGGGCTCCCTGCATTTGCGTTCCTTTCAATATCCTATAGCCCGGGTCAGCTTACTTCATACCGTAAGGGTGAAACCTAACCATTTTTCCTCTATTACTATAGTGAGGGTCACATAAGAACAGTTCCTAAACAGCAAATATTGCCGTCTTGTCAGTGTTGCCAACTGTTACCAGATATCACACGATCCTACGTACTAAATGGCTTATTTACTTACCGTACTTTATGTTGGAAGGTTATTCTAAATAATTTAACAATTTGTAACATATTTTCGTAGGCAAACTGTAAGGGGAAAGGGATCAACATGCCAAGTATTTTGTCTGACAATACGAAATTCATTGGTTTCACTAAACAATTAACTCACGAAACCTAACCTAAAAATGTATTTTGTTTGACCACATGAAATTATTAGTACTTACTTACTGGCTTTTAAGGAACCCGGAGGTTCAATGCCGCCCTCACATAAGCCCGCCATTGGTCCCTATCCTGAGCAAGATTAAACCATTCTCTATCAACATATCCCACCTCCCTCAAATCCATTTTAATATTATCTTCCCATCTACGTCTCGGCCTCCCTAAAGGTCTTTTTCCCTCCGGCCTCCCAACTAACACTCTATATGCAATGTTCGTAAATATGATCATATTACCCCATCCCTGGAAGCAATAGGTTGGCTTAAACTAGATAAGAAAAGAAATTTACATTCACTTCTCTTTCTCTTCGAAATCTTGAACTCTTCTATTCCTTCGTATCTGTCGTCTCGCTTCACTTATCTTTCTTCCCACCACAATCTGAACACACGCTCTCACCATGAAACAATACTAACAATACCATCCCATCGCACCTCCTCATACTCATTCTCTTTCACAATAGCCCTGCCAAGACTCTGGAATTCGTTACCTGCTAGCATCAGGGACTGTCGAAATAAAATTCAATTCAAACGCAAACTTACTAGGCACTTGGTCAGTAATTGAGACTCGTTCAGACATGGTTTCTTGTAAATAGTTCTTTTAATCTACCACAAAATATCTCAATATCCGGTAATTTCATCACTATAGAATTTTGTTATTGTAGGTTTAATTTGTAATTTAGTAAATACAAAAATATTCTTTGTTCTTAACTTCTATGATAAAATGTCTAGCTTTCATTAATCAGGTATTCTTGTCGTACTTTAATTTTTATTGTAATTGTAAATTTAATATTAATTGTAATCTTATTGTTCATGTTACAGTTGTAACCCGTGGTAGAGGGGCAGAGAAGGCCTGACGGCCTTATCTCTACCAGGTTAAATAAATAAATCTTTAATCTTTAATCTTAATCTTATATGCATTTCTGGATTTGCCCATACGTGCTACATGCCCTGCCCATCTCAAACGTCTGGATTTAATGTTCCTAATTACGTCAGATGAAGAATACAATGCGTGCAGTTCTGTGTTGTGTAACTTTCTCCATTCTCCTGTAACTTAATCCCTCTTAGCCCCAAATATTTTCTTAAGCACGTTATTCTCAAACACCCTTAACCTATATTCCTCTCTCAAAGTGAGAGTCCAAGTTTCACAACTATAAAGAAAAACCGGTAATAAAACTGTTTTATAAATTCTAACTTTCAGATTTTTTGACAGCAGACTGGATGATAGAAGCTTTTCGACCGAATAATAACAGGCATTTCCCATATTTAACTTATTCTGTGTTTAATTTCCTCCCGAGTATCATTTATGTTTGTTACTGTTGCTCCAAGATATTTGAACTTCTCCACCTCTTCAAAGGATAAATTTCCAATTTTTATATTTCCATTTCGTAAAATATTCTCGTCACGAGACATACTGTAATCATATATGAAATTATTAGTACTATCTCCGAAAACTTCCTTGCCTATAGTCTTGAATTATAACCACAACGCAGCACATAAAATAACTATTATGTATTAACATGAATACTGATATTAATTAATTATTAATATGTTCAAATTTCACTAACTTCCAGTAACCGGCTTAGAAATCTAGTACAATTTTAATTTCATGGCACTCCAATACCGACAAATATTGTCGATATTTGTCTCAGCTGCCAACATACCAGTTACAAAATCACTACCATTTGTAGTATTTGGCAGTATCGAAATTCGAAACGAAGTTGGCAATAGAAAATTCAACCTGCAAACTAGAAAATCACCACAATCCACTTGCATATGTAGTAATGGGGGGGGGGGAATGGTTAGGTTTCATCCTTAGGGTATGAAGTAAGCTGACACGGACTATACATATGCTAGTGGAATATAGTGATTTTCTAGTTCTCAGCTTTCATCAGTTTCGTTTCGAATTTCGGGTACTGACAAATACTATAACTGGTAGTTATTTTCTAACTGTTATGTTGGCATCAATAACTTCGGTTTGCAGTAAAGTAAACTGATTAAAATGCAAGTACCTAGGCTTATTAATTAATAATCAATTAGTAATATTGGTATTAATATTAATATCAATACACAATTCAGTTCTGTTTCGTTGTGATTCCAATTCAACTCTATATTCAGGTAAGTGTAATTAAATAAGAACTAACTTATAGACCTACTTCGTATGAAACATGCATGTAAATGTATTGACATTTTAATGAATTTCTTTCGCGTTTAGATTTTTATTAAAATGTCCAAGAGAGGAAATAGCATGGTAGCGACTTCTCCAAGAAAGAAAGTGCTTGAAAGTATACATTATAAGTGGTGTTCTGTTTTCGAAATTCGTACTAATCATTTCACGTGATCAAACTACATTTTTAGGTTACGTCTCGTGAATCGTAAAGTGTTTAGTTAAAGCAAAATAAATTTTAATATTACATCATACTAATCCTATTGACTAACATAATTATGTGAGAATTCCAGAAGGAAAATATACTAGCTATTTCATGAGTTATTGAATCATGTAGAAAACATCTCTCAACATAAAGATGAGATGTGGTAAATGAGTAAGACATGTAGTTATGGTTAATTACTGTATTATTATTACAATATTATTATAATTATTATTATTTCAGTACGTAGAATTGTAATTTTCCCCTCTTTGGTGATAACTGGTATTAGTTGGCAACACGGAAGAGACGGTCAAATTAGACTTTTGGGGCCGTATTCATAGACATTCTTAGCGCGGGCTTCCGGTGGATGATCAGCGAACTAACGGTTTTTCGTATTCATAAACCAGTGTTAGCGATATGATATGAATTATGTACAAGTAATCAGTCGATAGCAGGGGCTAGTTTAGCACGCTCGTAGCGCGGGCTAGCGAAATGTCTATGCATAGCACCCTTAGGAACTACACTTACGTGATCCTCACTATACCAAATACTGCAATTATACAGCGTGCCTATGAAGTTGCTCTGGGGATTTAGAAGGGAACGATTCTGAAAAGGCTTTAGATGTTTCTTGCTGTATCTTAAACTAAGCTCTTAATGTTCTCTTATCAATTACCAGATAGACTTATCTTTGGGGCTCGGATTTCTATGACCTAAAGACTCTGGAAATATTCATGCACTTATGGCCAGAAAATACCTATAGTATAACCTCACATAACAACTTGGAAATAAGACGCGAAACAAATTAAAATTGGACAAAAATTATTGAGAAAACTTTCTTTTATTCATAATTCTACAAAATTATTTTTGTTAACATTAACTCTTTGTATTCACCATAACAGACTTACTAAAGGCTTCACCAATAACCAAAAATGTATTTAAAAATAGGCTTAAGGACTTTATTAATAGACTGTAGTATCTTACACTAATCTCTTAATGTTCTATTATCAGTTACCAGGTAGACTTACCTTTGGGGCTCGGATCTCTATGACCTAAAAACTCTTTAAATATTCAGACACTTATGGCCATAAAATACCTATATAATCTCACATAGCAACTTGGAAATAAGACGCGAAACAAATTAAAATTGGACAAAAATTATTGAGAAAACTTTCTTTTATTCATAATTGTACAAAATTATTTTTGTGAATATTAATTCTTTGTATTCACCATAACAGACTTACTAAAGGCTTCACCAATAACCAAAAATGTATTTAAAAATAGGCTTAAGGACTTTATTAATAGACGGTAGTATATTATGCACACTATTTAAAGGATGTAGGCCTAATTGATGTTTTGTTATTTGAAGTGTTGTATCAGTGAAGAAGTTTGTTGTGTCATTGAAGTTTTATAGAGCAAAGTATTTGAACAATGAAATGTTTTTGAAGTGTTTGTGAAATCAGAATAGTATCAGTGAAATGTGTACCAATACCAGTGCAGTTAGTGAGTTGACAGCGAAATGAGTGTAGTGCTGAAAGGTATTTGTGCATGTATGGACATATCATACTCGTGGGTTTTAGTTCGAACTTAGCTTTAAGATACAAATTAATTTACTTTAAATGTCATTTTAAGTGATCGTGCTTCATTTAATTTAGGATGCTCCTTGTTAATTTTATTATACTATTGTTATTATGTAGTATTAACTTATTATTAATTGTATTTATTATTAATTGTTTTTATTACTAATTTTCAATATTGAGTGTAATTAGTTACCACTGCCAACGGGTATTTACCGTATGCAGTGTGAATACATACATACATACATGCATGCATGCATGCATGCATGCATACATACATACATACATTCATACATACATACATACATACATACATACATACATACATACATACATACATACATACATACATACATACATACATACATACATACATACATACATACATACATACATACATACATAGCGTATTGTCCAGCCTATAAAAGTAGAAGAGGGAAACAGAGGAGCGAAAAATGTCCAACCTCTGTCCTTATTCTTTCAAAGCCATGTTAAGAGCGTCATTGACTGTTTATGAATTACTACCTGTCAACAGCGAGGTTGGAACCTCTTAAGTCACATGTTTTGTTTGGGCGAAGAGGATGAAGGTGAGACCGTCCAGCAACAATTTGCCCATATTCTTGGCATTCGTTTGTCCTTTGTGTTTTGATAACGTAGTGTTGGTGAATTAAGTATGTTCAAAATTTATTTATCAACAAAATATTTCTAAGGAAAGGAAATATAAAATACATAACCAAATGCAAAGAAAATATCTTATCATTACTGGTATAAAATATTTGAATAATATTTAGGTAATTAATAAAACTGTTGTAATGTTGTTCAGTCAACTGTCCTAAGACAGGAATGCTGAGTTACAATTTTCTCAGGCTAATATAATTATAATAACCTCAAACAGAGGAAAGGTCAATAACCACATAACACATGCTAAACAGCGAGAAAGTACGTATATAACGTGAATGAGAAAGTTTGTAATTTCATGACACACACACACACATACCTTTTTTGTCTTTCTATTGACGTACATTAGGTTAATCATGGAGAGTTATGTGCATGCTTTATTATAAACGTTTGATTGAAATGATTTATTATATATAAACACGTTCATAATCTGGCTTTAACATTTTATATGAGTGCGCTAATTACGCGTCATGCTGGTCTCTCTACATGATGTCAATTGTCAGCCAATATTTGTTTACATAATACAGTATGCTCCACTGTCAGTCGTGCTCCGAACACGAACAGAAGTAGAGTTCATATCAGAAATAAATTATAATTAAAGCATGTATGTACGAGGATATAATTTATTTAATATTGATACATTTTTAATTGTACCTAGAATTATGAATTAATAATGTCATGCAAGCGACATAATTTTTATTGTAGGCCTTTTCTTGTAGGAAATATGAGGAACCAAATATGATAATTACATACCGGTACAGTTCTATTAGTTAAGGGCATATGGTCGTGAAAATGATAAAAAAAATATTTTTTTTCTACTTTCATTTTGATAAGCGTGCTTTCCTGGACAAGAATATATATGCGAATTCAGTAGAAAATATATATATGAAGCCTCGTATTTGCCACACCACCTTTTTAAATGCATTTGGTGCAGTTTTTCGCAAACTATTTTTTTTTCACCTTCTGGAGACACAGCATGTGAACTATTAAACGTAGAGATCTGAAACTTTGCACACTCTTTTATGACTATATTGTGATGCTGAAACTCTAGAATTTTTAATGTAGCTTCAAAATTGTGCTAGTTTATAAAAACTTTATGTTGAGTTAACATTAATTTTTAGTAACATGAATTTAAACAATTAAGCTTATTAAATTACCAGATATTCACGAAAAGAAATTATTCTACATTTTCATCTAGATCTGAACCTATTTAATGAGTGGTAAAAAATTGGAAGCATTGGTACTAGTAGTTTTAAGTTACAGAAGTGTGTACCTACTGTAAGTAAATATAAAGTGTGATAAGACGTATTGAAAGTAATAAAACTTCAAGAAACAAATTACATAACTTTTAGTTTCTGCATACATTATTAACTTTATCTTTCTGCACAATTATTTATAATATTGCACAAGCATTTCACATTTGCACAAATATAATTTTCATCTGTGAATTTTTGCGACAATTATTTATTTTCTAGCTTAAACCCTTCTATACAGGCATGTTCAGCGCGGAAACTTCTAGCCTTTAGACGAGGTGCAACAATGACGTAGAATATCTTTTAATAATGCACCTGCATGCGATTCTGAGATTCTACGTCACTGTTGAACCTCGTTTCAAGGCTAGAAATGACAGCTCTGAACATGCCTAGTTCATATAGGCAACGGACAAAACGTTCAGGATAGATGGAAAGTAAATTCCAATCGTAAATTCGTCTTTGCGAGTGGGGAAAACCTCGAAAAAAAAATCCACATTCAGATAGACCGCCCTCGGGATTTGAACCCAGACCTCCAGAATACGAGTCAGAGACAATACGATATGTCCTCTGCCGCTGAACTCGGTATAATCTAAATTATAAATATAAAAATTATTTTTCTTCGTACAGCCCAGCGTAATGCATTGCTAAATATCTCTGTACTGTTCAAAGTTATAAAAGTCTGACAGCAGGAACATAAAATGACATCTAGCGATGGTTTGGACATGAGTTATTTTCCACCTCTGGATAAGAGTTATACATGGCCTCCTGCAATACGGTACTTAAGTTGCGACTTAACACATAATACGAAATAACATATTGTTTCCCGCCATTATAAGCATTTGTTATGGTTACGCTTTTCTAAAATCGATATTGAACATAAACAAACTAGCTATAAAATCTATCTCCAGTTAAAGCGATTTAATCTGTAGAGCGAACATAACGAAATCGGATTGGGTACGTTAAGTAGGTTAGGGGTAAAATAAAAGAACAGCTGCAGCCTTCCAGAGCATTACAAGCCGAATCTATTAGCACAGCTCCCCGACTCTAATCTGGCAGCGATCGCTCCATTATTTCATTATGACAGCACGGATACATTATGGGAGTTTTCACACGCCATCATAAGCAGCTCCTCTGTTAAATTTCAATTGGCACAAACAACTGAAGAAGGACGCCACGAAATGTGATCAGTTCGGTAAAAGAAACACGGATTAATTACCCTTAAATTATTTTGTTTCAATATAAAAAAATCACCACAATAATAATAATAGTAATAATAATAATAATAATAATAATAATAATAATAATAATAATAACAATAATAATAATAATAATAATAATAATAATAATAATAATAATAATAATAATAGCCAAACAAACCGTAATTTATTCGGTTTTTATTTTCTTGTGTCTCAATTCTCGGCAGGATTTTGTAGCAACACTATAGGCATACTGTAGTCTATCGAAAATAAAAACCGTCCTTGATATAAACACTGAACGAAATACTTAGCGCAGAAGGTAAGAAAGGGGTTCTTTGTTTCATTCATGTTTTCTTGGGTAGACTATACGAATTGTTATTTTACAATGTACAGCGAAAACATAGAGCACTCTGATTCCTTCTTAAAATAATACACGAAAATGCCTCATATAATGTGAAATTGACCATACAATTGATTTGTATTATTGACAAACCAAAGTTTGTTCCGGCAATCCGTAACCAGAAAAAAAAATCACTTTGCTGAATAAATTTTAAATTGTAAAATTGTATAAATTACTGAGATATTTTGTTTAATATATCTCCACAGATACATTTGTGAAACCACTCTTTTTTCGGACGACCTGATATACATGGTGTTTTAAAAATACGGGGCATAATTTCAGGTATGTATTTCCCACATGTAGACAATCAAAAAACTTCATTACAATATGTGTCCGGAAATACTTTATTTCCGAGTTATGGCCTTCACAACATTGAAATTCACCGGAAAGTTTTTCTTTCCGCAGGTCGTTGCCGTCAAAGGCGATATTAAGAGGGCACTCTTGACAGTTCATTCCGAGGCGAAGGTTACATTCAGTTTTGTGTAGGCGTTAGACTGTGCGACATGTATTCAAATCAAGTGCTGGCAGAGGTACACTTCATGTACAGTTGTCAAAAAAAAAGTGGCCACACTCGTGAACAGCGGATATTTATAAAGTTCACTTCCGGTCGAGGCGATGTTACACGATGCATGTGCTTGTACAAGCAGTTCCGGAACTATGAAAGTGTTCCATATCTGCGCCTCGTAGACCAGCGGTAAAGTGCTTGTTTAATGATTCAAAGGTTGTGGGTTCGGGCCTTCTTCAAATTTTCATTTAATTTTTTAACCGTTCTTTAGCGATGTAAATGATATTCAAATTATCGTTTATATCCAGTTATCGTTCTTTATGGATATCACGTTATTTATATTTTGTTATCGTTCTTTAGAGTAATGCACAAAATTCAAGACATCATTTGTTTTCTGTTATCGTTTTATAACGATATGGATAATAATAATTATTATCATTGTATCTCCAATGGGGGTTAGCCCTATTTTATATATGTATGTTAGGGCTATAGTTTTATACAGAAAAAAAGATGAGCATAAAGAGAAATGGAAAAGAAAAATTAAATTAGCTTACGCGATGTAAACAAAACGTAAACAATCCGTAAATTAGGCATTACAATTGCAAAACAAATATCAGTTAACAATTTGAAACATACAAAAACATTACCAACACACATACGTAACACTTCTATAACACAAATATGCAGCTTTCCGTACCATACATCATAAATTAATACACAATAGTCACACAAACACAATCAAACTATAATTACGACATTGCGACGACATCAAGCATCCCATAACTGACTCACATACAAAACAAATCAAGCATCCGTTGCAACACATACACTTCAACATAGTAACCACACTTTTAAAAGTTACAAATTTGGCTCCAAGAAGAATAAATAGGACACTAATTACTATTCTTCTACAATTTCTTAAATACGTCTGTAATAAATCTGTGAAATTCCGATATGAATAATATTCACGTTTTTTATATTGTTATCGTTCTTTAGCGATACAAATAATATTCAAGTTATCATTTATATTGTTTTCCTTTATTAGCATTATAAAATAATATTCAAGTTATCTATATTGTTATTGTTCTTTCGCAATATAAATAATCTGTATTTTATGTAAGTTAAGTAATTATTATAACACAAGTAACCATCTTTCTTTGTAAAATAGGTTATTTTATTTAGATAATTAAATACGTATTACATAATATATTATATTAATTAAACAAACCGATATTTATCATTTATATTCTGTTATCATTCTTTAGTGATACTGTATAAATAATATTGAAGTTATTTATATTGTAATCGTTCTTTAGCGATATAAATAACATAAATTTAATATTAGGTTTGGAAAAATCCAGTTGCATAATACTGGTATTAGCTTTTCTTTTTGTATTATTACATTATACTATCTTGAACCACAATAAAATGAAAAGGAGTAACGAGGAATTGAACATGAGACGTTGACATCTAAATTCCGACGTTCGTCCGCTGAGCTACGAGAGCAAAAGTGTGGAAACATTTTCGGAAAAATTGGTCCAATCACACTCTAAGATTTTCTGATGATTCGTAGAAGCTAGTCCAGGATGCGGGGGACAAAGGCTAATTGATATTTCCCGGTCTCTGATCGGGTCAAACATCCTGACAGAATTAATATTTAACCCTTGCCGTGACTTTCGGTGAAGTCCGGAGGGCCCAATTAGTCAAATCCACTCTCCTCATCTCCACGCTTGGGCCCCCTGGAATTTAATAAGATGCGAAAGAGATAGTGGTGTGCGGAAAGCAACGGGATGTTACCGCATTTAGGCCTGTCCTTCCCAAAAAAAACTGCAAACATGAACAAAGGAAGCTTTAAATAGAAGAAGAAGCATCTTCTGCGGACCTCTGGAAAAAGAACTAAGGAAGAGACTAGTGAAATGCTTTGTGTGGAGTGTGGCATTGTATGGGGAAGGAACATGGACATTACGACGAAATGAAGAGAAACGAATTGAAGCATTTGAAATGTGGATGTGGAGAAGAACGGTGCGTGTGAAGTGGACATACAGAATAAGAAATAAAATTGTGTTTGAAAAAGTGAGTGAAGAAAGAATGATGCTGAAACTGATTAGAAAGATAAAAAGTAACTGGTTGGATCTCTGGTCGAAAAGAATAATAGACGACATTAGAATATGTGGATCACATGCGGAGACTAAGAGGAAGGCAGAAAATAGGAAAGATTGGAGATTGCTGGGTTTGCAATGAAAGATCTGCCCATGGACAGGACACTTATGTATGTATGTTCAGAATGCCTGGAATATCGTGTCTAAGAACAGTCGCTATTTGCAAAGACTAGTCAATTCCATACCCACTCGACTGCAAGATGATCGAGATAAGAGGAAGATAGAATAAATATTGAATTGTGGCTTTTTGTTTTGTTTTCTGAACGCTTAATTGTTTGAATGTTTTAAGACCGACGCCAGTAAATTTGTTTTGTTTATGCCACGTAAGATATTTTTACTGAGAATAAAATCTTTTTTCTTTCCATTTGCAGCCACAATATCATAATGATAAAGTCATGGCATAATATATTAATGGACCTGATGTTAATTACTAAAATAATCGTAAAAGAGAAAAGAGCCGTTATGTATAGTTTGTCTCTCTCAAAAACAGAACAAAAAAGAACATAAAAAGCACGAGGTTGTAGTCGAACGCTTGACCTCATGAATAAGAGGCCTGAACGCTACCATTACGCTATCGAATAACACACAGAATACTTCAATTTTAACTGTAGATATCAGGCAACGTGGTCCAACAACATGTAACATCGCCTGTCTCCGAATTGTAGCGAAGATACCCGAAGGGAACTTTGTTTCAGGAGAGCGGACACTTTTTCTTTTGACAGCTGTACAGTACGGTAAGGCGGGCGGTAATGCTGCGCTGGCTCGTCGTTTGTACCAGGAGAGGTACCCACAGCGACAATGTCCAGATCGGAAGACAATTGTACGTCTCCATTACCGTCTGTGCGAGTATGGAAAATTTAACTCTCCTGGTTTGGGAAGGGGACGACCAAGATCTACAACTCCAGAAGTACAGGCGGAGATTCAGGAGGCTGTGAACATGACTCCTTCTATCAGCACATGAAGGGTAGCGTTACAAGTCAATGTTCCTCATACGGATGTCTGGAGACTGTTGAAAGAGTAGCCTATCAATTGTATCCTTATCATTTGCAACGTGTACAGGCCCTGTCACCAGCAGATTACCCTGCACGAGTTAGGTTCTGTCAGTGGTTCTTGCAGCAGTGTGGTGTAAATCCGAACTTTCCTGCCTTAGTATTATTTACAGATGAAGCACAGTTCACACGAGATGGTATAACAAATTTCCACAATCAGCATGTATGGGCGTATGAAAACCCACGTGCAACTGTTCCATCTCATCACCAGGTGCGGTTCTCCCTCAACATGTGGGCCGGTATCATTGGTGATCGATTAGTTGGACCCCATGTACTTGTAAATAGACTTAGGCCTACGGGGCAGGCGTACACAAACTTCCTGGAAAACACCATACCTCATGTTTTAGAAGACACTCCACTGATCAATCGTCAACATATTCACTTCTTGCATGATGGCGCTCCTGCACACTTCAGTCGTACGGCTCGCCGGTATTTGGATCGAAGGTTTCCTGATCGATGGATAGGTAGAGGTGGCCCAATTGCTTGGCCTCCACGCTCACCTGATCTGAACCTCTCGATTTCTACTTGTGGGGCCATTTAAAATCATTGGTTTATTCGTCTCCGGTTAGTCCACGCCTGTGGAGTAATGGTTAGCACGTCTAGCCGCAAAACCAGGTGGCCCGGGTTCGATTCCCGGTCGGGACAAGTTACCTGGTTGAGGTTTTTTCCGGGGTTTTCCCTCAACCCAATATGAGCAAATGCTGGGTAATTTACGGTGTTGGACCCCGGACTCATTTCACCGGCGTTATCACCTACATCTCATTCAGACGCTAAATAACCGAAGCTGTTGATAAAGCGTCGTAAAATAACATACTAAAATATCGTCTCCGGTGCCTGATTTGGAATCCCTTCGGAATCGAATTGCGGCATGTTCTGAGGACATACGCAATACTCCTGGACTTTAGGAACGTGTTCGCAGGTCAATGCGACATCGATGTGAGGTCTGTATTCAAGCAGGAGGTGGACGTTTTGAACATCTTCTGTAATGACAACGACCTGCGGAAAGAAAAACGTTCCAGTGAATTTCAATGTTGTGAAGGCCGTAACTCGGAAATGAAGCACTTCCGGACACATGTTGTAATGAACTATTTTGATTGTCTACATGTGGGAAATACATACCTGATATTATGCCCCGTATTTTAAACACCCTGTATAGCATACGCTTTTAGGAGGCACATGAGTTCAGCCAATACTCATTCAATATTACTGCGCTATTGCCAAACTGCTAGCGGGAGAGAGAGAAAGAAAAAGATAATTCGCTACTTGTCGAATATACAATAATGTTCACAGAAATTTGTTTTTATAACTTCAGTTTATTTATTTAATAAGTCAACATACAGTATCATAATCTTACGTAATACCCCGAACCAGAAAGATCAAAGGTCGTGTTCGGGGAAGTTTCCCTTTTAGTGAGGTAAGAGGAGTGTTACTCAATTATACATAACACTCGTGTTAGAGGAGTCATTCAAAGTGGTGTCCCTCTGCATTCTCGATAATACTCATGTTAGAGGAGTCATTCAAAGTGGTGTCCCTCTGCATTCTCGATAATACTTGTGTTAGAGGAGTCATTCAAAGTGGTGTCCCTCTGCATTCTCGATAATACTCATGTTAGAGGAGTCATTCAAAGTGGTGTCCCTCTGCATTCTCGATAATACTCATGTTAGAGGAGTCATTCAAAGTGGTGTCCCTCTGCATTCTCGATAATACTCGTGTTAGAGGAGTCATTCAAAGTGGTGTCCCTCTGCATTCTCGATAACTCATGTTAGAGGAGTCATTCAAAGTGGTGTCCCTCTGCATTCTCGATAACACTTGTGTTAGAGGAGTCATTCAAAGTGGTGTCCCTCTGCATTCTCGATAATACTCGTGTTAAAGGAGTCATTCAAATTGGTGTCCCTCTGCATTCTCGATAACACTCGTGTTACAGGAGTCATTCAAAGTGGTGTCCCTCGGCATTCTCGATAACACTCGTGTTACAGGAGTCATTCAAAGTGATGTCCCTCTGCATTCTCGATAATACTCGTGTTAGAGGAGTCATTCAAAGTGGTGTCCTTCTGCCTTCTCGATAATACTCGTGTTACAGGAGTCATTCCAATTGGTGTCCCTCTGCATTCTCGATAACACTCGTGTTACAGGAGTCATTCAAAGTGGTGTTCCTCTGCATTCTCGATAATACTCGTGTTAGAGGAGTCATTAAAAGTGGTGTCCCTCTGCATTCTCGATAACACTCGTGTTACAGGAGTCATTCAAAGTGGTGTCCCTCTGCATTCTCGATAACACTCGTGTTAGAGGAGTCATTCAAATTGGTGTCCCTCTGCATTCTCGATAACACTCGTGTTACAGGAGTCATTCAAATTGGTGTCCCTCTGCATTCTCGATAACATTCGTGTTAGAGGAGTCATTCAAAGTGGTGTCCCTCGGCATTCTCGATAACACTCGTGTTAGAGGAGTCATTCAAAGTGGTGTTCCTCTGGATTCTCGATAATACTCGTGTTAGAGGAGTCATTCAAAGTGATGTCCCTCTGCATTCTCGATAATACTCGTGTTAGAGGAGTCATTCAAAGTGGTGTCCCTCTGCATTCTCGATAATACTTGTGTTAGAGGAGTCATTCGAAGTGGTGTCTCTCTGCATTCTCGATAATACTCGTGTTAGAGGAGTCATTCAAAGTGGTGTTCCTCTGGATTCTCGATAATACTCGTGTTACAGGAGTCATTCAAAGTGGTGTCCCTCTGTATTCTCGATAATACACGTGTTAGAGGAGTCATTCAAAGTGGTGTCCCTCTGCATTCTCGATATTTTTAATAAGTCAGTAAACACAAGTAAAACTCCTATTGCCGTAATGCTAGCAGTTTCTCTTCTTTTATCTGTACGTACAAACATAAAAATTCTACCTCCTAGTGTGAACTTATGAAGTGGCATTAAATTAACTACCGTAAAATGTAATGAGCACATATTTGTACATGCACATTTACACTTACACTTAAAAAAAAAGAATTATCAACTTATCAGACAGCAAGCTGGAACTCAAGTGACACAAAGACATGTCTGTTCTGACCTTGAGCGTAGTATGATGAGGCATGTAATTACCCGTATTATTGATCCATGAACGCAAAAATGTCAGATGCGCGTGTTCGCGGCAAGGACACGAGCTGGACGCTCTGATTTAAAGGCTATTCATAACATTGTATCGCAGTTCAAACCAGATTTCTTCTTCATAATTTTTTTTTTGTTATTTAACGACGTTTTAGTTACTAGTTTTAGTGTCTATAGAACATGGTATAGCGGGATAATATTTCATGAGACAAGGCCACGATTCGCCATAGATTACCTGACTTTTGTTTTACTGTTGGACAAAACTCAGAAAAAAAAAACAGATAATTGAATGGCTACCTAGAATAAAGTTGTAAGTCAGTTTTTACAGTTTGTCAGGAAATTAAAAATATGTTTATTCCATACTAACATTGTTAAATATTACAAAATATGACAGTGTTAGGTCTGTATTAATACTTCAGTAAGTATTCACACCATTTATATGTATATATATATATATATGTGTGTGTGTGTGTGTGTGTGTGTGTGTGTGTGTGTGTGTGTGTGTGTGTGTGTGTATTGTCTTCATTTTCCAAATAACACAACTTTTTGAACGATTACAGAAGAAAAATGTTGTATGTCAGTCCAGAAGAACAACGCTGTAAAGCAAAGAAACTTAATACTGTTCATATTTTCTGATAGATTCTATATGGTTGTTACATTTGAGTACATTAAATAATAATAATAATAATAATAATAATAATAATAATAATAATACAAATTTATATAAGAACTTGAAACAAATTACACAACTTAGATCATATGTTTAGGCATACAATATCAATATTACACACACAAGAATCCTTTGTTTTTCTTTATTCTCTTATTAGGCCGCGGTAGAATTCAGAGTAACCATGACCTTATTACTTTTAACTTTTCTCCTTTGGCATTCTATAGGGCTACATTGAGTTACAACATTATTCTACTCAACAGATCAGGTCGTTTCACAGCTGGTTTAATGTCACCTTTCTTCGAAGTAAATTCTTTCCCCTGATCCTTTGTGTCTTATGTACATTGTTCTTCCATTGCATGATATTAATCTTAGTTTTCTCATTCTATTTACGTTTTTTATGAGACCATGTGACACGCTGCATGTATGACTGTCCGCCATTTTATTTGAGTTGCAACATTATTCAGCTCAGCAACACAATCAAAATACTACAGCTCTCGAAATATTGTGAATATCAGCAAGACCATGACAGCAAATGATGCAAGATGTGCGATACAACATTTTTCAGCTGAAAACTCAGACTTAAAACGTTAATCTAGGCAGCCATTTAATTAGCCAAGCGGTAATCGAACTCACGTCCGAACGAGGTCCGGATCACCTAGCAAGCGAGCTGCTGCATCAGCTACTCCGGTAGCTTTTGATACTAATATTAGTGATTATCGTTGTCATACTAAAGCTGATAATATTGTGAAGACGGTGATTGTGTTAATCATGATCGTGTTAGATATAGTAAAGATGATAGTGATGGTGCATACTGCTGGTGATGGTTGTGTTGGTAATAGTGCGCGTGGTGGTTTTATTGACATCGGCGACAAGAGAATGTAAAACTTCAAATAGATTAAGACCTTAATGATATTACGGGCATCGACAAGATTTCAGTCCTCGATGTGATGTTTCCGGCAGTAAACAGGGAACCCAGCAGCTCTCAGGTCCGTGTAACTGAAGTGACATGAAGCCCCTGTGTTACTCCGGTTCAACAACAGTTCTAAGTGCATTAAACACAGGACGGGGCTGATTAATTTCCTAGAAACTAATGTTGACATTAAAGCTCTGAAACAGTCCAGGAAACATCAACATGGATGTCCGAAATTATTCCTGAACAAAACTGCTATCACTCTCCGTAAAATTCGTAAGTGTACGGTATTAGAAAAAAATTCTGTTGCACAGATACTTCATGTCCCACAAAGGAGGCAGTGCGCATGATCAGAGGACGAGTGATCTAGTTCACAAGAGAACGGCTATGATCCGTCCCAGAAATCTATGTAGGAAGACGAAATAAGATATGTCCGCAAGTGGTATGTGGAAGGGCTAAGACCAATGACCACTCTGGGGGAGGCATTGGTTGAACGGAACTACCAATCGTTTGTAGAGAAGGGATCAGTTCTATTGAACTCTCTACCACTAGCATCTTACCCCTTAGCGGCCTCGAGCTGATGCTGCCCGCATTACACTCCGGCACAGATAAACACCGCCCTCACATGCGCCAAGTCACTCTACAGATTCTTGGGACGGACCATAGTTGATGTAATAAAATTACTTTTGTTTCGTTGTATGTCTGATCATGCCTCTTTTCTGGGACTTATAAAGTATCTGTGCGACAAAACGTTTTTCTATGATTGTGCATTCCTAACTTAACGGCTTTTAAGGAACCCGAAGGTTCATTGCCGCCCTCACATAAGCCCGCCATCGGTCCCTATCCTGTGCAAGATTAATCCATTCTCTATCATCATATCCCACCTTCCTCAAATCCATTTCAATATTATCCTCCCATCTACGTCTCGGCCTCCCTAAAGGTCTATTTCCCTCCGGTCTCCCAACTAACATTCTATATGCATTTCTGGATTCGCCCATATGTTCTACATGCCCTGCCCATCTCAAACGTCTTGATTTAATGTTCCTAATTATGTCAGGTCAAGAATACAATGCGTGCAGTTTTGCGTTGTGTATCTTTCTCCATTCTCCTGTAACTTCATCCCTCTTAGTCCCAAATATTTTCCTAAGCACCTTATTCTCTAACACCCTTAATTTCTGTTCGTCTCTCATGAAGAGAAAAAGAAATTGGATGGTTCACTGGCTGAGAAGAAACAGGCTACTGAAGGATGCACTGAAAGGAATGATGAACGGGTAAAATGTTCCGGGCAAAATAAAATATAAGGTGATACTTACTTACTTATTTACTTACTTACTTGCTTACTTACTTACTTACTGGCTTTTAAGGAACCCGGAGGTTCATTGCCGCCCTCACAAAAGCCCGCCATTGGTCCCTTTCCTGAGCAAAGCTTATTTGAAGGATTCGTAACAAGCTGTTTTTACGGTGAAGGGTTGTTAGCCCTTCGCCCAACCCCCAAGCTGGAGGACCACCCCTCATCGGCTGTCCGCGACTGCTTATTCAATATATTCACAGCTACCCTCCTTAGGTCCGGAGCTTCTAGGTGTTTGATTCCAATTTCCTGATTCATAAGGTGATAGAAAACATTAAGGTAGATGGATGACACGCGGACTTGAAGAGGAATGTGGAAAATAAGAAAGACTGGAGAATTCTCGGTTTGCAGGGAAAGACCTGCTCCTTGGCAGAAAACTTTCAATGAATGAATGAATGAACGAACGAACGAACGAATGAATCATTTAAAAGACAGTCAACGGAAACATTTTATGCCGGAACAGGCGGAAAAGAAAGTACCTGTTGCTGATGATAACCTATATCCATTCTAGTTTGCAAATCATTTCATTATCTGCTTTCCGCATTCAACATACCAACGATCTAGGAACGGTCTTTCTGGGTCAGTCTGTATGTCGTTTATCATATGAATGAATAGTTGGCTGTACTGCAGACGCTGTAGAAAGGAAGTCTTAGTCGCTGCGACTTGTACCAACTCCACAGTGCAAGCTACTTAATTAGATTGCGTGTACATCAAACATGTTTCCGGAAGGTCGATGTCAAAACGAAACTATACGGTCAATATACTTGCTTCTGCAACAACAGCAAATATGTCTGGCTATCCGATGACCACTCGTGTACACAAATTTTGTAGACGTACACTTCAGCATTAGACCGTCAAGTTTTAGCATCTGATTGCCTTCAGTCATGACACATATCTGGTGTTGTGCTCCATGCTATAGATCAGACATAATAATAATAATAATAATAATAATAATAATAATAATAATAATAATAATAATAATAATAATAATAAAAATAATAATCATAATAATAATATTAATAATAATAATAATTTATTGACAGGTTTACAATGTAAACTACATCTTTCTGTATACAAAGTGTTTAAATTCTTATCTTCTTCCTCCATTCTTCTCTTGCCTCCCAATCCCGTTCTTCCAAGCCTCTCTCCTTCATTCCACTTCTTACATCATCCATCCAGGTTTTCTTTGGTCTTCCCCTCTTTCCTCTTCCTGGCGGAATCCATTCCAAAATCTATCTGAGCAATCTTGTTTCTGGCATTCTACGTACGTGGCCATACCCTTCTAATAGCTAACGAAATATAACAATGTACTATTAATTCCCATTTCTTGTCTAATGGTTGTGTTTCGAATTTTTTCCAATTTAGAATGTCTAGTGGAACGCCTAAAACAATTCATTTCAGTGGAGAGGAGTTTCAATCTCAGATTCGTGTTTAAATGCCATGTTTCCGCCCCATATGTTATAGTACTCCTTATTATAGATTTGGAGTTTTCTTTCAATTGTTATTGTCTTATCCCACCAAACCCCATTTAACAAAGCTATTGCCGATCTACCTTTCTGAATTCTATATTTTATGTCACTTTCCTGGCTGTATGTTGTTGTTAATAATAATAATAATAATAATAATAATAATAATAATAATAATAATAATAATAATAATAATCGTACCTATCTGTACTAAATTTCAAGGAATATCATTTTTATTCACGTCGTACCAAATTTTGTCCAATATTCTTTTGAGAAGATTAATTCCATATGTAGATGAAATTATTGGGATCATCAGTGCGGTTTTAGGCATAATAGATTGATTATTGATCACATTTTTTGTATTTGACAGATATTGGAGAAAAAATTACAGTATCAGGGTACAGTACATCAGTTATTCGTAGATTTCAAAAAAGCATATGCGTCGGTTAAGAGAGAAGTTTTATATAATATTCTCATTGAATTTGGTATTCCCAAGAAGCTAGTTCGATTAATTAAAATGTGTCTCAGTTAAATGTACAGCAGAGTCCGTATAGTCCAGTTTCTGTCTGATGCTTTTACAATTCACTGCGGGTTAAAGCAAGGAGATGCACTATCACCTTCACATTTCAACTTTGCTTTAGAATATGACATTAGAAAAATCCAGAAAAACAGAGATGGTTTGGATTTGAACGGGTTACAAAAGCTGCTTTTTATGCGAATGAAGTGAATATGTTAGGAAAAGTTGCACAAACGATTAGGAAAAGAGGGGAATTTTACTTGAAGTAAGTAATGAGATAGGTTTGGAAGTAAATCCCGAAAAAAATAGAGTATATGATTATGTCTCATGGCCATAACATAGTACGTAATGGAAATATATAGAAAATGGAGATCTATCCTTAGGGCAACAGTAATATGTATATAATTGACACTCGAGAGGAAATTAAAATCAGAATAAATAGTTGTTATTATTCTGTTGTGAAGCTTTTTTCATCCAGTCTGCTTTTAAAAAACTTGAAAATTAGAATTTATAAAACAATAAATTATATTACCAGTTGTTCTGTGTGGTTATGAAACATGGACTTTCACTTTGAGAGAGGAACAGAGGGTAAAAGAGTTCGAGAATAAGGTGCTTATGAAAATATTTTGGGCTAAGAGGGATGAAGTTACAGGACAATGGAGAAAATTCCACAACGCAGAACTGCACGCACTCTATTCTTCACCTAATAAATAGGAATTAGGAACATTAAATCCCGACGTTAGATATGGGCAGGGTATGTAGCACTTACGGTGAATCCAGAAATACGTATAGTGTGTTAGTTGGGAGACTTGAGGGAAAGAAACCTTTGGGGAGGCCGAGATGTAGATGGGAGAATAATATTAAACTGAATTTGAGGGAGGTGGGACATGATGGTAGGGACTGGATTAATCTTGCTGAGGATAGGGACCGATGGTGGGCTTATGTGAGGGCGGCAACGAACCTCCGGGTTCTCTAAAAACTAATTTTATGTAATAATAATAACAATAATAATAATAATAATAATAATAATAATAAAGCCATGGCGAATTCTCGGACTCATCTCACCAAATGATATGAGCTACATCGCTGTCAGCTATGCACCGACGGTACACAACCTGACAGTGGGTGAAGTATAATTAAATAGCATATTTAAATACAATTCATTTCGTGTAAGAAAGCAATTATTTGCTTGAAGATTAGTGTGAAGAAATCTTGGTAATATGTAATAAAATTATTCTTTTATGTATGGAGACAGAGAATTGCAAATAAAACTCGAGTCATCGGGGTCAATCTTAAGTACAGTTCTGTTAATTTCATCCAAAGTATCAGTGTTTATTCACTTATAGGCTACTTTGTTTTGACGTAGAATACGCATTTATGCGCACCGAGTGTGGGATTCACGGTGAGACAAAAAATGACAATTTCAAAGCTTACTTTTTTTTTAGTAGGTTATTTTACGACGCTTTATCAACAGCTTAGGTTATTTAGCGTCTGAATGAGATGAAGGTGATAATGCCGGTGAAATGAGTCCGGGGTCCAGCACCGAAAGTTACCCAGCGTTTGCTCGTATTGGGTTGAGGAAAAACCCCGGAAAAAACTTGCCCCGACCGGAAATTGAACCCGGGCCACCTGGTTTCGTGGCCAGAAGAGTTAACCGTTACTCCACAGGTGGGACTCCTTCATAAAGCACAGATTTTTTTAAAGAATGAAGTTTCGATTTGAATGCCAGTTTTATGTGTAAAATTAAATTTTGTAAACTTAATATTTGAATATATATATATATATATATATATATATATATATATATATATATATATATATATATATATATATAAATTTGTCCTACAGAATTTATCTGTAATATTGACACTTAATATTTGAGGAGCCGCAGCGAATTTTTCTCCTCAAATATTAAGTGTTAATATTTGAGGCTTATGTAATATACGGCTATTATTCAAACGTATCTTATGAAAAACAAGACGCTATATTAAGCCAAATTAAAAAATGCCACAATTTGATATTTTTATTAATAGGCCTTCAACAGTTTACCTTTATTCTTTAACACGTTTGTCATAATATGACAAGCATATTCCGAATACTGCAGTGTTCCCACAGACCTGGAACATACTGTATTTTGTTATAAGTTAGTGAAAGCTCTAGGTCGCTGTTTGACCGCGTTTTCCTTGCATAGGATAAAGTAACCACCAGCGCATAAACAGCTGTGAAAGTTGGTGGTGTAAGTCAGTAGTTTGTTCAGTTAATTTACCAAGTTTGTCTTTTGATGTGCATTAGTAAATCATAGAGGAAATTATACTCTATAAGCTACTAGTTCAGGCAGTATATTCTATTTTCCTGGTTTAAATAATGCCCAAAGTTTCGGAGATTCAGGGAAATATGGAGAGAATATCTTAATTGCCTATCTTCTATACTATGTTGAAGGACGGTACGAGATTGACCCTTTAACATAGCCCATACATCAGAGGTAATTTTTCTGCTATCACCGTAAGTTAATATGTGCACAAAATGTAAATTATATTATTTTCCTTGCATAACATGTTACACAGAGGCCTATTTACTGTACATTCCAAATACCAAGGACTCACTTTCAGTTCTGTAGCATAATATAAAGAGAGCAAATTCTTCTTATCATCCTAGTTATTCCTTATAATAGGTCTTCAAAATTAAACCCACGTTCATGGAACGTGAAAATGAACTACGCACGTCGTATCAATAGATTTTTGTTTCAGTATTTAGGACATGTTGAGTGTTCGATTCAAATTCTGTAGTTCATTTCTCCTATCAGTTTTGATGGACAGACCTTCTCTTCAAATATTCTCGAGGAAGAACAAAAATGAGGAATATCAAGTCCGGTGAATATGGAGGCCGATGCCATTTAGCGTCATGTTCACTACCTATTTAATGTACAGGAATGTTTTTATACAGTCACTGATATACTTCACGACTATATAGTGTTTATGAACGTAGAGTTCGACAAATGTGACCAAACCATATGCGTTATTCTAGCGGTTGGAACTTGTCCACACGGTCTACTACAAAATTAAGTTATTTAATTAGTATAATGCTTATTGACTTTTATATTAAATGATACTTGTAATGATGGAACATTCTATATTTTACTAATATTGAATCTCATTTGAATCGAAAAAATATATATTACATGAATATAAGTACAGCATATGCAAATTTTAAGAGTCGTCGCTTCATGCCCAAGTAGCATTAAATCTATGATGCACAGTAAAAATGGCGTAAGTCAGAATTAGTGGCTTTGAGTTATAACTTCCATGTGATTAGAAAAAATGGACTTCTTCAGATGGTATAAAGAGCATATAGGGTGATTCACGAGGATTTGCTGTCCCTTATGGAGCTTATTTCCGAAGACATTCTGAGCAAAAAATGTCATATAAACATTTGTCCTAATCTCAATATTTTCAGAATTACAGTAATTTGAAGTTGTTTGTAAAATACCATTATTATTGCGTTTTAAGGGTAAAAAAATGTTACAGGTAAAGAATGAACTATTCAGAAGTATCATTTCTTTAATTAGCTAGTATTCTGAAGCTAAAAATGTGTTGTGAATTCCGTAGTTGCTGTGTGCAGACTTCCTTTTTTTTATTTATTTTTTTTTAATTTTTTTTACAAACAATTACATTTTCTTACGCACTTATCACAACAATTGTTACAATCAATTCTCTTGTAAATTCTTTAAGAATGTACATTGGGATTCATAATTAAACTGTAAAGAATGAAGTTCCTAAAGTCGTACGATTTGTAAATTTTTTTGTGATAAGTTCGTAAGAATGATTTCATTTTTAGTTAAAAATTGAAAAATAAAATCTGTACAAAGCAATTAACAACACATGTTTACCTTCAGAACATTAGCCATTTGAAGAAATAACATTTGTGAAAAGTTCATTCTCTATTTATAATATTTTTTACTCGTAAAACTAAAGAAAAAATGTATTTTACTAACAACATGAAATTAATGTAACTTTGAAAACATTGCCATTAGGACAAATGTTTATATGGCATTTTTTGCTCAGAATTTCTACGGAAATAAGCTCTTTAAATGACGGTAAATTCTCGTGAATCACCCTGTATATCTATCATCTTCCATAACGATGTAGAGTGTCAGATTTCCAGCTCATCATTATGCTATTGGTCCTGATTTCAAACTTTGCTTTTTCTCTACTGAAGACTTGTCATTTATGAATTGTGGTCATTTAACCGAGCAACTTAGAAATATTAGGCCTAATGTTAAAAACTGTACATAATTAATTAGAACTATTAAGGTTATACTAAATAAAGTCAGGCAGTGGTTCTCAATGGCATTCAGAGGAAAACGAGAGATTAGATATTAGTGACAGGAAATAAAATTTTATGATAAGTCGATTTAACCACTTAGGTGCAACGTCTCAATTTGGTTATGATCAAGATATTAGAAATAAAATAGAAATATTCCGAGATATTTATGGAACAATAAAAAAAATATATCATTCATTAGAATGGCTACAGAAACAAATCAAAGTGTTACAAACTTATGGCTGTGTCCTGCCTGTTATATAGTTCGGATATCCGGATACTCACGAAACAGAATATACCTTGTATGTATGTAAGAAAAAGATAGCAGAGACTAATCTATTTTTGTATTTGTATTCCTGGTGTTGTGGAAGAGAAGGCCTGATGGCCTTAACTACACCAGAATAAATAAATAAATAAATAAATAAATAAATAAATAAATAAATAAATAAATAAATAAATAAATAAATAAATAAATCTATACTAATAATAAATCTGTAGCCGAAATTTTTCTGGTAATTTTCGATTTTCCAAAAATAATTGGTCCTAACATATATAATTAACCACCCTGAAACCGAAAATCGCTTTTTTGAAATTTTTGTTTGTATGTTTGTCTGTCTGTCTGTCTGTATGTATGTTTGTTACCTTTTCACGCGATAATTGCTGAACGGATTTCGATAATAATTGCAATATAAATTAAGTTCGTTGTACCTTAGATTTTAGGCTATATGGCATTCAAAATACATTATTTAAAAGGGGGGTTATAAGGGGGCCTGAATTAAATAAATCGAAATATCTCGCTTGTTATTGATTTTTGTGAAAAATGTTACATAACAAACGTTTCTTTAAAAATAATTTGCGATAAGTTTTATTCCTTGAAAAGTTTTGATAGGACTGATATTTAATGAGATAAATGAGTTTAAAATTAAAATAACTGCCATCTTAATGCCGTATAATGAATTAAAAAACAAATGACTTCGTCTATAAGGGGCCTTGGACAGCAACAATCGAAAGCTATGAAAGATAGCCTACAGATAATGTTTCTGCGATTCTATGAAGTAATATCGGAAGCTAAATTAACCGATTTGTATAATTAATTATTAATTCACCATTGGAAAGTTTAGTTTCTCTAGATGGACATAATGCTATAATGTTATCACAGTAACTTCTGAGTGAATCGAGGACAGGTAAGATTAAAATAGATTCTTATACACAGAAAACTTGATAGGCTATTCTGTATATTCGTTTCCTATATTTCCTAAACTAATTTTTATGACCAAATGAGTGGTCTCTGGATCAAAATGATCGCATTTTAATTTTTTAATTCAATTTAAGTAAGTAATATAATAAACGATTTATCCTTCTATCAAACACGAATGTTCCCTGGATCAAATGTCCTATTTTAATTATATAATTAAATAGAGACGTAGATGGGAGGATAATATTAAAATGGATTTGAGGGAGGTGGGGTATGATAGAGACTGGATTTATCTTGCACAGGATAGGGACCGATGGCGTGCTTATGTGAGGGCGGCAATGAACCTTCGGGTTCCTTAAAAGCCATTTGTAAGCAAGTAATTACTGTATATTTATTTCTAACGGGTGCAGCGGAGCGCACGGGTACGGCTAGTAAATAAATAAATAAATAAATAAATAAATAAATAAATAAATAAATAAATAAATAAATAAATAAATTTCTACACACAGAGTCTGCACAACAAAAGATAACATAGGGAATAGGGAAATCAGAGTATTTTCCCTGACAGAGATGATCTTAAAGTAAAGGCCAAGACATAGCGAACATGCGTATCGGATTGAAGGTGCTGCTGTTGCTAGGTTACGTGGAGTTCGCCCCAATAGCTAGCGCCACCAACGTTTATGTAAAGAACATCACTAAACTTTACACGCTGCCGTGAGGCAATCTGAAAGCAGCGGTGAAGAAGAATATTCCTGTGCTTTAATTAAAAGTAGGCCCACACTTAAATTTAGTTCCAATAATCCCTCGCGATAAAAATTGCTCAACTGTTATGACTTACGAATCTATTACATTTAGCGATCTTTCTACAGTGTTGATAATCCAGTTGTATGTAAAGACGTATGACGTCATATGATACGATTCCATCATTCGCCTATATGCATGTTCGCGGTGTCGAGCAGTACCAGTAAATGGACACAACATCTTAAGGGAATGGAATTAGAAAATCTTCCAGAAAAAGTTTTACAATATAAGTCAAAGGAAAGATGTGACACGGGTACTCTTGTGTGGGTTGAGATCGAAAACGGTCCAATGATCTAATCCATTGAAGAAAAAGAAGTCATGTTAAGGGGTTAGATACAACTTACTGCAGTAAAATTTTTTGAAATATTCAACATTTTTTCCTCCATTATTATATTTTGTACAATAATAAAAATTGATATGTGTAAAACACTGTCCTTCTGCTGTATGAAAAAAAAATTTATGATCTTAAAAAATTATATATATACACAGTATATATATATATATATATATATATATATATATATATATGTTTTTTTAATTCAAATTGTGCAGTTCACTGTGCAGTGATGAAGCGTTTCCCTCATAACTCATAAACTTGGTAACTTTTTCATGTTCTCTCTCTTTTATTTTATTGCTGAAACTCATGTTTACAATATCATGCTCTTTCAACTACATTCCTTAATAAATATTTTTTTAAATTTTGTATTAGAAGAAAATACTGATATTTGACCATTTTGTAAAATGAATTTATTTTTTATGAGACAATCTATCAATGACAGAGACGTGATATAAATATTTTTTTTTAAATCGTAAAAATATTTTTTCATACAGCAGAAGGACAGTGTTTTACACATATTAATTTTCATTATTGTACAAGATACAGTAATGGAGGAAAGAAATGCTGAATATTTCCAAACTTTTACTACTGTAAGCTGTACCTAACCCCTTAAGGCAGTGGTTGCCAAACACCACGAAATTGTGACGTGATAGAAATGCAACCCGCACACCACTATCGCAGGGAGAGAGGTGGAGTGGGTGCCTCCTCAGGTAATGCAGTGAATAACAGTGCAGAGACGGACTGTGACCAAAAAACAAAAGCAATATAATATTCTTCTACTTATTAACTATACATACTTTTTTTCATGTTCATTTTTATCCTCCTAGTAATTATTTTTGTATTATTAATAAAATAACATAAATTTATTTTCTTATTTACCATAGAAAGAGCGTGTACTTTACATAAGCAGATATTTGAAGTTAGAAAAACGACCAGACTGGTCATGAAGTTGTAAATTACACTACATACTTCGAAAAAACTTTGAAGTATTTTACTCCGATTAAGACATAGAAGCCGATATTTTTTATTGTTTTTTTATTAATGACATATTCAAATTACACTACATACGTCGAAAAAAAGTCGATGTATTTTATCCCGATCAAGATATATAAGCCGTTACTTTTTATTGTTCGTTTATTATTCAAGTTACAGGTAAGGGCGTGGTAGTCTTCATAACAAGAAAAATAATGACAACGTACATTGTTCTTTTATACTACATTTAAAATTTTACAACAAATTAAATATCTCATATTTTTGCCATCTGCACAAAATAAATACTTTTTCTTCCATGCTCCTTAAAATTACGTTTTTACTTACTATCTGTTTTCGAAAAGACATCGAAACATATTATCCTACACACTTGTAACATACTTGGGTACGTCCGCTGCTGATAAATGTCTTTACTTATATCGAAGTGATGGCTGTAAACAGAGGGTGGGGGTATGATGTCATGGTTACGCTTGAGTGGAGACAGGGGCATGTGTCGTGACACAGCTTTTGGCGATCACTGCCTTAAAGACATATCATCACTACAGGCCAGAATTGAAACCGTTTCTAAATACTAGCGTAGTAGCCAATGGACCACCGAAGAGTGATAATTGTATTGTTCTTGTACTGTTTTTCGACCGAACTCTCACCTCAATAAAGAAACACAAACAATATGACATATTTGCCATCAAGCTGCGATACACGTTCGATTTCATTGATTTACGTCTAATATTTTTTTTATTTCTGATTACTCACCATGTACTGTATCTAGGCTTTTGCGGGGACGAGAAAGCCATTTGCATTACCTCTGATTTAATACAGAAAAGTAAAATATAATGCCATACCCGTGTAGCCAGTACACTAATCCGATTTAGCTGTTTGTTGTTTTCAATTTGATATACAACTCGCAGCAAATGAAGCCATTCCCTTCCTCCTGTGTTCCATTTCGCCTTTAAAACCATGATAGTGACCCTTTCAACTCTATTATTACAGCTCGGAGCTGCTCTCCCTATTCTCTGAGGCCACGTGGCTTCATTAGGCTGTAAATATAATTAATTCTGACGTAAGGGCCGCATACGCAATAGGGAGTTCCTTCAGGCAGATATTTTTACGTACACATTAACAATAAGATATGATTATGATTTCATAATAAATTTGATATTAGATAACAAACTTTGCATATTGATGTTGTTCATGACTAGGCTTTTAATGTTGAGGACCGATTACAAATGTTGACTGTAGCATGGCCGAGGACGTGAGCTAGTACGAAGACATTGACTCCGTTCTGCGATCGATTACGGGAATAACAAGGTGAACATAAACAAATCTGGACAGCTCTAAAAGTAAATATGCGCTACATAGCATTACAAAGATATATTTTTACGTACCTTTCGTTATGTGCAGAAGAAATATCATAGCATTATTCGTGAGTTTGAGTTTTCTCATTTCCTTCAAGATCCGTACAATTGCAACAACTCACATATTCAGTGCCTCACCAAATTCCGCTGCAAAATATGTGCCTGAGAAATTTTAATTTTCGGCATTATTATTCAGCAGGTACACTGTTTACGCATGCTACAGTAGTGACTAGTGAACGCATAGTAAACTTGAAACCACCGTAACGCACCCTATAGCTGCAATCTACACGGTTCAATTTTCCATGCGCGTGCGCAAGAAATGTGGAAAAAATATTGAATCAATCAAATTTATAACTCGCGTTCGATTAAGATGCATGAAGATTTGTGTGACGTTTTGAACGTCATCTTCATTGCGTATATATTAGTTAATATTAATATCAATCTTGCTGGCATTGCTTGAATGTATAACGTTGAAAGAAAAGTTTAACCGTGTAGATGCACCTTATCGGTCCCAACACTACAAGCCTAGTTATGATTATGTAAAAAACGATGATAAAAATTAGTAAATTCATTGTGCGACAATCTGTGGAGGGTCATGGCGAACCAGCCTCACATCCACATGCATCTGCAGAAGTGGACGATCATCCAACCAATGCTGGGGTAACTTGTGGTTATCATCATGAAAACTCTCCAGCAGTTATAGCTGACTTGAGAAATCCGATTTCGTTACTTACTGTAGGTCCACTCTTAAGTTCTGTCGGCAAATTATACCCTCATTACCATGTTTGTGATCCCTGACAATACCTTTCTTAACCAAGGGTAGCAGAAGAGGGAGAGCGAAGGCGGGTTTCTAGCGTCTAAAGTAGAACATTCAACTAAGAGATAGGCACCCCGACAGAAAATCCTGGTACTCCAGGCTGGGCGTTCTGCGATGGGTTGGAAACTCATCCAGGCAAAAACTGTATTTTCTCAGAAGACTCAGAATGAAATTAACCGGACTGCTTTCAATGGAAAGAGATAGTAAGAGTTAAAATTGTAACAGAAGATAAAATAACAGAACAGGTTGAACATTAAACTATGCGGGTAATGTCGTATCAATATTTAAGAATAATGATATGGTAAGCAAGGTAAATACATGTAATAAAGGATATGGTATTATCAGATAATATTTTGAAAAAAAAAACACGTCTCGAAATGGCTAACTTAATTTACATAATATAATAATTAAGCTAATGCTCAAATTTGGCTCATAAACGTGAGTCCTAAAGAAACAAGAATTTAAGGCACGAATTGGCGGGTCGCGCAGCAGCCGAGGCAGTGTAACTCGAGTCCAGAGTTCAATTTGTCATCATAAGCACGCTTGTGTTTAATAGTACTTACATGGCGCTTTACGTTAAACTCATAGAACCTGCTACATAAAGTAGACAAAATTTGCAGAATAGTTTAGTGTTTCAAATAATAAACATGAAAATAAGATCCTATCTACCAATGCTTTAAAAGGTGAATTGCAAAGGTGGTTTACCAGAAATGACATCGCATTTGATGCGTAATTGAGAAGAAGCGAATTATTAGAACGCGTGCAACAAATTCCCAGGTTTTAAATTTTGCAATTGACACAACATTACTAACTATTCTCTTACTACAGAATAGCTTTGTTATTATTCATATTAAAGTGGTATAATGTCGCAACAAACGATGGTATTTGTACCTACTGTTAGGAAAATTATAACGATTGTTATTTCAATAACTTCACATTTCGTGATCAGTGCTTAATTATGAACATAGAACATACAGCATTTCCGCGCTAAGACTGTAGGCTATACGAGCGAGACCAGCGTTCCATTTTCCTGTCCTATTGTAAGCTTGGTCGAATAGTACACAGTTACACGAATAAACAGATGTAACTTGTAAAAAACGTCAACGAGTTATGTGATAGTTAAAGAAACAAGGAAGTGCAAACAAAGACGTGTGAAGTTTAATAAGTGAACTAGAGGAGAAATCTGACTTTATGCTGTGATATTATATGCGGTAAAAATGTGAGGATGAGATCAATCAGTGTAACTGAAGTGGAACTGAAAGCAAGATGGAGAAATAAGTAGTGAAGTGTTAATGAGGTGATGAATAGAATAAAACAGTGAGAAGAAAAGCAATAAAGGTAGTGAGGCTAATAAGAGTCAGAAATAGTAAGTAATATTTTGGGTTTCATATAATTGAGAGAGGAAGAATATGGAAAGTGAGGAGGTAGAAAGTGAGTACAAGTAGTGAGAGTGAACAGTAGAAGTTATCCAATAAAATAACAAAGTGATACTTGAATTGAACGAGTAATGGCAAGGAAGTATTACAAACATTTGAACATTATAACAATAAATCAGACAAATAATATAATACGGTACTGTAGATGAGAAAGTAGAAAAATTAGCGAATATTAGTCAGAAATAAAAAGAGTTTAAGATAAACAGAAAATTAGGATAACAGTAATGAAATATGACAATGATAGTTGAGATGGATGAGTAGATTATAGCCGAGAATATTTGTAAATAAGAGTAAGGTAGACAGTATTGCATAGTATTCGGAAAGGGGATTGAGGGAAGATAAAGAAGGTGAAGGGTTGAAAATACTGCATATCAGAAAGGATAAAAGAAGAGAATAGACTGAAATAGGGCTTAACTTCAGATATTGGAAGATATGGGGAGATACAGATGATAGGAGAAATATATTAGGATGTGATTGAATGTAATCAAGGATAGTGGTGGACCGTATGCAGAAATGTGAGGGAAACCACTACCTGAAATCCGTATGATGATAATAAATATGAAATATGAAATGAATAAACAGATGTAGACACCGGTGCATGAGGGAATGTTGCTTGATTCACTGAAGAGTAACTGTTGACTTGCAACTTGCTCTTCGTATGAAGCTACTATGATAGATGTACACCTAACTTGTATTCAAAGTAATGAAACACAGAACTCTAGTTGCAGATTATATTACTCTTTATGCTAATTTCATTTCTCAGTTCCATATTGATTAAAATACTCTTGATGAAATTATTTTCTTATGTTCCTTTCTCTTGCTAAATAATTGATTGTATATTCTTGATGTTACTACTCTTTCTCTCCTGTAAAATTGATTATAGTATTCCCGATGTATCTTTTTTATATCCTCTACAATTTATTGTAGTATTCTTTACGCTACTTTCAGTTCTCTGATTTATAATTAGGTATAGTAGTTTTGATGATACTTTCCTTTTTCTGCTATATAATTAATTATAGTAGGATCTATGCTACTCCCAAGGGCAGGTCTTTCACTGCAAACTCAGCTTTCTCTACTCTTTCCTACTTTCTGCCTTCCTCTTTGTCTCCTCATATGATCCATATAGCCTATCTTAATGTCGTCTATAATCTGATATCTTCTTCTGCCCCGAACGTTTCTCCCGTTCACCATTTCTTCCAGTGCATCCTTCAGTAAGCAGTTTCTTCTCGACCAATGACCCAACCAATTCGTTCTTCGTTCTACAACTCGTTGTGACGCTACTTTGCTTTCCCTGTTCTGTAAATGAAGGGTTCAGAACCATAGTGGTCCAAGCGCCATTTACTAAAAACGGAGAAAGCAAGGGTTAAAGTTAAGTGAATACCACAGTTTAATGAAGATTGACGTATCATTTAGTGTGAATATGTATACTTTATAATACTTGCTATACGTTTCCACTGAATTATGGTGATAACTTCATTTTAACCCTCGTTTTCTATGGTTTTAGTAAATGGCGCTTGGCCCACTATGGTTCCGAACCCTTCAAATATCATGTTATTTTCGTTTTAATTTCCTTTCTCCATATAACAATTTACTGTAGTAGTCTTGATTAGACTTTCCTCTTTCTGCTCCCCAGTTGCTTATAGTTCTATTATTCTTGATTCTATTTTTCTTCTGTTCTATAATTTGTTACAGCGCTTTTGATGCTGCTATCCATGGTCTGCTCTGTAAATGGTTACTTTGATGCTGCTTTTCTTTTCAGCACCATGAGAAGAGGAATACGACTTTTTTCTGTACCTACGATTGCTCATCTCGTACCCTTGCTTCTCGCACTCATTAACATTTTAATGAGTTACGGGAATCGTATCTGCGGGCTGACGGCTTGGTATTACACTGAGCGTTGATTACGTGGTTATTTTCGACTTATTCGCTGTTTTCTTAATTTCCTCAATGACGACGAAGAAATATACAGACTTGTTTCTTTCAAAATACATACAAAATGTTTACTGTATATTTTCACTCGGCTGCATAGAACTTATCTCGTAGTAAGATTTTGCACATTACTGAATTTTAAATAATAAAGGAGTTAGTTTAATGAAACTGTTGCATTAATCCATGTTCAGCAGAACTCTCATTTATCTCCAGTAGAATGTATCTAGTATCGACTCCTCCTCTGCTAATAACACCATAACGCCCATGCTGAATATAATAACCTTTATTGTAATAAAATGTGGAGAATGGCCTAAAATGATATACCCTAAACAAAAATTGGTGTAGGCCTAAATATTTTTACATTGCTTTTGAGGACATGACTGAATATTTTCTAGGAGCTTCGAAATATTAGCAATAATTTTGTAAATAAAAAAATGTATATTTATACAATAATATTTGTTCAAAAATATTATCAAATTCCTAGCTATGTATCATTTCAGGCCTGTACTCTGAGTAACGTGACATACCATCTTTATGATGTAAAATATTACAAAATTTACTAAGAAAAATTACAAACTCTTTTATGATATGAAAAATATTTAATAATTACATACTGCAATTTAAATATGTGTATATCCAATGTCCACCCACTTCACTTGCGTGATTCAGGTTCCGCATGCTACGGATAGATGGCAGAACTGTGACCCATTTTTCTAGTTGTACACCACTTCGGCGGGTCATACTGTACATGATGTGTATCTGTGTGAAGAGTTATGTCGTGTACTAGGGCGAGTGTATGTGTAAGTGTTCGTGTAAGTGTAGTGTCTGGAAATAGTGATGATGATGAGGAAGGGAGAAGGGGAAACCCGGTGCCGGCACGTAGCCTACTCCTGTCGAATAGCACCAAGGGGACCGCCAGGCTTAACGTCTCCATCCGACGGACGAATCACTATCAACAGTGACATATGCCTTCTCTTCATATGCACTGCGGAGAGATTTGGGATTTAACCCAGGCATATTGGTGCACAATTTATTGATTAGAAGTTGTGCACCGCCATCTCTCCTAGTCCCGTGGTAGAAATTTTATATTAAAATTTCTGACCCCGGCGGGAATCGAACCCGGGCCGGCTAGTCTGGAGGGAGACACGCTACCACAGGGCTGTAATTTAAATATAAAATATAGTTGTTTTGAATTTAAATCATTTTATTTTTTAAGTTAACCTCTGCTTTGAATTCTGGATCCTAGTGGTCAGCCGTAGATGCCGGCCAGATGTCCCAAATTGTGGAATTAGTAGTAGTAAATAATAGTATTAACAAAAGAATCAGAACATCACTAGCAGTGAGGCCAAGCAAACAAGATTCGAAATCCAAAATGTGATCTACAATTTATTGCCTTTTCCATACCTATTGAAAATGTACATTCATACCTTCCCAACTGCTTATTTATATTTATTGCAGGTTTGTTTTTTAAATCCGCAGCAACGTCTAAACTGAGGCTGGGGAATATCAAATATTTTTTTGACAATTTTAACCAACCCATTTCCGTCTTACGCACAGCATCTATGGTCATAGCCATGTTTCCTTCCGACCACGATTATCTATTTGTTTATTGGATATATTTGGAAACCATTTTCTGATATAAAACACGACACTGATGTCAGAATAAAGAGCCTGGGGTAAAATGGCATAGTACGAATTTCGTGACTTCTTTAGTACGGTATGTCGTTTTACCCTAAGATGGCAACACTGACTTTTGAAACCATAACCTAAGTAGTTATAATGCATTGTCGAAATAAATTACATTAACTTGTTGCTTAGCTTACGTGTTTGAGCTGGATGTTGATTTTATAGAAGATCAACACACTACAAATGTTGATATAGCTTGACTCAAAAATCATAGCTCAAACAGTAAAATCTCAATATTTGCTCAGAACGAGAAAAAAACCGCGCAATACAAAGCCGCCATTTTCCCTTGACACGAATACCACCATGACAGATCTAATGGCGTTAAATTTAAAATCATTTAACACAGTTTCGTCGGAAAGAAAACTATATCATTTAACCTGATATGTCCTTTTAGGCCAGTCTCCCGAACTTATTTCCTATGGAAATGTATTAACATTTTGCCCGCTTCTAGCGCTACCATATTGTGGGAAATATCACATTTTTGGTTAATCGAAAGCAGTTTAATATTGTTTTTAATATATTCTCAAAACCAACTTGTAATATTACTGAAAGACATGCTACTGGAGGTAAATGAGAGCTGTGAGCAGTATTGGATGAAGGTAAAAGCAAACAAGACGAAGACCGTGATTATAGGAAGAAAAATAAAGAAAGTACACTTGCTAATTCGAAATGAGGCAGTGGAATAAGTGGACAGATTCAAATACTTGGGGTGTACTATAAGCAGTATATGCGCCGCTGCCACGAGATAATGGGGTAGGTTGGCCAGGTCCTTTCCCCTTCCATTGCCATACGACGACGACTAGCTACATATTACACTAGTCAGACTTCAAATGCATACAAACAATTCTTCTTAGACAAATATCGTCCAGTTAGATGTACTGCCTGATAACAGATGTAGGCTACATATCAGCCAGAACCTCAATCAGAGGATAGGGCAAGTAGACGGGGTAAGAAATGCCTTCGCATCCTCTCAACTTGTATAAAATGTCGTTTAGTAACATACTACACTAATCAGAGGAACAAATTGTTCTTCCTCTGACACATATCGTCAAGTGAGATGTAATGCTTGATATAATAGTAGATGTAGGCTTGCATATTAGTCAGAACTCCAATCAGAGGCATGTTAAGTTAGGCTTATAAATCCCTACAGTATGTTTATATAGGCCTACCAATAAAATTAATATTATCAACAGTAATCTCACTAGAGGTTTTGATTTATCTAGAAAAAATCAACACTCGAGTGGGATTTAATTGATTATTACACGATTAGAAGTAAGTATATAAAGATTAGAAGTAACGAAGTACTCCAATACAATAAAATATGAATTGACTTACGAAAATACAACTGTCTTAAAATGCATTATTGTACCATCTCAACATTACAAATATTACGCTAGATGGCAGTAGTGTGTTATGATCAGCAGAGTCCGTGGATATACCAGAGTAGCGCAATCACCGAGTCGGCCGCCATTGTTATTCCTTTTCAACACGCTAGGGATAGGAATATTTAAAGTAAAACTCAGATATTTTTAATTTGAAGGGCAAAAACTTCTAAAGGATCTTCTTACATTTTAGAACATTATTGTCAGTCAACATACTGATGTATAAAAACTTTATTTAATAATTATTACAGCATAAATATACATTTAAGTGTTCAATACACACCTTCATAAACGTCACAGTTATAGGTATTACAGCAGCATGAACTTAATAAATTACAAGTAACAAATGAAAACAATAATGTTGCAAATAAAATAACAAAAAATCTAAACATTTCCAACTGCATTCCTCGTGGAAACTCTCCGACTTCCTCATATAAGGGGACACTACTGAAATTTCTCGAAGTTCATTAGTTTTAAGAGTTCACAAAAGTGAAATCAATAACTCCCATACTTACGATTCACCAAATTTTAATCTCTGGTATATCTGCTTAATAGTGACAAGATGTACAAAATTGCATCCGCCTATGATACGTGGTTTGCATTTTATTACTTACTATATTAAAATATTGAACCGCTTTATATAAAAAGTCGCTTGCACTACAATTGACATTATTCTTAAGTGATTTTCACTTATATGGCTCCTTACATATATTAAAAAAATTAATAGTTATAAAAATTCCTAGTGATTTACCCATTCGCTGTACAGAAAATTCTTGGAATTTGTTTGTTCCAATGTATATAAAGAATCTTATAAGTGAATATCAATGAAAAATAATGTAAATTGTGACGCAAGGGACTTTTTGCATTAAGCAATAGGTACACTATATAATTAAGTTATTAATAAAATCAAACCACTTATCATAGAGAAAGATGAAATTTTGTACATGTGTTATTATCAACCAGATATAATAATGATAAACATTTTGTGAGTTTAGCTTTAAAAATATGGAAGTTTGTAATTTCAGTACAATGTCCCCAAGGATACACTGATGTGAGATTTTGTCATTTTTGGTAAAAAAAAATCGTTTCTTTTTATTTATCTTTAAAAATTCATTTATGATCTAAAGATGCCCTCTGCCAATTTTCATGACCATACGACCGGTCTATCAGCTGTTTAGGGTCACATTTATAAAAGGCTGCGGGCTCTGACTGTTAGGCCTAATTTAAATTCTCCGTCCACGACCTCCACTCCGAATTCTGCGACCATTTTGGAAATTACGTTATATTTCATACGTTATTTATTATATTAGATTTCCGATTGAGCCAGTGTAGCTTCTCGACTTCTCGAAATATTTCTTCATAGAATCCAACAGGTGTTAGACCTACTTCAAAGGCTGCAATTTTTGAAAATCTAAATTTACACAATTTAAAATTACTAATTAAAAGTACAAAATTTCATAGATCTACCTAGAATAGTTTAGAAAATTGAAATTTCACATCAGTCTAACCTTAATAGGGTTTCTAGTTTCTACGGTCTTTGTATTTTCCAATCGAACCAAACAATACAATCTTGTCTCAAGAATGAATTCAGAACTTCACAAATATATTATGTTATTCTAGCAAATAGCAAATAGGATTAAATTCAGAAATGCTTGATTTGAAAGGGAGAAGATGGTAAACATTTGACACTGATCCTAATTGGTAGGACTAAGTGATTTTCATTTGTTTTATGTACAAATATCATTGCTGAAACAACTTAAATTCTAGATTAGTTTTATAAAAATATTTTGGGGCCCAAATTTTGAAAAAATAAATATCAAAATACAGTCATTCATTAATCTCACAAAGTATGCTCGCTCAGGTAGCGGATCGTTCCTTTTTATATTTATAGTCACTTCTTTCCTTTCTCCTTATTTCTTTCACTTTGTCACAGAGAAAACAAATGTGCGGTTTTTTCAGTTCTCTGTGAACAGTTCCGAACACAGCAGCACTGCATTTTTTCGCATTTAAATTACATTCTTTTCCTATACAACTGTATACTGCATAGCGCGCGCTGGACTAACAATGGCGGATTTGTCGGCATTTTCCGGTTCAAACGATTGCGGTACTCTGGATATCCACGGACTCTGATGATCAGCAGAGTAGTGTATATTAGAGAGTACCGCATTCTCGACGGCGGCAGCCATATTTACTCCTTGCTCGGCACAGAATCGTAAGCAGTAATGTTAGAACGATGAAGATATCATACATGTTGTTGTAGTTTATTGAACACAGGAGACAAGAATTAATAAACATTTTTGTCATAGTGAAATGACTCATGAGAGAAAACAGTTTATTATTTTATTGTTATGTCCATTTCAATAGGGATAACATTAGCAATTTTCTGGTGCAATTCTCATACTTCGACTGCTACATTTAGCAGATTGTTGTAGTGCATTTGCTATAACAGACAATTTTCTTAACAATAAATACATTCTAGTCCTAAAATACAGTGATAAGACTTTTTAAAAATTAATATAAGTTGGGGACGTATGAGTTGAAGTGTTAATGATTAAAGACTTCAAATCCTTTACTGTCAACTCATTTTCTACCAACTCTTCACATTTTCCTGCATTTAGAATTTTACCAAACACGAATTTACAAGGGTGTACAAGTGACATTTCCTTGTACGGACTGAGAGTCACTAATGTGCTAATAAATTTTATACATTCATCCCTGTTATCAGTTATCAGAGATGAAAAACAGTTTTCACAAATACTATATAACTTATTTTGTTTTAATTTAAACAAAACTGATCCCAACAAATAGCAAAGAGCTTGTTATTCACTCAAGTCAATATCTCTATTTTCAGTCAAATTACAATTTAGCCTGTATATAAATTTCTTTTGCTCACATTCAGCTTCACTAGACCTTTCTGTTTCGGATTTACTTACATCTGTATCTAGAAACTCAACTAATTGTTCAGAATCGCAAACTGCGTAATTTCCATGCTTCGGTTTTTTTAACAGAAAAACTGATAAATCGTAATGCAGTGTTTGAATGCTATTGCATCCGGAATTGGATTTAAGGAACGGACAGTAGAAACTAAATTTTCTAACACATCCTGCGTGCATCTATCTAGCATAAGATATTTGAAGTTCCCTTTATTAAGACAACTTTCTTGAAAATCAAGAACTGTTTTTATTACCAGTATTATACCAGTTTGGAATAGTTTCCAAACTGGTAGTTTCCAAACTAGTCCGCTTTTGCCCACCTAGATATTTTCAATTATAAATATAAATATTACATCATTATACTTACTTAAGGCTTTTAAGGAACCCGGAAGTTCATTGCCGCCCTCACATAAGCTCGCCATCGGTCCCTATCTTGAGCAAGATTAATCCAGTCTCTACCATTATATTCCACCTACCTCAAATCCATTTTATATTATCCTCCCATCTACGTCTCGGCCTTCCCAAAAGGTCTTTTTCCCTCCGGCTTCCCAACAACACTCTATATGCATTTCAGGATTCGCCCATACGTGGTACATGCCCTGTCCATCTCAAACGTCTGGATTTAATGTTCCTAATTATGACAAGTGAAGAATACAATGCGTGTAGTTCTGCGTTGTGTAACTTTCTCCATTCTCCTGTAACTTCATCCCTCTTAACCCCAAATATTTTCCTAATTACCTTATTCTCAAACACTCTTAACCTCTGTTCCTTTCTCAAAGTGAGAGTCCAAGTTTCACAACCATAC
This sequence comes from Periplaneta americana, assembly GCF_040183065.1. Taxonomy (NCBI): domain Eukaryota; kingdom Metazoa; phylum Arthropoda; class Insecta; order Blattodea; family Blattidae; genus Periplaneta; species Periplaneta americana. Next base: position 78,444,145 of record NC_091131.1, read on the forward strand.
AGAACAACCGGTAATATAAGTGTTTTATAAATTCTAATTTTCAGATTTTTTGATAGACCAGATGACAAAATCTTCTCAACCGAATAATAACAAGCATTTCCCATATTTATTCTGCGTTTAATTTCCTCCCGAGTGCCATTTATATTTGTTACTGTTCCTCCAAAATATATTAATTTTTCTGCCTGTTTGAAGGATAAATTTCTAATTTTTATATTTACATTTCATATAATATTCTGGTCACGAGACATAATCTTATACTTCGTCTTTTCGGGATTTACTTCCAAACCTATCTCTTTACTTGCTTCAAGTAGAGTTCCCGTGTTTTCCCTAATAGTTTGTGTATTTTCTCCTAATATATTCATGTCACCCGCATAAACAATAAGCTGTAACCCGTTCAATTCAAAACTCTCTCTGTTATCTTGAACTTTGCTGTAGAATATCCCATTAGGAAAGTTAATAAGTAAAGGTAATAGGGCATCTCCTTGCTTTAGCCCGGAGTAAAAATATTGTTGAGAAAATTAATCATTGAAGTATATTCCTCCTCTTGTTTGTGAGTTAATGCTAATTTTGTACAACGGCAATTGGTTACACATTGATTAACTGCACAACAACACGGCATTCTTCAAGATACCGATGGAATATCACACTAGAAACCTGTGTTCCTATGCAAGTCTTGCGGTGTATTGAGTCTCCGCAGGAGTAAATATGGCCGCCGCGTCGGCATTTATCGGATCAAAAGAATGCGGTACTCTCCAATATACACTGCTCTGATGATCAGCTGTTTTCTTGTTATCAGTTGTGACAACTATGGAATCTTCACTGAACTCTGTGGACGGTTACTAGTCAAGAAGACTTTGTTGATTCACTTTCCTCTCTATTAAAATAGCTTCATTCCACTTCAATTATCCGGATCCCAGTAATCAACGTCACTTGACAGATGATTTTCAATAAATCTGAGTATATTAAATAATCTCTGATACGTGACTATCCATAATATCATAAGCGAAAGCTATAACATAACCTAAATAATATAAACAAGTGTTAGAAAAGTTTTAATTAGAGATGATGAAATAAACAAGAAAAGTTTTAATTAACGATGGTAAAAAAGGTAAAGGTATCCCCGTAACATGCCATGAAGGCACTTGGGGGGCATGGAGGTAGAGCCCCATGCTTTCCATGACCTCGGCACTAGAATGAGGTGGTGTGGTCGGCACCACGCTCTGACCGCCTTTTACCCCCGGGAAAGACCCGGTACTCAGTTTTATAGGAGGCTGAGTGAACCTCGGGGCCGTTTTGAAAGTTTGGCAACGAGAAAAAATCCTGTCACCACCTGGGATCGAACCCCAGACCTTCCAGTTCGTAGCCAGCTGCTCTACCAACTGAGCTACCCGGCCGCTTTTAATTAACGATGATGAAATAAAAAATATACATGAATAATTTTAAAAGGAAAAATTATTGAAAGTACAATTTTCAAATTTGAAGGTTTTAGTGGTTGGTTGTTCAGTTGATGTTATATTGGACGTGTGCGTAAAAGAAGTGGAACTCGTTGATATACAAGGTGTATTCCTCAACTTATTCAGGATTTCCGAAAGGTGCTCTTCATTTATTTGTAAATAGGGTTTCAGGAAAGATGCATAGCTATGACCAGTGACCTTTATTAATTCTTGTTCTTGAATGCCAATGCGAGTCATATTTGAAAGTGCTGTGCATCACCTGGAGTGGTTTGTAATTTTCTGTTTTTTGACGTCCAGACCAGAGAAGTTTGAAATGTTGGCAAACAAAGAAACGAATGCTAGGGTAGTGATAAAAGCAAACAAATGTTATGGAAGAGATAAAATTAAACAAATGCTAGGGACGCGATAAAATTGTGCGATAAGCAGCCATGATTGGTTGAAAGACGTCCTTTCGTAACGTTTTATTGGTCAAAAGTAGTATGACGTAGTAAAAGTGTAATATTCAAAGAAAATATAACTACAGAGAACGATTGGACTTTCCTAAAAGTGATTCGGGGTAAATATTTAAAATTTACGGTTACATCGTGATGCACATGCTCCTTGTGACCTCCGCTAATTGGTTATTTATTGTCGAACGTTTTTCAGAAACGCATGCACATAGTTTTAATCACCAACTCCTGTTAAACTCTGAACTAGGAATGCCATCGTCATTCCAGTAACAAAAATATACGAGTTATAATATGAGAGAGCGGATAAATCAGCGCTTCTCTTCTTTTCACCGTATTTTCCAACAATGTATGAATACAGATATTCAAAACTCTACGTTCCAATGAGCGTATTTTAAAACGCTTCTTTTGTACGATTATTATATATACTTTTTTATGACGTAGTTATTTAAACTGAACGTTACTGTCAGGCGTGTATGTGTTAATGTGCTAGTGTGTGGTAAACAAACACTATTATGATGAGCAACAAAGAACCGTGATTTATGTAGCGTGAGAGAGAAAGAGAGAGCATTGACCGTGCTGTGGAGCCAGCGTTAATCATGCCAGTGACAGCTTCTAGTATACCTGCAGCAAAATGTATAGGTGATACATCAACTGTTGTCCGAAAACATTCCTATTAATAATATTTTATTACTTCGTTTAACCGTGTAAACTTTTTTCGAGACGACACTACGATGCTATAAAAATACACAAGTGAAAAACAAATGCGAAACTGGCACGCTTTGAACCACCGCCGTAGCTTCGGAACAGCTAGCTACACTCGTGAGTCAAGCCTTCGTAGGTTCGAATCCCTATTGGACTGATTATCTGGCTAGGTATTCCCTTACAGTAAGGCAAATGTCAGGAAATATCTAACGAACGTTGGACTCATCTCGAAAAATAACATGTTTCTATCATCAAATTCACCTACGCTATACGCGGTGAACAGTAATTTATTCCATTAAAATGGCCTCTAGAGAAAGTATGACATTTTTAGAAAATAATTGGGTATTTATAATTTTGTTGCGTGCAAATGGTTTCTAACACCCTACTCTAGGTTACAGCTCAACCAAGTTAAGTCTGCGAGCCGAGAAGGGAAGTTGGAGACAGTTCTGTAGGGAAAGGAGGCGGTAACGAGAGGAGACCAGTACAGTCTCATACGACAGCAAAGTTTTCCTACTGCGCTTCAGTTCATAGAGCGGTAACAATTTAAGACGCTTTGAAATAGACTGTACTTCTACTTCTGCTTGACAGTGAGATTTGGCGTTCTGATTGGCAAGCGTGGGCGTAGGAGAGAAAGTTGCATGAGGGGGGGAGGCAGCATAACTGTTGCCTTTATTTGAAGACAAGGACAACAAATGCGTGCGCTCCGTAGTGTATTTTAAACGATGTGCACACGTTGAAATCTGAGCGTCAAGTGACCTATGTGGCAACTGTGTTTTGCCTCTACTTTCCATCCCGATATCCCCACTGGCAGACTTGACTTGGACGACCTGTATGTTAGGTAACGGTGGCTAGGGGCGGGTTTGGGACGATCCTTTGCATGTTAGCCATACTGAGGCCTATTGAGCAAACCGAATTTATGGGCTGAATTAGGATGAGGTGTACCAGCACACAGGCTGCATGTGATCCCTCACCCGCTCATCCAATGGGGACTTCTTACCATTCCTGCCCTAAGTTCATACCGCCAAGGTGACCAAGCAGCACAGAAACCATTCCAACGACATTGCGGAAGGCTGGGAACTCAGGAACGATCGCGGAGACAACGCCACATCCCCGTAACCGGACGAAGACATGCGTTTTGACCTGAATATGTCTATGGAATGAGATGAAGAATATAAATGATATGAAATCTAAATTATTTTTCTACACGGAAGGGGAAGGAAAATGGATCGTGGCAATGAGATTTCCAACCCGACATTTGCCTAAGTAACTGTGGAAAACCACGAAAAAACCACAGTGAGGTTGGTCGGTCCGGGGACCGAACCACGAACTTCCAAAATGCGAGTTCCATGCGGAACGTATGAGCTACCTCGCCTTGGTTTACACTGCTCTAAATGATTACAAAGTTTCAAGGACGAAAGACGATTGGAAACGCTCCTAATGACGTCATAATTAAAGGTCCGCGCTCTTCAAGAGAGAACTTCAAGGTGATTTTTCTCTGTTATAATATTCTACGTATTTCCTTCAACCAAATCACTAAGGTTTCACAATATAACTAAGAAGCTGATTTTCTCTGTATATGCATTATACCATGCTTAACAATTTTATGTATTTTTTCCCTAACTCTCCAACTTTAAATTACAAAAATATATATGTGACATAAGCAAAATAAATTAAAAATGAAAGGGTTAGGCCCAATAAACAAATTATTTTGTTTCCTATAATCTGGGATTACTTAAAAAATTGAATGCACAGTTATCTTCCTAACATAACAATCGACACCATAAGGCCAGGACCGGTATTGCTGATGTCCTCAAGCATCGCGGATGGGAGGTATACGAGGAAATCACTGTGTTTCATCCTCAGATTCGAACAGAAGAGCAGATATTGCAGCCATCCACAGGACTCAATCTAAGGGAATAGTTCTTGATCCTACAATCCGGTTTGAGAGGGATGCCCTGCAGGCACAACACATTGATGAGGAGAAGAAATCCATTTATGAGTCCTGCATCCCATACCTAAGTGAGAAATATAACCTTCCCACTAGTCAGTGGAGTGTTTCTGGTCTTTTGTTTGGTGCACGTGGCACACTTCCTTACTTCACATGGAATATTTTAAAAGCACTCGGTCTCCGATTTTTTGAAATTCAAAAAATATTATTGAATATTCTTAAGGATTCAATCCAAATATCACATTACCATTTATATTTTGGCCATTGATCATTCTATTGGGTTTGCATTTCTCTGGATGTTTTACTAAACAATTCCTGTATTTAATCTTTTTCTCTTTCTAAATTATTCTGTAGTGCTTTTATTCTAGATCTTTATGGTCACCCTCATTGAGGGCAGATTATTTTGTTAAAAATAGTTGTTTAAAATATTCAGATTGATTGCATGAAGACTGTATGAGTAGTAGAATTTCTAAAGCTATCTCTCCTATTTCTTTTTAATTGAATAACTGAAAAGAATGTGTATGATGTAAGACAAATTATGGTAACTCTATAAGGTTGCTAAAAGAACAAAAAATGAAAGCTACATCTTAAAAAAAAAAAGTGGAAAATTTAATTTTCTCTGTAATCCCCGTTAATTTTGGTGGATACTTCCTTCAGTGATTAATTAAGTTATGGTTTATTTTACGACGCTCGCAACTGCAGAGGTTATATCAGCGTCGCCGGTGTGCCGGAATTTTGTCCCGCTGGAGTTTTTTTACTTGCCAGTAAATCTACTGACTTGAGTCTGTCGCATTTAAACACATTTAAATTCCATCTACCTTGGCCGGGATCGAACCCGCAACCTCGAGCATAGAAGGCCAGCGCTCCTTCGGTGAAGAGTAACAAAAAAGTCACGTAGGTATCATTATGTGTTGTTTTGGATAGCTTTTCAGAATAACGAGTAATTTTAAACAACTGAATGATGCCAACGTGCAACTGTGTAATCAGTGTCTGTTATGTTTCGTACGTGTTTTGAATAGGGAAGTGTGAGGTCACTGTCATGTAGATTGTTTATAATGTAGTAAGGAAAATAGCTATTACTTTTTCATTTTTCTGTTCTAAATGTGTACAGCAGTCTTGCGTTGGTGATTAATAATTGCCAGCGAGAGCTCTTTTATGCCCGCTGCGCGCGCGCGGAGCTCTTTTACCTGTAAACATTGCTAAAGGATGTACAGATCTTAGAACACAGCGCATCATGACTTAACGGAAGCGCTTAAAGCTTTCAAGGAAGAGTGGAAGATACAATATTTATGCTTCGAACATGGTGATGAAGTCCAGTATTTGTTGTGTAAAAAAATATATAATTCGCAAAAAAGCAACATAAAACGGCATTATGAGACGCAACATGAAAAAAATATATATATAGGATTATTCAGGAGAAGAGAGAAATAAATTCATTTCGGAATTTACATCGAAGGTAAATTAATTTTCATTTGGGTCAGTAGATTGTATCTAGATTCCTTTTATTTCTTTATTTTAAATGTATTGTTGATGTTTTATTTGTTGCTTGTTTCTGGATACTTACTTTTATTAGACTACGTGTCTCTTTAATTTAGAAATAATATTTTATCTTTGATTGCACTTTAACTTATACTATTACTAAGCTCAGAATGCTAATTCACTTTTATTCCAATAACTATTTTCAGGATTTTGAGCAAATATGAACTAAACATTTTGAAAACTTTGATGCAAGGAGCTTTTTTAGTAACGCCAATATAAAATATACTTAAAAATATAATTTCAGAACTATTAAACCTAATTGCACCAAATTTTGTACAGATGATATTATTATAGGTCTGTTTATATAGTCTAAATATCACAAATTTTGGCCGAAATTGTGGAAGTTTTAAAAGTCATACATATCCCTTTAAATGATTGACCCCAAAAATTACGATGGCTCTCAATATCTTAATTTAATCAATTTGTTTGTTCGTGTTACGTGCATCTCACAAATCACTCTAAGAAAACTCATTACATAATCACGACTGGAGAGTAAGGACTATATTTTCACAATCACACAGTCAATATACTCTATTTCAATCGATATTGCCATTATTATTTTTTCAACAAATACTCAAAAGTACTTAGAGATCACACACGTCGAGCAGGTAGACCCTATTAGTTTCTACTAAACAATGAAGTGAAGTATTTACATAATAAATAATTGCTTTTAACAATAAAATGGTTTACATACAATTAACTTTTCCTGTTTCTCTTTTTGTTCGTAAAAAACCCTTCCCTTTGCGATTTGTTTATATATGTACATGTATATTAAATAACTTAGTAATTAGCATATTACATTGCCAGAAATTTAGTAACGCAAGTTATTGTAATAATTGCTACCTTTATTCGCTGCATGTGCATGTACTGTACATCCCTGTTGTCTACGTTACGAGCTACGTAGTGATGCGCTATGCGCTCGTGATCAAGGTCGAGCTCTTCTACCATGATTGGGAGCTAATATCGTCTCATCCCTGGTGTAGAGAGAACTTGCAATATTTTGCTTCAACCGATTAGAAATAAATATTTGCCTCTCTCCTCAAAATTTACAGTAGTTAACCGGTAAACTAACATAATATAAAGTAAATTTCAGGAATTCTCTTTAAACTCAGTGGTTTATATTTACATTTATTGTTCTTTCTTCCCTTCCTGTAACGTACACACGAGCTGTAAAATGCATATCGATGGCTGAGAATCAGACTGTTCTAAGTCCAACTTTTAATAAGAAAGAAATCTGTGTTTCATTGTGTTCCAGTTCTCCTCTGCATATATGAACCGAACAAAATTATAAATGAATTGTTCAGAACTATAGTGGACCAAGCGCCGTTTACTAAAACCGTAGAAAACAAGGGTTAAAATGAAGTTATTATCATAATTCAATGGAAACATACAGCAAGTAATACAGGGACTTCATTTTATTTTTACTAGCATTTTTAATATTAACCTGGCTATACCTTTGGGTCAACACCGTTTGACTCCCTTCCACGACCGCAGTTCGATGATACTGGCGTAATACACAAACAAATCACTTTAGTAGGTATAGGAGGGAAGAAAAGTAGTTCATCCATTTACGTAAACTAGGAAATATCACGCTTTTGAGTTTGATAATTTTCATTAGGTTTTTGTTTAATCAAAATACAGTACAGTATTAACAATGAGTTTTTTTACTCACGAACTGAGCTCTCCATGTGGACGTATTCATTATGCAGTGTATATTATACTGTCTACAGCACATTAGCGTACAATTGAAAATTGTAAATTGAAAAATAATCATAATATGGATATTTAAACACATTTTTGAAAATGGTGGCTGTTCATTTCGATACAGGCTTCAGTTCTAATTTGCATATTATCGCACTATAGACTATTATATCTAATCCCAATTACCAGTTTCGTCCTTGTAACTAGTAACTCATGTAGAAATAATTCTGTACCTATTTTATAAAAGAGTAACTTACTTACTGTAAATTCAATCTTCACTTTTGCCCGATCCGAAAAGATAAAATTACTCAGACATACTATCTACCGTCCGTCCAAGTGGTTATGTCGTAGGGTCGTAGAAAGGAGGAAATCACGTGACATTTAATTACTTAACGAGGCCCTTTTATTTAAGTTATTTTAAACAGTTGTATAATATTACGTAGACGTCCACTTCCTAACAAAATTTAATGTTCTCACAAAAGAGCTAAGACAGCCCAGCCACTAGCTGGCGAATAGAAGCAGGTGGGGGAAACCGGGATACGACGTAGGCAAATGGACGACAGTACCTGTGAGAAAATGATTCAATATTGAAAGCTTTTTCGTCACTGGAAAACGCGAACATATTTTCGGAACGTATTGTTTACTATGACCGCAAGGCTACTATGACCATGGTGGAAACATAGTAAAGGTGTGGGACTGCGCATGCTGTTGCGATAGCGGCCGAGGCGTGTGACGTCATCTTTACTGCAGACAGCGATCGCAGCTCATTGCGTTGAGTACAGTTTCTTTAATAAACCTAACTAGACATTAATTACAATACATAATTTGAACTGATTGTTGCCAATGTTATTCATATCCTTTTCATTGTGCGTTTAAGTTCATGTACTCTTTAAAGAGTTATGAATAAAATTTAAAAAACATATAAAAAATTAACAGTAATAGCTTAAAAGTCGCTCCCTCAAATCTGCCGTCCTAGACAGCTGCTTAGTCTGCCGAGGCCTAAATACGCCCCTGATTGCATGTAGGCTACTGTACCTATTAACTTTCTTTCACTTCAGCGCAATAGGAGCATCCAGCACTAATGTAACAATGGAAAATCGCGGAGCCACTGAGTCTACTGTCACAGAGGAATGCCAAATACTAATACAAAGAATTCAAGAATTAGAAGAGGAGAATTACTCTCTACAAACGAGGATTAAGGAATTGACAGCTGCCAACAGGAAACATGAAGAAGAAAAAAGAAAATTACATGAGGATGTAATTTCATTGAAAAACATTAGACAAACAGAAGTTAAATCTAAAGTGGCTGAAATTTTGAAACCATTTTTCACTATTGGGCAAATTGATGCTCTTTTGAATAAAAAGCATAGGGTGAAATGGTCTGTAGAAGATTACGGTACTGCAATAACACTTTGAAACCTAAGTCTAAAAACATACCGATACTTAAGAACAAAATTAAATTACCCGTTACCTGATTTGTCAACTCTGAGAAAATGGGCAGTAAAACAATTATCGCTTGAGGAAGGGGTACTTCATGATGTCTTAAAATTAATGAAGGCGAGAGCTACAAATACGTCGGAGTTAGATCGTGTAACAGTATTAGCATTTGATGAAATGTATTTAAATGAGGAGGTTTCTTTTGACAGTAGGGAAGAACAAATAATTGGACCTCATAAAGCAGTGCAGGTTGTTTTTGCACGTGGTTTGTTTGCAAGGTGGAAGCAGCCCGTATACTATAAATATGATCAGACAATAACAAAAGAAATCTTAACAGACATAATTTGCCAGTTATAAGGCAGTTGTTTTCAAGTTGTGGCCACAGTTAGCGATTTAGGTGGAAGTAACAGAAAATTGTGGCGTGATTTGAAAATTTCTACCAAACTAAATTGCAGTTTTCCTAATCCAAATGATTCAACTCGAGAAATATTTGTTTTTTCAGACGCTCCACATTTATTGAAATTACACAGGAATCACTTTCTAGATCATGGTTTGAACGGATTGAACATTTCATCAGAACCAATTCATGAACTTTTACGTGCATCCTCTTCCTCTGATACAAAATTAGCTTACAAGTTAACTCCGTTACACTTAAGTGTCCGTGGTACCCAAAGACAAAAAGTTAGTTTGGCAGCACAATTATTTTCCAACAGAATTGCAAAGGCTTTGAAATGGTGTGGTGAAAACGAGTTGTTGAGATCAAATGAATGGAAAGAAACTTCAAAGGCAATAAAATTAACTAATGATTGGTTTGATTTATTTAATACCGTTTCTAAATTCGGTACCCACCGTGGGCTGCATAGTTACGGAATAAACCTTCAAGATCAGAATATTATACTCTCAGAAATGAATGACGTCATGACCACAGTTAAAGTAGGAGAAGCAAACAGGAAATTACCTTATCAGGAGGGGATTATGATAAATAATAAATCATTAACATTGTTGTATGAGGCAATGAGGTACAAGTACAAAATTGAATACATCATCACAAGAAAACTTAATCAAGATCTGGTAGAAAACTTTTTTTCGGAAATTAGAAGCATGGGTAGAACAAACGATCATCCCTCTGCTTTAGATTTTAAACATAGACTGAAGTGGTACATACTAGGTCGAAATCCATTATCTCAGTTTTGTGAGAACAAAAACACCTCCGATTTGCTTTCGGAAGAAGAGGCATTAATAGTGGGTCCTAGTACAAGCCAATCAGAAGTCAATGATAATCTGCAGAAAGAACTATGTGCAACGGCAGAATTTCTTAAAGGCATTCTGAAACCGGTTAAATTTACCAACGATCGAGATCCTGAAGAAAATATAGGCCTCCCAGAAAAAATATATGAAATCTCTGCAAGACAGCGGATATCCCAGGAAGGATTAAAATATATTGCAGGATATGCTGCATCAAAACATATGGAGCAATACCCGAATCTTGGAATTTCCACAAAATTGTCAACTTCTGCTAATCAAAAAGACTGGATTACTACAGTGTCCCGTGGAAACTTAATTCTCCCTTCTAAGGATCTACAATTGGTTGCCATGCTTATTGAAGTATATTCTCAGATATGCACGGAGATTCTGTTTCTTATGAGAAATTTATAATAAAAAAGACTGTAAATTTGGTTAATTCTGCCATGAAAAACGAAGCAGAAATCAGTTCTCCTCTTCCGCCAGAAGTAATTACGACATTGGTTAGAACAAGAACATTTATTAGAATTAAAGAAATTAATAAAATAATAAAAATGTCTGGAATTTCAAAGAGAAATATTATAAAGAAAATGAAAAAGATTGCATAAGAATAAGTATTTACTTAACAGAGTGGGATTTATAATGGTGAAATTATATTATGTCGTGTGTGGAATAATAAGGTAAATAATGTAGTAGACTATATTATGTCTCCAATAGCCTGAATATATAAAAATATTTGTTTACTATAATGACAAATTATTCCAAGAAATTCATATACATATGTTAATGATGGTTTCAAAAGTATTTGAATTCATATACAAAATAATGTACGTTATAAATAACTGTATAGATCTAAGTATGTATATATTTATTACACATTGTATTGTAATTATTATAAAACCACGTGTAGGCCTATATTACAGAAGTCAATATTATTAATGACACACTGCCATATCACATTGTTTCTTGAAACTTGAGTTTAATATGTAATAGATCATAATTTTATTACGTTATCATTTCAAGGTAGTTCCTATTGTACTTGAATTCATGTGTAATATAATTTGTGTGATATATGGGCCTAATTTTGTGCATATTTGTAGCATAATGTATTATAATTATTATAAAAGTACGTGTATATTACAGAAGGCAATTATTAACGTTGCACTACCATATTACATTATTTCTTGACTCTTGAATTTAATTTATTGTTCACTATTTTATAATGTTATCACTTCAAGATAGACCCTATTATAGCCTATACTGTCAATATTTACTGAATACACAAACCATGAGTTTTATTTATTCATTTAAATCTATGGACGCAGATCTAACCATCAACAATCTGTTGTGTTGACTGTGTCATTCGAGTGCGGCCTGCAGTAAAGGTGACGTCATGCGCAGACTGAACGAAAACACGCACAGCTTGTCCCACACCTCTACTATGTTTCCACCATGACTATGACTGTATATGCGGCCTTGGATCCGTGTGCAGGATGGTTGAACTTCATTAGTAGAAGGGGTGAGAGTGAAGTACATTCAAAAACTCAGGTACAATAAAAATTGAAGTAAAAATAAAATGATGTCCCTGTATAAAGTATACACATTAAAACTGAATGATATGTCAATCCTCATTACACTATGGTATTCACTTAACTTTAACCTTTGCTTTCTCCGTTTTAATAAATAGTGCTTGGCCCACTATGGCTCTGAACCCTTTACATATTCCTCTCTGTAAGATTGCTATGAAGCTATTCCAAATTGTTTCATGAAGCTTTGAATGTCAGGAACTTAAAATAACTCTCCTGAAAAAAAAATAGTAAAACGGTCTTAGAACAGCCTGGTTCTGGGCCAACGATATGTTGACTCCAAGCAATAAACGATTCCGTACAATTTAAAATTATTCTATCATTAATATTGTTCTGTCCAACCGCAAGCATTTCACTGCGAACACAGCATTCTCCAATATTCCCTCTTATCTGCCTTCCTCTTAATCTCCTCATATTATTCATATATCTTAAATGTAGTCGATCAACTGATATCTTCTTCTGTGTCTAAGTATATGTAAAATATATACCAGTACTTAAATCTTATAAATTACAAATGGTATTTATGGAGAAAAAATTGGATTCCAGAAAGGTTTTCTCAAGGTCAAATGAAGGATAGCAATGGCAAATGAAGTTTTAATAGAAAAGGAAGAATTTTCTGCGGATCTATGGAAAAATAACTGACTGTTATTACTAAAAAAAAACCTGTGGTAACGATTTCAGAACGCGAAATCCGTCAAAACCCGAGGAAATTCTAGTCTTAACTTACGTAATTCAGTTATATCTAAAAAAAAATTAATTCATTAAAAATATTTGAGATTTCACATTGAGCATCTCCTATGAACAAGTGTTCAGATCTCAGGAAGTATGTGTTGTAGGACCCATGTTTATTAAACATTATTTTATTATTTTGATGCATACTATCACCTCCTAAAATAATGGACACTTTTTAACACCCTGTATAGAACGTGATAACGGTGAGAATCTTTGCTCACATTGTACACTATCTACCAAAAAATAATTGGGCACTGTTTTTGACCTCTTTAGAACCTCGTGATACCACCTCTTTTTGCTATAACAGCAGCCACCCTGTCAGGCATGCTCTCCACTAATTTGTGTAGGATATCCACTGGCATACGTCGCCATTCCTCTTGCAACATGGCACTCAGTTGGACAAAGGAAGTTGGCCTCATGTTTCGGCGGCTACTATGCAGTGGTATGCAGACAATAATGCTCACCTGTTGGACTGGCCTGCACAGAGTCCTGATCTCAATCTCATTGAGCACCTTTGGAACGAATTGGACCGGCGATTGAGGTCTCGGGAAACCCGGCCGACTTCCAATGTCCAACTGATGCCATGTTACAAGATGAATGGCGACGCATTCCAGTGAATATCCTACACAAACTACTGGAGAGCATGCCTGACAGGGTGGCTGCTGTTATAGCAACAAGAGGTGGTACCACGAGGTTCTAAAGGAGCAAAAACGGTGCCCAATTACTTTTTGGTAGATAGTGTATTTATATGGTATTGTACGAAGAATGAACGGGTGAAAAATTAATCATTCAGAAACGAATAAAGACTTTTGGAAAATTGTATGACTTTGTTTAGCTAATACACATGAACGAACAGACAATTTGTAAGTTAACGAAGGAATAACATTTATATGGTATTGTACGAGGAATGAACGGGTGAAAAATTAATCATTCAGAAACGAATAAAGACTCTTGGAAAATTGTATAACTTTGTTTAGCTAATACACATGAACGAACAGACACTTTGTAAGTTAACGAAGGAATAACATTTTATGAAGACATCTCATGCAAATTGGGAAGCCCTGGACTAAACTTCCTGTCTTTAATGCAGATGCTGTTCCCCGTGCTTCCACACCTTGAGGCGAATTCTCCTGAAGTTTTTTCTGAGTTGGTTCCCGTTATTACGTCGTATCCATGATAATCAATAAGCCTGCACTAACCAAGTTCACAGCTACATGCCACTTTCCCCAAGTTTTTATAAAAGTTTAGTAAAAGGCTCTCCACTGAATGTGTCGATAAGTTTAAAACATGTTGCGCACCTGACAAAGTAGCGGACCAGACTCTATATCTGCTGCAAGCACTCGTTAGTTCAAAGCTTCGGCATTTTACTGAACGACTTGTATGTATTTATTTACACTGCAAGTGGGCAAGCACCCGGTGGCAGTGGTATACATAATATAAACAATACAGAATAAAAATTACAATATACAATACAATTCTACAATACACAATGCAATTATATACACAATACAATAAGAATACGCAATACAATTTAACACAATAATTACAATTAATAATAAAACATAAAATACCTAACTTTACAATACAACCTACATGTGTATAGGCCCTACGTATGTTTCAATAGTCTTTCACTTTACTCTCATCTCACTCACTGTAGTGGCACTATGACGCATTTCACTGACACTTTAGGACACATTTCACTGACACACTACAACACATTTCACTGACACTATAGAACACATTTCATTAATGCTATAAATTATCACTGCTCGGAACTATTCACTGCACTGTAAAACCATAACTTCACTGACTCACCTCGCTTCACTGATACAACAGTTCAAATAAGTCAAATAATTACACCCTTATGCATACTTATAAACAGAACTGCATTTCTAGTCTAAGGCCCTCTTACACGCTATTTTAAATAATTTACAATTCAAACCTAGGGAGTAACACGTCAGGCTAAATAAATACATGTCACCTTAAAAAATTAAATATTAAATGCCACCTTAATTTTAATTTGCACTTTATACACAACTTTTTAAGTTATTCTTGAATATCCTTAAGGAAGGACAGCCCTCAAAGACCGCTGAAGATAGGTCATTCGAATCATTTATTGTTCTATTTAAAAATGAGAATTTACCTACATCCGTTTTCTGTTTCCTACATTTGATTTTAAAATCATGATCGTTCCTACCATAGTACGTTGGCTTTTCTAACCGAGCCGTTATGTCTACCCATGCTTTCTGTCCTGGATGTGCTCTATACAAAGATGTGCATAAAACAGTTCAAGGTAATGACTGTGAGAAAAACTCAAAGACATCGTTGACGATATTCTTGATCCACATTTAATCATTTTTTCTCATGAGGCATGGTTTCATTTACGTGGATATATGGTCACAGAACAATAGTTTCTAGTGCACAGAAAATCCACGATTAATAATTCACGAAGTTCCTCCGTATAATGAAGAAAGATTAGTGTGTGGTGTGCCGTAACAGTAAATCGAGTAAAAGGACCGGTATTTTTTTAAGATACTGTAAATTTAGAGAAGTGTCGTACTCAAATACTCGCACAGTTTTGAACAATTATCTGATAAGAGACAAGATGCATATTTTCAACAAGATTCCGTCACAGCCCATAATGCAGGTGCTTCTTTGGAGGCTATAAGGGAGTTTTTTGCTGACAGAATTATTTCTACAGGGTTATGGTCTACACGTTCCCCAGATCTTACTGCGGTGCGATTATTATTTGTGGGGAACCTTAAAAAATAGAATCTACAGTATACAAAATAACTCACACACCATCAATGAACTAAAAGACAACATAAGAACAGAAATTAGAAGGATAACAAAAGAAGAACTTTTGCGTGTGAATTCAAATTTCATCAAAAGATGTCGGAAATGTCTGAATGCTAATGGACATCGCTTTCAGCAACTACTGTAACATAGGTTAGTGAAATAAAATGATGATTGTGTGCACGCAATTAATTGATGAAAGTTATATGAGTGCAATACACCGGAGATTACGGATCTCAAATGCCGTGTTTTGTCTCGCGCTCTAGAGGCTTGCTCCCGCCCTCGTTCCTCGGATCGAGCGTAACGTGAACGCACTGTACTAAGAGGACTGGGAATAACAGAAAAAGTAAAATATTTATAGTGGGCCTATTAGCAGTGATAATATTGTAAAAGTATTGTGTATTATCAGCAATGTTGTAGTTTAAAAAATATTGAAACTCAGCTATTTTCAGAAGTCATTAAATTTTGATAAGAAACGTAAAAATTACATATTACAGTTATATGAACACTAATAAATATAATATAATTATTAAAAAATTAGTAAAAGTCAGACATGTTTCGGAGATGCTTCTCCATCCTCAGTGACTTTACCACGACGGCTGGTTCAGGTGATTGAACTGACAGTCTCCTTTAAGCCAAGCAAAAACGCGGTTCGATCACCTGAACCAGCCGTCGTGGTAAAGTCACTGAGGATGGAGAAACATCTCCGAAACATATCTGACTTTTACTAATTTTTTAATAATTATATTATATTTATTAGTGTTCGTATAACTGTAATATATAATTTTTTACGTTTCTCATCAAATCTATGAACACTGTATCATTGGCCCAACATGTTGTGGTTTATCTTTGAATATCATGAAATTTTGTTTCATTAGTCATTTCCTGTAATATTTTTACTGGAACTCTGGAACCCTAATATTAATTTTACTGGATTTGCGTTCCAGTAGATATTCATATATTTATTTTATATTATCAAGCAGGATATTATTTTGTAAGAATAGTAATAACAGTCTACCAGCAGCAGCAGCAGCAGCAGCAGCAGCAGCAGTAGTAGTAGTAGTAGTAGTAGTAGTAGTAGTAGTAGTAGTAGTAGTAGTAGTAGTAGTAGTAGTAGTAATAGTAGTAGGTTATTTTACGACGCTTAATCAACATCTTAGGTTATTTAGCATCTGAATGAGATGAAGGTGATAATGCCGGTGAAATGAGTCCGGGGTCCAGCACCGAAAGATACCCAGCATTTGGTCATATTGGGTTGAAGGAAAACCCCGGTAAAAACCTCAACCAGGTAACTTGCCCCGACCGGAAATCGAACCCGGCCCACCTGGTTTCGCGGCCAGACACGCTAACCGTTACTCCACAGGTGTGGACTACTGTAGTAGTAGTAGTAACAGTAGTAGTAGTAGTAGTAGTAGTAGTAGTAGTAGTAGTAGTAGTAGTAGTAGTAGTAGTAGTAGTAGTAGTAGTGAGAATATACGTCAAATAAAAATTTATTCCCAAAAGCGTTTTATTGGCGATGTAATACCGACACGTATTCAAAATTCTTCAACGTCAAGCTGCAAAGTTGGTACGAGCATTTAATTTCATTAGAAGCGTGTCTTTATGTACGTGGAAGGAATGTTGAGGGTACATACGATGCAATTAAAACGCTACACACTGGAACGTAATAAGTTTTATTCGCGAAGTACAGTTCAGTGCTAGTCAAAACGAATGATACGGTTCTCTGTAATAATTGCAGCATTCAGTATATTTATTTCTCCTTTATTTGCAATGAGCATTAATTTCTTTATAAAGATCTGTAATAAAATCCAACAGTAGGCTTTACTTTCAATAGAGTAATGTTTTTATATCTCATATATTGAATTCCTTATTACTTGCTTACTTATTTACTACCTACTACACACCTACTATCAGCTATTACTTTAAATTTCAAATTCAAATTTCAAATTTACTTATTTAATATACAAGGTTTATAATACATTAGGAATTTCAGCCCGAAAGAGCAGAAGCTCGTGTTCGGACGCAGTTCAGTCTACTTATACAAAATTGAAGAGTGTTAATTCAGTACAATAATATTAATATCTAGTAAAATACAGACCATGTAATACCAAATACAATTTTAAACTCATATAGCCTAAGGAAAGAAAAACTATTAAATAATTAATCTGTCTCTTAAATATATGTGTATTCATTGTACTAAGTTCAGGGTAAGCTATAATTAATGCATTATATATTCTGGGTCCAAAATTTCTTCTGTGTTTTAATCCAGCAGTTGTGTGGCATTTGGGGGTGTTTACAAACACACTTTTGTTTTGTCTCGTATGAGGATTCATGAGGATCAAATCTAAATGTATTGTGGTTTTTATGGAAGTACATCAGCAATGTTTGTTTATAAATTTGTTCTAGATTTGATACATCAAATTCCTGAAAAATTAATTTCGTTGGGTAATCAAAAGGTTTATATACACAAATTTTGATAATTCTTTTTGGAGCAAATTTAAAGGCTGGAGAGTCGATTTTGCCATTCCTCCCCAACCTAATATACCATACTGAATTATTGATTGAAACAGAGCTGAGTACACAGTACGCAGGACATAAATAGGTAAATAAGAACGTAGAATGAAAAATTTGTGGATTGTTTTACGCAATCCGTTACACAGAAAGGAGATATGCTTGTCTCATTTCAAATGTTGGTCAATAATAATGCCTAAATATTTAACTTGTGAGGTATACTCAAAGCGTTACATGAGTAAGATGGTAGGTTACAATCATGTAGTCTTACATTTCTATTATTATTTATTTTTAGTTGTTCAAGGCTATGTGATGTTAATGAAAATGGTATTAATTTTGTTTTAGAAACGTTCAAAGAAAGTGAGTGAGAATCCAGCCATTCTTTAATACTGTTAATACCACTGTAAGAATTTTGATAAGTTTATTCCAACTCGAACCGATAAATATAAGCACAGTATCATCAGCTTAAGAATATAGAGTAAGCTTACCTGAATATTTCTCAATGTCAATTTTAAGTAAATCGTTGATAAATATTATAAACAAGACAGGAACTAAAATCGTCCCCTGAGGTACACCTACAACAATGTTACGTGATTCACTAAGGTGATCATTTATTTCAGTTGATTGAGTTCTGTTACTTCAGTGAGATTTAAATAATTTTAAAGCAAATCCATTAATTCCCAATCAGTCCATTTTATTCAAAAATATATTGTGATTGACTGTATCGAAAACTTTTTGTAAGTCTATTTACTAACTTACTAACAAAATCATTACTAAGGAGCGGATTCCTATGTAATTAAATACTATTTTTGCGTGTGATAAAACACAATTAACAAAGTTAAAAATTCCGAACATGAAGTTTCAAGTTTAAAGCAAGAATTTTATTTCACATAAAAACATATATTTTCACAAAAAATTATGTAAATACATATTTTCAGGAAATCTATTATAAACACATAAATCTTGGAGTTTTTTACTTAAATAATATTTTTACAAGAACTTTTAAACATTTTAAAACTAAATCAATTATGTAACTCAGAAGTACCGTACGTTACCTTTTTAAGAATCTTGGTTGTTTCGTGTTTCTAAGCGCTGTGTGGTGTATCCGTGATCCATTTTTGTAATAGTATCGCCTCAAGTTCTGAGAACTGCTAGGCAGCATATCAGTGTTATTATTAGAGAATAAATTAACATGGACAAGGAGGAGAGATCTTACAGCACATAATTAGGAATGTTTATTTTTGCTGAAGATGATTTCATTCACCGTTTTGTTTGTGAAACACAACGGATAAGAGCTCGGGTATGAACATTATTTAATTTAAACAAATCTCTCGCCTCTCGCTCATGTCCATCAAGTAAGGCAATACGTCTTGTTGTCATTCCCTGTTATCGGGCTTCGTTAATCGATATCCTTCAAGATATACTGAAAGATGGTTGTTTAAAAAACGATTTGGCTTTCCTATTACCAAATCTAAGCTTTTTGTGTGACACCATAAAAAAAACTCGAAACATCCAAAAACCTGTTGTCTGAAACAGAGAGGTGCGTGCCGTGAAAACTAAACTGTACTCGTTACCAGATTCAGAAGTACAAGCACTAAGGGACAATTTCCAGAATGTGTTTGGGAAAACAGTGGATATAAAAAAATGTGTAAAGTTGCTCAAGTATTGGAGGGTGCGCCTGTAGGTGAAATTGACGGTGTATGTGTTTGTGACATTCCTCTCTTTAAATATGCACGTCTGACGTCCTGTGCTGTGGAAAGATCGTTTGCACAGTATAAGTCGTTGTTCAGAGATAATCGGCATGCATTTGTGATGGAGAATTTGGAGATGACCTTTGTTGTTCACTGCAATTCTCGGCCAACTACTAGGACTCAAGTGTGGTTGGTGAGTACCTAGTAACTTTTTTTCCAAGCTAAGTAAGATATTTTGTCATATTTAAAGAAATATATATATATTTTTTTATTTTTAGTAATTATTTTCGTACATTTTAGCACATAAAAATAAATATATTAAAATTTTTAGCACATAAAATTCCGCTCCCTAATCATTACTAACTTAGTACTTAGGCCTAACTATTACCGCATTTGTAATTTGGTATGTTCAACAATCTCATTCTGGCTATCTACTTGAAAATCGTTTTGGATAGTAGGCCTATCTCTTTCGTCCTTTTAAAGACATCCATTCTAGGATATTATACTTACCACTTGAACCACAGAGAAAGACAGGAATTTGTCCTAAAAGTATAAATCCAATTTAATAATTTGCAAAAGACATTTTTATTTTTTTCCCTGATATGAATACTTCACCTTCGCGTCCTCATTGAAAATTCCGTCACTTAAAACAGTACGCTACAAATCTGGATGCATCCCTCACGGTTAACAATCACATGCATAACGTATAACTTTGTAGCAGTTTTAATGAGCTTCTCTTCCTGTTTACCCTCAACAACCCTTTCCAAACTCCTAAACCTGTCCTTTTCCTACACTTCTACTAACACGCCCCACTTCCATTCTCGACTATGAGGTTTGTAGATTTTGGTCACTGTTTTATGGTCCCAAAACCCTCTTTCTCTTCAGCTTTCCCGTCCGCCTCTCGACTAGCTCGGGGCGCTGGTAACAACAGCAATGACACCCCCTTCCTACTGCACTGTTAGTGTTATTACAACCCCTACTCGTGATTTAATTAGCAGTGGAACGGATCGCCCGGCTCCGTTTCATTCTGTGTGTATGTTTGCTGCAGTAAGATTGTGAGCCATTTACTGTAGCTCTGCCGTTGTGTCAAGTCTGCCTGAATCTACGAGCAGCGTTCCTACATGCTAGATAATTGTATGTGTTAACTTTCAGTAAATATGAACGCTCATGTGTCATTGCTAGTTAGTCCTATTATTACTTAAAGAATCAAACATTATTTATTCATCCATCTCCTTGGTCGGTTATATAATTTTTTACACAAGTACACCTAAACACATATCAGAATCTTTAAAGTACTGCCAACAACATCTCTATGCAGACGATCTTCAAATATATATAAAATTCCACACTGACGAAATAAATGATGCAATAACTAAAATTAATGACGATCTTGACTCAATTTTTACATGGACACGGAAAGTTCGACTTAAACTAAATCCAGAAAAATCATAGTCAATCATTGTGGGCCATTCACGTTTGTTAAGCACTATTACCATACCAAATTTGTCCCCGATTAAAATATACGGCACCGAAATTCCGTTCAGTGAATCAGTAAAGAATCTAGGTATTTATATGGATAAAAGTTTAAATTGGAACATTCAAGTTGCAGAAACCTGCAAAAAATTATTCTCATTAATCCACTCGTTTAGGCGATTGAAGAATTTTCTACCCTTTTCCACGAAAAAAATGTTAGTACAAACACTCGTGTTGTCCCATTTCGATTACTGTGATATTCTGTTTACTGACCTAAGCGTTACTTCGGCGCAGAGACTACAACGTGTTCATAAAAATGTGCGTCCGTTTCGTTTGCAATATTCCCCGGGCTGATCACGTAACACCATCCCTCGAAATGTTGTCCTGGCTCCGTCTAAAAGATCGTAGGAAAATCCACTATCTTTCCCTTCTCTTTCACATATTGCATTTCTCCACTCCTGTCTATCTTGCGTTTCGTTTTCAAAATCTATCCACCCACCATAACCTAGACACACGATTAAAACACTCCTCAATATTATCCATTCCCTCCCACCGAACATTCTCATATTCATCTTCTTTCACTGTGGCTGTTCCTCGGCTTTGGAATTCCCTACCGAGTAATGTCAGGGACTGTCAGACATGAAACCAATTTAAGAATAGACTAACGAAATATTTTTCTAACAATTTTTGTTAACAATAATAGCTCTTTCAGGTTTCTCAATGTTTAATTTAAATTATCTCATTATTATTATTATTATTATTATTATTATTATTATTATTATTATTATTATCATAACTATTTCTTACCAATGTTTATTATTGTCACACTAACATTACTTATCCAACTTCATTTATTTACTTTCATGTTGTTTCATGGTCTAGATATTAATGTAATAAGTATGTAACCAATTGTATTCAATTAGAATTAGTCTGGCTGGGCTGAAGAGAAGGCCTACTGGCATTAGCTCTGCCAGATTAAATAAATAAATTATTATTACTATTATTATTAAACGACATTTCATAGAAGTTGAGAGGGTGCGAAAGCATTTCTTTCCCCTTCTACTTGCCCTGAGTCCGTCAGGGACAGACCGGTAGCTGTTACCTCTTATACCTGCACCCCCCAAAGCTGTATACACATGAAAATAACATATTAAATAAAGTACGTAAGTGAATAATAAATACAGTGACACAGATATTTGACAATTATATGTTTGAATATATTTTAGTGTCGTTGTTACAATATTTTCAACTAATAATTAATTAAATTAAGGAATATTAGTTTGTATTATGAAATCATGGGGGAGCGACACATTTCTGATTATTCCATTGTGTATGCTGTAGAGTAGCAACTAGCGGTGAAGAGAGCATTTATCTTCTGCTGTCAGTAGTTTTATTTTAATGTGCCACTTAATATAAACAGAAATAAAATGAAATATAAACGTTTAGTATAGACTTTCGAAATATATATTACCGGTAAACCCTTTAAAGAATGAAATTTGTCACTATGTTGAAAGCCAATTAGTCTAATGTTGGTAACATAGACAATAGTATCTTCCCCTTTACTGATGGTTGAGAGTGTGAGTAGAGGGGAAAGGCCTATCAACTAAACTAAAGTGGGGAGTACAGCACGCATCTATTCTGTAGTTTTTAAGTTATGATCTTCCGCTAAGAATAACCACTAACTAACCATCTTTCTGTTTTCCTGTCCCTCTCTCTCTCTACCTACTCCACCGCTGTGGAGTAGCCTAACAGTTAGCATGTCTGACAGTAAGAAGAGCGGGTCCGGGTTCAGATCCTATTTGAGACAAGTTAATTGGTTGAGATTTTTTCCGACGTTTTCCCTCATCCAATTGAAGCAGAATTGCTGGGTAACTTCCGGCGTAGGACGTCGGATTTATTCGCCATTATAATTGAATAGGTTATTTGAGAAACCACCCAAGTCCACTTTTAGCCAAAACGACTTTATTGTGTTTCTGATATTAACACATGTAGTTGCACGTCTGGGGAGAAAGTAGAAGTGTACATCTTGTTTTAAGAGACAATGTCATGACAGTATTTCCTTGAAGAGGATGAAATCAAAGGATTTTATTAAGATATATATTCCTGACCTAGTCGTAACAAGTGAAGACGCACCAGAGGAACTGTAGTGTGCGATTTGGATAAAATATCAGTGTTTTCTTTTTAAAACGTTTTAAGATTTTTTTTCATTTTGTAAAATGAAGAACAAAGTGCATTATGTACTAAATTTTTACTCAAATATTTTTTTGTCATTAGCTTACATAAAATATAAATATAAAATATTATAATTTTAATGAAAATATTTCGAGTAGTTGAGAAACAGCACACTTCCACGAACTTTACGGCACCCTGGCACTCTCAAATATGATTAAAGGTTGCTTTAAAATATTGCAATTGAAACGAAATTCTCCCAAAAAAAGATAAGAACTTGAACCAACATTTATAGGCTGCAGAGAGTTTTTAGCTGTTTTCTCAAAACTTATAGCTAAGAACATGTGTGGTTTCTCAAATAACCAATTTATTTCCACTTCCCCTCTTTTATCATCATCTCCGTTTCTTTCCCATATTTCGGACTAGAATCCGATATAGAGTCAGCTGCGAGCCGCCACCGAACTCGGACCCCGTGGTATTTGGTCATTTGCTGGTGGTAGTGCTATGTACCGTAGTCTTTCCCCTGGAGCTCATTGTAGCTCGTGGGATGCTGGCGAATTCTATGTGAAAACGTAAAAGTCTTTTTAATAATGGAGAAAAATTCGTTCCGGCACCGGGAATCGAACCTAGGACACTCAGCTTGCTGCGCCAGTACTGTGGATCGGATCTCGTCATAGCTCAGATGATAAGAGCACTAAGCGCGCCAAGCTGAGGGTTCTGGGTTCGATTCCCGGTGCCGGAACGAATATTTCTCCATTAATAATTATCTACGTAAATGACTACATAAAGTCATTGATTATACAATATTCAATAGAGGACGGCGAAGTTTCCATATAAGAATATATAAAATACCTTCTGCAGGTCACAAAAAAGTTTGGGGGCGTCCCGCAGGAGAATATGTAGCGCAGGAGTCCTTGAGGATGCACGTAATTCCATTCTGGCTAGTCAAATGGGCCCATTCAAGCGGCCTACGTGCGAGATAGTCGCCAGCTCATGCCCTCCCAGATGGATCTTCCTTCCTCTGTCTATCGTCGCGTCTGCGATTCAGTGCTAGCGCGTTAGTTTTCCATCCAGGTAGGTCGCGGAATTCGATCCTCGGTCAGATCGTATTAGAATTTGTAATGGACAAAGCAGACGTTACAAAAGATTCTGCTCGGAGTACTCCCGATTCCCTTTTCATTCCACAAACACTCTTCAACTTCATCTCATTTCAACTATCATCTGTAATAGTTAAAACTGGCTGCGGTAAGGTCTTGGTGATGTACGATTTAAAGGCTTCGGGCTTCGACACTAGTGTTTATTGGGTACTCGTTTGAGGATGGACGTGGCTCTGATAGGATAGGCAGCCTGTCAGCATCGGATTCAAGAATTTCATCAGGACGAACTCTTGGACGGTAACAATAATCACATGAAGAGTGATTAAAATAGTTGCATTCAAACTAAGGGAAGTTACAAAGGGTTTGGAATATTGTATGAGAACTTTACAACAAGGACTCATAGTCTAAAAAGTAATCCTGAGTCAGTATAGGTCCGTAAATGTCAAGAACTACATGATGAACAACGCATCTATGGCGTAATAATAATACAAACATTTATGTAGCCAAAGATTACATGATCTTTACAATTAACATTAAACTACATGAAAAGATCTTCGAACTTCAGATCACCCATTCAGTGCACATTGCATCGTCGAAGGAGTCTCTGATTCACTTTTCCAAATATCCCAGGCATCTTCCAAACCAAACCAAATGCTGCAAATATTCTAGCTAAAAGTATTATGTAGTCTCCCTAAGGTGTCCCGTAAAAGAGGTTTGTGATATTTCCCCAAAAATAAGTAATCAAATGGAGTCAAATCAGGGGACCGGACTGGCCATGAAATCGGACCACCTCTTCCGATACAAAGCCTAGGATATAAGGGTCCCGTAAAGCAAGAGTAAAGTCTGCTGGCACTCCGTCCTATTGCAGGTACATTTACCGACGCACGCTAAATGGCACGTCTTCTAATAGCTGTGGAGCAACTTGTTGCAAAAAGTTGTTGTAAATCTCCCTAGTGATACGTGGTGGCAGGAGGTGAAGTCCGACCACGTGATCGTCGATCCTATCTGTCCATAAAAACCTCTAGGTGGTACAAAATCAGAAAATGATATCGTAGGTTTCTTGGTAAAAGTGACCAAGTCACATTCCAAGGCATCCAACCTTTATGAAAATTTAAGACATAATTATATATTAAAAACTAATAATATAGCACATTTACCTTCAAAATAACTTGTTACTAACATCTAAAGAAGAATAGTTATCTTTGAATGGATCATTAAACCTTTAAATGCCTTTTCCCAACAATTTTCAATTTTGGACTTGGTCACTTTTACCAAGAAACCGACGATATTCAAATACCATTAGGCCCTTTACGACAAAAGACTGATAGTTTACTCAACCCTATGGCGCCTCGAAAAACATAATTACATCCGCCATGTAATTTATAATATTATGGGCTTCTGCTGACAGAATTACTTTGGAGACCAGAGGTTCCTACTTGAAGCATGTTTTAATTCGACATTTATATAAGGTTCTTGAGTTTAAGAACCATTTATAAAGACGGGCAAAATATGAAGAAAATATTGCTAAAATATGAAATTTATTTTTGCAAATAATGATTTCAATGCTAAAACATATTTTTTCCTAAATAATTTGAGTAGGTTTACAATATTATTTACAAAATAACACTTTACAGATTAATAATGTCTATATTTAATAGGATACCAAACATAGTAGAGGAACCAAAATAATGATAAACGACAATGTAGTAGAACAGGTACTCAGGAAATGAAATTTCCATTTGCAATACAAATGAAGATATGGAAAATAATCTTATTTAATACAATGCAATAAATGGACAAATTAAAGGAAAAGCCATGAGGAAGGAAGAAAGTTAAACTGAAACTACATAATATTATATCACAGCCGGCCGTGCTATACGGTAGTGAATCTTGACTATAAGAGAATCTGACAAAAAGAGGATTGAAGCAGCAGAAATGAGATTCCTAAGATCGCTTCTAGGACTGACGCTCAGAGACGGAATAAGGAGCGAAGACATAAGAAGAGAGTTAAGAATACAACATACAATATTTGAGAAGGTCATAGCATACAAGAAGAATTTGCGTAGTCACATACACAGAATGCTACCTGGTCGACTGCCAAGGCAAGCCTTGTTTTATAAGCCTACTGGAAGAAGGGGCATGGGAGACCAAAAAAGATGGACACAACAATTCCAATGGCCTTTGGTTTCAGAACCGGAAAAAAAAACATTCATTGCGAAGGCATAAGAAGAAGAAGAAGAAGAAGAGGAGGATCAAATAAAATACAATAAGTCGCACAATTAAAATGTTTGACAGTGAATAAATCCTTACCTGAATGCAAGAACTAGATAATAACGTAACTCAATTTTTTTTTATTTACTGTGATTTCTGAGCAAAAAAAAAAAAAACGCTCTTACCTTAGTTCCAATCAGCGAAGATTCCAATACAACACGATTAATTTTTCTACATTTCCTTTAAAAAGATTGCACTTTCTGTCAGTCAATATTGTGTTCTACGATGAAAAATCTATGAAGTTGCAAAAAGTGCAGAAATTATGTAGATTGCAAAAGTTATGGTTAAAATCCGTTTCAGATCCACCGGCGTAGCTCAAGCGGTAGCGTGTTTCCCTGCTGAACCGACGTTGTACTCGGGCGTGGGTTCGATTCAAGCTTGGGCTGACTACCTGCTTTATTTTTTCAGATCCTAAAGCGAATATCCGGTAATCTATGGCTAATCCTCGGCTTCATTTTGCCAAATATAATCTCGCTATCATCAATTCCATAGACGCTAAATAACCCAGAACTTGATACAGCGTCGTTAAATAACCAAATAAAAGAAAATCAATTCCAAATATGAATCCATACATATATAAATAAAACTGATAATACTGGAAATACTTTCACTGGATTCGAAGGAATAAGGTAGGGTGGAATAGGAATCACTTATTTTGTTTTTTGATTCTCGAATTTGTTTACGCTACGAGTTCAATAACTCGAAAGGGATTTTATTGGCCCATGGGTATGCCGCAATGTTGGTGGAATGTGTGCTTATATTTTTCAAGTAATTTCGTGGAAAGAAATTCTCCTCCCTCTTTAGAAGTACGGAAACCTGGTAGTTATAGTCACGTCGCTGTAATTTCCGGCGTGACTCCTCCTCTTTGCTTACGTCTTAGGAAGTTAAGGTTCTATAAAATCTAGGTGGATAGTATCGTTCGCCATTTTTGTTCTTTCGTTGCCGAGCTACCAAACGAGGAATCTATTTGCTGCACCCTTATATACGAGTCATGTCGTAGCTCCTATGATAATAAATAAAACGCACTGTAATTGAGCAAATAATTGAGCGGAAAATAACGTCCTCGTGTGCTTTCTGCGAACGCCAACGAAAGAACAAAAATGGCAGGCGATTATATTAAGTATTTATCGAGCCTTAGGAAGTGTATAACGTCATCAGCAGCGAATGGCAAGACGCAAACGTTTAAATATAGTCGACCTGCAACGTGATTGGCTGCCGGAAATAAGAGCGACGGGACTATAGATAGAAATAGCCTATTAATGGAAGTGAAAAAGTCTCGCAAAATATGTATATAAAAAATATGAAGATCTCTTAAAATATGAATATTTTACAAAACTACTGCTATATGACATGTTTTGGTGTTAATTACATTCTACATATTGTAAATCGTGAAAATACTTCTTCCCATACTGCTAGCAGGATTGGTTTAGATTATGAAATTTCATATTTGCCTGTATCTACTTATGAATCACCCGGTATAGAGAGCACAATGGCCTGGGCCATTGTAAGACCAAATGCATGGATCCATTCTCAGACCTGGCCCTCCAATAGCCAGCCAGGCTCTGTCTAAATTCTTCGGGTAAGACCTCTTTAGCTCCTTTAACCTCTTGACCTAACTCAATTTTCGATATGTCGTCCATTCTGTAATCCATCAACAATGTATGAAGTTCTGCCTAAATTTCTCTCCATCCACAGTAGATTCACAGCACACTGAACGCTTTTGATACGCATATACTTGTGTCTAGACTACCCGTCCCTTCATTGTGTTTAGCAGAGGAAGCGGAGTTAAAACTGCATGCATTATCGACCAACATGATAGCCATGGGCAGCTGATCTCCGAATATTGTCACTTCCAGGTATTGTAGCTTACTCAGGACGGGATCCCAGAACTGCAGCAGTTTGCGAGGAAGCGGAGGTATCTGACGTCATCGCTGCATACAAGCAGGCTACGTAATGAATATCATGTTCAGATGCCCTAAAGGGTAACATCAATTTCACATATCTGTGTACACTACGGTAACTTAGACAAAACTGCTCAACATGAGACTGTTTCTCCTTCTTCTCTCCCCAAAAATATGATGAACATTTCAAAATACATGTTTTATTTTACCTTTATTTTATAACATATTAATTTGAAATATACAGGGTGTTTCCGAGGTAGTGTTACAAACTTTCAGGGATCACGACGAAGGGCACATGTATCAATTTGAGATAAGGAACCCTGGTCCGGAAATGACCGTGTCGAAAGTTATAAGCAAAAATAGTTCTGTGGAAATGAAATAATTTTATTCCTCTGTACACCTTATTTATGTGTATTTGTCTGTACATCTTACACATACGGTATTCACCTGACGTTGTTTACGTTGTCTACTTACAGTATTCCATTCAGTGCGCTGTCTGAGAGATGGGGACAGGAAACTACACTAAAGCAATGCTGATAGCGTAATGTGTAACGGGGTCGGTCCTGATATGCACGTCTGTAGACAGCAGTGCATGTGTACAAGTTGCATGTGCAGTCGATCAGTCCTAGTGAAATGGAGGAGTACACGAGAGCGGAATAAGCAGACCTGAGTTTCGAATACGGATGAGCCAATGGGAACAGTAGACAAGCTCACAGATTGTATCGGCGACAAGTACCCACGTAGAAGACATCCGGCCCATCCATTTTTCCACGACTGTTCCAAAAGTTAAGGGAAGGAGGGCACGTGGTGTCAAGTTACAATTCCATTTCCACACAACTAGTTTTGCTTATAACGTTCGACTCAGTCATTTCCGGACCATGGTTCCTTATCTCAAATTGATACATATGTCCTTCGCCATCATCCCTGAAAGTTTGTAACACCACCTCGGAAACCCCTGTATAGAGCTGATGATGCTAGAGCTTGTACAATGAAATACTTTATTGAGACTTCCGTTGTGTATACATTTTGTAAGGGGGGTTTGATACAGATGTAATATTTCCAAAGAGAACAGGATATCTGTCATCTCTGACTTACCAAATACTCTTTGGTGAGTGGTAACCATGTTACGAGATTTACAGCTAAGTGCAAAAGAAAGCAGACAAATTGTGTTTTATTGTTGATTTTGTGCCAGTCAAAGTAACTTTATGCATTTCTGTGCCTTGATAATATACCTTCTATGAATTTAACTTAACAACTGAGATGTACAGGATGAACAGTAAGTAATGTCATTAATTTCAGTGGGTTATTCTTTTACATTTTTCAAACAAAAAAGTTTAATATAATTTTGCTTGTTTTTACTTCCTTTTCGAGAGAAAATTTGTTTTATATGAAATATTTCATAGCGTGTTTTGGAAATGCAATCAATTGAATTCACAATATGTTCACTCAATTTAAGAGAGCAGTGTTTTATGATAATGAATGATTGAAAGAATTTTAGTTTTATCCTTTAAATGTGCTGAAATTTGATCCGAACAAATGTAACTTTTCGTTCTTCAAATGCATTTTTCAATGTTATCTTCCCTTTTGTATCTTGCTTTATTTCTTTATTTGTACCTTCCTTCCTATCTTTTTTAGTAACTTCCTTTCTTTCTTTGTATCTTTCTTTCTTTCTTCCCTTTTTCTCTTCTTATTTCTTTCTTCCTTTCTCTTTTTCTTTCTTTTTATGGGCTTTACTGTCATCAAGATACATTTTTCTAAGTGAATATCTGAATTTATCCGAAACATATATTATGCAAAGTGGAGTGAACACAACACCGAGGCCCTATATAAGAAAAGGGCAGAGGGTCACTTTGATAAAAGACAAAATCATCCAAATGTAGGTAATATCCGAACAGAAGAAGACAATGTCCATGCAGCGTTTAATCTACTCACTTTAACCTTTGCTCTCTCCGCAGCCAACGCATTGCATGACACACAAAACATTAATAGTGTTAGTGCGTAATAAATTTATTTTACCTTTCATGAATATTCGCCACGATATTGGATATGTGTTAAAATTTCAGATTCTCGTCTGAAACATGAGGTACGGTTTCCATTGCTGTCGGAATGTTGAATTGATGATTTGGTTAGGGTAATTCAGTGAAGAACACCCGCCAATTTGGGTAGAATTGAATTAACACCCGCCCTTCTAACACCTACACCACCACCAGCCACTATTAAACCACATGGGCTTTATGATTACAAACATTTGAATGAGGCAAGAGTGAATTATCAGCAGATTCGCTTAGTTTGCG
The DNA here is from genome assembly GCF_040183065.1 of Periplaneta americana. Lineage (NCBI taxonomy): Eukaryota > Metazoa > Arthropoda > Insecta > Blattodea > Blattidae > Periplaneta > Periplaneta americana. Next base: position 78,475,138 of record NC_091131.1, read on the forward strand.
GCACAATTGCATGGATCGCCAAACAGTTGGAAGTTCGCAATTTCGACATCATCCAGAAAACAAACTTTTCAGAGTAGTATGAGTAGTAATGAACGGAGAGTAACTTATATGGGAGTGTAGGGCTAGAGTAATTAATGCATTATTTTCTATTTGTTATTTAACTATGCTGTATCAGCTACATTTTTATTTAGCGTCGTAAAATGGAATTGATGATAGCAGAGTGGAATTTGAAGAGGTGAATCCAATCATTCACGATGGGATTACCTAGAATTCACCTTATTGTTCGGAAAAATCTCTGCAAAATCCAAATCAGAGAATAAGGCCAAAGAGGAATTCAAATCCACGCACGAGAGTATCCCTGAGAGTAAAGACTGGCCCACAGTAAATCGGGAACGAGAACCGGAACGAGAACGGGAATCGAAGAACGTGAACGTGAAGATTTTTGATTCACAATAAATCGAAAACGGAAACGGCTATCATATCGATATGACTGTCAATAACAATTATGTGAAGTCGATATTACTCATTCTGATGTTATTTGTGTATACTTGACCAATGAGTACAGGCTAGCCTAGATCATATATGTAACCAGATAGGTCATCGCTATGTTAAAATCGTTTGCACTTGGAAGAGAATAATCGCCAGGATCGCCACCCGTTCGCCGTAAACGAACACGAGATGGCAGTACAGTCGCTAATGCAATTCAAATGGGAATTATGACGTGACACCTTATGTAACAACTAGATGGCAGCGTAGTAAACCTGACAAAAGTTGTCAAAGCCCATAAGGCCGACCTATCTGGGTATATATGATCTAGGAGGCTAGTCAACATAAACACAAGTAAACCAACTTCGGAATTTAAGACGCGTAATGAGCCTAATTTAAGAATTCAATTCACGTGGCAGTCTGGTCACATATACACGTAGGATATATTGAAAGTGATCCTACTGAATTTCTGCGTTAATTACAAGCAATGAACGAAAAAGATATGTCACGCCTCCTTGCTACAAAATATACGACGAACAAATAGCTTTTTGATGAAAACAATAAATCTAGTTTGTTTAGTTTGACTAAACTGTACTAATATAACGTAGATAGTCATTTTTTTATCATATTTAATTCCATATTTTTATAAAAGTTAATTACATATTTCACACATTTTAGCCCATATAAATCCGTTCCCTGCACATCCTTGGAGCCATACAATTTGTAAGACTAACAAGTAGACGACTGAAGTTTAAGCATAAAAATTCAGACAATATAAGGGAGAGTTGGGTAGTATCGGATATCGGGTAATATCGGACAGTGATGTTTCTTTCATCTACCACCAGATGGTAGTACAGTGATGTTTCTTTCATCTACCTCCAGATGGTAGTAGAAGTGTTCAGATGTCTCATACAGAAAACATTGACTACAAGAATGAAGTTAAATATCTAGGTGTGATTCTCGACAAACGTCTGCGCTACAGTGAACATGTCGGATATGCAAGAAACAAAGCTCTGGCCAGATTTATTCACTTATACCGACTGATTAGATCTCTGTATCTTAAAATTCCTCTCAATGCAAGGCTTTATACATCGGTCATAAGACCAGTGATGACATATGGTTGTGAAGTTTGGAATTCCGCTCATCAGAAGACTACATGCAATTCAACGATCAGTCTCCTTAAGGTGCTGATTATACCACATCAAATGCACAGCTCCAACATATGCTACAGATTGAATCATTTTATGATTTCATCAAAAGAATTTCAAATAACTTTTCTCGAATGTTGCTGTATCATCCTAACCCCCTCATTCGAACTCTGGCTATCTGAAGCGAAATTTGATTAATTAAATGTCTTCAAGAAAAGGATAACTAAGTAGGAACCAGAAATCATTTTAATATCTCCCTATATTAATTTAAAGTAAAAGCCTTATTTATAATAAGGCTGAAACTTATGTAAAAATCAACATCATGACAATAAAAAAAGACATAACCGTGTCACTTAGGTACTACCATCTGGTGGTAGATGATAGAAACATCAGTGTCCGATATTACCCGATGTCCGATACTACCCAACTCTTCCTTACGTACGTATATCTACATACATTTTAAACTGCTGTGATAATATGCACTAAAATAAATCGTATGCAGTAAAAAACATTGCTTGACCAACGGATTTCTTTAGTTATTACTTTATTCTGAATAAATATAAAACAATGATGTTTATGCGAGAAACTTTCAGACATGAATTTTATTTTTGTGGTGTTAAGGCCATCAGGTATTCTCTACTATATAACGACAAATCCAAATAAAAACAAATGCAGAGAATTAAATAAATATGGAAAGGAAATAATAGCACAAATACAGAAAAAGTGAAAAAAAAAATACAAGTACAGAAATAAAGTAACAATATGTGCAATGATGTCTGATGTAAGCCGTTCATTTTTGTTTAGGTAGCCCAAATATCAGACCAGACGTGTGGGAGGTATTCAACGGTTTCACAGGCGGAATCAGGGGTGTGTATTAGCGTCCATGTGAAAATCCTCGTATGATAATTTTATGTCAAACATGTGAAGTCAACTGTTAATTATTTATTTTCTTACGGCTTTTCAATGTTTGCCATAGTCATGTCTATCATTGTATAGTGTTTTTTGAGTCCTACTTATAACTCCGATATTATTTCTTAATGCGCAAGTTATTTCCAGTCCCTCAGATTAATTTGTTTTGCTTCATTCGGAATAACTAACCGACATACTAGAAAACGTACCTTTAAAGAATAGACAGCGTAGAGTTTTAACAGAATTTATTCATTCATTTTTAAAGACTCTCTCATGAGAACGTCACAATCTGGACAGGCCAAGAAAAACTTTGGATTCAGGTTATGATAGACCATATGGTCTACGACAGCGGCAAGGGCGCCCGCAAGGAGTAGCCAATGGTAGAAATTGCTACCTTACTTACTTACTTAATTATTTACTTACTTACTGGCTTTTAAGGAATCCGGAGTTTCATTGCCGCCCTCACATAAGCCCGCCATTGGTCCTTATCCTGAGCAAGATTAATCCAGTCTCTATCATCATATCCCACCTCCCTCAAATCCATTCTAATATTATCTTCCCATCTACGTCTCGGTCTCCCTAAAGGTCTTTTTCGCTCCGGCCTCCCAATTTATACTCTACATGCATTTCTGGATTCGCCCATACGTACTACATGCCCTGCCCATCTCAAACGTCTGGATTTAATGTTCCTAATTATGTCAAGTGAAGAATACAATGCGTGCAGTTGTGTGTTGTGTAACTTTCTCCATTCTCCTGTAACTTCATCCCTCTTAGCCCCAAATATTTTCCTAAGCACCTTATTCTCAAACATCCTTAACCTATGTTCCTCTCTGAAAGCAATTGCTACCACTGAGATTTATTACTTTTACGCATTTATTTATTTTTTTTTTTTCCCCCATCCATTGAGCAATCTTTGATACTGGCCATCACTTAACCCTGCACTACATGGAATGGTCATTCGGGTAAGTTATGTGCAATCATCATCATCATCATCATCATCATTATCATTATTATTATTTTCGTTTGTTATGATTACAATATTTATCACAAATTACTTATACTCATTCCTTGCAGTTATATGTTTTAGAACTCTTCGGAGAGTGAAAACATGGCTAGGGAACATCATGCGAGATGACCGTCTTTCCTTTCTCTGCATGCTATCCACACATTGGAAATCCATAGAAGAAAACAGGGAATTATTTTTGCATAAAAGTGATTGATATCTATGGACGAGAATCTAGGCGACTGCAAATTTTATTTCAAGCTCTAGAATGAGAATAGTGAAATACTACTAGCTGGAATATTGTGTATAGATATATCAGAACATTACAATTTGAATTATTACGAGTATATTATATAATTTTGAATTACACTTTTAATTTAAGGTAATTTAGATTTCAGACCTGGCTATTTACCTCTGATTGAGGTTGTGGATGACATGTACATCTATTATCAGGCAGTACATCTCACTTGACGATGTGTCAGAGGAAGAATACTTGTTTGTATGCATGTGACGTGCGATTAATATAATATGTAGCTAATCGGCGATGTAAGCAATGGAGAATGAAAGGAACTGACCAACCTACCCCATTATCTCCTAGCTTAGTTGCCTCATAAGTGTTGGCTTGTTGGTATCACTTGTGAGGTTCATACCTATCTTCGGACAGTTCACTAAACAACAACAAATAACTGGCTATTTTTCATGTTCAATTTTCTCTTTCCTCGTTTATCCATTTCCTTTAATTTTCTAACCATTTTGCTACCACTGAGATTAGATCCTGCGGGCGCTCTTGGACAGTGGTATTACATCTATAGTACAGGGGTACGCGAGGTTATTTCATTAGGTACACATTTCATTGACCCACTGACTGTGTATTTAAAAATGCTGACATATTCTATTATTTTTTTGTTAATTATTTCAGTTACCATATTTTTATTGTCTTTTTATTTATAATGTAATTATAATACAGTTTGGGCGTTCGAAAATTAAAAAAAAATAATTTTTGGTATACACTAGCAAAAAAATTATTGAATACCACTGGTCTACGACATACCACATCGACGACAACCCGCATAGAGTTGGACCATATTGGCGTATGCCGCTTGCTGGAACATGTTATATTCAATTCTTCCCTCACTATCTTTCACTTTCAGAGATTCGAAACTTGAATGATTTTCGGAGGCAGGATTCGAGCTTTTATAGGTAATTTCCGTTTTAACTACAACGTCCTAGAATCACCTGGAATCGGAATTCAAAATTAAAATGTATGAAAAGAAGAACCGGGGATCAAACCCTACAGGTAGTCAAAATATTCATAGAACCCATTACTCCAGCTGAGAGACATGAATTACCTTGTGAGATCTAGATATCAGAAATGAATGTTTCTTTCCTCAAATGTCTTCACGAATTTCATCGCTAGAGTAACGTCATGCAGAGAAGGTAGCCTATATATAGGCTTACAGGGTAGAAGGGAAATAATCCTGCACATTGAAAGAGACGATAGGGTACACGTAAATGAATAGAAAACCTATATTACACTCTGTGATTAAATGCACGTTTAATGAGAAAATTAAGTTTGAAGTTTCAGCAGTCCAGCAACATAAGCCTAGTCGAGATACAGATTTCAGAGGTCAACGAACTCGTTGAGTCTCCGTACGTAAGTTACAGCTCATGCATTATGTCCAGACACTTCCCCACTCTTCCTACAGAGCTGCGCACGAGATCGGATGAGTCTACTTAAGAATTATAGGGGAATGGGTTAATCTTTGCCTTGAACTCGGTACACACATGCTCGATCTTCCCTTCTACACCTACCCCCTCCACAGAAAACGTTGTTCCCCCTACTGCGCATTGCGAGTGTCTTTACAAAATGAATGAGATGTACTGTCTACCGAGATGTTGCTACAAGTTTGCTTCATGCAATGCCTTGAATTTAGGGGATTTTAAAATTAAATTTACACGAAAACCGTGCACGCTACTGAAATACACCAGAGGGATAAATTGTTCTTTATTAGATTTCCTATCGATATTGAGAAAAATAACGATTCTACTCGCAATAGTAACCGAAAAAGAGATTGTTAAACATTTGGAAAAACACTTTGTTTTTTTTTTTCTGAAAAATCTATGAATTTTCCACCAATATGATATTATAGTTTTTTGTTACATGCAACATAAGCTATTCGCTCTGGAAATTTACGAAAGCTATTTAACTTCCACCTTATATATGCTGGTATTTTGCACCTCCAGCGATTAGAAGTACATAGTTGTTCCATTTTCAAATCCAGTTGCTTAGAGTAGCGAGGGCTAACGTGTCCAATAGAGTAGATTGTCCTTTAGGTTTAGCTATTTCGTCTAAGGATAGAACTTACATGAACAGAAATTTCAAAACTTAAACTTCGGAACTAAAATGTCAAAGAACCATTATTTGAAGAAACTCTATCGTTATGACGACCATAGACGAAATTTAAACTCAGACACTGTGAGTTAATTCCTTATTTTAAATATTGAGCAGACTATAATATTCAGTCCACAGGAACCCTTTTACAATACCGAGGAGAAGCTGGTATGTCTAATTCAGATCATAATAATTCAAACAGCATATAAAAATATACAGGGAGATGTGCAATGAACTTTTTATCACTATGGGAACAACTACATACTAGAGACCATATGTAAACGGAATTCGCCTACAGCAGTACATCCTACATTGCTGGAAGCGGTTTATTTTTATGAAGCATTTCATAAAACAAACCCCTGGAAGTGTACCATGCGAAACAATCGGCAACCCACATATTATTAATCTACGATGCACAATGTTGATGGCGTATTCATAAAGCTTGATTTGTTATTTCACTGAAACATATACATCATATAAAGTCAGTGACGTTGAAGTTCATGCGTTCAGTGGCGGGACATATATTTTTCAGCCGGAAATATTGTTCAGGCATACGAAAAGAAACTGACAGGCTATATATAACTTACAGAAATTCTATTCACGAACACATTCAATTTAATATTACTTTCCCCATTCATTCATTCATTCATTCATTCATTCATTCATTCATTCATTCATTCATTCATTCATTCATTCATTCATTCATTCTTTCGCCGTTTCCTACCAAAGACATGTCCTTCACTGCAAAAGCAGCATTATCCAATCTTTCCTATTTTCTATCTTCTTCTTAGTTTCCGTATACGATCCCCATATTCTAATATCTTAGGCTATATAATCTGTTATCTTCTTCTGCTCCGAACTCTTCTGCCGTTCACCATTCCTTTCAGTGCATCCTACAGCAGACAGTTTCTTCTCAGGCAGTGACCAAACCAATTCCTTTTCCTCTTTCTGATCAATTTCAGAAACATTCTTTCTTCATCCAATAATAATAATAATAATAATAATAATAATAATAATAATAATAATAATAATAATAATAATAACGATAACAACAATAATAATAATAATATCTCCTTGGTAGAAAATTTGGATTCAAATTTGAAGAGAAAGTAGACCTTTACAAATCTTCGGAGCACGAAATTGAATAGGGTAGACCAGGGTAATTGTAAACAAATGCTGTGATAAATACAAAACTGTCAATATAAAAATTTTAATTCGGAGAATATTTAAATTAACATGTTGGCTAACTTACAATGCAGTTTTACGCCAAATAGGACTAACTGCTTAGTTGTGAACGAATGTTTTGTAAGAGTCTACAAAAACGTTGAGAAAGAATTTTGCTTCTCCATCATTTTTAGCATTGTAAGTAAACGTACAGTGCTATTTTTTAAGAATATGTTGTTTTTATGAGTAATATATAGTAGTTAATATTTATTACAATGGTTTTGAGATCTCCCATAACCTCAGTTCATTAAATTATGACGTGTTTACATTTGCCCCATAGTTTTAATTGCTTGGGGGTAATTGTAAACATGTTTTACTATGATTACATTTAGTACTTTGCAGTAATCAAAGAGACCCCCACCCAACTACACTGTAGAGGATTTAGAGAAGGTTGTCACCGATGTGAAAAATGCTAACTACAGTTATCGTGAAGCTCAGGAGAGATCCTATATCCGTCATACATCATAGGTTAAAGGGACGAAATGTACCAATGACCAAAATTGGAGTTAGAATAAAAAAATGTTCAGTGTCTTATAGCCCGTGCGAAAATTGGTTTACAATTATCCCCCTCTCAAAGAGGTAAATGTAAACTAGCAATTAAAAGATGAAAAAGCCAACCTTATTATTTTAAACCCATTTTCAGGGAAAAGAAAGATCTAAAAATAACACAATGTTTCTTTGTCATGCTTACCATTACTAAGGGTTGTCTAATGTTGAAATATATTTGAAATCAATGAAAAGTGTTTATAATTACTCTGATCTACCCTATATGTTAATTATAAGAATAATTATAAAATATATCACTACTTATACTCGTATCAGCAATCGGATTAATATTAATGAAAGTAGGCCTATCATATATCAGAAGCTCCACAAAATAAAACTACTTTCAGAACATGTAAGAGATCGGAACGGATTTCTGTACTCCGCAGCATTGTTTTCCGGACCTATATGGCCATCTATTATGACAGGCAGTTGTATTAATAATGAATAATAATATACAACAAATTAGGTTGTTGTTCATGCCTTGTACCCATAAAATGGAGAAAATGTAGTAACCTTATTGGTTTCCTCGTGTTATTTAAATAATTCCACTCTATCAACTTACAAGTTATGCAGTGTAGGGGAGGTTATATCTTTAGATTTTAGAGTTTAGATCAACACCATGGTTCCTAACAATGCTGTCCTCACTGATCGTGTGGTCAGAATGATGCAGGACCACGTCATAATCGCCACGAGACAAGTACAGGATAAGGAGAAAACATCTGTTCCTTGAAATGAAGATCAATCTTTGCACATGACGGAAATCGAACTATGGACCACTTAGTTCGGAAGCGCAAGAGAAATTCTTAGAGCTACAACAATGGAATATAATAATAATAATAATAATAATAATAATAATAATAATAATAATAATAATAATAATAATGGCTCAGGAGATGGAAAGCGAAGCCCGAAATATAGTAACTTCTGTTTCTCAAGACTGAATGTTAACGACACGACTCCAAGGGAAATTTATACTCAAGAGTTATTCAAGTCGACAGATGCCGCCTGTGTAAAGAACTTCTCTAAAAAATTGAATACGTGGTTTCATCATGCCCTATTCCTGTGAATAATGAATACATGTAACAACACAAAGGAAGTTTGTGAAAATTTTCTCTGGTAGTTATGTCAGGATTTCAACGTTCCTTACTCAAGTCAGAAATGACATGCTCATATACAAACGCTAAGTACTAAAGTATTAATGTGGTTCACGATTATTAACACAGCACGGTAGCTCAGCTGACAGAAGGTCTCTGGTTCAATTCCGAAACTTCCAGAACGGCCCCGAAGTTCATTCAGTCTCCTATTAAATTAAGTACCGGGTCCTTCCCTGGGGTAAAAGGCGGTCGGAGCGTGGTGCTGACCACACCGTTCTAGTGCCGAGATTAAGAGAGCACAGACGTCTACGTGCATGCCCTCCAAGCGCCTTCATGCATATAAAGGGGCTACCTTTACCGTGTACTTACTTACTTACTTACTTACTGGCTTTTAAGGAACCCGGAGGTTCATTGGCGCCCTCACATAAGCCCGCCATTGGTACCTATCCTGAGCAAGACCAATCCAGTCTCTATCATCATATCCCACCTCCCTCAAATCCATTTTAATATTATCTTCCCATCTACGTCTCGCCCTCCCTAAAGGTCTTTTTCCCTCCGGCCTCCCAACTAACACTCTATATGCATTTCTGGATTCGCCCATACATGCTACATGCCCTGCCCATCTCAAACGTACATTAATATTATTTAATTATTTAATATTATTAATATTAATAATTATATTAATTATATATTATATTATATATCAATTATATTAATTTTATTAATATTAATTAATTAATATTATTTAATTATTTATTATTTAATTCGAGATCATGGTGTCGTTAAACTGTTCGAATAGATCTCAGTGCCTAATAGTATGGAAAAAAAATATAAGAAACCAATAAATGAGTTTAGGAGAATGTGGACCGAACATGCCAATTGTAATTGATCTCTTACTGTTTAAAACGAACGATAAAAATATACATAAAATCTAGAAAATACTTCTGAAACCTTAGAGAGATTATAATTTAGGTCATTTTATTGGGAATTATCTATATTACAGCTACAAGAAGACAAAATTGTAACTTGTAGACATGAATGGTTTAAGCCTTGGTCTTTCTGAACCGACGCATGCGAGGTGCGAGGACCGCCTCGCACAAATCCGGACTACACGAGAAACCACTCACTATCTCTCGTGTGGTCCGGATTGTGCACCTCGCATACGTAGGTTCAGAAAAACCAAGGCTTTACTGTGATGCCACTCGTGTTACCATGGATACACGAATGTAAGATAAACTGCATGACTCGAGGATTCCCACACGGTCCTCTCTCTCATGTGATAATTGGTCGCCCAGATACCTGTCGGACTTGCACAAGCAACGCATATTTTCTAACCCTCGAAAAGCCAAGCCAAAAGGAGTACGAAGCAATATGAAAGAAATAAAATTTACATTTTCTGTGTACAAAATATTTCAATTTCAACAATTACTAATACATATTATTTTATTATTATTATTATTATTATTATTATTATTATTATTATTATTATTATTATTATTATTATTATTTTGCTCTAGAGTATGCCATTAGGAAAGTCCAAGATAACAGAGAGGGTTTGGAATTGAACGGGTTACATCAGCTGCTTGTCTATGCGGATGACGTGAATATGTTAGGAGAAAATCCACAAACGATTAGGGAAAACACGGAAATTTTACTGGAAGCAAGTAAAGAGATGGGTTTGGAAGTAAATCCCGAAAAGACAAAGTATATGATTATGTCTCGTGACCAGAATATTGTATGAAATGGAAATATGAAAACTGGAAATTTATCTTTTGAAGAAGTGGAGAAGTTCAAATATCTTGGAGCAACAGTAACAAATATAAATGATACTCGGGAGGAAATTAAACACAGAATAAATATGGGAAACGCCTGTTATTATTGGGTTGAGAAGCTTCTATTATCCAGTCTGCTGTCAAAAAATCTGAAAGTTAGAATTTATAAAACAGTTATATTACCGGTTGTTCTTTATGGTTGTGAAACTTGGACTCTCACTTCGAGAGAGGAACATAGGTTAAGGGTGATTGAGAATAAGGTGCTTAGGAAAATATCTGGGGCTAAGAGGGATGAAGTTACAGGAGAATGGAGAAAGTTACACAACACAGAACTGCACGCATTGTATTCTTAACCTGACATAATTAGGAACATTAAATCCAGATGTTTGAGATGGACAGGGCATGTAGCACGTATGGGCGAATCCATAAATGCATATAGAGTGTTAGTTGAGAGGCCGGAGGGAAAAAAAAACCTTTAGGGAGGCCGAGACGTAGATGGGAAGATAATATTAAAATAGATTTGAGGGAGGTGGGATATGATGATAGAGAATGGATTAATCTTGCTCAGGATAGGGACTAATGGCGGGCTTATGTGTGGGCAGCAATGAACCTCCGGGTTCCTTAAAAGCCAGTAAGTAAGTAAGTAAGTAAGTAAGTAAGTAAGTAAGTGAGTGAGTGAGTGAGTAAGTAAGTATTATTATTATTATTATTATTATTATTATTATTATTATTATTATTATTATTACTATTTTCTAATCGTATTATTTCCATTATGATAATAATCATCACCACTATCTCTAATATCAAATGTAGCTTGGAGAAAGTCCTAGCGTTATTCAAATCCGAGGACAAACCAAAACAAAACAGCAAACATTACGTGTCTTTTTTCAATGCTATTTCTACAAGTTTCAATAGTTATTTTATTATTATACCAATAACATAAAAGGTTTTCTCTTATTTTGTCATCTGCTGCAGATTTAATTAAGTTGTAGGAATTTTTTTTTGTGTCGTTGTACCAAACATTTAAACATATCTTTCTCTTTTTCCTTCTATCGGCAGTTTCAGTTCTCGTTATTCTGAAGCGTGCTGAAATTCATTGCGATGTTATTTGTTTCATGGATAATTTATCTTTCCGTTTGTCTCCGTCTACTTATTTTCTGAATCAAATCCAACTTTTACAGAATCTGAACAAACAAACGTTAAATAAATGAAAGCTTAAAGCAAGCAATGGGGGGAACTGGAAACATGGGACAGAGTGCACATGCACAGCAGTATGTCTACAGGATGTTTCATGACCAACGTGCATTAACTTAAGATCTTGAGCACTGATATTGCTCCAGTAAAAATAATTCCTATAAACATGGGCTCTATATCCAGTGGCTGCTGAGTTGTCGCTGATTGTATAACGAAAAAAAGGAAGTTTAATTTAACAAAATTAAACCATAACATAGAGTACAATACAAGATATAACACTGCGAAGACCATCAGACCTTAATGTAATATAATATACTGGTAATGCTATTTTATTTAGAGTTTAGTCTAATTGACATATCACAGTTTAAAATCAATAACACAGATGTAAATGATCATTGCATATTATAAAATTGGAATGCAAACGTTTTCGCCCTTGGGCATCATCAGGCATTTAACTCACAATATCTTATTCAATTTTTCATATCTTTCCTGTGGAGTGCGTACCAGATAATTAAAATTTACAATCTTGTATATAATAATAAACAACTATTTACATTATTAAATCTATGATAAATAACAATCTGAAATTTAAATGAGTACAGGTATTAAAATTATATATGATAAAATTGTGACTAAAAATGTTTTGTAGATGTTATGTTTCAAATTATAAAATAATGAACATTGAAACAACATGATGAAAAACCATATAATTCCTCTTTAAACTTCATAATAGGCCAAATACACTTCCATTAGTTACATACCTGATGATGCCCAAGGGCGAAAACGTTTGCATTCCAATTTTATAATATGCAATGATCATTTACATCTGTAAGTGTTATTGCTTTTAAACTGTGATATGTCAATTAGACTGAACTCTAAATAAAATAGCATTATATTATATTACATTATATTGACTATCGGAATATTTCTATCATCATGCTTTCTAAGATGAGATCTTAATCTCAGTTATCAAATGGAATTTTACTAGGAATTTCAAAATTTGTAAGCAACAGCTAATGAGGAATTGTCAATTTTGAGTGGACTATGCGCTACAAATTTACTATGGCACACACTCCCGGCTGAAAATTTCATATAAAATTTGAATTAATGATGCCTTTTGTCAATTTGAAAAAAGGCATCACTCTCAGTCATAATATATGGAGGGGGAAAGGAGTTGGTTAACCTACCACACTATCTCTGGCCTAGTTGCCTCATAAATGGTGCCTTCTTGGTATCAATTGTGAGGTTCAGATCTGTCTTCGGACAGTTGACTAAACAACAACTCATCATATAGGCTATATATTCTTCACTTCACTATTTAACATTCTAACGATTGACTTGGACGCATTCCATATACTATTCACGCCTAAATAAAGCTCATAATATCTATTTAGGATAAGCAATACAGCGTCTATTATCTCTCTTTCATTTTTAATCAAGCTGAAACTTTCTGTAATTTCAACACAATTACTATTTAAATTGCATTAATTATAATGTAGTAACACATGAAATCGAATTATCGTAAAATGGTAAAGTAAATCCTTTGCATAAATTTAAATCATATCGCGAATACCACTAAGATCGGTGTTTTTTATTCCATTATTTAAAAACACTACTAAACTACTAGCTTATTTGGTTTCGAGGAAGTTCTTGAGAGCGAGATGATATGTGACAAGTTGTGATTGAGAATACTCCATGACATTGCCTCGAAATCGTTCTGTAGTTCGGGAACTACTGAAGATATTCTAACCAGATAACCAGCCCAAGCCAAGGTTAGATAACGGTGGCTACGGGCGGGTTAAGACGACCCTTTGCACATCGGCCATACTGAGGCCTATTGTGCACTCCGAAAGTTATGGGATGAATGAGGATGAGGGTGTACCAGCCCACCGGCCGCATGTGACCCTTATCCGCCCAAACAATGGGGGTCTCATACTCTCCTCCGCTCTAAGTTCACACCACCAAGGTGAACAAGCAGCACAGGATCCTTTCCAATGGCCCTTCCAAGGTGTTGAAGCGTCCTTGAAAGTGCTCTTAAGGAATGAATCCTGGCAGAGACATTGCGGAAGGCTGGGAACTCAAGAACGGTTGTAGAGAGGACGCCCCCTCCCGTAAGCGGATGAAGACATGCGTCTTGACATGAATGTGGCTATTGAATGAGATAAGAAAGATGAATGATATGATATCACATTCTAAATATGTATCCTTCTGTAGTAGAAGTCAGACGCCTGGGATCGGAACCAGCGTTTGATAGCCATCTGTACCTTTCTGTAGATCTCATGATATAACGAATGTCTCAATTTCGGTGGGGAATATCTTGAAAAATAACTCAACAATTGCTGTGTCTGTTTCAATAAATTTTTCCAATGAAATTGTGTTTTCTTTCTGTTAACGGCCTCTGGGGAATTTATTTTTTTACGGTCTTCGTAATTGCGGTCGAGTGGCCAAAATTTGTATAAGCGCTTCTTTTGTCATTATTAACGTGGTGAAAATAACTGTTTTATCTGCCCCCATCAGAACGTTTGCTTGTCAGCCACCGCGGAGAACCTATGCATGAATTACTTACATTCGAAGACTCGTAACTGACTTGCACATTACAAATTGCACAGTAACGACCAAATTGATATTGAATAGGACCCATACGTGAGGCCACTGGCCAATGACGTGTGGAATTTGTTTGTAAATCGCATGGCGTTCAGTTCTGGCAACACTGCTAACAAAGAAACGACAAAGTGAATAACAAACGTTAGAGAGACTACAAGGCACATAAAGTCTGTGGTCCGTGCCGATAGAAATTTCAATATTCTTCACAGTCGATAAACCTGTCAGCGAGACGCAACACAAATGTTCAGACAAGTGTGAAAGGAAACGGTCGCGGGGAAGACGTCACCCATCCAACGTACAGTTAACGGAATTTCTGCGAATCCACTGTACGGAGTGCTTTGTATCGAAGAAGCAGCAATGAATTGTGCTCGTAGAAATATTCATGTTTATATTCGGGTTGTTTAAACATTAATGTCGGCCTGGTTGGCGCAGTCGGTAGTGCTGGCCTCCTGAATGTTTTAGTGGTTTGTGGTTCAATTGATGTTATATTGGACGTGTGCGCAAAAGAAGTGGAATTCGTTGATGTACATGGTTTAATCCTCAACTTATTAAGGATTTCCGAATGGTGCTCTTCATTGCACAGTTCCAAGTCCTATTCTATGTTTAATATACATTAATGACTTATTAAAAATTGACTTAGAACAATACAATGGTGTTCACTATTCTTATGCAGATGACACAGTTTTACTTTTTGGTGGAAAAACCAGGTATGATGCATAAAATAATTCAAATAATGGACTTAAATTAAAAAAAAAATGGTTTGACGTAAATTAGCTTTCTATCAACGAAAATACAACCATAATTATTCCATTCTCATTATCTGAAAACTGTAACAAACCTCCTACATCTATATTAAGTATTAAATTACATAATTATGATTATTTTCTTATACAGTGTAAAATATATCCGATTATTAAAGAGTCCTCTGAAGTTAAGTATTTAGGCATAATTTTCGATAATCGTTTAAAATGGAACCAACACATTAATTACCTTTGTAATAAATTACGTAAAATAGTATATTATTTTGTTTGTTTTGTTTTTTTTGAGGAATTACTTGTCAATAAGTTTATTACGCACAATATATTTAACTTTATTTCAATCGGTAATTATGTATGGAATTATAGGATGGGGTAGCTCATTTAGATCCAATTTAATCCACTTTATTTATTACAGAAGAAAATAATTAAAATATGTCTTCATAAACCTATTGATTTTCCATCTCAAAATTTGCTTTTAGACTTTAATGTACTTAACGTAAGACAAATTTATTATATTGTATTAATAAAATTCATACATAAAAAGCGACATAATTTTAATTGTATTCTCATAGTTATGAAACAAAAGGTATGAATTCTTTAAGATTGTTTGAACCAAAATGCAACACTGTCACAGTATTTAATCATAGTAGTAATTTAGACCCAAAATATATAACAAATTTATATTTAAATATCCTAATCTTGTCAATTCTAATAGTTCTAGTATTAAATTTAAAGAGTTATGTATGGATTTTATAAAAATTGAGAAATTGTAAGTTTAAATTTATATACTATAATTGCATAGTAGACATAAGACAAATTGTATTGTATAATTATTAATTTCAATTCAGGAATCCGCCCCTGAGCGCGAGTTCTACTCTTTCAGGAGCGAGCTAAAGTTTTTCTGTATAGGGGAGAGTCGGGTAGTATCGGACAGTGGGTAATATCGGACAGTGAGTTTCTTTCATCTACCACACGATGATAGTACCTGATTGACATGGTTACGTTTCTGTGATGTCGCATAGAGAAACGTAACCATGTCATTCAGGTACTACCATATGGTGGTAGATGAAAGAAACGCACTGTCCGATATTACCCGATGTCCGATACTACCCGACTCTCCCCTATATTATATTTTATGTTACAATTATTAGCAAAGTAATGAATGAATAAATAAATAGATAAATAAATAAATAAATTTATTTATAAATAGGGTTTCAGGGAAGATGCATAGCTATGACCAGTGATCTTTATTAATTCTTGCTCTCGAATGCCAATGCAAGTCATATCTGAAACTGCTGTGCATCGACTGCAGTGGTTTGTAATTTTCTGTTTTTTGACGTCCAGACCAGTGTAGTTTGAAATGTTGGCAAACAAAGAAACAAAATGCTATGGTAGTGATTAAAACAAACAAATGCTAGGGAAGCGATAAAATTAAACAAATGTTAGGGACGCGATAATATTGTGCGATAAGCAGCCATGATTAGTTCAAAGACGTTCTTTCATACCGTTTTATTGGTCAAAAGTAGTACGCCGTAATAAAAGTGTAATAGTCAAAGCAAAAGAGAGATACATAAAATATAAGGATTTCACGTGGACTTAATTGAAAATTATTCTGTCATTTTGTAATATGAAAATGTAAATATTGTTAAAATGAGTTCTGAAAATGTAGTAAAGATAATATATTTATAATTTTAAATATAAAATTGGAGAAAATATAGAATTAAAATAAAGTATTTGAAAAGTTTATGTGATTCTATTAATGTATGTACACGTGCTAGATGGACGGGCTGCCAATTTAAACACAGTTCCTTTCCGCAAGTTAAATTCTTGTATTCGAAGAAACTTTATTTTCGCTTAAATAGCATGTACTGAGTGTACCGCCTCCTTTACCCCCACATCTACTTCATTTACCTTGTTAAAATTAAACTATTTACGTTGGTAACTGCTCTTACATGCGTTTACAGAGCTAGGAACGACAAAAATACAAACAAAGCGCAAACGAAAGACAAACTGCATTAACTGCTCGTTTCTACTCGCGGATATTTTACGACGCAGAAAACAAATAATAAAAATCCTTACTGCGCATTTGCTAAAATTCTAGCATATATTTCAGCCGCATAAGCGATGGAAACGCGGGGCTTCTCCAACGGTTTAAAATTTGTACAATATTTTATTAGCGTCCAGTAATTCGCGTTAGGGTTTGGGATGGCCGCAAAATTCATTTCATTGTCATCTATTTTTCTGAACGTACTATTCCCTCTTTTTTATTTTAGTTGTGCTAATTACTGCACCGTTCCTCCCTTTTGATGATTTCCCTAAAGTTTTGTCGGGGAAATGCAAAGAGCGGCGTAGGGTGGGTTGGTGCCGCAGTAAAATATGGGCGCCCTTGTTTACTCTGACCAGAATAATGTAGTGTGGAATATGCATTAATTACATAACTAACAGCGAGCTCGTTCGGCCTGCGTTTCTCTCTACACCCACTGATGAATTTGTTGTTATCCCTTCTAGGTACTATTTCTGTCGCTGACCAGTACTCTATCTCAATTTATAAGACTTTATTGTCAACTAAGTTGTTGTAATCCGGGTGTACCGTGCTCGCCATTAGATCACAGGACGTGGGTTGAAATCTAAGAACTATTTTAAAAATTAAATTTCTAAAAACGAAATGACGAGAATATTGTGCCATTTGAGCGCCGAAATCTAGTATTCAATCTTTACCGATTAAATTATCGCGTTTGGCATTCAAAGCCTAACCTTATTTGTATAAAAGGGGCACCTATTAAGGGACTCACTACCGAGTTTTGGCAAGATTTGGTCATTTTCTTCTTCTCTTAAATATTATGGTCCCAAAAATCTACGGTTTCTTGAGGAATACTGTAGTGAAGATTTCATCGCGATATCTTTATTCTGTGACAGAAATTCAGTTTACCCCAAAGAAGTGGTTACAATATTTTAGAATGCATGTTATAAAATTTAAAGTGATTTTGCCACAAATCATATTTTTTACATTTCAAATTACTATAAATGAAATAGATTTCGAATGGCCATAGCTAGAGTAATGAAACTTTGCATAAGTTACATATTCACAAAGATCTGTGCGTGAAACATTGCGTTAATATAGCTTACACATGTGAATATTCTTAAGAAAGCTGTGAAATTTTATGTCGGAAAGTGAAGTTGAAAAAAAAATTAAATGTTTCTCATTTTTAAGTAATGGAGAATGTTGACAAGGAAAAAAACAATGTAACATTTCACTATAGGGAGTCTTAGCTTCGTTTTAACTTTTTAGAAAACTCTGGGCACATTTTACAATATAACAATTTGAAAAAAAAAAAAAAAATGTTGACATGTAATGTAGCTCAACAATATCCAATTGATGTAAATGTTTAAGAAAATGCAATGAAAATTATAGAGATTACGAAAACTTAGTATTAGAATCTTTTATATGCCTATGTGATAATAGTATATTATGCAACGAGCCTATAATGATAGTAATTAGGACGCGATTATATTTATGAGAACTGTGGTAGATGGCAGCTACAATACGCTCACCACATGCTTCATACCTCAAATTTGCATTTTTGAACTATAGTTATTTAAGAGAAACCCTTCAATTATAACAATTCAATATGAATACTCTGTAAGAGTAGATACCTAGGCCTAGCAATGAAAACCTTGAACCTAATACTTTACCGCAAGGAAGTAAGGATGAGGGGCGCGTTTCTGTTAATAATGGCAAAATGTATATTACCCTGTCTCCGATAAACAACATTTCCTGAGTATGTATATGAACTTGCAGGCCTACGTAATGAATGCGATGCTGTACGGACACCCCAAGTGCGTAATGGCACATTTCTCCCGTGTTACAGTATCCCTGCTAACTCTGTTAATTAATGGTTTGTTATAGTCGGCAGCGGAACGTATTGTTTTATGGTTATTCCAACTTGGGTTAATTACATATATTGAATTAGACATAAATTACTATGCAACGAACTTTTTCCAATTTACGCCCATATGGCATCGACGGTTGGCATTTGTGCCGTAATTCATTCCAATATTTTTAATGTTTCTTTGTAGCTTAGTCAGCTGACTTTTTCTTCCAGAAATATTAGAGTTCTATCTACGGAATTTCATATGGAATGTATTATGGCCAAGATCGTTATAGGAGATAGTGTATTTTCTTGAATTAATTGTATTTCTAATGCTATTTTCATATGATTATTACACTTTTACTACGTCATACTACGTTTTATCAATAAAACGGCACGGAACTATGTTTTCAACAAATCATGGCTGCTTATCTTACAATTTTTATCACCTTCCTAGCATTTATTTGTTTTTATCACCTACCTAGCATTTGTTTCTTTGTTCGCCAACATTGTACTTTCAATAATTTGTGCCTTTTAAAATCATTCATGTTTATTTCATAATCCTTATAGCTTCTTCTGTATAAGATTATGAATAGTCACGTATCAGAGATTGAAGTGGAATGCAACTGTTTTTATAAAAATCAAACTGAATCAACAAAGCCTACTTGACTAGTAATCGTCCATAGAGTTCAATGACGACTATAAAGTTGGCACAACTGGTAACAAAATAATATCCGATCATAACACATTACTTCCATCTAGCGGGATATTTGTAATGATGAGATGGTACAATAATACATTTCCAAGACAGTTTAGTGTTTCAGTAAGTCGATTAATGTTTTATTGTATTGGGGTACTTCGTTACTTCTAATCTTTATGTATTTTCTTCTAATCGTGTAATAATCAATTAAATCCCACTCGAGTTTTGATTTTCTCTAGATAAATGAAAACCTCTAGTGAGATTATCGTTGATAATTGATTGAAATAAATCTTTTACTCACATACTATCCCTTTTAGTGTAAATAATTCATGAAGTCTGAGAGATAAATTTTTCGCATACACAACAATAAGGGATATAGATCAAGGAGGTAGAGATTCTATGCCCAGCAGATTTCTGCACAAGATGGAGATGATGTGATGAACACAAAGCCTCTAGAAATAATTAATGCTAAATTTTCGAGGAAAAAAGTTATATAGGTTTCATCTAATCCCTACAAAGAAATTTAAAACCTTTATGCTCTTCGTGATTGTTATTGTGTGCATGTTTAAGATTTAAAATAAAATATTAATATTTTTTTAAATTTTTTTGTAGTCCCCTCATTTAAATTTAACAAGGTGGAGCCTCTCGTTAATTACTTCGTAATTTAATTCTCAATGTACGAGCCTCGAGACAATATTGCAAATTTGTAGTCGAAACAATCTGTTTATGGGGTAATGGTAGTGGTATATTTAAAATTATAATTCTTCATAAGAAAGTTATTAGGACAGTTAGAGGTTCTTACCACAGTCTAGTATATACAGTCACGAAGCTTGAGTTGTTGAGGTTGCTAGGAACAATAGACTGTGCAAGTACTATTTCGTATTGTCTGTAATGAGACGATAGTAGCGATCCTAGTTGTTAGCAACTATCTATGGATGCATATTTATTACATATTGAGCTTCGTGACTGTATATACTAGACTGTGGTTCTTACTATGATGCACACTGTAGACCTCTGTTTATAAACGTAAGAACCTTAACTGTTATTGCTATTTATATATACCATTGCCTTATTTGTGTAAAAAAGAATATTGACCATTTACAGTTGCAGATCTGAGCTGCATCATTACTCAACTAGAAGAAACCTTGATCTTACTGAGCCCAATGTCAGACTAAGCAAATCCAAAAAGTATTTTGAATGCATTACAGTTTCTATGTCCAACAAACTGTCATCGTATGCACAGAATGTAGATTATACAGTTTTTAAGCAAACCTTACATAGTAGGCTTCTTATTAATCCATTTTATTATACCAAGAACTATTTTGACAACGATGTAAACCTAATTACATTTTAAGTGTTAATGTTTTAATAAATGTATTTTAATTATATTCATTATATATGTGTATTTTAAGATTTTTATACTATTATTTTAATGTACATACGAGTTTTCGGTGTAAATAATTTTATTTTATAGGGACTATTTGGTTATTATTTATGTTGTTACAATTTATTATTATTACTTTTCGATAGTTCCCATAACAACACTTTGTTGTTTTATGACCATAAAGCATCTTGAATCTTGATAAGTTGGGGGGTGTTCCAGGCTGCTTCTCTGGTCTAACGATAGAGAAGCTAAATTTTCTGGCTGTACCTGAAAGCGTGTAACTCGGTATATTCCTTATAAACCCAATTACCGCAAAACGAACTCAGTTTTTACCGTAGATCATTATTCCATTACAGTATGGTAATAGCTACCACAGTCTAGCATATACAGTCAAGAAGCTTGAGTTGTGAGGGTGCTAGGAACAATAGACTGTGCCGGTACTATTTCGCATTGTCTGTAATAAGGCGATATTAACTATCTATGGATGCATATTTAGTACGTAATGAGCTTCGTGACTGTATATACTACACTGTGGTAATAGTGGAACTGTATTTCCTATAGAAGTTTTGAAATGATTTACTTCCAACCATTTTTAAAGAATAATTTTTAGAGCTATGAAAGAATTTGTAATCTTACTTTTTGCAACATATTTATTTCTTGTGCTAAATACCTCTATTACAAATTTTAACAAAAGATACAACTTGAACAATTTTACGAGTATATATTCAATTACAACTCTGTCTTTATAGGATTTAAATAATAGAAGCTACAACTTTTTCTTCTGTTAAGACACTTTAAAATGTTGTTCTTTGAAAGACTTTTCTGAGTTTAAAAATACAAACTTATAACTTGTTTGCTAAGACGACAATTGAAACTTCATAGTCTGCATAAAGAACTTTGTTAAAGTTGCAGGAATTTAATGTGAATTGGCATCCTATTTAATTTCGTGAAAAGTCCTTCATATATAAATTCAAAAGTAGAGGTATTAGTGTGAACTCCTGTCTTAATTTATTATTTATCAATGATCATTTGTTATCACAATCATTAAGTTATTGTTCTTGTTTAGTCAACTGTCCGAAGACAGGTTTGAACCTCATAAGTAACACGAACAAGGCATCACTCAAGAGGCAACTAGGCCAGGAGATAATGAGGTATGGTGGCCAGTTTCTTTTCCCTTCCAATGCATACATCGCCGATTAGCTACATATTCCACTAATCAGACTTCAGATGCATACAAACAATTGTTTTTCCTATGACACATCGTCAAATGAGATATACTGCCTGATAATAGATATACATATCAATCAGAACATCAATCAGAGGTCCATTAAGTTATTATATATTTTATTATTGTTCAAAGATTGTCTTCATTTACAATGTGAACTATGTTTTCGAATGTATAATAGGTTATGAAAATACGTAGAAACATTGCAAATTACCACTTAATTTTACTCTCCTATTCAAATTAAAATGTATTCTATTAAATGATATTACTTTGTAATATTTCGGAAATATCATTTTTTCATACAAAAAAATTGAGAAACAAGGTCCCACTGCGTTCCACTTTTGGGCCCTAACTTTGGTCATTAACATAACAGTAGAGGGAAAGGATAAACGCCAGAAAATTCCTTCCTAATATCGCAGGAGGAGCATAATTCAATATGTCAAAAATTATAGTGAAGACAGAGGAAACAAATTCTAAAGTAAACAGTACAGTATAACCCCCAAAACAATTATAGTACGATATTATTCAAATTATTTATTAGATGTATTCTATATTTTATAAAAGAGTTTTATTTATCCAATGGAAATATACCGGTAAACTATTGTTAAAACTACAAATTATGGACGATAAACATAACAGAATACATCGCAATTTTTATCCATACGTAAATGATAATTTTGTTATGGCTGTGATGTGTTCTTTGTAACCTGTTTGAAACGATTTGTCTGTTTGTCCAATGTAGAAGTGGTTGCAGGTGTTACAGTTGAGTTTGTAAACGCCTGTGTGGTTGTATTTGTTTGTTTGTGTTGTTTGTGTATTGAGATGCTTTTGTGGAGTGTTATTTGTTCTGTATGGGATGTTGTAATTTAATTTCTTGAATGTAGGTAGTAATTATGTGCGTTTTTTTTTTTCGTATGTTAGTGTGATGTATTTTTGTGTTCTTGTGTTTGTGATGTATATAATTTAAAAATTGCTTGTGACAACAATGTTTAACGGAAAACTGTGTAACGTCTTCAGAGATTTCAACCCACAGAAATTTAAACTACATTCTAGTGAATACTAGGATTAGATATTTGCTTAGGTTACAATATAGCATACATTTCATGAAACTTATTAATAGAAATATAAGATTGTATTTTAGGATTTAATTTCAACTCATTCCATTTCATTCATTCATGTGTATAACGTAAAAAACTTTGTACAGATTTCCTGAATACAGTATATAGATTTGTTAAATTGTATTAATTTCATAATTGACACGTAAGACTAATTCAATAGGAGACTTCATTAACCTATATAATATTATTATTATTATTATTATTATTATTATTGTTATTATTATTATTAGCCTACTATTATGTATTTATAACCCTAACATACCTATCTCAGGTAAAATAGGGTTCTTTGTAAAATTGGAGTATAATAAATAAATAAATGATTTCGAGGACATCCATGTACAATAAAGATTTGAATAGAAATCCTTACTTTAGTTGTACAACTCATTCTGATACATAAGGGCATAAGTAATGAGTGGTTACCGGGTTTGAACCTCCCCCCTTAACCTAAAAATAAATACATATTTAGATTTGAATATTTTTATCCATAATCGTTCTCCCTTCTCTAATTTTTCACTGTCAGAGTAACAAAATCTACATTGACATAAAGGATACTCTTCCTACCCCTCCTTCAATATATTCCCTATGTTTGGTGCTGCGGCTAGTTCCAATTATAACAATGCTATCTTTATTATAGAGAGACCCACCGTCTAGTACCGACCTTGTAACAAAAGGAAGTCCACACAACATGAAATTGAACTTGTTGTGAAACACATTGAAAACTCGTTTTGACAGTTCTGCAGTGCAGATGTTAAATATTGTGCATTGTCGATTTTAAACTCATTTTAAGAGCGTTATTCACCTGTTCGTTAGAGTTTTGATTTCATTTTGAAAGTTCGTTTAATGTTTATTGTATTTGACAGTTTATACTTTTAATAATAATAATAATAATAATAATAATAATAATAATAATAATAATAATAATAATAATAACAATAATAGGTCAGTTTCTGTCAGATGCGTTTCCAATTCACTGTGGGCTAAAGAAAGGAGATGCACTATCACCTTTACTTTTTAACTCTTTGCTTTAGAGTATGCCATTAGGAAAGTCCAGGATAACAGAAAAGGTTTGGAATTGAACGGGTTACATCAGTTGCTTGTCTATGCGGATGACTTGAATATGTTAGGAGAAAATCCACAAACGATTAGGGAAAACACGAAAATTTTACTGGAAGCAAGTAAAGAGATAGGTTTGGAAGTAAATCCCGAAAAGACAAAGTATATGATTATGTCTCGTGACGAGAATATTGTACGAAATGGAAATATAAAAATTGTAAATTTATCTTTTGAAGAGGTGGAGAAGTTCAAATATCTTGGAGCAACAGTAACAAATATAAATAATACTCGGGAGGAAATTAAACACAGAATAAATATGGGAAATGCCCGTTATTATTCGGTTGAGAAGCTTTAATCATCCAATCTGCTGTCAAAAAAATGTGAAAGTTAGGATTTATAAAACAGTTATATTACCAGTTGTTCTGTATGGTTGTGAAACT
The DNA here is from genome assembly GCF_040183065.1 of Periplaneta americana. Lineage (NCBI taxonomy): Eukaryota > Metazoa > Arthropoda > Insecta > Blattodea > Blattidae > Periplaneta > Periplaneta americana. The sequence goes on from NC_091131.1 coordinate 78,500,057, forward strand.
TGGACTCTCACTTTGAGAGAAGAACATAGGTCAAGAGTGTTTGAGAATAAGGTGCTTAGGAAAATATTTGGGGCTAAGAGGGATGAAGTTACAGGAGAATGGAGAAAGTTACACAACACAGAACTGCACGCATTGTATTCTTCACCTGACATAATTAGGAACATTAAATCCAGACGTTTGAGATGGGCTGGGCATGTAGCACTTATGGGCGAATCCAGAAATGCATATAGAGTGTTAGTTCGGAGACCGGAGGGAAAAAGATCTTTAGGGAGGCCGAGACATAGATGGGAAGATAATATTAAAATGGATTTGAGGGAGGTGGGATATGATGATAGAGAATAGATTAATCTTGCTCAGGATAGGGACCAATGGCGGGCTTATGTGAGGGCGGCAATGAACCTCCGGGTTCCTTAAAAGGCAGTAAGTAAGTAAGTAATAATAATAATAATAATAATAATAATAATAATAATAATATTTTTTGATAATGACGATCTATATTAATTTACGTAGAGCTAAAGGTTTCATTTCAAACTTAACAATTAACCCTCAATAAATTTCAAGCGATATTAACTTCCCAACGGCCTGTCATTTATTAAAAATCAAATATTTGCAATTGTGATCAGGTCATTTCGTACAATGGCGAGATACAGTACTATCACATCCAACAGAAACAAACATAAAAACTCATTTTGAGATTTTACTGGAATTTTAATTACTTTTCGATGTGGTCGACAATGTTGCGGAATAAAATATGACATTCACTTTCCACATCGCTTTAGGCAGCCAACAGTGTCACCTTTGTAACAATGCGCTGTGAGCATGAAAGCTACACGCAGTCTACAGGTCACTGTTATTCGTCAATTAAATATTTAGCCATAGGCTTGATTTGTTTTTAGATGTATTCAGATATGTTGCAAATAGCTTATGCGAGAAAAGCCTTTGTCCTCATTACACAACTTCTCTTTCATTGGGCGTACTGTCACAAAATCAGATATTTAGTAAATAGTAAAGCCCGTGTCACAAGAATTACATGCAATTCTTCATTATACGCCCTATGTTTTTCGTAACAATTAAGTTACTCTCTTAGTGGTTTATATTCTTGAATTATCATTAGAAAAATATACATTTGAGATATTAAATCATTTACTGTATGCTAAATTAAGATATCGAATTTTCTTTTTCTGCATCCTACATAAACGTGACTTTACAATTTCATTCATTTATTCATTCATTTAGTGTTTTGTCCAAAGGCAGGTCTTTCACTGCAAACCCAGTTTCTCCAGTCTTTCCTGTTTTCTGCCTTCCTCTTTGTTTTCTCATATGGTCCATATATCTTAATGTCATCTATCATCTGATATCTTATTCTATCCCGAACTCTTCTCCCGTTCACCATTCCTTCCGGTGCATCCTTCAGTAGGCAGTTTCTTCTCAGCCAATGACCAAACCAATTCCTTTTCCTCTTCCTGATCAGTTTCAGCAGTGTGGTGCTAATTTAAGGGGAGAGGATGGTAATTTTTAAAACTTTTTTCCTATTTGGTGTAAAATATTAATTTTTTGTATGTAGAGAGCTCACGTCTATAGCAACTCAACAAAATATAAATATTTTGAATAAATTATTTGGGAGCCAGATTTGAAAAAAAAATGTACTCAATGCAGGATTTTACTAAACTCGATATATCTAAGCCATTTTTAAAGATAAATTCAAACACAATGTTACAATTTATTTGTAAAAGCACGCTCTACAAACTGTCTATAACAGAATTTTGTTATTAGTTCCTACATTTGTAAAATAAACAATTAAAATTTAATAACATTTTTTTTTATTTTCTTTCTTGCAACAGAGAGACTTATTTTTAAAATGAAATCAATTAGGAAAATTCCGTTACAGAGAAAAGTTTCCTAGTAGTCTAGAGAATGTGTATTCTAAATTTCATTCATATATCTTTAATAGTTCAAAAATTATATCGATTTTTGTCTGGCTATGCAGCAAAAAAAAATAAAGCTCCAGAAACAGCAATCAAAGAGGGTGTGATTTAATAATCCAGAGCGCAGGAACTTTAAAAATGGCGTCTCAACATCCAATAAGGGTACAGATACCCACACAATGTTATACAATGTATTCCACACACATCACAGAGTATTTTAAAGAAAAATTTGGTTTTGAAAAAAAAAAATGAAGTTCAGGAAACAACAAACAAAGTGCGGTGTAATTTAAAAATCCAGAGCGCAGGAAGTTTAAAAATGGCGTCTCAACAACCGTTAAGGGCACAAATACCCACAAAATATTATACAATGTATTCTACACATATCACAGAGTATTTTAAGGAAAAAAATTGTTTTTTGAAAATTTACTCATTTTTCACCAAAAAATACCATCCTCTTCCCTTAATGTACTTAGCATAGGGTAAACTAGGGTCTGTTGGACAGTCGGGCATGTTGGACACTTTGAACTTTAACGTGTTATCTCGCCACTTGTGGGCACCACATTCTGCTAGAAGTCAATGAAGGAAGTAATCCCACTCGTGGCTACTTCCGTCATTGACTTATTGCAGAATGTGGTGCCCACAATTGGCGAGGTGACACGTTAAATTATAAAGTGTCCAACATGCCCGACTGTCCAACAGACCCTAATTTACCCTATAAGAAAATATGATTTCTCTTTCCTGTTTCAACTCATGATAATATTTAAAAATGTGAGTACATTGTTGTAACCTGCCAAGAGTATAAAGCACTGGTCGGCATTTCTTGACTCGCGAGTCAACTTCTTAATACACAAGCAGGGCGGAGGGGTAAAGCATGATCTCCCTCCCCTTAGCCATTACTTGTTCATTCAACGTTAAGCAGTTTGGGTATCCTCCCCAACTTCCCGTTTGCTGTGTATTGCGGGCTACATTTTATATAGCGTTATCTTTGCTCACCAGTGGTACAGATTGTTGTGCGTTAATTTTGCAGCAATGAAATGTTATGGAGCATTATGGCCATACTATTTATTTCAAATTCCGTGGAATATCTTCCCAGACTTGCGATTCATTTTGAGCGCTTCGTTGTTGTTAATAGTCCGTAATCTACTTATAGAGAAAATCTATGGTTTGATAATATAGAAATATACATACTGTAGGGGAGCCTCGGCTAATTCCGCAATATTAAGAAGTAAATCTATAATATTTTTATTAAAATATTTACTGAAAAATATTATAAAGCTATGTAGATATGAACGAAACCTTTCATTACCAGATGAGATACAGAGACCTATTAACATTCAAATATATTTAGTTGTACATATATTACAGTTGAAAAAGAACAACTCGGATAATTCAGCAGCAGTGCGGATATATGCGCAATAGGACTTGGTTAATTCTGCAGTCGTAAATATTTATGATATACCTTATGAAAGTAACATAAAAGGAACAATTTGTATGTAACAATGCTCACTTTCTTCACAGCTGTGTAGCAAAACACGAAAAACAGCCAACTTTCGATGTTTCACTGTATCGCCGACAGAGTTGTCGACCAATATCCTTGATTTTTTTTCTGTAGTACCCCAGAGGATATGTCTCCTGTTGATAGCCTCTCAAAACTTACGTTCACGCTAATGTAAAGCCGCAGTAAAATCATATATGCATTACTGCGGAATTAGCCGAGTTTCTCCTACATACAAAAATATTTAACATGTTTTAAAATCTATCCACAAAGAAATCAGAAGACGCATTTCGGAAACATAAGTTCATTCCTAATAATAGGGGTTTCAGCATGAAGATAAAAGGGAATCAATGAATAGCTGTTTCAATATCATGTTCCTGTATAGAGCTCAGATTTGAGATTTAACAAGACGAGAAACAAAAATGTTATGAGACGTGCCAGAGGAAAATGGAGATGAGAATACTAGCCGTTAGTTTGAAAGACAGAAATCGTTAACGGAAAACATAGGAAGATGACAGCTGATGTCAAAGATGGACCAACGACAGCTAAGAACATCAAATGGAGATGAGCAGGCCATTCCGCGAGAATGAATTACAAAAGTTGGGCATACACAAAACAACTTGGGACCCAAGAACCTATCACATGAGAGTAGGACGAGAAAGTAGACGTTGGGCAAACGACTTAAAGGTCCACTTTGAGAGTAACTGGTCATAAACCAGAGGATCTAGAGGACTAGAGAAATCAACTGAGGCAGCATGAGAAAAACATGAGGTTTTTTCTCCGAAGTAGTTATTCGGGATTGCCAGAATTGCTTCCTTGCTTCGGCAAAGAGAGATTTCAGGGGAAAATTCTACCCGTAATGCTAATCATCGATTTAAAGTATTCACACTGAAGAAACATTTTGATTATCCAACTAAATTAAATTATTCTGAATTTAATATATTTAATATTGAACAAATTTATAAATATACTCTCTTCAAACTGTATCATAAAAATCGTATTATGTTTATATTACAGGCACATAATCATGACCCAAGACGAAATAATAATTCAACATTAGTAGAACCTAAATTTATTATAAAACTTAATTAAGAGGATTTCTAAAAACGCTTAAATTTGAGAACAAAGAAACGAACATTACAATGTGTAGTGGTCTAAATCTGTGGTCGTTAGAACTCGTTGAAATGGATAACGGGTAAGGAATTTATTGCAATATGCACCATCGTGTAGAAAGCATACCCGCTAGCAGCCACGGTAAGAGACGCTAGCCAGGGTGCACTGTGCCGATGACCGCTGGTCTAAAGGACACTATGAGTTTCTGGAAAGAATTTTGAAGTATGATGAAAATTAGACATATAATTTCGAACCAAAATCCAAGAGGCAGAGAAAGAGCTCATATTTCAACCATCTATATAAAAAGTAATGTTACATCCTATAGGCTATAGGAAACGTTTTTATTTGGTTTATTTTACAACGCCTTACCAACTTTGATGTTTATCTAGCGTCTAAGTGAAATAAAGGTGATAATGCCGGCGAAATGAGTCCAGGGTCCAGCGCCGAAAGTTACCCAGCATTTGTTCTTAATGAGTTGAGGAAAAACCCCAGAAAAACCTCAACCAGGTAACTTGTCCCAACCGGATTTGAACCCGGACCCGCTCGTTTCAAAGCCAGACATTCTAACAGTTACTTCACAGAGGTGGACTTGTGGAATATTATAGAGGTAATGTATTGCACTTTGGGTAGATTATCGTGCTGTGAATAGCGAATTTTAGCCCGATTTGAATAGAAAGTGAAGCGTGTTACTCCAAAGACGTCGTAGAATGCAAGAAATGTCGGCTCTTCTTCTTTACGATAATTTTCGTCCTCACTGCGCCCATACTACGTACTGTAAAATGCTTTGCATAACAAACTAGGAGATTCTGTCATATCCCTCTATAGTTCATGCTTCACATATTCAGATTATTACATTCTTGGCACTATAAAAATACCTTCAGAAGAATTCAATTCGATGACAAAAATAAAAGTGAGTCTTGCTACGACATTCTCTGCAGAAAGATACTTGTGAAGGACTATATCGAAAAGTGACTAAAGTTACGGTTTATAAAATAAACAATACCAAATATTATGAATTATCTTTTTATTTATTCAAAGATCGATTATTAGCTTGACATTTACAAAAAATGTGTATTTGAAATCCAGAGACGCAATAAAATGTATTAATGGTTCAATACATAAAACTCTGTCACACATTCAAAGTTCCTCTTTAACTTTCATCTACCTCGTAGTTGATACAGCGTAATTAGATAAAAAAAAGAATAAATTTAAAAACTTTCAGCTTCACCTATTTTTAAACAATAATACCGATATTATAGATTTCTGAATAGACAGACTCCAAATTCTCTCTTTCATTCAATTCTTCATTTTCTCCTTACATTTGTGAATTATTATACCATTCCTTCTTTAGATTGTTAGGCCTACGTTTTATTTTTCGCTTGTAAACATTTTTTCCCTCAGTTTTACTTGTTAATATAATAAATCTATTTCCTGTTTCCACTTCTTTAGTCTTCCTTTACTCATTCACTTCTTGTTTAGATTTCTTCTTTCACTTGATAATTTCTTCTTTCAAATTCCAGCTTGTTAAAACTTCCTTTCCCACTTTCACTGGTTGCCTTCCTTTTCCTCTTTCGCTGGTTAAGTTTTGCTTTCCCTCTTTCGCTGGTTAAGTCTTCCTTTCCCTCTTTCATTAAGTTTACTTTTACCTCTTTCGCTGGTTAAGTTTTCCTTTCCCTCTTTCATTAAGTATACTTTTACCTCTTTCGCTGGTTAAGTTTTCTTTTCCCTCTTCCATTAAGTATACTTTTACCTCTTTCGCTGGTTAAGTCTTCCTTTCCCTCTTTCATTAAGTATACTTTTACCTCTTTCGCTGGTTAAGTCTTCCTTTCCCTCTTTCATTAAGTATACTTTTACCTCTTTCGCTGGTTAAGTCTTCCCTTCCCTCTTTCGCTCCTTGTCTTCCTTTCCCTCTTTAGCTGGATGTCTTCCTTTCCCTCTTTCGCTGGTTGTCTTCCTTTTCTTCTTTCACTTATTAAGTCTACTTTTCCTACTTTCGCTGATTGTCTTACTCTCTCTCTTTCGCTGGTTAAGTCTTTCTTTCGCTGGATAAGTATTCCTTTCCCACTTTCACTGGTTGTCTTTCTTTTCCTCTTTCGCTTGTTGTCTTCTTTTCTCTCTTTGGCTTTCCTTCTTTTGTTTGTTAAGTTATCCTTTTGCTGTTTCAGTTGTTAAGTCTTTCTTACTTTCGCTTATTAAGTTTTTCTTTCTTTTTTCCTTTGTTAAAGCTTCCTTTTCCTATTTCGCCTGTTAAGTCTTTCTTTTTCTCTCCTTCCCGCTTTCGCCCCTTAAATCTCTCTTTCTCATTTCCGATTTTTAAAGCTTCCTTTCTCTCTTTCTCTAGGTCTTTCTTTTCCTCTTTCGCTTGTAAGTCTTCCTTTTCCTCTTTGTTTATTTCTTTGCCTCTTTCATAATATTATGTTTTATAAAAGCAAAAACCAGCGTAATTGAATAGTACACGTAAAGACATTAATTTATTTGGCGTATAAAATATTTAAGGAGACTTCACCGTCTAGGAAAAGAAAATTCTACGGACGTGGAAGTCTAAGAGCAACTTCTGTAAATTTATTTGTTCTTCCCGTCTTGTGTAGAACGCTTCCATAATTATCCTGCTACTTTTTCATGGAGAAGAAAGCGCCACTGAGCTGAGTTTAATTTGAAACTTTTATCTATGTTCCCTACGATTTTGTTGAAGTTATAAAAGAGAAAAAGTCCGAGCAATATCTTGGAAAATCTTAACATTTTTGTTGTCTCTGGCAGTGGATGGATGGCTGTATCCGGGACATGTCACATTGTTTCCTCGTTCCAGCACTTCATCACATTTCCGGGAATGACCTGGGCAGCTACCGCTTCCTCCACTTAACTGAGACTCCAGTTTTTGTGTTCGCTCCCTCACACAAGCGGCGCTGTCTTCAAGATTTACGTTATCTGTGAATAAACATGTTACCCAGCTACAGACAAAAACTATAAAGAATGGTCTGGCAAACTTTCTTATTTGGCTTGTACTTCTTTATTTAATTTCCTGTTCTCAAATACAAAGACGGAAACAAGAGTCTCTAAAGTCATTTATAAGCCGCAAATACAGTTAATAGTAGACTAAAGTGCACAAAATCAAACTTTATTACTTAAATGAAACGTAGAGCTACTAAACTGATTTAATATTATGCATTATTATTCATTCATTCATTTATAGTGTTCTGACCAAGGGCAGGTCTTTCACTGCAAACCCAGCATTCTCCAGTCTTTCCTATTTTCTGCCTTCCTCTTTGTCTCCTCATATGATCCGTATATCTTAATGTCGTCTATCATTTGATGTCTTCTTCTGCCCCGAACTCTTCTCCCGTTCACCATTCCTTCTAGTGCATCCTTCAGTAGGCAGTTTCTTCTCAACCAGTGACCCAACCAATTTCTTTTCTTCTTTCTGATTAGTTTCAGCATAATTATTTCTTCATCCACTCTTTCCAACTCAGCTTAATTTCTTATTCTATCTGTCCATTTCTCACGCTCCATCCTTCTCCATATCCACATTTCAAATACTTCTAATCGTTTCTCTTCACTTCGTCGTAATGTCCATGTTTCTGCCCCATACGAAGCTACACTCCACACTAAGCACTCCACTAGTCTCTTTCTTAGTTCTGCCTTCAGAGGTCCGCAGAAGATGCTTCTTTTTCTATTAAAAGCTTCGTTTGCCACTGTTATTCTCCTTTCGACTTCCTGGCAACAGGTCATATATTATTATGAGCATGTTTATTTTACATGTTACATGAAACAAAACATTGGTAATTTTAACTTACGTAATTACATTTATTTTTTTAACTTTTGACAAACAACATGTGTTCATAAATTAAATAATGATGATACCGCAACGGCGAAAACACTGAATTATATTGTGCGAATAACATAGTTGAAATCCGTATCACTAATTCACTAATGAACGATAAGGGATCAAACTTCTCACATCTTTCGTTCAGAGAACATGGCTATTCTTTGTCCATGTCATGATCAGGTGATTGTGCTAAGTTTGACTGACAAGCGCCTTCTCTTTTACAATTTGTTCGATGTTTCTACAGACTTTCATCCTCTGTCGACGCACTGCAGAACTTTCCTTTCGAAGAACGCCGCTTAAAAAAATAGTATTAACGCTGCAGTGAACGGAAATACTATTCCAGCGAGTTCCACAGTTACTTTAAAATAAATTAAATACAGATGTATAAGTTAAGGAATTAGGCCTTTTTTTAGATTTTGATAAGCATTACAGGTAATTTTAGGTTCTTATCAACGAATTAGGTATTTTTAGATCCCATAAAAATCCAATTTATTAATGGCTGGCCCACAATAAACCGGGAACGGAAACGACAACGAGAACGGAAATATTGTTAAAATAAATTTATTTAAATTCACAATTAACTTACACGTTCCCGTTCCCTGGCTCCGGCAATGTGAATACTCACATTTAAATACATTTATTTTAACATTATTTCCGTTCTCGTTCTCGTTCTCTTTGTTTCCGTTCCAGGTTTATTGTGAACCAGCCTTTACTGATACATAAAACGAAAAAGAAGAGTGATATTTTATAGTAACGAGAATGCAACAGAATGGATTTGAAGCTAAGAATCGGGGCTTGCTCGTAAGTTCCTTACTATTTCAAGGTGACTGATGACAGAACAATCTCATATAGCCGGGAAGAGGTCTAATAATAACTTGATGATGATGATGATAATGATGATGAATTGATGATGTCGATGGTGTTAATGATGGCTATGATGGCGACAGATATATAAAATTCTGTACACAATGACTAATTTGAAACTAACATAGCCTACTAACTAGTTATATTATTGAATAAGATCACACAGTACACGAGCCTGGCTCTTACGGTAGTGGCTAGAAACATTTGTGTTTTATAAATGTAATTTTTATTCACTAGTCCTGAGTGTCGATAAAAAACATTTCGAAAGGTAGATCTATAGAAGTGATCATCATACCGATCGCAATATATCGGTTGTTAGTGAACATATTTTAAGGTTAATAGTGATGCAGAATACTGGAATTCAATATATGCAAAAGAAAGGCAGGCTTATGAGGTTATATTAGTCTTATATTATTATACTTGTAAATATTGGTTATAAACATTTTCAATTGTGATTGTTCTGTATCATATATAGCCTCTTGTTTTTGTAATCTGTGCTATTTTATTGCTTATACAGCAGGATGGTGCTCCATCATACTTCCATTGAAATGTTAAAACGTTTTTGGATGTAATCTTTCCAAGAAATTGGATTGGTAGGAGTGGGCCAACTTCCTGGCCGGCTAGATACCCGGATTTAAATCATTTGGATTTTATTTGCGTGATTTGAGACAGCGTATTATTCAAGCAGTTAAGCTTATAACACCTGACATGTTGGTGAACACCTGGCGAGAGGTTGAGTATCGTTTTGGTACCTGTCGAGCTATTGGCCTAAATGATGCTCATGTTGAATTGTACTAATGTAAATAAAAACTTGTCCAGTTATTCTATAGAAGAAATTTATTTAATAAACCTTACACAAGTTACGATAGCCTATAAGCTGTTATTTCTGTAATATACTTTTAGTGTGCATACAGTGTATTAATTTGTTTATTTTGTGTTCTTCTTCTTTCTGCTTATCTACATGTCAGTTTACTCCCGACCACGAGCGTTTGCTCATATGGGGATAAATTCCTTAATTTTTATTTCTGTTTGATGTATATAATAGTTTCTTAATGTATCTTTTTAATGTAAATAAATTTGTTTTGTCGAATCACCGATTTACTAATTAGATTTCAGTCTCTGACTGAAGTGGACAATATTAATCAGGAAATGTGATATGTGAATAAAAGCAAAACTACCTAGTGAAATAACAGCTCTCATTCGACTAAGATAGCAATAACACTGCTATGAAGGCGTTGTTGTATTTGCAGTGTCCATTGTATTGACCGCGGAGTTGTTGCTTTCGCAGGTTTTATTGGCGTATTAATGAAGAAAAATGAGTCTAGCGAGAAACATAAAACGTAATCACTTTCATTCTGAGTGCCAAGAAGGGTGTTCTCTCTTACTGCACTAAAGGGGAGAGAGAGCATTTACTTATAGTGCCATTCGAGTAGTGATAAGTAACAAAATTAGGACGTCATTACAGAATAGTTCATTAACCGAATCAAGACTTTTTCACAGTAAATAACTTTCTTTTTAAGATAATAACATAATTCTTTGCATGATAGTATATTTTCTCGTCGTTACAGCAAATGGGCGCCACGATTGAAAGTTGATTTTACTGAATTCAGTGTTGCCAACGTAGATAATTATGTTGAAATATTATAAATAACTGTTCTAATGTTGTAATGAAACCACTGCCTTTTATATATGCTACAATGGATGTAAAATTGGACGGAGTTACGCAATAAGAGACCAAGCGCCAAAAACCTATTTCGAGATATTGGCCATTGAAATAAATCTGTTTTTTATAAAACATTTTATGCAAGAAGTATTACAAAATTCTATTACAAAAAAATAGCACAAATAATATCAAAAAAGGCTAACCAATTTTTGATAAGAGATCAGCAATTGAATTAATATTTCAAAGCAAAATAAATTTATTAATTTTATGCAATACACGAGTTTTTGCTTATAAATAGCAGCAAAATTCAGATATCGCATTCTTGATTTTTTCCGAGTTAAATTAGCCTGCCATCAACAGATTTGTGCAAATATTTCATGTTTTAAAATAAAATGTCGTTTGGTCTATTATTGCGTAACTCCGTCCAAGTCTTACGCAAAAGGCAGTGTTAATTAATGTAAATTATACGGAACAAATCACTGCATTTGAAATGTACTGAACTTTATTTAAACAATTAAAACTTCACTTAACAAAAAGAAATAAAAATTATTCCAATTGAACACGAAATATTGCAGGCAGTCTACCTGAATGATTTTTACTTCTTTACATTAAAGTTGAGGGTGAAGTATGTACGTTGGCCAGACTGCTAACGTCAGTCACCCGTTCATAGTGTAACGTACGTACTGTATATTAACCAATATAAACTTAATTTAACAAAAAGAAATAAAAATTATTCCAATTAAACGCGAAATATTACAAATGCCCGAATCATATTTACTCCTTCACATTGAAGTTCATGGTGAAGTTTGTACTGTACGTTGGCCAAACTGCTAACATCAGTCAGTTGTTCATAGTTTCACGTACGTACTGTATATTAAGATTTTTAAAATTATTATTTTCAAAATATACTTTCGTGCAACAAATACTGTACAATACACGTTTGTGTAGTATTTACTTACTTACTTACTTACTTACACATGGCTTTTAAGGAACCCGTAGGTTCATTGCCGCCCTCACATAAGCCCGCCATCGGTTCCTATCCTGAGCAAGATTAATCCAGTCTCTATCATCATATCCCACCTCCCTCAAATCCATTTTAATATTATCCTCCATCTACGTATCGGCGTCCCCAAAGGTTTTTTTTTTTCACTCCGGTCTCCTAACTAACACCCTATATGCATTTCTGGATTCGTACATAGTACGTGCTACATGTTCTGCCCATCTCAAACGTCTGGATTTAATGTTCCTAATTATGTCAGGTGAAGAATACAATGCGTGCAGTTCTGCGTTGAAGAACTTTCTCCATTCTCTTATAACTTCATCCCTCTTAGCCCCAAATATTTTCCTAAGAACCTTATTCTCAAACACCCTTAATGTCTCTTCCTCTCTCAAAGTGAGAGTCCAAGTTTTACAACCATAGCACGTTTGTGAAATGCATTACAAAATTTCGGAAACTTAAAAACTCGCTTTGTCCCGCGCCGTGGAGTCGCTGTCTAAGGGATCCTGCCTAGGACTCGCGTTACGGAATGCGCGCTGGTTTGAGTTCTCATGGGGGAAGAAATTTTCTCATGAAATTTCGGCCAGTGTATGGGACCGGTGGCCACCCAGCATTGTGATGCACTTGGGGAGCTACGATAGGTAGCGAAATCCAGTTGCGAATACCAGCTATAACGGCTGGGGGGATCATCGTGCTAACCACACGATACCTCCATTCTGGTTGGATGATCGTCCACCTCTGCTTCGGCATGTGGGCGTGAGGTCAGCAGCCGGCTGGTCGGTCTAGGCCCTTCACGGGCTGTAGCGCCACGGATAAAACTCGCTATGCTCGTTTTTCAAACTTTTCCTCGAATTTGTAAAAAGCATTTCTGAACCTTGTATCGTAATATACCATTTTGTATATTAGGTATTTTAGTTTATGGTAGCTCACCAGTTAGATGAGAACTATCCCCAAATTCAGATAATGTCGTATCGAAGGGTTCACACTTCTCAATTTGTGTACCTTTGATGTAACAAAAATAAAAACGAAATATGCTGAGTTACTCACAGTTAACTGCCAATCAGTCTTATTATTCCAATAAAGGTCCGTTATAACTGGTAAAAACTTAGCATATTTCATGTGGACAATCGTAATGACGACAATTATGTTGGGTGGAGCAAGGGAGACTATTGGCAGAATTCAGAAAGCTCCCACCGTACACTCCCTTTGAAAACATTACTTTTATTAAAACGAAAAAAAAAAAATTATCCTTTTGACAGATGCTAAAAACATTTCCCTCTATAATTACATTACTTATACCACATCCATATAACTGAGAGCTGGTCATATTACACTGCCAATATCATACGTAAAGGAACCTATATGAAGTTCCCTACTTGGATAATTGACTCCATCTGATTGGAATCCAATTCTCGTCATCGAACTCAATCGACTGATATTGATCAGGATAATTAGTGACCTCTGACATTTTGCTGAGTTAAAATGTTATATTAATTGCGTCGTTGTTCGAACGACTAGAGCGTTGAGGCTCTGCGCCGAACATCTGCGTTCAAATCCCGGCGAGAACAAGTGGAATTTATATTTGACAAGAATAATAATACATGGTAACTGACTTTCTCGTAAAATGTTCTCGATTTAAAAATCGGGATAGGCTGTATCCGAGGCACAACTGCAAGTTTCATGCGTGAATACGTCTTTCGGGATGGGATGTTGACTGTAAGGCGCCTATAAGAATGAAGAATTACACTCACTTTTAGTACTCAGGTAGGCCTATAATTTTACTTATAGCAGGTTGTAATCTTATATTCATTAATGGTCTTACTAATAAACCGTGTATAATTTTTATACGAAACTTACTGGCTGAGATGAAACTGCCTACTGAAGGATGCACTGAAAGGAATGGTGAACGGGAGAAGAGTTCGGGGCAGAAGAAGATATCAGGTGATAGACGACATTAAGATATGTGGATTATATGCGGAAACTAAGAGGAAGATAGAAAACAGGAAAGATTGGAGAATGCTGGGTTTGCAGTGAAACACTTGTCCATGGGCAGATCACTTACGTATGTATGTACTGTATGTATGATGTATGCAGAGTAAGAACGGAAAATGTTACTAATAATCCATGCATAAGCCATGGATGTATAAACAGCCTGTAACTATACATGGGAATTGCTTTGCAGTAGTTATATACGCGAAACCTCTTGTTTAAGCGTTGTACTCGTATATAGAGAAAAAAAATGGCCGCCCCTCTAACAGCTGTTCATATCGATTGTCATTTTATGATGATGGTTTTTGTATGCAGAGCTGGGACAGAAAATAAACCATGCATAAGCGATGAATTTAAAACAGCCTGTAACTATACATGGGAATTGCTTTGCAGTAGTTACATACACGAAACCTCTTGTTTAAGCGTTGTACTCGTATATAGAGAAAAAAATGGCCGCCCCTCTAACAGCTGTTCGTATCGATTGTCATTTTATGATGATGGTTTTTGTATGCAGAGCTGGGACAGAAAATAAACCATGCATAAGCGATGAATTTAAAACAGCCTGTAACTATACATGAGAATTGATTTGCAGTAGCTATATACATTAAATCTCTTGTTTAAGCGTTGTACTCGTATATAGAGAAAAAATGGCCGCCCCTCTAACAGTTGTTCGTATCGATTGTCATTTTATGATGATGGTTGTCTTGTAACCATAGAAGAACAAACCAAAGAGCACAGAATAATGAGAATAATATTGACCAAAACATAGCGTGGTGATCGATCAGGCCCAGTTTTACTATCGATACTTAGCGCGACACACTAGCGTACACTATCGGATGCAATAGAGAACCTCAGTTATTCTATTACAGGGGTCGTCAGCACAGAGCACGCTGGGGCTAGAGTCTCTTATCCGCGGAAAACGCAGTAGCTGCTAGCAGGTATGCTCTCTATCTCTCCCTGCTGCACGACGGTGCACAGCGTACCCTTTGCACATTTCAGCGAGTGCTGACGACCACTGTTCTATTACCCTCAGGATAGGGACCAATGGCGGGCTTATGTGAGGGCGGCAATGAACCTCCGGGTTCCTTAAAAGTCAGTAAGTAAGTAATGAAGTAATGACGAAACTATGACGTAACTGTGTGACAGTTGTATTGTTATACACGGCGTATTTAGTGATTTTAGTGAGGAATTTATACACGACTTATAAACAAGCTATTCATTATGTGAGTATAAGACAGTCAAACGTCTGTATAAGAGTTTTTATTAGTAAGACAGCAAAAGCAAACATGTCGGTTGCTATAGCAACCCTCGTCCTCTGTTGTTTGCTACCCATTGCTTATATGCCCGTTTCCATTTGCGTTGCATATGCCTCTTCACTGAAATTCATTTGCGAACTTTTTCAATTTAACTTGTCGGGTTCTGATTGTTGCTCAATTGAAATTGTAGTCTGGTTCGTTACGAATCGTTTAACACCACTGCTAACGTTCTTTCGTTTTCCATTCCTGAGTTAAACTGCCGCGCTACCCGCCAATTGCTAATCTTCTTTTGACTTCTTGGCAGCAGCTCATGTTACTGCTTATAGTACACCCCAAGTGTCTGAAGCTGTCCACTTGCTCTACTGCCTCATTTAGAACTCGCAAGTTTACCTTCTTTATTGTTTTTCCTATGACCATGGTCTTCGTCTTATTTGCATTTATGTTCATCCCATACTGCTCACAGCTGTCATTTAGCTCCAGTAGCATATCCCTTAGTATCATCTCCTCTTCTGTTAACAACGCCATATCATCAGCAAATCTCACGCACTTTATTCTTCTTCCTCGTACTATCACTCCTCCCATATTCTGAAAAGGATTCTTCACTAAATCCTCCAAGTAGATGTTGAACATAATACTACTACTACTACTACTACTACTACTACTACTACTACTACTACTACTACTACTACTACTACTAATAATAATAATAATAATAATAATAATAATATTGGCCTTCTGTCCATCCAATTTGTTACGTTTTTATATTTATTGTTTAACTTAAAATTAAATTATGGTTTATTTAAGGACGCTCGCAATTGCAGAGGTTATATCAGCGTCGCCGGTGTGCCGGAATTAATTATATTTTATTAGCTATACATATAAACTTGTATTGTCCTTATAAGGTAAATAGGTTTATGCAAATACCACTCTCTATACTATTAATGATATTGTTTCAGAAACTTTATCCTGCTGATTTAAATACGAATATGTGACGCAACAATAACGTGTAAAATTCGCTCCAACTCTACACATTTCGTGTACATTCAACCACTGCACATCCCTTGCAGCTTGTTTTTCGGAAATCAGTGGTTTAATAAATGAAAATGTATACACCACCGAGCGAAATGGTGAGTTTTATACATTGGAACGAATAAATGTTATGTTAACCCAAATAAAGAATCAGTCATGCAGCGTCGCAGACTGACTTTTATGTGTGCGGTACAACTGCTCCCACGTAACATTTACAATACACGAATCACAGCTAAAAGTGTAGATGAAAGTTCATTAACATAAACTCACGCTCTGCTTATTACGATACATTCAATGCCAACTTGAAATTGTAACTTCAATTTCTATCGTCCCGTACAGGCTGAATAAAGGTGCTTATTTCAAAGAATTGTTTACAGCATACAATTTGTGTCATAGGCACAGAGCTGGAAATCACAAAAGAATAAATAAACGTAATGTTGCCCGAAACTAGCTAATCAGTGTAAAATCCGATAGAAAACTCGGAGGACTAAAAATTACCCGCTGAAGACAAAAGTTTATAAATAATAGAGGTCTACCTCCTACTACAGCAACCAACATGTATGCTTTTTAATCTGGTATTTAATGACACTATATCAACCACGAGATTACCTACTGTCGGTAGAAGTGATGATAGAAATGGTATCTACAGACGTGGACAAATTATTAACAAAATTCTTACAATTTTGCATATTTCTATCATTACAGTAGATAGAAATATGAAAAAATGTCAACTGTACTCTAAATTGAAGAGTCAAATTTTGTGAAAATATATAATAAAAATCTTCACTTTTACTAATAATTTGTAAATATGCAAAATGTCAACTGTAGTCCAAATTGAAGAGTCTAATTTTGTAAAAATATGTAATAAAAATGTTCACTTTCGATAATAATTTGTAAATATGCAAAATGTCAACTGTAGTCCAAATTGAAGAGTCTAATTTTGTAAATATATGTAATAAAAATCTTCAGTTTTACTAATAATTTGTAAATATGCAAACATATCAATTGTAGTCTAAATTGAAGAGTCAAATTTTGTAAAAATATATAATATAAGTCTTCAATTTTTCTAATAATTTGGAAATACGCAAAGATGTCAACTGTAGTCTAAATTGAAGAATCATATTTTGTAAAAAGTATATAACAAAACTCTTCAATTTTGCTAATAATACGTCCACGTCTGTATATTGTAAGGTGAATCCGAGAACTTGCCGTGGGATTGGTTGAGCTCATAGTTGGAGAAAATGTCGGAAAAATCAAACCTGCCAGTCAGACTTAAGCTTTGGTTTTTCTGAACCGACGCATGCGAGTTGCGAGGTGCGAGACCCGCCTCATACAAATCCGGACTATACCAGAGATAGTGAGTGGTCCCTATAAGTGCGAGATACGAGGTCTGCGTACCTCGCAGCTATAGAAACCACTCGCTATCTCTCGTGTAGTCCGGATTTGTGAGAGGCGGCCTCGCAGCTCGCAACTCACATGCGTCGGTTCAGAAAAACCAAGGCTTAAGCTGGATTCGAAGCCACGCCCGGACAACCTCAGGTCATGAATCTTACTCGTTATCTCGAAAAATGACTACCATTATAGGAGAAAGGAACAAGAATCGCAAAAAAAAAAATGTACGAAGAAATTATGGGCCGTAAGCTGCCGTTAGATTTTCTTGCGATATTTTCGTCTCCTCTATCAAAATTCTAAAATTTCTTCATAACTCGTAAACATTTTTATCATCTACGAAATGATGAGCCACCGCCGTAGCTCAGTTGGCTGAATCGCTTACCTGCCGATCGTGAGTTGCGCTTGGGCGTGGGTTCGATTCTCGCTTGAGATGATTACCTAGTTGTTTTCTTTTTTTTTTAGAGGTTTTCCCAAACCATAAGGCGAATTTCAGGTAATTGATGGCGATTTCTCGACATCATTTCGCCAAACACCATCTCGCTATCACCAATTCCATCGGCGCTAAATAACCTAGCAATTGATACAGCATCGTTACCGGCAGGAAATCTAGCATAATTGTAAACTTTGAAACAAAATAACGTATTATAAATACAATGAATTTATTACAACCCTTTTTTAAAATTACAGTGCCGTCACTGATGGCCCTTGCACGGGCAAAGAATGTAAACAACTCTACGCGGAAGTCGATCATCGGAGTGAGGCTGACGTCATATTTCCTCTACTTACGGGTTCTGCAGGCCTGATCTAGTGTCTCAGTGAAATGAAAGAGATAATGTCAGTGAAATGATTCCAGGATCCAGCGCCGAAAGTCATCCAGCATTTTCTCTTAAGGAATAAAGAGTAACCCCTAGAAAAAAACCTCAATCAGATAATTTACCCCGATCAGAATTTTAATCGGGCCCGCTCGTTTCACGGTCAGAAATGCTAACCGCCACTTCATTTCGGTGTACGTAACATAGTTAATAGGAAGTCCATTCTGAATGCAACAATCTATTTGGAAATTAGACAGACACGCAATCTTGCAGAGCTGAACGTTCAATTTCCAATGCACAGAGGAGCAAGTGCAATTTCATCAAATGTCCTCCTGCGGTACAGATGTATCTCTGTTCAGTCATTGAGTCTGTTTAGTCCATTAGACGACGGCCTTTCACCGCGGAGACCGGAGTTCAATCCTAGTGAGATCATGTGAGATTTGTCGTAACAAGGATTTACCTGTCATTCTCTTTCCACTGCTGTTTCTGCAGTCCATCCTTACTGCACGTTCACTACACCACCGGAATAATCGTGGTTTTAATTTGCGTTATCTAAAAATGAACAAATAATTACATGTTTATGGCTGCAATAATTTATGGGGATAAGGTTAAAGCAGTGATTGCCAAACACCACAAAATGGTGATATAATAGAAGTGCAACACACATATTACTATTGCAGAGAGGCCACTCTGTCTCTAGGGATTATAAATTTGAAAGTTGGGATTTTGGAATGGTGATGACTGGAGTTTTTACTGTAGCGTATGATGTGCATGCATCCCCAGATCACATATATAACAGATAGCTTATCCCTATGTCAAAATTGGCAGCACTTTGAAGATAACAACCGCCAGGATCGCCACCCGCCCGCCTTAAACGAACACGAGATGGCAGTACAGTCGCTAATGCAATTCAAATTGGAGTTATGACGTGATTCCTTATGAAACAACTAGATGGTAGCATAGTAAACCTAACAAAAGTTGTTATTGCCAAAGCCTATAAGGCCGAGCAATCTGGGTATATATGATCTAGGGTGCATCTAGCAAGCGAAGTAGGCCTACTTCTGTTTGCTCACGCGACTCCTCTATGGTCAAGTTGGTCAGAATAGAAGATATAGCACTTTAACAATTACACTAATATTTACGACTTATGTTATTTACACTATGTAGGACTACATTAGAATACACTATTTTTACTAATTTACGCCATGATAAAAAAAATGTGGGTCTACATTAATCAACTTCATGTACACCATTATGTACAGTGTGTTATATTGAATTCAAGATATTTTATTTAATATTACTATAGCCTACTTATTTTGTAAATACTTTGTAATAGTGTATAAAGGGGCTTCAGACATTGATTACTTTCAAAAGTCGATCGTGAAAAAGACTGATTTTGATCTCTAGAATATGACCTTTCTTCAAATAGGATAATTTTTGTAGAATAAGATTTTTTAAAAATATATATCAAATGTTCTTATGATATATAATTTCTTTAATACAATTTATTTGTCTTATTTAACAATAATTTGTAATTGTTTAACTCTTTGAATTACATACAACTAAGCATATTTACATTTTACCTTTACTAATAATGATAATAATAATAATAATAATAATAATAATAATAATAATAATAATAATAATAATAATAATAAATATTAATATCTGATTAATAGTATTGTTAAAACTAACGGAAATTATATATGCTACAACAAGATAAAGTTAAAAATGTATTTTTATTTTAAGTGAATGAATGAATGAATGAATGAACGAATGAAGTCAATTAATTTGTATATAATAAATACAAACATACAGTATGTACACAAGATCCTTCGCACGAGCCCGTACGGCCATTCGTGCTATAACTATACACAGTTTGAATCTTCAAAGAAAAAAAAATAATACTAATAATAAAATAATAAAACAATAATAAAAATAACAAAATTACAATAAAAATAAAATAAATGTAAGATATAAAAAAACAGTGATATATATAAACAATTCAATTTCTTATCAAAATTGCAATAAACAATCCAAATAATAAATATAAATGTAAGACATAAAAAATACACACATGCAATAAAAACAAATAGAAAAACACAATAAATATAGAAGAACATTATCCCCTAATTACCTTATTTGCGTTCAGTGCTAATACTATTGATTGCAACAATAATAAATAATTCATTGATTAAAGTTCTCGTTAACACTTTGTTAAACCATAAAATTTACTTAGTCTTACGTTAAAAAGTGTAAAATTGTTAAAAAAAAAAAGGCATATACCTTCGACAGAAGGCCCGTTTCAACGCTATTTCACGTCATCTTCAGTGTCTCTTGAATCACTGGTGATCCTGACTCTACGATGTGCATTTGTCGATGGTAGGGGTGGGGGTGTGTTGTTCCTATGGTGGGGGCTGGCTGTTTGTGTGTTATGATGTATTATGACGTCGAATAATGTGTGTATTGAACTGCAACTGTGTGTTAAGTATATATTGTGGATATACTATTGTATTCTTATATATTTCGTACTGTTCTAGGAGTCCACACCTGTGGAGTAACGGTCAGCGAGTCTGGCCGCGAAACCAGGTGGCCCGGGTTCGAATCCCGGTCGGGGCAAGTTACCTGGTTGAGGTTTTTTCCGGGGTTTTCCCTCAACCCAATACGAGCAAATGCTGGGTAACTTTCGGTGCTGGACCCCGGACTCATTTCACCGGCATTATCACCATCATTTTATTCAGACGCTAAATAACCTAGATGTTGATACAGCGTCGTAAAATAAGCCAATAAAAAAATATTTATTTGAATGTTTAATGTGATTACAACACATAAATACCTAAATAATCACATTAAACATTCAAATAAATATAATTCAACTGGAGTTTACAAATTAAAATGCAATAGTTGCCCACATTTTTACATAGGACAGACAGGAAGATCCTTTTACACAAGATATAATGAACATATTAAAGCTATAACCAAACCCTACATCACATCAAATTATGGAGACCACATTATCAACAATAATCATGACTACAATAATATAGAAACAGATATGGAAATTTTACACATCACACCAAAAAGTTCACAATTAAACATCCTAGAACAGTACGAAATATATAAGAATACAAAAGTATACCCACAATATATACTTAACACACAATTGCAGTTCAATACACACATTATTCGACGTCATAATACATCATAACACACAAACAGCCAGCCCCCACTATAAGAACAACACACCCCCACCCCTACCATCGACAAATGCACATCATAGAGTCAAGATCACCAGTGGTTCAAGAGACACTGAAGATGACGTGAAATAGCGTTGAAACGGGCCGTCTGTCGAAGGTATATGCCTTTTTTTTAAACAATTTTACACTTTTTTAACGTAAGACTAAGTAAATTTTATGGAATAAATAATTTCCTCTGCCCCCTCCCCCTCGGCCAGATCCACCCTCAGGCTATGTCTTTAAATCGTATATCCAAACACAACAAGTTACAAAGATAAGCAGATACGTTGAGTCAGTGAAAAGCATCATTCCATAGCCCACTATTGCGACAATAAACTTCCTGGAATTAAAAACGCCCATAAATCCACACTATTGATACCTGTCATTTTCAGGAAATTGCAGCAAAATGGCAATGTTTAACTACCTCAGTGACACCGTAATCCGACGATTTGGAATCAACATGACGCAGGCACATTATCAATGAAAACACAGGAAATTATATTAACAAAGGTCAAACATTCATTTCGTAGGCGAGATTCGAACATATGATATTTATAAAAATCTAACTCAAGCGTTATGTAGATAAATGCCATACGCATGAGTGACAGAGTCCTTAGGCAAGACAATACTTCAAATCAAATCGTGAGTGGTTACTCTGATAAGTTGCCAAAATTACCTATGAAAAAAAATCCATTCATGACCACTGGAATTTAAAATTATAATTTTATTTTCGCAAACACAGCTGCTTTCAGAGAGTTGTGTATACAATTACTGCACAGATATAAGACAGCGCTTGCATTGTATTGCATTTTATTTATTCACATTCCATGGCATTCTTATATCAATTCACAGCTAGAATATGAAACATGTCAAAACAAAATCTTAATAGTACTATAAAGTCTTAATTATTGTCACAGTCTAGTTGAAATATACACAGAAGAGTTTTACAATATAGTCTACTAGTACAACACAAAGGTTCAGTATAAATACTTCATACAAGAGAGAAATATTCATGAAGCGCTGTTGAATGTCATTAATTCACCTACAGAATACAAGGCGTGAAAAATAAGGTACTTCTTTAATTTGGCCCTAAATAATCTTATATTTTGAGTTTGATTCTTCATATCCAAAGGGAGGCAATTAAACATTTTTACTGTCACATAACACACTTCTTTTTAATTGCACGATAGACTTGCCCATGTAGTATGAAAGTCATTTTTCTGACACGTATTTATGCTATGAACTGTTGAATTAGTTACAAATTTTTCACGATTATATACAAGGAATTTTATTAGTGGAAAAATATACTGACAAGTCATGGCATTATTTGTAATTTTTTGAAACTGGTCTTACACGATTTCCTGGATTTGGCACCTACTACAGGGACATCATTTTATTTTTACTAACATTTTTAATATTAACCTGTCTATACCTTTAGAGAACCGGAAATACCGCTTGCTCCCCCCTCCAAGACTGGAGTTCGATGATACTGGCGTAAAACACAAATCACTCTACTAGATATAGGAAGGAAGAAAAGTAGTTCATCCATTTACGTAAACTAGGAAATATCGCGATTTTGAGTTTGATAATTTTCATTAGGTTTTTATTGAATCAAAGTATAGTACTGTATTAAGAATAAGTGTTTTTACTCACGAAGTGAGTTATCCATGCGAACGTATTCATTATGCAGTGTATATTATACTGTCTACAGCACATTAGCGTACAATATAGAGAAAGAAGTTAAATTAAAAAATAATCATAATATGAATATTTAAACACAATTTTGAAAATGGTGGCCGTTCATTTCGATACAGGCTTCAGTTCTTTTGTGCATATTATCGCACTATAGACTGTTGCATCTAATTCCAATTGCCAGTTTCGTCCTTCGTACTAGTAACTCATGTTGAAATAATTCTGTACCAACTCTACGTACTGTAAATTCAATCTTCACTTCTGCCCGACCCGAAAATATAAAATTACTCAGACATGCTATCTACTGTCCGTCCAAGTGGTTATGCCGCAGGATTGTAGAAAGGGAGGAAATCACGTGACAGTTAATTACTTAACGAGGCCCTTTTATTTAAGTTAAATTAAACAGCTGTATAATATTACGTAAACTTCCAATTCCTAAGAGAAATTAATGTTTTCAGAAAAGAGCTAAGACAGCCCAGCTATTACAGAGGGGCGAGCAGAAGCAGGTGGGGGAAATCGGGATGCGACGTAGGCAAACGGACAGTACCTGTGCGAAAATATGATTCAATATTGAAAGCTCTTTCGTCACTGGAAAACGCGAACATATTTCTGGAACGTACTATACTCAGTAACTCAGTACTGCTTACTATCTGCGGTCTTGGCTCTGTGTGGAGTTGGAACTTCATTAGTAGAAAAGGTGGGAGTGAAGTACATTCAAAAACTCAAGTATAATAAAAATTGAAGTAAAAATAAAATGATGTCCCTGTACAATTGTAATTGTCTTGTTTTTGTAGTAGAAATGTACTGTTACTCTCTGTAGAATTTTCCCAGAATTAATTAGTAGTAGAAATTAAAGCAGAAGCTAAGTAAAATTATTCGCGTTAAAACCATTGCAACTGTTACCATAAATGCTACATAGAGACCCAGTAAAATTCCAAAAATAATTCTACGAATTAATAGTAGCTTATAGTAGCATCTGTTAACCACAAAGAAATGAAATCAGGCCATGCTGATTCAGTTTACTCTTTATTATAATAGCTTAATCTCAAACAAATTAAGTAGGCACTGCAGTGAGTATGAAACTTTACCACATGTGCTTGGAAGTTGCCCACAGGGAGAAGTACTCAGAATAAAACGTCACAACATCATACGTTCTATGATCGCAGATGCACTTCGATCCAAAAATCTAGACGTTCACGAGGAAGTTCATTGTATTGCTGATGGTGGAA
The DNA here is from genome assembly GCF_040183065.1 of Periplaneta americana. Classification (NCBI taxonomy): domain Eukaryota; kingdom Metazoa; phylum Arthropoda; class Insecta; order Blattodea; family Blattidae; genus Periplaneta; species Periplaneta americana. The sequence goes on from NC_091131.1 coordinate 78,524,572, forward strand.
GCAATCTAGGATCGATATCATAGCTATAAATAGAAATAAACAGACAGGCGAAATAGTTGATCTTACAATCAGATTTGAAATCTCAGTCACTCAACCATCTGAAGTGAACGAAGAGAAAAAGAAAATCTACGAGCCCACGATTCAGTACCTATCGGCGAAATACAACATAGAAAAAAATCACAGTTACCTGTCTCTTCTTCGGAGCAGAGGCACCATTCCGAAAGCCTTTGTAAAGTGGAGGGAAAAATACAAGCTGACGAGAGATCTTCAAGATACCATCGTCACCACCATAATAAAATTTTCTGTAGCGATATTTCGTCAGCATCTTTATGGTGTACATTCAATTTAAATTATATTTTGTTCTATTTTTTTCTTATGTGTTAATCAATTTTGTCTGAAACCTGTTTATATAATTTTTCATTTTAAATTTTATTGTGAGCTATTCTGTGTCGCAGGGCAAACCCAAAATATTGGATCAGACCAATAAATTAAATTAAAAGATACCAATAAAGCCTACATTTAACAAATTATTAACAAACCATTGTGTGAAATATATCAACATAATTATCAAAATAGGATGTTTTAGGACTATTTACTCTTACTGCACACAACTCAAGTATTAATTTTCTCTACATCTCCTTCTGGATCTTCCACGGCCTCTTACTCCATTACATGTATAATATAGAGAAATGTTGGGTACTCCATCACTGTTCAACCTGTCAACATGCTGTTCTGTTTTGTCTGCATATCCCCTATTATATGTTCAACTCTTAGTCCCTTTCATATGTTACATTTTCTTTGTCGTCCTAAACCCGTGAATTGTAACTGGGAATTTCATAAAGAGCATCTGAGTAACTTCTAATTGTCGACACTTTATTTAAGATCCTTACATTTACACCACAGTCTGGTATATACAGTCACTAAGCTCAATATGTAGTAAATATGCATCCATAGATAGTTCCTAACCACTAGGATCGCTGCTATCACCTCATTACAGACAATGTGAAATAGTATCTGCACAGTCTATTGTTCCTAGTACCCTCATAAACTAAAGCTTCGTGACTGTATATACTAGACTGTGGTTACACTATAATATTAAATCCTCTTCCAAGACCATCATCTATCGTAGAGCAAATTTTGCTTCATTGTCGGAGAGATTGCGTTAGATACGAAAAAAGTCGGATTAAATTTCAAGCAATTTTTTCGAAAGTAATATTTTTCTCGCTAAGTTTTATCAGTAGAAGGTTAGCTACGAACTGATACGATATCACACAAACAAGTGCAGTAAAAGAGTATACGACCGCCGGGTTTAGTATTGTTTGAAACTGATAGTGTAACCTGCAAATAGTTCCGAAATCTTATAAAAATGGTACAATTGCAGCCAATGTATCATAGTTAGATAAATAAATAATAAATAAACAAATAAATAAATAAAATAAATAAGTTGGTAGGTGGGTAAGTATATACATAAATAAATAAAGTAAATAAGTAAATAACTATTATAATATTTTAATAGAGATATTTCGATACCACAACTTCTCAATACTCCATGAAGATATAGATGTATTTAACGGACAGAACGTGAAGCAGCTCTAAGCATTTAAGCCAAACAAGGCTTTTTTTGTGCACCCGTGATGGAGTGAGTTGCGTGCACAGTCCATTCAACGTATAACACCCGCTCTTCACATGAACAAATTTTTAGGCTTATTACTCCCTGCGCGTGTCGACTAACCCTACGCCAGTTTGTTATATTGAATATTAAGTCAAATGCATTTTTTTACCTCGATTTGCGATATGGAATACTCCATCTAAAATAAAAAATTTACGACACTATTGAACAATATATGAGATGGGACAGATCAGTTACGTAACTGTGAGAAAAACAAATGTACTGTTTCCGTGATAGATTGGGACATTGTTTAGTTATGAACGGTTTTCATTTTGAGCATATGTTGTAAAGTTTGGTTAGTGATAATGTTTTTGTTTATTTTTATGGCCTATTCAACATGATTTTACATACTTATTTATCTCAAGTTTGAAGTCCACGAAACAAGTTTAATAAATAATTAAAAGACTCGAAACGGGTGACTGGGTAAAATTTCTGCACATTAACACGTAAAATTTAATGGAGATTCGAAATATGTAAATTTTATTATAGCATGCTATTAAAAAAGAAAGTTTATTGTTTTTTTAAAAGCTTATTTTACGATGCTTTATCAACATCTTAGTTTATTTAGCATCTCAATGAGATGAAGGTGATAATGCCGGTGAAATGAGTCCGGGGTCCAGCACCGAAAGTTACCCAGCATTTGCTCATATTGGATTGAGGGAAAATCCCGGAAAAAACTCAACAAGGTAACTTCCCCCGACCGGGAATCGAACCCGGGCCAGCTGGTTTCGCGGCCAGACGTGCTACTCCAAAGGTGTGGACCTAAAGTTTGTCCCACTCTATAGGCCTGAATAACGTTTTTTGAATACTCGTATAATATTTTATGGTTTACCTCCAACAGCTTTTGTATAAAACTTTATTTTTGTAAAATTAAAATTTAAGAAGTTATTAGCAATATTCCATACTTATTGTTCACTCTGTATATTAATAATAATTAAGCTTAATGTCATAAAATATTTCCTAAGAGTGGAAAATATAGGTACAATACATTTTGTAAAACGCTGCTACCACATGATCCCATTAACTTTGATGTAATGAAAATCTAATCTATCCCTGAAACGGAAAGAGAGTGAGGATTTTTTAACGACGCTGTATCAACTACTAGGTTATTTAGCGTCGATGAGATTGGTGATAGCGAGATGATATTTGGCGAGATGAGGCCGAGGATTCGCCATAGATTACCTGGCATTTACCTTACGGTTGAGAAAACCTCGGAAAAAACCCAACCAGGTAATCAGCCCAAGCGGGAATCGAACCCACGCCCGAGCGCAACTTCAGACCGACTGAGCCACGCCGGCAAGAGGGAGGAAACAAGAAAAAAGAGAAGAAGGAAGGGAAAGAACATACTAAAAACTAAAAAGTATCGAAAAAGTACCGAGTCATTTTCACAAATATGTTGATCGCTTTCAATTCTCCCTACTATCGAGAGTATCAAGTTATCAACAATATCGAGAAGGACCCAACTCTTAATTGTTGACTGTTACTTCTTTTGCAGTAATACATCCAGTGAAGCTACTCCCAGGAGTGAAAGAGCAGAAGCCGACAGGGCCAGGTCGTGTTCCATCCTCCTTAATGTGCCCCCAGGGTTGCTCGAAGTAGCCACACAGAGAAGTTGCCGGTTTATCCGTGAAACTGCTGGGAACCAACAGATGAGCCGATGCAAGACGCAACAGTCGGGAGAAGGGTCGCACTTAATTATTACAGCGCTTCCATCCGAACACGCGTGTATGCGTGAGATGATAGTGCCTCTCTGCTCCGAAACTGTTTGCCGCTTATCTGAGTCTGTTAAAATTTTGGCATAAAAGTCTACTATTACGTCTATATGTGCCAGTCTAATTAGAAGTAAAATGAAGGTAGATAACATAATTTTATAACTAGCAAGATATTTCAAATATTGAGATTTTTTATTGGGTTATTTTACGACGCTGTATCAACATCTGGGTTATTTAGCGTCTGAATGAAATGGTGATAATCCGGGTGAAATGAGTCCGGAGTCCAGCACCGAAAGTTATCCAGCATTTGCTCGTATTGGGTTGAGGGAAAACCCCGGAAAAAACCTCAACCAGGTAAATTGCCCCGACCGGGATTCGAACCCGGGCCACACGGTTTCGCGGCCAGACCGCTGACCGTTATTCCACAGGTGTGGACTTTAGATTTTAATGTCACAACCAATTATAAACTGAGGAAAAAAGAAAAGAATACGGCTTAAGAAGATACGCTACCGAATTTTGACCAATTATGGTAATTTTCATCATTTTTAAATATGGTTCAAAATTCATTAAAATTTAATTTATTGTGAGTTTATTTCAACATAAAACTCCTACAAATAGGCACATCTCACTGGTTCGACGTTCCTTTTATGTTGTACCTTTCTGTATAGGCCTACTTTATTTTTAATGGCAACAGTTATTGAGACAAGTGCTACCCTTAGTATTATACTTTAATTTTCCTATCTGCAGAGGACAACGCAATCTTCACAGACAATAAGTAGATTTTCATACGTGAAGTATTTAGTAAATAAAGCAGTATGTGTGCTTATTAAGAATGCTAATCTACTTGTCTGGAAGTTAGGATCTTATTTGTAACGGATCCACACCTGTGGAGTAACGGTCAGCGCGTCTGGCCACGAAACCAGGTGGCCCGGGTTGGAATCCCAGTCGGGACAAGTTACCTGGCTGATGTTACCCAATACGAGCAAATGCTGGTTAACTTTCGGTGCTGGACTCCGGACTCATTTCACCGGCATTATCACCTTCATTTCATTTAGACGCTAAATAACCTAGATGTTGATACAGCGTCGTAAAATAACCCAATAAAAAATTGTAACGGCACGGAAATTACATAGAAAGTGTTGTCCTGCAATGTTCGAACATAAGAGAGGTAACAATGATATTAAAAACTTGGTCTTATTGCACACGAAAAACTAATCGCAAGATCTGTGCTCATATCATTAAGTGATTAAAACATGAGTGAAGGACAGCGAATATTTTATAACAAGGTAGAATAAACACGACAGGACTCCTCCTGCAGAGCGAACATCGGAGAATATCAGACTTGGCTGTACTCGACAAACTTGAACCGAACATAGCGCCTGTAATGCACGACGCTAATAGTAAGCTTCTGGTGAGGTCAGAAATTGATTCAACGCATGTACTGTATAAGGTTATTATAATGAGTATAGATATTAAAGAAATATATTCATCTCATATATATGGTTATTATATTGAGTATAGATATTAAAGAAATTCATTCATCTCATATATATGGTTATTATATTGAGTATGATATTAAAGAAATTCATTCATCTCATATGTATGGTTATTATATTGAGTATGATATTAAAGAAATTCATTCATCTCATATGTATGGTTATTATATTGAGTATGATATTAAACAAATTCATTCATCTCATATGTATGGTTATTATATTGAGTATGATATTAAACAAATTCATTCATCTCATATATATGGTTATTATATTGAGTATGATATTAAAGAAATTCATTCATTTCATATATATGGTTATTATATTGAGTATAGATATTAAAGAAATTCATTCATCTCATATATATGGTTATTATATTGAGTATGATATTAAAGAAATTCATTCATCTCATATATATGGTTATTATATTGAGTATGATATTAAAGAAATTCATTCATCTCATATGTATGGTTATTATATTGAGTATGATATTAAACAAATTCATTCATCTCATATATATGGTTATTATACTGAGTATGATATTAAAGAAATTCTTTCATCTCATATATATATGGTTATTATATTGAGCATGATATTAAAGAAATTCATTCATCTCATATATATGGTTATTATATTGAGTATGATATTAAAGAAATTCATTCATCCCATATATATGGTTATTATATTGAGTATGATATTAAAGAAATTCATTCATCTCATAAATATGGTTATTATAGTGAGTATGATATTAAAGAAATTCATTCATCTCATATATATGGTTATTAAATTGAGTATGATATTAAAGAAATTCATTCATCTCATATATATGGTTATTATATTGAATATGATATTAAAGAAATTCATTCATCTCATATATGGTTATTATATTGAGTATGATATTAAAGAAATTCATTCATCTCATATATATGGTTATTATATTGAGTATGATTTTAAAGAAATTCATTCATCTCATATATATGGTTATTATATTGAGTATGATATTCAAGAAATTCATTCATCTCATATATATGGTTATTATATTGAGTATGATATTAAAGAAATTCATTCATCTAATATATATGGGTATTATATTGAGTACGATATTAAAGAAATTCATTCATCTCATATATATGGTTATTATATTGAGTATGATATTAAAGAAATTCATTCATCTCATATATATGGTTATTACATTGAGTATGATATTAAAGAAATTCATTCATCTCATATATATGGTTATTATAGTGAGTATGATATTAAAGAAATTCATTCATCTCATATATATGGTTATTATACTGAGTATGATATTAAAGAAATTCATTCATCTCATATATATGGTTATTATAATGAGTATTGATATTAAAGAAATTCATTCATCTCATATATATGGTTATTATATTGAGTATGATATTAAAGGAATTCATTCATCCAATATATGGTGTTATTATATTATTTATAGATATTAAAGAAATTCATTCATCCCACATATATGGTTATTATATTGAGTACAGATATTAAAGAAATTCATCCATCTCATATATATGGTTATTATATTGAGTATGATATTAAAGAAATTCAATCATCCAATATATGGTGTTGTTATATTATTTATAGATATTAAAGAAATTCATTCATCCCACAGATATGGTTATTATATTGAGTACAGATATTAAAGAAATTCATTCATCTCATATATATGGTTATTATAGTGAGTATGATATTAAAGAAATTCATTCATCTCATATATATGGTTATATTGAGTATGATAATAAAGAAATTCATTAATCTCATATATATGGTTATTATAATGAGTATAAATATTAAAGAAATTCATTCATCTCATATATATGGTTATTATAATGAGTATAAATATTAAAGAAATTCATTAATCTCATATATATGGTTATTATAATGAGTATAAATATTAAAGAAATTCATTCATCTCATATATATGGTTATTATATTGAGTATGATATTAAAGAAATTCATTCATCCAATATATGGTGTTATTATATTATTTATAGATATTAAAGAAATTCATTCATCCCACATATATGGTTATTATATTGAGTACAGATATTAAAGAAATTCATTCATTCAATATATGATGTTATTATATTATTTATAGATGAAGAGTCCACTGCAAGAATGATGGATGTCACTTTCTTGTCGAAAATGAACCAAGACTGTCAATGCATAGCTTAAGACATATAGAATGTACATACAGAGTTATATGGCATTAACACTGATAGTCATTGTCCAGTAATGATCGGAAAATCACAGTTAAACTTTGAGCGCTAAGCATTTCAAACTTTCAATTGCTTCTCCTGCAAAATTTATTCCAAATGACATCCAACATTCTTGTAGTGGACTCTTCAGATATTAAAGAAATTCATTCCATATATATGGTCAATGCGGAGACAAAGAGGAAAGCAAAAAAAAAGGAAACACTGGAGAATACTGGGTTTTCAGTGAAAGACCTGCCCTTGGCCAGAACACTATGAATGAATGAATGAATATGTATGGTTATTATATTGAGTATAGATATTAAAGAAATTCATTCATTATACACAGCGTAATGTGTGTGTTGTGTGTGTTTCCAATGCCTACCCACTTCACTTGCGTGATTCGGGCTCCACATACTGCGGATAAATGGCAGAACTGTGACCCATTTTCAAAATTGCACACCACTTCGGCAGGCCACGTTGTGCATGATGTGTATCTGTGTGAAGAGCTATTTCGTGTATTAGGGTGAGTGTATATTACCGTATTTGCTCGCGTAATTTGCGCCCCCGCGTATTTTGCGCACCCTACATTTTAAGGCATTATTTTGAACTTTATTTTTGCTCCGTGTATTTTGCGCACACATTTTACGTACATATTTTTTTCAGTGTAGTAGGGATTTTCCTTCCCTACAGTCCATCGTAGGTCATTCACCAGCAACTGAAGTACCTCCTTCAGAAAGAAACCCCAAAGTCCCGCTACTTTAACAATGCTTGTCCTTGGTAGAGACAAGTTACCGGTATAGAAAATTAGCCCTACCGTAAATACTTACCTATAGATATACTAATTGAGATAAACTCAGAACAGGACCTCTTATTTGAAAAATCCGCATATTTTACGCACTCCAATTTTTCAGTGGCCAAAGTTAATTAAAAAGTGCGCAAATTACGCGAGCAAATACGGTAAGTGTCCGTATAAATGTAGTGTAGGGAATGAGTGAGGATGATGATGAAGGTGAGGAAGGGTGAAGGGGAAACTCGGTGCCGGCACGTAGCCTACTCCTGTCGAATAGTACCAAGGAGACCGACAGGCTTAACGTCTCCATCCGACGGACGAATCACTATCAACAGTGACATATGCCTTCCCTTCATATGTACTGCGGAGAAATTTGGGATTTAACCCAGGCATATTTGGTGCACAATTTTGTGATTAGAAGTTGTGTACTGCCATCTCTCCTGGTCCCGAGGTAGACATTTTACGTATGGTGTCGTAGTGGTGGAATATATTATGTTTTCGTCTTCATTTTATAATATTCTGACACATAAGACACTGAGAATGTTCTCCAGCTGCTACAAAAAATAACAGCTTTCCCATAACATGTGAAAATAACATGGTTGATTATCACGTTTACTTCATTTCCATACGTCCATTATGCACTACAGGTAATTACAACTCAAGAGAGAAGAGAATATTGAAGAATTATGAACAGTTAACTAGAGTACCCTACTGCACTGCAACGATTCCACCCCTACTCTGCTCTCGCGACTTATTTCTTCGACTCTTTTTTTCAGGTGAGTGCTCGCCTTCAATTATTAGCACCGTTTGGACAGGGTTGTGTTAACACATTGATGACACTGAATTTAAACCACAAAACTTTTCATAAAAATAATTACTCCATCCTAAAACGCTACAAAGTCTTAAATTCCGATAATTAAAAGTACTAAATGTGGTTTTAAAAGCCCTAAATTTTAAATTTTAACTTGCTAAAAACTACCATTTCAAGTCATATTAACAACAAAAATTACCTGTACTCATTACTATGTGTACAGTAACTTCGCAAGATATGTGCCTGATATCTTTAAGCAGCTAACTCATGAAAGGATATGGAGGGAAAGAGCTAAGGAGAATGGTACCGAATATGAGGTGAAAGGTTAAACAAATATGATAGGCTAGGCCTGGTTCAGCAAAGCTACCTTCGGTTCTACAGAGACTCTAAAAATATGAACCGAACGTAAGGTTTTTTACCAGATTTCAAAGAATTCGGTTATTTTAGTTTACATTCTTCAATTCTATGTATTCTTGAATGCCTATGAAGTAAGGTGAAGTTTACAATAACTTTGTTTATCACAAGTTAGAACAATGTACTATCCTAGTGAGCACCTAGTGCCGTTGCAGCTCCGAAATAAACAAACAGTAATGTTCTAGTTAGACTGTAGTTTTTGCGTCTGAAGAGACATCCTGCTGGTCAGTTGTTCGGCAGAGACAATGGAACTTCGAAGGGCGTCGAGAAATTAACCCACTGGAGCCCAACTTATGTAAACAGCTATTAGAAAACCTCGCGCCCAATGTTAGTAACGCAGTGAGGGTGACGTTATATAGAATTCAGGTCAAGGGTTCAAGAATTTTGTAGGATTAAAACAATATTATGAAATGAAACAATTATGAGATCCAAATTATATTTACTTCCTGGTTGCTCCTCGCTCTGTACATATTGTATGCAATGATAGAATCGAACACATTTATATCGATATTAAATATACATACTTGCTTACTTACTTAAGGCTTTTAAGGAACCCGGAGGTTCATTGGCGCCCTCACATAAGCCCGCCATCGGTCCCTATCTTGAGGAAGATTAATCCATCCCTACCATCATATCTCACCTCCCTCACATCCATTTTAATATTATCTTCCCATCTACGTCTCGGCCTCCCCAAAGGTCTTATACCCTCCGTCCTCCCAACTAACACTCTATATGCATTTCTGGATTCGCCCATACGTTCTACATGCCCTGCCTTTGCCAGAGAATCAGTCACATTCCGAGGCTTATTGTTTGGTTTCGTAACAAGCTGTTTTTTTACGGTGAAGGGTTGTTAGCCCTTCGCCCAATCCCCAAGCTGGAGGACCACCCCTTATCGGCTGTCCACGACTGCTTATTCAATATATTCGCAGCTACTCTCCATATCTGGAGGCCGTCTCCTCTATCCGCAACTTGAGGACGCGCGATGCCGTGGATTAAATATACGTTACTTTATTAATTCTATTTGACTGATTCATTGTACTAAACTAGGCTATATTCGTACACATATACGTTTCAAATATCACTATAAAGCTAATTAGGAACAACATGAACTATATAATCTACAAATCCGTAATTTCGCTTAATTAATGAAATATAACCCGGAGCAAATTAAAAATAATAAAATTAATGATTGTACCAAAGGAGACTATAATTGATTCAAATTATCACAATAAATATGCAATTTTACAAACAGTTCTGTAATCTGTAAAGCGTTTAATGAAATATACGTGGCAATATTTCGCACAAAATAGGTTAAAACAAAAAAGGTCACTTATGGGTTATAAAATTTTCCTTTCATACAGAGTTCATAATTCGGATTTATTAGTTTCAATGCAAACTTCTCTAAATGCATTACAATTATTATGGTAATGATGAGCATGATGGAGACAACAGTAATTACGTAAGACATTATTAGTAAACAAGACGATGATAATATGGTGTCCACAACTAACGTCCATCGATATTTAATCCACTATTCTCTATCGTCCACTTCATATTTATATCCACTATGACTTTCAGTCCATAATTGAAAGGTTCAGAGCCATAGTGGGCCAAGCGCCACTTATTAAAAACGAAGAAAACAAGGGTTAAAGTTAAGTGAATACTATAGTTTAATGAAGATTGACATATCATTTAGTTTTAATGTGTATACTTTATATTACTTGCTATATGTTTCCATTAAATTATGGTAATAACTTCATTTTAACCCTTGTTTTCTGCGGTTTTAGTAAATGGCGCTTGGCCCACTATGGTTCTGAATCCTTCCATTATTGGTGTCCACTACGATTTTGTCCACTTCGTACTGTCCACAAACGTATCAGTCCAGTCAGTATGTTTGTCCACTCATAGATTTGGTCCACTTGTTTCTTATGTCCAGTTCCTTTTTTTTTCTCGTCCGCGATAAATCTGCCCACTTTATTCTCCCGCCCATGACACATTTCCGTCAATATCCAATAACATCAGGCATATATTTTAAATAAAATGTATTGAAGGAAGATTTTGGGTTCATTTCGTCGGTTACAAGCAAAAAACATTAAATCAAAATTATCACTTCTGAGAAAAAAGCGTTTTTCTTTCGACAAAACTGAATTCCCAAAATACTGAGTTATTTTTAGTAGGTCTAACTTGTTTTTCTTTAAGTGTATTTCATTTTTCAATTCTGAGTTCATACACATACATTATATAGACTACATTATATACCTAGAGTCTATAGTCAAGTTGTGCGTACATTGGTTGCTAAAGTGTCCCGGATCCTAAGTCTGTTCATAATAAATGATGATGTTAATGGAGAATTGTTGGGATGTCACTGGGGAACAGGATACCCGGAGAAAATCTGTGCTGTTTGCATCTCGGGTTTTCCTAACACAAGTTATACATTCAGAATATACCAACCGAGATTTGAACCCGGGACCTTGGGTTATAAGACCAACACGATAGTATCCCGTCACGGTGAGAATGAATGCACTCGATATAGTAATTTCTTGCATCACTCGTTTCTCAGTAACAATAATGATGCAGAACGTTTTTCGTGACCCCAACCACATTCTGACATGCCTACACTATATCAAGGGTCACTATCAGCGTATTCCGAATCTCACCGGACCGGTGGAAAACAATGACGTCATGCTGCAGTGAAATAGGAACAAAACTGCTGGAAGGTTCGATGGCTATCATGGCGGCTGTACAAGTTGTTGTCTGTGCTACGCTAGCAAGATTTTGCGAAATTTCCGTACTGCCATCTCGTTCAAAAAAGAGAGCATAAACAATTTATTTCTTGAACCGGTAGTAATAACTGGTCCGTTGATATGTTCGCTCATAAGCCATTAATATATTGTATTTGCGTTGTGCTCATTACAAACAATACAGCAGAACCAAAGCAGAACACATCGCCAAAGACACAACAGTGCACGATGTCATTCGTCTGCTAATTCCCGCCCTATACAAGAACCAATCAGATTCACTGATGGCGGCTGATGGAGACTGCCACCACCTCTGCAAGCTGATGGCACCGGTGCGACACCGGTGCAGCATCAGTGACGTCATCGTTGAAATTCGGAACACCGTGATTCCATCAGATTACTCAGCGCTGAGATTCGGAATACGCTCTATGGTCTACCCCAGGATTCTGTGGAGTAGAAAGACGAAACAAGACTTCTGCGCAAGTGGTATGTGGGAGGGATAGGGCAATGACTGCTCTGGGGGAAGTATTGCTTGAACGAAGCAAGCAATGGCTTGCAGGAGGGGATAATTTCTATGTGATCTCTACTCTGCCTTCTACCACGAGCATCTTACCCCTTAGCGGACTCGAGCTGATGCTGCAATACACTGCTGCACAGTTAGACTCCGCCCCCATATGCGTGAAGTTACTCTACAGGTTCTTGGGACGGACCATAATTGGCAATCTCGGTCCAGGCCCGGATTGCAGAAACTTTCCTTGTGGGCTCGATAATAATTAATATAAAATATAATGATCCGTCAACAAATAAATTTGAAATATTTTTCTATATTCAAACTGTACACGTACATTCAATTAGCACCACATCCCCCGTAGTCAATTATTAATAACAGTAGCTTTCGTTCCAGTCAAATATATACTGTACAATATAGTGTGTAATATGATAATATGGGAAATAGGGCATCCTGTGTTCCTGCAATGTTAATACGGAAGATCCATAATTATTAAAGTTAATGAATGTAGGTCAGACAGGTATTATTACCTACAAAACTACAGGTCTATTAAGGTAATAGAGTTCTGAAAGTAATACACTGTGAGTTATGTGAGGATAAAAAATATGTTATAATCCCAAAACAATGTGAGAAACAAAATAATAATAACACTGTGATTATTTTTTTAATCACATGTAGAACATGGATGAAGCGAATATTTTCTCTTTGCTAACGGGCACAACTTAATTAACATGAAACACATAAAGCTTCTCGTGTTTCGTGAAGTTATGTACTATATAACCACAATAATAAAAGCATAGTATACATTGCTTGATGCTGTTATTCTGTTACTAGTGTTAGAATTTTCTTAATAAATGACAGGTTCCCTTAATCACCATTAATTTTACGAAGGTGTATATGAAGCATAATCAAATGAAACCGTTTCCCCCCGCTCACTTGATCTGCTGTCCTTGAAGTATAATCACAGTCTAGTATATACAGTCACGAAGCTTCATACTTACTAAATATGCAAACATAGACAGTTGAAATATGCATCCATAGATAGTTGCTCACCACCAGGATCGCTACTTTCGCCTCATCACAGACTCTTTCCATAAAATGTATTGTACTTTCGATATCGTGTTCTTTTGAAAAAATTAACACCTACCTTTCACTATTGAAATATAAAATATATAAGGTTTATATATCATTTTCATAAAATATATATTATATTCTATAAACTCACCTTCCTGCATCTTTCGGAAGAAGGATAAATCTATCCTATTTTTCTTACAATTTATAGTACTACGAACGTCTTCTTGTCCCATATTATTATTCAAATTATTGTATTTTAGCCATTTACATTTATTACAACCGATAACGAACATTTCACAGTTTACATAGCTTTTCACAAAAATGCGAAATACGGCACAGTCAATGCTTTTTCGATCTAGACCAGGCCGTAATGTTTGTTCGGGTTTTCTGTTTCAGTGTATGGAGCTCAGTGAAATATTATATTATAACTTTATTGCTTATCATTGCTAAGCTTTATTTAGTGTAATGTGTCCATAAGTTCCGTTTACTTCTTGTTGCATAATATGTTGCAATAATAATTACAGAACTGTGTTATTTTAATGTGAAGAGAATTTTACATGCTAACATAATCTGTTGGCGTCAACATTTCAAGTTTAGAATGGAAGCTATTTTGAGGTTTAATAAAAATAATTTATATTGTGATTTCAATTTAGCACATCTACCTTCCTCAATTTTAGACAAAATATTTACCATACCACTCCTATGAAATTAGTGTACGTACAATTGTGTTACTTCGTCTCTTAAGTAGTAGATAAATACAATAATTCAGTACTCAATTGAAGTATTAAAATACAGACAAATTGAATGTCCGGGTATCATACATGACATTATGCTTAATTATAATGTATGATTGCGAATTTAGGAATATAAGTTAAATATAGTAAACATAACCTATAATTTTCATATGAATGGCAAAGAATTGGAGATCACTAAATTTAGACAGAAAGCGGCAACTGGTACAGTAAACATAACCTATAATTTCAACATATCTAAATATCCGTGCGGTGCAATTGAAAATTATTGAATCGTGCATAAATGAATGTACAAGAATTTCGCAATATTTAATCGAAATAAAGGCAGGTATTACACATAATAACAACGTAATTTTCACACCACAAATAATATTACATCTTAACGCGCAAGTGAATTATGTCTGAAGTGTCTCATAATCATTGTTTTAAATTTTATTAATGGAATTACACTACATTTTAGAGAAACATACGTTACTGTTTATACATTCCAACTAATCTATATGGTTGAAACGCCGCCCTTCGTGATCGGGTTAAGCGAGTTACAATGGTACGGCCTGTATTAGATCACGATGGCTGTGGCACAGTCTATTGTTCCTAGCAACGAGTTAGAAAGAGAGAGCTCTTTCTACCTCGTTGGTTCCTAGTACTCACAGCACTCCAAGCGGCTAGCAACTATCGCGAGATTTGCAAAAATTCATCCCAAGCTTCGTGACTATATATAGTAGACTGTGGTATATCATAATTATGGTATGTAGTGTGTGAGTCGCCTTGCCTTCGGTTCTATACACGGGAAGATGATAGATGCACGATAACACGGCTAGTGTTATTCCAAATACGTCCAAAGATGACCAGAAAGTGTTGGATTCTTAATAACAGAGTACTCTGGGCCACTCAGCTTACAACCCAGATTTGTCACCGTGTGACTTTTATTTGTTCGAACACTTCAAGAAACCTTTAAAGGGGCAAATATTCCGCAGAGATAATATAATCAAGTAAATCCCACAGTGCTGAATGGAGAGGTAAAGTGTATTTTTGTGTTAATGGTAACTAACGTTTCTTCACATAATTGGACGCCTTTATGTCAGCCTATGGCGATTTCTTCCAAGTAAATTATAGCATTTGAATCGTGAGTTGCACAAACCCCACAAGTCACAATTTTTCTAATATGGTTGTAATATTATTCGTATATAAGTCTTTCAAGTGGTGCAGAAATACATCTAGTGTTCAGTGAAGGTATTAAGTTACAGTGAATTGCGGGAACACCACAAATCTAGGACATGTGAAATTTTATAGAAACTGTTTTTTTTTTAGTTTGTGCTTCTTTGTTTGTTAAAGATGAAAGGAGTTTAAAGAATTATAGACTACTGTCTAAGATGCTATTCGCATAATTTTTCATTTTTGTATATATAATAATAATAATAATAATAATAATAATAATAATAATAATAATAATAATATTTATTAATACTATACACTTGAGCTACATTAGGCATTGCAGCCCGAAAGAGCAGAAGCTCGTGCTCAGGAGCAGTTCAGATCAGTTATACAAAATATATCACAAAATTACGAGAGTTCATTGAGCACAATCACATTAATAAATGGTAAAATACATCCAGCATGTAATAACAGGGTCTATATACAAATAGAAAATACAGAAGTACATGAATATTAGAGTAACAATTTGAACTCAATTAGCTTAAACAATTAAATAATTAATCTGATTTGTTTCTTAAATCTATGTGTGTTAAGTGTACTTAGCTCAGGGTAAGCTCTAATTAATGTATTATATATTTTGGGTCCAAAATTTCTGCTGTGTTTTAATCCAGCAGTTGTGTGGCATTTGGGAGTATTTAGAAAGAAACTGTAGTTTTGCACTTCTTTTTTCAATTACTTGTCTTAAGTAGGCCTATATATTTAAAGTTCTCTACAAGATCTAAAATTGTCTTTCTCCGTCTTTTCATATAAAAATTGTTTTAAAGAAATAAAATGTTTGTCACTAGACGTGAATAGCAGAAACTCCATTTCTCCAGGCAATTCAGATTTCTTTCTAGAAAATACGAAAGAAAAAAATTAAAGTTTATAGGCGTATATGTCAAACACTAGAAATTATAATAATTATGCTTTAATAAAAAAATAGTCACTTCAAAATACCAAATGCTTTTGGAGATAATCAAGTTTCCTGGCCTCCTGAAAATTTACTCAAATGGACATGTGGGATTTCTGCAATTCAAGATTAATTTATATATCCATCTGAGAGCACTCAACGCCTTCCTACATGTCTATGTGAATCCCTATGAAGATATTTTCTGAGAAGACCTACAGAAAGCATGTTAGCCTATCAGTAAACATTGACATTTCTACATGGAGTCCAGCTCGGCTCCCGGTCGACAAAACGTGCATCAGAAATTCTTGCATAGCTGTACCGAGGGAGGTGGCTCATGCGTTTCGCATGGGACTCGCATTCATTAGGTCTGTGGTTCTATTACCGGACCGACCAACTTGATTGTGGGTTTTCCGTGGGTTTCCACAGTTACTTAGGCAAATGCTGAGTTGGATTTTTCATTGCCACAGTGTATTTTCCTTCCCCTCCCATGTAGAAAAATAATTTAGATTTCATATCATTCATCTTCTTCACCTCTTTCCATAGACATATTCAGGTCAAGACGCATGTCTTCGTCCGCTTAGGATTGGGGGGAGGGTCCTCTCCTTATCAGTCCTGGGTTTGCAGCCTTCTGCAATATCTTTGCCAGGATCATTCCTTAAAAGCACTTCCAAGGGCGCTTCGACACATTGGAAGGACGTTGGAATGGATCTTGTGCTGCTTGTTCATTTTGGCGGTATGAACTTAGGGCGAGGGGGTAGGGAGGCCCCATTGGGTGAGGGATCACGTGCGGCCGGTGGGCTGGTACACCTCATCCTCATTCGTCCCATAAATTCGTGGTGCACAATAGGCCTGTATGGTCGACGTGCAAAGGGTCGTCCTTAAGACGTCCCCAGCCACCGTTACCTAACATACCGCATATTTTAATCATACAGTTTTCCATAACGTTTGCAATGTCTATCCATATACTGTAAGTTCGTCTATAGTCAGGGGGCTATTTCACGCTCTATTTCCTAGTGTTTTTAATCACCATTCCCGGAACGAATGTAATTTTTATGTGAGATTTCCTGAACACTGCTTAATTATACTTTTTTTGTGATGTATTTCATTTGTGGATAGTAAGTTTAAGTAAAGTCAGACAATAATATGAACCCATAATGCTTATATTGTTACATTTCAGAACTTGATCGAATTCTGTAATTTATTAAATATCACTTGAAAACACCTCAGATCTAAAGACTAATTAAGGACCTACATGTGCTAAGTGCCAGAAACAACTTTCTGAGATATTGATGAAAAACACACTGCGAAATGCATGTTGAGATATCTACAACACCGTCTTTTGGCCGTCACAACACCGTCACTTACAGTTGAACTACGACAAAGACAATGTTTTACGATCTTATCATATGTACTATGTCCCTCCCTTAGATTGAATAAAATGAAAATTAAAAAATTGGCACTTAGCACATTTAGAATGTTAGGTTTTCAATTGTTAAGGACCTGGGTTTGTAATTTCATTTCATTAAAAATGTTTATAAATAACTCTTAATTTTAAATAGCATTCCAAAAACACATGAAACAGAATCAAGCGGGCTTTACGGGAGATAAAGAGAAGGTGAGGTTAGCGTTCAGAGGAGACGTCAGGATGCGAGAAGCATGGTGGGTGAAGAGATAGTGATTTCGTCACCACAAGGCAGTATTTTATCGTTGACGGGTGCACTTAAGAGCCAAAAAAGTTACAATCTTAGAATTTGGTGCGTGAGCGGTAAGAAATAAATAAAAGTTCTGCATGGAATTACAACAGGAAGTTTGGTGATTTAATGTCTTAAATCGTGTTTTAGTGTGATGAAAATGTGTTTAGGGGATCATAGATATAGAAATCAGTTAGGAAGTTATAAAATTGAAAAAATATGTTGTGAAATTAAAAGTGACTACTTAATCAATATACTTACCGATTGAAGTTTATTGTAAAGAAGTAAATCTTAGAAAGTGATGTAGTGAAGTTTATGAAAGATGATCTTAGTGATAATATTTCCAATTTTTGTATAGTTTTTTTCTGAGTGTTGATTGTGGTTAAGAAATGAATGATCAAACTAAAGTGAACTACTCGTAGATACTCATGTTAATATTTAATGAGATTATAATAATGACGTGTATTAAGTAGAAAAAAAGAGTCCAATGAGTATAACCGTGTGAAGCGTTACTAGTTAGATGTAATGTAGAAAGACGGAGTTACATATAAATTTAGTTAGCAAGATTAGAATGCTGAAAGGAACGTAAGTGTTGAACGAACAGATGGTGGACATTTAAGATCAATAAGAAGAAATTGACTGTTTGGAGTTAAGTTAATAGCGGGAGTAGGAACGTTATTGGTCGAACAGGCTGTCGGGATTGCATACTAATTGTAGGTGAAATCCGTATACAGAAATGTGGTGGTATACCATAACTAATATAAATGTTGATGACAAATAAATATCTAAATATCTAAAAAAAAAAAAAATAGCATTACGACTTATTCAGAATTCAGTATTTGTTTACTTACAGATTAATGTCAAAGCTCAAGTTCGTTACGAAAATTCTTCAGCTAATATATTTAAATGCTTCCAATTCAGTATGTTAAAGATAATGTTTTAGATTAGTGAGTTTTTAGTCAATCAGTTCTCCTTTAATAACCATTTTGCACGTATTACAATTCTAAAGTTTACATGTTATAGATGTAACATAAACGCTTTAAGTAGTTTTTAAAATTGTAACGTGTTTCTCTTTTCTAGCTGATTCTGAATTGCACATTAAACAATAAATAGAACCCAATTAGCAATTATTGTAAAAGTTATAGGCTAAACATAAACTCATTAACAGTTCTTTCGGTAATTCCACCTATTACAGGTATTAAAATTATGACGAAAACAGCATCGAAGTTGAATTTAATCTTTTCCTAACCCCCAGATAATGAAACTCACAATTTAATTCACAGCTATTATCACTGTATTAAAATCATTTAGTTCCGTGATACAAGTTTCCCAATATGACACGAGTAATGCGATCATATTACTACGCATATCTAATTGAAGGATTTGTATATGCAATATTACCTTTAAGAACTCTTTATTCTATATTAATTAATTAAATAGAAGGCCTACATAATTATTAATTTTTTCTATAATTATAATACCAGGAATATGTTGTTGAAATACGAATTATTAAGATTAAATCAGATATTTTAAATAATTATTGTTTCAGAATAAATTTCAACACTGCACACAAACTTTTAGCTCTGTCATATTTTAAATTCCATTATTTGTACAAAATTATATGGAATGTAAACGGACAAAGGGATATAATTCCATGAAATGTAGCAGATTAAAGTCGTCTGTCTACTGTTGGGGAATAATGTGGATTTTTTATGAATACATATGACATCACGGTGGCTTTACACAAATTAATTTCCACGAAATGTGATATGTAATAAATAATCCTGTTAAAATGAAATTATAATGCCAAGGGTAGGAATTAATACGATGTAAGCTGAGCCTAAGAAAATAATCTTTGAATTAAATATAAATAATAACAAAATCCATATATTTTTACCAGACTATATATTTAAATGTAAATTATTTCAAAGAAAATAATCAGTTAATACATTGTATACATCGTAGTTTATTATGAATTACTATGACAATGCGCTGCAATTTGTTTTCAGACATTATCATCCTCGCATTTTAAATTCAGTGTCTATGAGTGAAAACTACATTTATACGTATAAATATGGGATTGCAATAAGATTGGTGCTTTCATATCAATTTAAAGATGAGTATTTTAATATCACTTGAGATGTAGAACTGGATTAAGAAACCTATCTTAAGGCTCATTCACAATGAAAATTAAACATAACGTAAGCGTTAACTTAAGAATATAAACGTTACGGTAAAATCAAAATCATTCACGATGGGAGCATAAACATAACCGCAAAGATACTTGGTAACCATGGAAACAACAACGACGCCATTTCCTCATATTCTGTCGTATACTTCAGCGCTCCACGATTGTATTCTGTTTGCAAATCACGTAAGCATAAGCGTGAAAGTTTGGAGTTTGCAAACTTTCATGTTAACGTCTTACGGTAATGTTTATGTCAATGATTATGTGAATGATTGTGAATGATCCCATTTGGTAGCCTGGGCGCAAACTTCTGTCTTTATGTACGGTTATGTTTAATTTTCATTGTGAATGGGCCTTTACAGTAGATATTGAAGGGTCATTATGATAAACTACAACAGAGTTCCTTGGTTTTTTTCGGAACTGCATCTTCAGAGGAGATTAAACTTTTATACTAATATTGTAATAATTTAAGAAATATTGCATTCATATTATTTTTTTATAAAATTAATATACATGACGTGTCAGAAATATTGCAAGAGATGACTTTTAGAATAATACATTTTAATTCGCATAAATATAAATTTGGTTTTCATTTCCATTCATATTACAGCTATTTTCATGTTCTGGTAATTATTTCCAAAAATTGATACAGAATAACTAGCACTATTCTAAACCTACAGTTGGCCTACAGAAGATACCTACGTACTATGTCTAACATCAGTTATGAAAAATACTCTAAAATAATTCAAGAAATGAACTTACATGGCATGGTATTTTCGTTCTTAACAAGCCACACAAACTTGAACAATAGGGTGGCCGTGCAATTGGGTATGATATTTTCATTATAAATATTTTCATGTTAAACAAAGAGAAACTTTTCACCGTCCGCTCAATAGAAGTATACTGTCAACCCTGCCCGACCAAGCACGCTAGAATATTTAGTATTATTAGTATCACGAATAAAAGTGGTAATAGTATTACTGGTACTACAGAGTATTTCATTATATGGCTGCCGTAGCACGGGATCTGGCTGCCGGGCGACAAGTCGAGTATCAGCCGGTAAAATGCTGCATGCAGTGGCGGTTGCAGAAACGGATTAAGAAATCTATCTTACAGTAGATGTTGAAAGTGCCGCACTTCCTCTCGTATACAAGCTTGATATGGCGAGAATATGTTGTCACTCTCTCGTCTAAGCTCATCAACTGAAATCCGTCTTATTTCATGCTCAATATTAGCCTCGAGTTCCTCTAATGTTTGCTGATTTCATGCGAAACACCATATTTTCCGAACTACCTCATAACTAGAGATATTAAGGAATGGAGAAAGAAAGAAAAAAAAATGACAAAATAAAGAGATCGAGTAATTTAAGAAAAAAGGAAAAGTGAAAAAATATAAAAGGAGAACTAGAGAAATCAGGAAATGTAGAAAGGAAGCAAAAATGAAAAGCGAAAGAAGAAATGGGGCAGTCAAGAAATGGAAAAAGAAGGAAATACCAAATAAGGAAAGAATATAAAAATCAAGAATTGTAAGACAAAGAAAAACACCAAAAACACCAGAAATTTGAAGATGAAATAGAGAAATTAGAAAATGTAGAAACAAAGTGAAAATAGAAAGACAGAAATAGGAGAATCAAGAAATGGGTAAAGAAATTAAGTACCAAAAGAAGAATAAATAGAGAATTGAAGAAATGCAGCAAAAAAATAAATCAGAAAAGAAAAGAGGAAATAGAGCTATCAAGAAATGGAGGAAGAAGTTAAAAATAAAAAGAGAAGAAGATATAGAGCAATCAAGAAATGGAGAATGAAAGGAAACATCAAAATAGAAACGAAGAAAGAGAGAAATTATGAAATTGAGAATAAAGGAGAAATGAAAAAAAAAACAGAAGAATTGGGACTGTTGTCAGTAGTGCAAACTATTCCGGAAGACTAAGGATATGTAGAAGCAATGGAAAGAAATTATAATTATATAATAACTTTTTGCATTAAATGAAAAATTCTGCCGGAAATAAAGCAGGCCAGTATCGAAAGTTGGTAGCATTGTGCACTGTAGTTAACGCTGGGAAGGCGGCATGAAGTGGAGCATGTCCACGTTATTTGTTCATTTGGTCTCCCTTTGCGTTGACACAAAGGTGAGCCAGTTCTTCTGAATTTATTCATCAAAACTAATATATGATTTGATGGTGATATGCGTAAAATTCTTCTTGATAATGTTCGCATGGTACTTCTCCACTAACTCCGCCACCTACAGGGTTGTTTCCGATCTCTAATAACGAATTTTAATGACATCATGTGCATCAGGAGACACACAACAGCTCAACTGTGGCGCGAGGTGACAGACCAGTAGTGAGTGATCTCATAGTCAGAGTGCACGGCGACTCACAGCAGAAATTCCCAAGAAAATGGAGCCTTTTTGGAAAGGGTACATTAGAACCCTTTCCAATGCCAAGTACAGTTAAGTGGAAATAAAAGTGGCCTGCAATAAACGAGGTTTCGTTATTTTCAAGAAAGGCATCTTCTGTGTATTTAATAAGATTGGTAAAGCTCGCATAGAACTAATTTGTATCATCTCGTAGGGTGCGGTGACTTATGACGGGATTTGCTTGCTTTTTCCACTCTGGAATTAATCCCATCCGAGCTTTGCCAGTCTTATTAGGTACACACAAGATGCCATTCTTGAAAAAAAAAACGAAACCACGTTTTTTGCAGGCTCCTATGATTTTCACGTAACTGTGCTTGGAATCGGAAAGAGTTGTTATGTACCCCTCCCGAAAAGGTTCGATTTTCTTGGGCATTGCTACTGTGATACACCGTGCACTCTGATTATGAAATCAGTCACTACTGGTCTGTCACCTCTCGCCGCAATTATGCTGTCGGTGTGATTCCTGACACACATGACGTCATTCAAATTCGTTACCAGAGATCAGAAACAACACTCTGTATATTAAATCCGTACGAGCGAAAATATTGTACTAAGAAAAATTTCTACCCTGAAATACCGATCATCATTTTGAGTTCATACTTCTCATGATTTCCCTTTAGGAAAATTTAAATAACAGTTAAATGTATCATATTTTTAATATTCAACAGGATATGCACCGCTGTCAAATTTAGTGTGCTTTATTTCTGGGCTTACTGTACAAACAATACCACTCTTTTGCATTAATGCAGCTTTCCTGAGAGTTCTTATTCTGTATATTTACAAATTAATTATTCATCTCTAACGCTGCGTAATGAAAGAATTACAATGCTGCTTACAAAACTAAATAGAAGTAACGATGCAGACAAATATATAAGCTCTGTTTGCTTTAATGCATACTTACTTTCATTTGTACTAGTATTTGCAAAGGGGTGAAAGATATTTCGGAATAAATCCATCAAAGGAACATAGAAATGTAAGTAGAGGTTGAAAGTGAATGGAAGTGTCACAAAGGAAAATAGCTCATTCGCCAACATTTCTTCTCTCTGCTATATGGTTGAACTTCTGTAACTCGATTTTTCGATACCTCGAAGTAATTATAATTTTCCGGACGAATCATGTACATATAATTTGTATGTAATATGTTTTCTATATATCCAAGTTCTACTAATCGAATTTTTCGATATCTCGATTATTTATCTCATCAGTAAGAAATACAAATACTTTAATTCTGTTTTAAGGTGAAATTGAAAGTTATGCAGTCTACACATGTGTACGTAAAATTGAATGAATATGATGAAATACCATTACTTCAAGAAGCATTGTACATTAGTATCTTACCTTACTTTGAAAGTGTCCTTATCCAGGAATCAACCCATTATTACTAATCCTACCCCTATCAATTACTACAGGCAGGCATCTGTGCCGTTACGGTATAGCACTATACAGCACAATGAACAGTACTGTGAGGACATAATGACATATCTCTAACATTATTCTTCTCAAAACTTGTTACAAATTCCTAAAATTGTCGTCTTAAAAAGCAAAAAGAGAGTATATGGACAACTTCGACTTATCTTCATTAAAGTTAAACGGCAATACTCATCATCATTAAACGGTAATACTCATCATCAAACGGTAATACTCATCATCAAACGGTAATACTCATCATCATCATCATCATCATCATCATCATCATCATCATCATCAAATTCAAGCACTAAACCTAGTGGTCTGTTGCGGTCTCAATGGTAATATAGCAATGCCTTTGGCCATCTTTCTGTTGGCATTCTCTCGACATGCTGTTTCCAATTAATTCTATAGATTTGAAGAAAATTTAATTTAGGTTCGACGTTCAATTCTTTCAAAATTTCTGTATTTCGTTTTCTATCCCAAACTATGTATCGCGCCGTTTTCCTAATGAATTTCATTTCGTTGGTAGTTATATGTTGAACATCTTTTTTTGTCAAAGTCCAGGCTTCTGATCCACAGACTAAAGTAAGTCGTGCTAAAATGCTGTACATCTTTAATCTCATATGTTAAATTAGGTTTGAAAACTGAATTGATAATATCGATAACTTTTACAAAATTAGTTATTTTAGAATCGATATCCTTTTCTTTTTCATATGAAAGACGGTACCCTAAATAGTTAAAAGTGTTCACTTGTTCTGGAATTCTAGAATACTTGTCATCAATAATAATAACAATAATAATAATGATAATAATAATAGGCTAATAATAATAATTTATGATATTGGCATTTTTAAATATTTTCTATATCTCGAATTTTA
Organism: Periplaneta americana; assembly: GCF_040183065.1. Lineage (NCBI taxonomy): Eukaryota > Metazoa > Arthropoda > Insecta > Blattodea > Blattidae > Periplaneta > Periplaneta americana. Next base: position 78,549,450 of record NC_091131.1, read on the forward strand.
TTATTTTCCGGAAGCACTTCGATATATCAAAGTCCGACTGTAGTTTGAATTAAGTTAGCATTTATGTTCATGCTTTGAGACCTTTCTCATTCACTTCTTGCATGTTGTATATTACAGAAAATTGCTACATAAGAAGAAGGCCAACTGATATAAATAAAAATAGTCAATGCGATTTTTTTATTCTAAATTCCTTAATAACTAGGCTCCGTATTCCAACTATATACCTATAAATTGGAATGAAGTTGCCCGATTCGAAGTATATGTGGTGTCACGGCGCAGGTTCCTATACAAAATAGTTACCCAGTCACTGCCCCCTTTCTCTAGAACAGGCCTGCACAAACAGCGCTCGACGAGCGTGCTCCTTGGGAGCGGGAGAGCGGTGTTTACCGCTCGCCGAAACGGAGAGAAAGATACGTCAGAATGACATAGAGAGAGGAGAGGAGAGGAGAGGAGAGGAGAGGAGAGGAGAGGAGAGGGGAGGGGAGGGAAACGACCACTCAGTTATCTAGTGGAGTGCAGTGTGTAGGCCTATTCTCAGTAACTGTTTCACGTTACTTACCTACTGCTACAGCACAGTTTGGAGGAATCTAAAAGACAGAACATAACATTTAACGACTTACAGCTCGAACTTATTGATCTTCAATGTGACCTAAGGGCTAAAGACCGTTTGAATAATACTACTAACCTGGTTGAGTTTTACAAGACTAAACATTAGCAATAATATCCACGACTACACAGGCTGGCTGTGAAAATGATTGCTATGTTTGGCTCAACATTTGTATTTGTGAGCAACTGTTTTCTATAATCAACTTTAATAAAGGCAGATATCGAACATGTGTAACTGATGTTTCATTACGATCAGTAGGCTACTGTTCCTTTTAGCTGCCAACAGCATAAAACCTCGTTTTGATGTACTGATAAATAAAAAATATAACAAAATGATATTGTACATTGAAGTAGCTATAGAATTTCTATTACTTCTGTAAAATAAATATTTCTTTATTAATTAATAATAGTCCAAGGTAGTTTTGCAAACACTGAACGGAAATTCATTTCATAAACACTCGTACTAGTACTTCCCTTCTGTGTATATTTTGTACGAGATCACTTCTTCTTCCAGTCCACCCTATACTGAGCGCAGCTAATATCTGCATTCCGCTCATGAGCTGTGAGCCGACTCGGAGAGCGGAAACCTTGTGCAGGCCTGCTCTAGAAAGTCAAACCGGGACACAGTCATAGTGAGTAGTCTTATCGATCACTGCTCTTACAAGCTAATTGCATTATTTAAATAACTACATTTTTGTGGCTGATTGAAAGTTCATTGCAGAGGTAAAATGCCTTAGGTAAGATGCTTAAGCGCGTAATATTGCAGGGCATAGTTTACGACATTTGAACTAAAATTTTTAGTGTCAATATAGACAACATCACATATAAATTGTGTAAAATAAACGTAAAAGTGACAAAAACAGTCCACTGAAACACACTGTAATACCAAAAGAAACAGAAAGTGTGTTGAACGTAATCCAAAAGAACCGGTACCATTAAAATATGAATTTTATGAAGGTATTAACTCGACGTTTAGCATGGATTTGTGTAGCCTATCATGATATTCACTGCTAACATCCCAATTAATAAATTAAATAATCTACATTTTAGAAAATTTCTAGAAAAGTATATAGAAAATGTGTGGGGTTTCAGTGATGAGCGACATGCAATATCCTAATGAAACAAGAAAACATATCAGACAATAGAAATATCTTGTATTACATCATGCACCAATAACGCCATGTACTGCTGAAACAATTTCTTGTAATATAAAATCATTTCTAGTGACATCCGCATATGTTCAAGTTCCGTAACTTACGAATGCACGTTATTATTCATTGCAAAAATCACGACGAAAATAAACATCACGGTTCAAACGTATGTTTACTAACATAGCTTCAGAATATCGGGAGTTGACTGTACTTCACGAACATCAGCGACCACCTGTTTGTTTATATCCTTATCCGTTGTATTACCTGCGTTCGGCCTCCTATATCTTTAACTTCAGTCTTTAGACAGCTGGAATACGAAGCCTATTAATAACGCTGAAATGTCCCGCCAACATATAGTAATAAGGAAACTTTGTGCAACGGACGACTTGTATGATGAGCTATCAAGTCTGAAGGTACACTGCTATTAAAATAAATCGTTTGAACTCTCGAAACCCATCATCCTTGCCATTCGGTCTGATCAATCAGGCATGGATGGATCAGAAGAATAAATTACGGCTATACTAAACTTATCTACTGTAACAGTGGTACCTATGTGAATTGAAATCGACAATGGGGGGCCAGTTATCTCAAACTTCTCTCCTGTGCGGCCAGACGGAACTCTGAAGTCAGTGGGAAACGTACAGAAAGTGAATACAACAATGACTTAGCTCCCCTGTGTGAAACTTAGAAATGAACTACAATTACATAGGCCTAGGCAGTCGAGAGAGATAGAGCAGAGCGTAATAGCTTAACGTCTAGCATTACAAACCGACGAACCAAACGAATTATCCGCTGTGGCTCAAATGTATTTTGGATCTCTTTCATTTTTTTACACGATAGATAATTTTGTGTTAAAACTGCTTAAGCTAAATAAATGAAAACTTAACAGTAGAGATATGAATAATGCGATAATATGTGCATAAACTTATCAATCTGAACTTCTGCTAGAGTCAGAGAAAAAGGGGCACACATGTGATCAATATTTTTCCTTATACTGTTGATATTAAATATTTAAAAAATGAATTTATTGTAAAAACTGGAAACTGGAAAATTTCGAGGTTTTAATTTTAATTTTTAGTATTTTAAAAAGTATTTATTTCAGTCACTGACTTCACAGCATATGTTTAAGGTGCTACACCTTTACATTACATATTTAAAAGACGTATGAACGTTTTCGTTGGTCTACGCCAACATCATCAGATACGAAGTACATTTCAGCAATATCAATGCTCTCTACATAATATCTACAAATACAAAACATATTTAGTGGCATGCAAAATGAGACATATTAAAAACCAACATTGCTGTGATACACATTGACATTCTATATGACTGCCTTGATTGTCACTTACTTACTTGTAATCTATACCTGTATTTTAAATACAGGTATAGATTACAAGTAAGTAAGTGACAATCAAGGCAGTCATATAGAATGTCAATGTGTATCACAGCAATGTTGGTTTTTAATATGTCTCATTTTGCATGCCACTAAATATGTTTTGTATTTGTAGATATTATGTAGAGAGCATTGATATTGCTGAAATGTACTTCGTATCTGATGATGTTGGCGTAGACCAACGAAAACGTTCATACGTCTTTTAAATATGTAATGTAAAGGTGTAGCACCTTAAACATATGCTGTGAAGTCAGTGACTGAAATAAATACTTTTTAAAATACAATATAGACTTCTCTGAAAATTAAAAATGAATTGCAAAATATTTAATCTTTAGGATCATGTAGCGGTGAGTTCCAAAAATTGATAAGTACAAAAATTAAAAAATTGAGATATCTACTTCAGTCAATTCAGATGATACTTCTGCATCATATTACACAAAGTGTTTGTGTCAAATCTGATTATTTAAGATTTTCTTTTATTTAAAATATGGACTTTGTTCCAAAACTTTATTATGACATTGCCATCTTGTCTCAAAACTTAATACATGAAGAATGACAATTTTGAATCAAAACTTCATACATTCATATTTAATTATCTATATGACTCAAATGCTCAGTTTGTTCTAAAATTTCATGCGTTCATCTCCATACTGTTGTTAGCAATGAAACCACAATATTTGCATGGCATTTTAAATCAAACAATATTTTGTGGTATTTTTCCTGTAAATTTAAAGTAAATTTATATTTTTTCTTGAGGTACTAATTAACAACGCTGCTTCCTAGCGCAAAACTCAAAGACGTCTATGCATTACTTAAAAAAAAAAAAAGACTTCTGTGATGAGAGGAGTGAAAATGTAGTTCTCAAGTTCTACAGGGTATCATTGGTGGTGAAATAGACATAATTGAAGAGGTGTTGTAGAAAGTAGTCTTGATGAATATGGATATCGAGATGATCATCACTTGAGGGTGTGATATAACAGAATAATTTCAACTACACACATTTTCATAAACGCTTAATTTAAAATCTTAAAGGTGGTTAGCCCTTCACTACTACTAATTGTAAGAAACATATGTAAGAAAAGCAATGTATTATTTCTGGTTTGTATTAAATAAAAAATCTATAATTTTGTTTTTAGACAGCCGTTTTATAATGACGACTTTTCAACTCTCATTTTAGCATCAAAAAGTAATTGATTTCCGCATCCATAAAGTAGCGTGCTTAAAGGAAAATTTCCGTGGCTGAAAGTACTTTCAAAGTTAATAATTAGAAATACTAAAAACATAAATTTCAACTACTTATTTATTGTAAATATTTACAACAGCAAAACAATCACCATAGCCTAATACATATCCAAAGGTCGTGAAATCTATCTCTTTCCATACGAATATAATAGCACAGTCTAGTATATACAGTCACGAAGCTTGAGTTGTAAGGGTACTAGGAACAATAGACTGTGCCGGTACTATTTCGCATTGTCTGTGATGAGGCGATAGTAGCGATTCTAGCGGTTAGCAACTATCTATGGATGCATATTCTCTACGTATTGAGCTTCGGGACTGTATATACTAGACCAGCGGTTCCCAAACTTTTTCAGCCACGGAGCCCTTTTTGAAGCAAAAGTTTCTCGTGGAGCCCAAAGAAATGTTTAGCTGTTAGTTATACCTATGTTCTATGAAGCATATTACACATGATACGTAATATGAAAATATGAATAATAAGATATATTAATAAAGGCAACAATAGTAAAAAGTACTGGAGATAATATTATTTAAATCTACAAAATGATATAACAAGTAGTTAAGATATTTAAAAAATGTTAGAATGTTGCATGTACACTCCAAGTTAATGTGAAGAATGTACCTATTTCTTGCAGCAGAGTTTGTCACTGTCCATTGTCACAGAAGTGAGTTTGAAGACGTATATCGTCTTCTGCGTCCAAACAAGCTCGATATTTTATTTTTGTAGCCACGTACCTCGAAAAGACCGAATCATAGAGATACGTAGTACCAAAAGCCAGTGAGATAAATTTAACTTTTGAACTTAATATCAAAAGATCCTCCATTAACTGAGCCCAAAATTCCGGAAGTGGTTTGCTTTTAAATGATACCTGATAGCGGCAGTCAGAAATCATATTTATAAGGACCTCATATTGTGCCGCAGTGAGAGCTGGTTTGACTTCACTACTTTTTTCGAATCGATTCCTGAGTGTCCCTTGGCAAGTATGAATTCAAATTTAGAAACTAATTGCCAATGTGTTCTTTTATTATTGCTATGAATGAGTCTTTCATTGTTGTGTTATTTTCTTCTATAAAGTTTGAAATCACTTATTTTCGATGCTTTCTATGCAGAACGCTATCTTTTTCTTCAGCGCGGCAATTTTTTTCATTGACATCGAATATAATCTTCCGTTTACCTTGTATGGATGTGTTGAATTAGTTAATTTTGAAAACATATCTACCAAGTAACATAATTTGCACAAACATTCCTGATCAATCAAATACTCTGCTAGCAAACTGTTTTGGTCATTCAAAAGTGACGAAACTTCCATTCGAAATTCAAGTAAATGGGACAACGCTTTATCACGCGACAACCATAGCACTTCTATGTGTAATAACAATGACTTGTGTAGCCCTATATTTCCCATATCTTCGCACAGAATACTGAGTAGTCCACACTGCAAAGGTCGTCCCTTAACAAAGGCGATAATTTTGACGACGTTGTGTACGTAGTACTTGCTTTAATAACGCTGGCATTTTTTTCGTTGCGAGAGCGTGTTGATGTAGTGCACAATGACTACTTGTGCAGTTTTATAGCCAGAAACAGGACCTACCATGGCCTTTGCGCTATCTGTGCACACATCAATGCAATTGTCCTAAGGTTTTTAATGAAATTTCAGTACCGCTTGTGGAGGATGGCAATGGCTTGCAGAACAAAATATTTTCAAGAAAGGATCTGAAAACTCGTACCGCACAAACGTCTTTAACACAGCTAATCCGGCAACGTCCATGGATTCGTCAAGTTGTAGCGAAAATTTCTTTTGACTGATACGGGAAACTATGGTATTTTTAACATGGTTTGGTAGATTCTGTATTCGATTACGCACGGTGTTATTTGATAAGGGCACACTGAGGATCAATTTTGCAGTTTTTCGTCCACATGCACTTCACTACCTTCACTACCAGCAAGAGCCAGTCATGACTAATCAAGTACGACGCTTCCTGTGCTTTCTTGTTATTTGTTTTTTTTTTTACGTGAGATAAAAATATTGTCTGACCTGCATGGAGTTCGTCAGTTTTTCTTTTAAAGTACCTAGTCTGCAGTTTCATTTGTGAAGTCAGGATGAGTTTTGAAATGTCGTTTCTAAGCTTGGCAGGGAACATAGAACTATTGGGCAAAACTTTGTTACATATCTCAGACGTCCATCAGCAAACTCAGTGAATCCCATGTCTAAATATGAATGACAATATTTTCCTTTTTTTAAATTCCTTTCAGTACTTCTACACTAGGCACCATAGACTCTGAAGCAGGATCATGTTCAGCATATTCCAAACTCAATCTCAAGGAATTCGCATTATCTTCTTTTAAAATAAGGTTTCAGCTGCTGTTATCCCCCTTTTACTGAGCACTGGTTGGTAGCTGCTGATTCTCGGGTATTACGGACCCCATCTTAATCCACAGTTCCAGTTCAACGAAAGTTTAGCAATGAAATGAACATGCAGGTGTATATATATATTTTTTGAGGCAACATAACAGTCTGAATTGTTGGGATGATATAATTATTAGGCACATCCTAGATTCTCTTGTAACATCTTGTACATCAGAAACAGACCAAGCTCGACTTTTGGCTCTACAAGAAAAAGAAGCGGGTTCCTGGCTACAAGCTCTACTTTCCCCAAATATTGGAACGCTGATGGACAGCAAGTCTTTTAAGACTGCAGTCGCTCTACGTCTTGGATGCAAAATCTGCGTACCACATAAATGTGTATGTGGGGAAGTTGTCGACACTTTCGGTCATCATGCTCTGAGCTATGTCAAGAGTAAGGGACGTTTTTATAGACATTCAACAATTAACGACATAATCAAGACAGCATTAACATCTTCTGGTATCCCTGCTATTTTAGAACCCTCTGGGATTAGTCGCACGGATGGTAAGCGCCCTGATGGATTAACCTTGGCCCATGGAGCAGAGGAAAATCATTAATGTGGGATATGACATGTGTGGATACCTTAGCTCCATCCCACTTGCCGTCAACTTCTAAACTCGTTAGCTCTGCAGCAGAATCTGCCGTACTCAATAAACGTCGCAAATACGTACATCTAGTAGACAATTACATCTTCGTCGTCTTTGCTGTGGAAACAATAGGCTCCTGGTGTAAAGAAGCAAAAGACCTGGTTTCCGAAATTGGTAGAAGTTTGGTGACTGTTACTGGAGACCCTCACTGCACCAATTACCTACGGCAACGAATAGGAATAGCCATCCAACGTGGATGGGAACCTTTTTGGGAACCTTTCCAGACGCCAATTCTCTGGATGAGATTTTCTTCATTTAATTATCTGAAAGCAAGTCAAGGGTGAAGTTCTTCACCATAAAGTGAAACAAGATGCTGGCATTACTAAGCTTTTGTGGATTAAGAATAGTCCTCTACTTTATACAGCTGGCTTTGATGGAAGCATTCGATTGTATGATGGAAGAAATGGTGAATTGCAGAATACATTGCTTGGACACTCAAACTGTATTCTTGATATGTCATTGTCTACTGATTGCAGAACCCTGTTGTCTTCTTCAGATGACAAAACTGCCAGAGTATTTTCTCTTCAAGTTCCAGATGTGTAACATTTCATTGTTTACAACATGTACAGTTTAATATTAGAATTTTATCTGAGTTCTTTCCAATGTAGCTACAGAAAATCTTCTCATGTGTTACCTATTCTTTTCAATTGTTGCAAACTGTAAATTAAGTATAAAGTCAATAGCTTGTAGATTCCACGTATCACGATTAACAAACGCTGCCTGCTTCGTGTATAAAACATAAAATAAATTTCGAGAATCATCGAGTACTTGGCAAGCAAGAAAAATCGAGATAGTTCCAACGAGTAGATCTATTATTGGTGCTTCCATCTAGAAATAAAATGCAAACTATTTTCTGAGAAAGTATTTTTCGCTTCATGGAAGTAGTTTGCGTTTTTCTTACTAGAGACTAGATGGAAGCAGAAATTTTTGTCATCTTCATAACTGCCGCGGACGGAGCGCTGAGAATCACTCATGGAGCCCCAAGGGCTCCGCGGAGCACACTTTGGGAACCGCTGTACTAGACTGTAGTAATACTCTTTAGTCTTTAACATCAGAAGTTTGCCATTGCGAAAGAACGAAATAACAGTTTTATTCTCTTTAAAATATAAATACATTAGGGATTCTCGAGCGACTGCCTAAAAAGTATTGTATGAGACACGTGCGAAAATAGCGTTTTAAGCACTCGCCGTGTTGTCCACCTTCTCTTCGGGCCGATGGACAATCTTCCCTTCTCGTGCTTAAAACGCTATCATTTCGCAACTTTTGCATAAATAGCTATTCAGTCATTACTTATGACTATCTAAATTTTCTGTTTTTTCTTTATGTTGCAACAAGACTTCATACTGTATTTGCAAACAATTTCATATCAAAACTTGATAATTCGGTCTTTTGCATCAAACTTGACACATGCATATTTCAGTGTTTTAGTAGCATATATTAAAGCATACGAGAAAGTCACGAACGTCTTTTCCTCAACTTAGTCTTATTAACTATTTTCTTTTGTTCTCTTTGGTGGTAAATATTTCACGAACTTCAGTTTGGTAAAAGAATTAAGTTTTTCTTGCTTCCCAAAAAATGACGTCAGGTTTACTTATGAAGTTTTGGAACTCACTGCCTAATATATAAATTAATTAAAAACTATGCAAATGCTAATTACTTCAGATATGAATGTTCATGATACAAAGGTCAGTTACACTACTCGATCTCCTCAATAATTTCTTCTTTCACGCACGTTGTTACTTAGAAACGCTGCTCTATCTCTACTTGTTTTCAACTTCTCGCCTTTTGCTCTCAGTCGTCGATTACTGAAATGGATTTCTCATGTATAACGATCTCAGCGGGTACGGCACTCTCTTCCACTTTCTCCACCTCAGATAAAGGTAGTTTCTACCTTCGAAACGCCACAATTTCATCATTATAATAACAACCGCGGAAGTGAAGATTTTCCTCTCACCAAAACGGACTCATTGTATTAAATTGTCTTGCATTTGCGTCTCTCCACTGCACTGTACAGTTGTGTCGTGCTTGTCATATAAACTAAACAGCATAGCTATGAATGTACAGGCTACTACGGTCGGAGTGGCATATGTCTATGTGAGTCAACCCGTAATCCAATGTTATTAGTGGAACAAGCCCATACCCAATGGCGAACATATAAGCCCCTCTCCGTTTCTTGTAGGTCTTCAAGAGAGGACACATCGGACGTTTTGAAAAGGACTTAACTCCACTCACCAACCGAATACATTTCACATTCCATTATGCATATTTAATCAAAGGACAGGCGGATGAAAACAGACGAAATGCATATAACAATACATGCTTCAATATTCATGCACATGTACGTCTCTTTGCTTGGAATAACCCCTGACCTTTAAATAATACCACTGCACAGCTTAATGGGTCATATTTTTATATTTTTTCCCCTAAAATTTAAGCTATAAAATTTGTTAAACTTAATGTAATACTGTAAATATTGTTGTCCATGTCCGAATATGAGTTCTTTCTAAATTATATCTGTATTATCATGTTGTGAATGTTCAGTAGTATGTATGTCAAGCTTACTGGAAATAACAATCTGTTAATTTTAAAATAAGTTTCTCTCAAAATATTATTTTTCAAGTCCAAAATTATTGATTGCCAGATTATACTTATTCTGTACATAAAATAACAATGACATAATTAATATTATACAATAATATGTACGAGTATTTGTAAGATGTCATTTGTCAAGTCATATTTTAAGGAACCTGGTATGGCATAAGTGGACGTAAAGTGGACAAGGGGTACAAAGTTCTCCAATCCTACTATATATATTTTACTTACATATTGATTCCTTGATACGACCTATAAAGAGGTAAATTTTAACTCACCATGATACTCCAAGAGGTTCAGACTGGCAACAAGAGAATTCCCTATTTATCGTGAACTGTCTTTAAACGTCAAGCGAAAGCACACATAGACAGGAAATTACAGCTCGATTCAATGTTATTGGCCCCTGTCCTTGGTTGTTAGGCTTGTGAGCGAGCTTTGTGTTGCGTCATAAGAAAGAAATTTAATAACAAATGTGCATAGGAGGGGAAGAGGGACGAGGAAGAATGAAAATAATATTTAGGCCTGTGCTTGTAACTGAGGGACACTCATGTCAAGAAATATGCATTGTTCAGTCAACAGACGTAGTGGTTAGTAACGGGACGTGTGGAAGAATATTGTGTTTTAAGACGAAGTTGTTGTCCATGTCCGAATATGTGTTCTTTCTAAATTATAGGGTAAATTAGGATCTGTTGGACAGTCGGGCATGTTGGACACTTTGTACTTTAACGTGTTACCCCACTCGTGGCTACTTCCGTCATTGACTTCTAGCAGAATGTGGTGCCCACAAGTGGCGAGGTAACACGTTAAAGTACAAAGTGTCCAACATGCCCGACTGTCCAACAGACCCTAATTTACCCTATCTGTATTATCATGTTGTGATCTTCAGCTGTTTTAAATTATGTTAATCTTGGCAGGCGTTTTGGCGAAGGTCATTAATTCATGTAAGTGACGCAATGTAAAGATTCATCTTTAGGGACGAGGAAAGCTTAGTAAAGACAGTAATTCGTTTTGGTTTTCTATAGTTGAGTTGCTGAGATCCCCTTAAGTCAGAAGCAAAAAAGGAAAACCCGGACAACGCCGGGTGCTTTTAGATATTTTAAAATGAAATAAACTCTGTTCAAGTTAATTATAATATTGTAATAAATTGAGTTCATTCCCTGTTTTTTAATGTGTGTTGCTTTGAGATTAACATCTCCACACCAAGCCGTGAAAAAATTCAATAAATATGGCATACACGCCTGCCATCTGTTGCACTACTCGGGAACACGCTGAAAAGACACTCACACTCGTGCCATCTATTTAAATAGTCGAGAGCACGCTGAAAATACACGCATGTTGACCATATCATTATCACTAAAGTAACAAGTTAAGATATTTGTCAAACTGAAAACTTAGATATTTAATTATGGTCGAACAAGAATAATCGTATTCATCTTGCCTATAATGGTAATTAGACGCTCGTAAGAAAATTGCATCATTATAGGCTTTTTGCGTAACATACTCGTATTAGTAGTATCATAGAAATGTGTCACAAAGTGTATACGCATCTCGGTGTTGTTAAATGAATGTTAGATACAGTGCGATCGAGAAGTCTCTCCGCAGTGCTTGTGTAGCCCGTGGCGGAAAGAAGTCTTCCCGCCATGGTATAGCCGAGAGTTCACTAAGCAGAGAATTCAAGTGGCAGCACTGGCTGCTAAGCGTATGATGGACTTGAGATGTGAGTTTGTCTTACCGGAATTAATGGGAAAGTGCCAACTTTCTACAGGGTTACTAGAACAAATGGAGCTGCGGAGGGACTTTTCGATCGTACTGTAGATACAGTTTTTCCCCCTGTAACGCCTAAGACAAAATAAGTGGAAAACAGAGATCAGCAGGTCTAGAAGAGATTCTTAGGTAGAAGTTTTATTTCTAGCTGGTAACTACTGTACTAAGGAGCTTTATGGGCTATCTATTATCTCTGGGCTGTATATCTTCCCGTAAAAGTTTACTTATCTCATGCCCTTTCCCAATGGGGTCAAGGAGTAAAATATACTAGATCTCAATTTTGTAACGCAGGAGACATCGATTCGCTTCCTCCGAATGGTAGTGGTGATGGGTATAGCCTAACAGTAGTATCAATTTACAGACTAGTACATCTTAGTGGAATTAGCAATGCTACGGTGGTAATTGTGGCAGTAATAGTAATTGTAACAGTTTATTTAACCAAAATTTCAACTTCAGAGGATATTACGCTTCAATATTATGCTAAAAATGACTGACGAATTTTGTCTGAACCTTCAATCAGAGACACGGTCCTTTTATATCCGTACTATTATGACACGGATCTTCCATATTCATTTCTCTCCCGGAGAAAGATATGCAAATGTGTTTATTAACCCTTTAAAGTCTGTCGTCAATAGCGGAAATATTGCTAGATTGGGAGGAGTAGCATGTGAAGAGTAGGTATGCTATTTTCCCTTTATCAGTCACGTAAATAATTTCAGGACCTGGAATATACATTATGAGTTCGAATTCAGTTTAAGGACAGTTGGCCATATGCTTTACCTTATCTCAAAAGAAATAGAATTTTTATCAATAACTGTAGTAGATAGATAAACAACATTTTCACCAATCATAAAACAGACCATGCTGAGTTGAGTGATGTCCACGATAAGAAACTACGGTTATTTTCTTTCAGTTGACAATTCAACTCTGAAGTAACAATTATTGATTTTCTTTTTCGTCTGGTACAATTTTCATAGAAACTATTTACTACAATTTAATGAAAATATTTAACACATTTTTATTAGTAGTTTGACATTTTGTTTGGAAGCTTTTTGACATTACGTCTTAATTATTGTTTTTAATTCATTAATTAACATAGTCATAATTAGCTGTAATTTCATGAAGTTATTTAATAATTGAAAACAATATTATGCCAAACTTTTCACTTACAATGTCAAGTTATTAATAAACAATGTGTATAGAATTTTCTTTTGAGATAAGGTAAAGAATAATAACAACTATCCTTAAACTGAAAAAAATGAATGTCGGATGAAAAGAAAGATCAAAACAGAGGATGGAAAAGTTTAAGGAATGAAATATCAAAGGGAAGAAGCAAGAATGAAATTAACGAAGGATGTAAAGAAAAAATAAAATAAATGTTTTAATGGAAGGAATACAAAGGATAGAAGGAAGAAAAATGAATGAAGTGTGAAAAGGAAAATACAAACAGAGAAAAAATATTTAAGAAAAAATACCAAAAAGGGAAGATGTAAGAAAGGAATTAATTAAGGGTGTAAGAAAGAAAGAAAGAAATCAGGAAATATTTATGGAAAGAAATGCTATAGGCAAGAAGCAAGATAGAAATACCGAAGGACGTAAAGAAACAAACGAAAAAGAACGAAAATGTGTAAGGTCAGCAATGCTATAGTTAGGAAACAAGAAAGGAATTAACGAATGATATAAAGAAACAAAGAAAGAAAAGTTTAGAGAGATAAATACCGTAGGAAAGAAACAAGAAAAAATTAACTTAGGATGTAAAGAAATGAATAAAGAAAGAGAAAGTAAAGTTTTAAGAAGAAAAATACCATAAACAAAAGTAAGAAAGGTATTAAAAAGGATGTAGAGAAAGAAACATTGAAAAAGAAAGAAAAGGTTTAAGGAAATAAATACGTAAAGGAAGAAGAAGGAAAACTAAATAAAGGATGAAAAGAAAGAAAGATAAAAACAAGCAATCGAAGATAGAAAGAATAGTCTACTTTCCAACAGTTGTTATTTCAGTGTCCGGCTTGAAGGACTGTGGGAGTTGGGAAATTTCGAACTGGAAGGATGAACCCGAAAATCCGTTGGAAGAGAATTACTAATCGCACCTCGTGGAGATGGGCTCTTGCGGCTGGTGTAGAACGAGTTTCGGACCTGGACAGAATGAAGTATTTTAACCGCATACAAATGTACACCTAGATTAGAGTTCTTTTTTGTACGTGTATGTGTGCAGCATATGTCCAGACTCCAGAAAGAATGTTTTAGCATTTAAAATCCTACTTTGGTAAACTGAGTTAGACTCTTCCTTTCCCCCCACTCATGCCTGTTTATATGTGCGTGTTTGTAAAAGCATAAGAGACAGTGGAACGGGCTAGAGAAGATTTCTCTTGTATATACGTGTGAAAAAAAAAGAAAGGACAGAAATGGAAAAAGAGAAACTAACTGAAGCGTCAAATAATAAAATTTGAAGGGGAAAGCTACTTGAAAATTCACTGCACAACATTTTGCTAATCTGTTTTCTTTCTTCCTTTCCTTACAGAGTACTTGAAGGCAGTGGCTGGAAGGGTTAGTTGAAAGGGGTCGGGGACAGACGGGGGTGGATTGTGACGAAAGGTAAAGGTAAGAAAACAAACAGAGGGGAGAAGGTGTCGCTTTGGAAATAAAAGAAAAACTCTTGGATCAAAAGAGGAAGAAAGTGTAAGAAATGTTGGTGGAGAATGGCACAGGACGGAGACTCAAAGGCACGTCGTAAACACGAGTTCTTACGTCTGCAATGTACAACAGAAAGGAGGAATAAGTCCGTGAATAATGTTTTCTGTGAAGGAAATTATAAGAATAGTTCTGAAATTAAATTTTGTGGTGGGGTTTAACAAAGAAATATTTACACAAAATAATAAGTGTTATATGAATAAACAATGTCCCAAGTTTAAGATTCGCTTTCATGGTTATACTACCGACTTCTAAAAAAAAAGTACACTGATGAAATGAAAACAGAGATTTTTTATTCCTTTTACGGAGGAGGGGGTCCGAAAACTTAGATCGCAAACAAACTTATTGTGCTACCACTCTTTTCGTAGAAATATTTGATGGAGTGAGTAGGACCGCTTTCCTGTAACGATCATGATTCACTATTTGGTAAAATTTATTAATGCAGTTACCGTACATAACAAACAGTTCCGATGAAGTCTACGTTTATTGCTATGCGCTACTGAAAATAGTAGAATTTTGACAAATTTTGCCATTTTTTTTTATTTTCGTGATAAAAATGTACGATTTCATCAAAATTTTATCTCAATACCTTAATTATAAATGTACTTTTATATACGAAGGAAAGTAAAAATGTAACCTTAATAATTGTTTTATTAATTGAATATGTGCAATAATAAACACTACAAACACTTAATCCTGATTACTTCCTATTCTTCTGTTTTAAATTAATTGCTATCTATTCTTCTCTGTCTATCCTATTCTATTCTCTCTCTCAGACCTAGACTGTCTCCCTTCCATTTCTCGCTTTCCTATTAAATATTGCATATTCCCTTCCTTAATAATGTATAGGGAAGATAAGGGTAATTGTAAACAGGGGGTAATTGTAAACAAATGCTGTGAGAAATACGAAAGTGTCAATGTAAAAATTTTAATTCGGGGAATATTTAAATTAACGTGTTGACTAACCTACATGGCGCCAAATAGGAGTAACTGCTTAGTTGTGAACGAATGTTTTGTAAGAGTCTACAAAAAAAGTTGAGAAAGAATTTTGCTTCACCTTCATTTTAGGCATTGTAAGTAAACGTACAGTGCTATTTTTTTAAGAATATGTTATTTTTATGAGTAATGTATAGTAGTTAACATTTATTACAATGGTTTTGAGATCTCCCATAACCTCAGTTTATTAAATTATGACGTGTCTACATTTGCCCCATAGTTTTAATTGCTTGGGGGTAATTGTAAACATGTTTTACTATGGTTACATTTCGTACTTTTTAAAAATAAAAGAGACCCCCACCCAACTACACTGTAGAGGATTTAGAGAGGGGTCCACACCTGTGGAGTAACGGTCAGCGCGTCTGGCTACGAAACCAGGTGGTCCGGGTTCGAATCCCGACAAGTTACCTGGTTGAGATTTTTTCCGGGGTTTTCCCTCAACCCAATACGAACAAATCCTAGATAACTTTCGGTGCTGGACCCCGGACTCATTTCACCGGCATTATCACCTTCATATCATTCAGACGCTAAATAACCTAGATGTTGATACAGCGTCGTAAAATAACCCAATAACATAGAAAAATTTAGAGAGGGTTGTCACAGATGTGAAAAATAGTAACTACAGTTATCGTGAAGAACAGGAGAGGTACTGAGTTCCTATATCGTCATATATCATACGTTAAAGGGAAGAAATGTACCAGTGACCAAAACTAGAATTGGAGAGAGTACAGATCTTTCTTCTGAAACGGGACAAAAAATGTTCACTATCTGATAGCCCGTGCGAAAATTGGTGTTTGCAATTACCCCTTCTCAAAGGGGTATATGTAAACAGGTGGGGTAAGTGTAAACTAGCAATTAAAAGACGAAAAAAAAGTCAACCTTATTATTTCAAACCCATTTTCAGGGAAAAGAAAGATCTAAAAGTGACACAATGTTTGTCATGCTTACCGTTACTGAGGGTTGTGTAATGTTGAAATATATTTGAAATCAGTAAAAAGTGTTTACAATTACCCTGGTCTACCCTATTATTTATTTTATTCTCTATTCTCAAATCTATCAACTCTTAATCATATTTTCCAGCTATTTTCTCCGAAATTATTTGTTTACTTTTCCCTTTTCTCTATTTTACAACACATCACTTACTATTTCCCTACTATTCTATCCTCTATTTATTTACGTATTTAACTTTCTCTCTTCACTCCACTCCTAAATTTCCTCTTTTATTACCTCTTTCCATAAATTTATTTCTATAATATTTCTACAGTTATAGTACCCCTGATACTACTCCCAACCCACAAAATTGAAAAACATGAAATATCTAATTCACTTAATTACACTTACAATTTCTTTCTCTTCCACTTCACATCTGTTCAGATGTTCTTTCACTTTAATTTTCCTTTATTCATTGTTTGTATGTCTGTCTTACTACTCTCTTACACTATCTTCTTCACTTAACACTTTCTTCTCTATTTATATGGAATTTGACACTTCGCAATCGAAAAGATTTTATATTGAAATATATTAAATATACTTCGGCCTTGATGTTTCAACTTTCTTTCACGTAGAAATATTTGTGGAGTTTTTTTTATTCCTTATATTACCGTTTCCAATACCAGATTATAGAAATTAATTTATTATGAATATTTGTTTTTCATGTGAACTGGACACAGGCCTATGTATGTGCATATATATAGACCTAAATAAAATAAATAAATAAATAAATAAATAAATAAATGGTAGAAATTAAAAGTATGATACAATGAATACCAGTAAAAACAAAATTATTTACACTGACTACTACTTCTTGTTTTGTTTCGGCATGTTCACTGACTTACTCACTGAAGACAGACCTCAACTGTGTGTCTGGTGTTCAGTGTCACTAATCTATACCCCATACGCAACTACACTGATACGAATTGCTTTGTGACTCTAGGTAACCAAACGCAGGATTCTAGTAATGACTGAATCGAGTTCTCATCCCGCTTAGGGCACGGCTATTTATTGTTACTTTGATGTTGTGTTGTCTGAGCTGTAGGATGGGCGTCGAGTTCAATGCACGTTGGAGAGGCTCACTATGTTATTGTTGCCATTATTCATTGTTATACTCTCTGTATAATCCCTGTGAAGTTGTTACGATAGTGGGGGCCCTTCTGTCCCAGCACCTGCACGTTTAGTTGTTTAATTATTCGATGAAACTGCTGCATCGTTTATACAATTTTTAGCTGGGCCTGTTAATAACAGCATCAGTTTGTTTTTGAAGATATAATTCTAGTGGTGCGGTTGTGGCCGTGAGTGACGATGTTCAGTGCGTCATTTTGTTACGGACATGGTAAACAGCTGAGGGTCGAGAGTCAATATTTACAAGCGTCGGGGTTACTAAATTTTCATTAACAAAATTAAAATGCTAAAATTTACCTCGTCCACTTTCATGACCGGAGGTGACGTGTGTAAATTGCTTCAACTATCAAAACAATAGTAGTAACAATAAATGACATTTTGGAGGAAGAAATTGAACGTTAAATTAATGAAGGAAAATATGCTGTTTTCGTACAGTGTAACATTTTGCGACAAAAAATCTCAAATGTATGGAATATTTTGTCACGAAATTGCCAAATTTTACCATCGTGTTCGGATGGTGATTCTTCGTTTCCGTTCACCGTTGTGGCTGAGAAGTTAGCGAGTCTAACTCCGACCCCAGCGGTCCCGGGTTCGATTCCCGGTCAAGACGAGTTGCCTGGGTGAGGTTTTTCGAGGTTTTTCCCTCACTCCTATGGATAAATATCAGGTAAATTTATCAGGCGATTGGAACCCCATTCACTTTCGCCACTTCCTTTCTTCCCTCATCATCCCGTTTCTGGTTTTTCAGATCACTCTACAGGCGGCCTCCCGAAGCTGCTGGCACTCTCGACCGGCTCCGTGGAATGTAGTTAAGCGATGTTGGATGTCTTGTGCAACGAGCTCCCGAGGCGGACCTACTCGGGGGAGGAATTTCACCTCGGACCGACAGGGGGAGGGGGCCTTGGGGGAAGTTGCCGAAGCGGGAATAGTATATGGATTTCTGTCGGCTATAGGGACCGGTCGTTAAGGGAGTCATGTGGTTAGGGCGGTGCGTGTAGGGGATCTGTGGCACGCAACTCATTTCATATCGAGGGTTAGCTCAATAGATCCCAATAGGTCGCAGTGCTGGGCCATCCGTATCCCCCCTCAGTTAAATTCCATTCTATTCCCCTCCTTTCCAACATTGGGGCTGAAATACCAAAGCATATCAGGTATCAAACGAACACGTGAAATACTCAGTTCGATTTCTGAGAGATCAGTCAGTTGCTTGTTTCTGTTATGAAAACTCAGTGCTATCACTTAATAAAACGCAGGGCAATCAGAATGCATTAGAGGTATGTAGTTTCTATGAGAGAACAAAATCTCCAATTTAATGTGAAGGAACCTAATTCAGCTCCACTATATTTCCAGCCTGGAAGCTTAAACAAAGAACTGGAAGCGCATATTACTATTGTTACACATATGAAATTATTTGTGTTTCTGAGATTTTGATTATAAAAACGGTTAGTAGGCATTCATGAAAGTAGTTGGTATAAGCAAAACTCTCCTAAGTTCGACGAAACAGAATTGAAAGTTCTGACCAATAAGGTAGTGGGTGTGGCAGGTGAAATGAATACAAATTCTTATTGGTTATCCATCAACGAATACAGTACTGTACTTGCATTTCCTACCCGCCCCGGGACTTGTGTATGCGCTTCTAGTACTACAGTGGGTTTCGACAGTTCCGTCTCACAAACAGCACAACTCTCAAATAGAAAAAGAAGAGTTCATCAATTTAAAATCAATGATTAATATGGATATCCTAATCAATAAAATATTGTGTTTTCCTTTAACCAAAGTATCACTACAAGACACAATCAATTCCCATTCAAATGGCAAATCCATTTCTTAGTGTCCGTATAGGGGCGTGTCTAATTCTCCTACGTAAGCAGTCGAACTATAGAAATATCGAACTTGATTTCTGTCGAACTTAAGAGCTTCCACTGTACCTGCATTTTGTACAGGGACATCATTTTATTTTTACTAACATTTCTAATATTAACCTGGCTATACCTTTGGATCAAGCTTGAGAATCGGAAACACGGTTTGCTACCCCTTCCACGACTGGAGTTCGATGATACTGGTGTAATATACAAATCACTTTACTAGGTATAGGAAGGAAGAAAAGTAGTTAATCCATTTACGTAAACTAGGAAATATCACGCTTTTGAGTTTGATAATTTTCATTAGGTTTTTGTTTAATCAAAATACAGTACAGGATTAACAAGAAGTGTTTTTACTCACGAACTGAGCTGTCCATGCGGACGTATTCATTATGCAGTGTATATTATACTGTCTACAGCACATTAGCGTACAATATAGACAGAGAATGAAGTTAAATTGAAAAATAATCATAATATGGATAATTAAATACATTTTTCGAAATGGTGGTCATTCATTTCGATACAGGCTTCAGTTCTAATGTGTGTAATTCCAATTACCAGTTTCGTCCTTCGTACTAGCAACTCATGTTGAAATAATTCTGTACCTACTCTGTAAAAGAGTACCTTACGTACTGTAAATTCAATTTTCACTTCTGCTCGACCAGAAAAGATAAAATTACTCAGACATGCTATCTAATGTCCGTCCAAGTGGTTATGTCGCAGGATCGTAGAAAGAGGGGAAATCACGTGACAGTTAATTATTTAACGAGGTCCTTTTATTTAAGTTATTTTAAACAGTTGTATGGGTACAATATTACGTAGACGTCCAATTCCTAACAGAAATTAATGTTCTCAGAAAAGAGCTAAGACAGCCCAGCCACTAGCCTTTACAGAGAGGCGAATAGAAGCAGGTGGTGAAAACCGGAATGCGACGTAGGCAAATCGATGACAGTACCTGTGCGAAAATGATTCAATGTTGAAAGCTCTTTCGTCACTGGAAAACGCGAACATATTTTTGGAACGTACTGTTTACTATGACCGTAAGGCTACTATGACTGTATATGCGGTCTAGGATCTGTGTGGAGGACGGTTGAACTTCATTATTTAGTAGAGGCGGTGGAAGTGAAGTACATTCAAAAACTCAGGTGCAATAAAAATTGAGGTAAAAATAAAATGATGTCCCTGTAGTTGTTAAAACATTTGTGAATCGAGGGGGGCCGCATTCAAATCCTAGTTGAGTCAAGTTACCTGTTTGAGGTTGTCTCGTGAGCTTTACCCCAACACATTAAGAGCAAATGCTGAATAACTTTCTGCGCCGGACCCTGGTATTATCACCTTTATCTCTCTTAGATGCTAGATGATCATCGCAGTTAATAAAGCGTCGTCAAATAACCAATTAAAAAGTGAAAGTGGAATAGAAAAGAAGAGAAAGAAGAGAGAGGATAAATAATAAAATAAAAATAAAAACGATTTCCTTGGGGAAGTAAGGTACGCGAACTCCAGATTGAAGAACTGTGTTGCCATTCTGTAGGCCTACATCTCGCACTGATTCCGCTGCAACCTCGCTGCGACTAGAATGCGGATGATTGACTCGCGACTTCCAGACAGCCTGCCTCTCAGATTCCGTATTTAAATGTTTGAATGTGTCGACCTCTCCAAGAGGTGAAGTATTCGACGAGTAATAACGTTCCAGCCTTCCAGACTCTTGGTATGCGCGAGTGTATCCTCCTCTTCGCGAAATAGAGGTGTTGGGAAAGTCGAGGAAGAGGAAGAAAGTAAAAAAAATGTGGAGGGGTGGTTCGTGACAAGTGGCTTCGGAATGAAAGTAAAGAGAGAGACAGACAGAGAGTCTCCGTCAAGAATGGAAAGACGGGAAGGAATGAATGCGGGCGAGAAGGAAACAAAAGTGGAGAAAAAAGTAGGAAATAAGTGAAGGGGAACGAAGAACGAATCACGTAGACGTGGGGAGTTCAATACATGGGATTGAATGGTAGCAGCGAGTGGCAGAATGAAATAGTAAACAGTGGGGGGAGCAGGAGTAATCCGGTTGTCCAGTCGGGTTTATTTGGCAATTCACTTGACGACATGCGTACAATAGGCTACACGGTGAGGTATAGCTACTGTAGCGAGTGGGGAGGCCAACACTCTTACGTGAGGAGAATCCTACAGTCGGCAGTATTGCCAACCCCAGGCACCGTGAATGTAGCGTTTCCTTGCGAAATATTTAAACCACAGGCGCGTCCCTCGGTGGTTCAGTGCTAGACAGAGAAGTTGATCATTTCGCATTCCCCAGTTCGATCCCTGAAACTGACTAAAAAGTTTTTGTCCATGACAAGTTTTAATATTCCGTCCTGATTCCCTTGCCAGAACTGATCCTAGAGCATAGCAGTTAACTTCGATTTATCATCCCTAAACACTCTGTCTTTGCCATTAATATGTCAGTGTCGTAACAATGTTTGAAAAGAAATTGGAACTTATCTTAATTATTTAATAATTACAAAATAGATTTTAAAATATTTTAAAACGCATCGTAACTGTATGAGATGACAGAACTAAATATGTGACTAGTTGCAGGAAATGGGACCTAAAGAAGGATTTTTCATTTTTTTTTTTTTTTGTGGTTTCAAAAAGAGAATGAAATACTGAGCATTTAAAAAAATTCATGGTTCTAGGTGCTATAGTTTTTAATACATTACTTACTTAATGTTGATATTACATTATGTACTTTTCGAGAAAAATGCAAATTAAAGTTTTCATTTGTTTTCTTAGCAACTATAAGAAAGATTTTGGTATTTAAGAAGCACTGTGTAAAACTACGTCCTAGTTTAGTATGTAAAAAAGTCTACATGTAGCGGAAGTTGTCAAATTATAGAAATGCAGTTTTTACTCCTCAAATTTGTTACTTTGTTCTCCTGTAAAATTTCCTTTCACGACTTTAGGTCCCTTTTCACGCAATGGGTCACATATTAGCATTTGAACCATCATCTAAGGCAGTGATGTCAACTGATGCCCATAGGAGCAAGCGCGCGCTTTAGAGCCCAGGAGAGCCTGAGCGCTTTACAGCGGAAAGGAAAGA
This sequence comes from Periplaneta americana, assembly GCF_040183065.1. Lineage (NCBI taxonomy): Eukaryota > Metazoa > Arthropoda > Insecta > Blattodea > Blattidae > Periplaneta > Periplaneta americana. The sequence goes on from NC_091131.1 coordinate 78,571,991, forward strand.
GACAGACGAAAGAGGTTGTATATGCCGCTTGGTCGAGCTATATACAGGGATGGCCAGCACTGATTCAATGGATAAAGGGAAGAGAACTTATTAAAACTGTATCCATGTTCATTTTTAGATTTGTCTGAGAAGTATAAGTTCATTATAAGAATGTAAGTTTTAATTTTAATGCTCATTTTTCACAAGTATTTAATTTGATTTTTTATTCAAAAGGAATATTTTCTCAACTTTTTTTACAGAAAAGTGAAATTATCAGATATGTTTGTTTATTAGCCTTACAGGTACTAAAACAATGTTTTCGTAAATATAATATATCTAAATACGTAGTACTGAAGATAGTGTATTAAAATGTTTGTAAGGAATTGAATTAACAAAGCAAATACTGTTACATCACAAACAAAAAATATGTGCCTGTGTATTGGTAAAACGCCAGCTCTATAACTTCAGCAGATTTCGAGATAATTTAATATTCTGATAACAGAAAGCTGCGCACCAATATCACCTAGAAGCATACTGCGATAAGAGTTTTATTATGTAATATTAGTTACAGTTAAAACATATACCTAGGCAACTTTGCTTTGTACTATAATATTGTTTTGATTACGTTTATAAGGCTAAAGATACCATCAATATCAATTTCAGCTTATCATGTCATATTCAGTGTCTTTCTTTGGGATAACACTTTCTTTATGAATGATGTGCTTAATTCACTTACTACAGTATAGTTGAAGTTATTGTGGAATTTGTGTGAATATTCCTTCTTTACTGTTTATTATGTTATTAACGTTTAAAACACAACTGCAATATTAGGCTAAGAAATAGGTGTTAGTACTTTTGTTTTACAGACAATATAGAAAATAACAAACAGAAAGAAGCCATATAAAAATAACGACATAAAATTTCACGTTCCGTTTGAAGTTTGTGCACCACTGTTTTCTTAATCCAACAGGCTGCTTATTCCTCCTAGCATACCTAGCGCTTAATGCCCGCGCACGACGTCAAGGTCAGAAAAATGCGATTGCTTTGACATCTCTGATCTAAGGCAATAATAATAATAATAATAATAATAATAATAATAATAATAATAATAATAATAATAATAAATAACATGTCTTTCAAGGAACCCGGAGTTTCATTGCCGACCTCATATAAGCCCGCCACCGGTCCCTATCTTGCACAAGATTAATCCAATCTCTACATTCATATCCCACCTCCCTCAAATCCATTTCCAAGTATCAAATCTCATAACCTTATTCCTTTGCTGTGATCGTGCCAGAGAATCAGTCCCATTCCGAAGCTTATTTTGGGGTTTCGTAACAAGCTGTTTTGTTTTTTACAGTGATGGGTTTGTTAGCCCTTCATTCAACCCACAAGCTGAAGGACCACCTCATATCGGCCTGCTTACTCAATATATTTGCAGATAGCCTCCATATCTGGAGGCCGTCTCCTCCATCCGCAACCTGAGGAAGCGCCATGCCGTGGTGATAATAATAATAATAATAATAATAATAATAATAATAATAATAATAATAATAATAATAATAATAATGATGATAAATTTTTATTTTTTACTTGATTATTTAACGACGGTGTATGAACTACGAGGTTATTTAGCGTCGATGGAATTGGTAATAGCGAGATGATATTTGGCGAGATGAGGTCGAGGATTCGCCATGGATTACCTGACATTTGCCTTACGGATTGGGAAAACCTCGGAAAAAATCCAACCAGGTATTGAGCCCAAGCGGAAATCGAACGCGCGCCCGAGTGTAACTCTGGATCGGCAGGTAAGCGCCTTAGCGGACTGAGCTAGCCGATGGTAATAATAATAATAATAATAATAATAATAATAATAATAATAATAATACTTACTCACTTACTTACTTACTTATGGCTTTTAAGGAACCCGCAGGTTCATTGCCGGCCTCATATATGCCTGCCATCGGTCCCTATCCTGTGCAAGATTAATCCAGTCTCTATCATCATATCCCACCTCCCTCAAATCCATTTTAATTAATAATAATAATAATAATAATAATAATAATAATAATAATAATACCTGTATGTTTTTCAGAAGTGCGAAAACTTGTTGGAACCTCATATGTGACACCAGAAAGGCATCATTCATGAGGAAACTAAGCCAGGAGATAATTGGCTAGGCTGGCCCGTTCTTTTCCTCTCCATTGCATACATCACTGACAAGTAACATAGTAGAAATAAGTTCTATAGGTAATTTTGAGCAATATAAACTTAAGTCCAAAGATAAGTATCTAAACAAACATATTGTACGTCAGATTGAGGTAAGATTTTAAATTATTGTTCGTCCCACTTAAACGCACTTGGCCACACGGATGTGAATCGCACGCGTAGCATTTCGTAGCTTGGCACGTAGCGTTTCGCCAGAGTCGACCTATCCTACCTCTCTCCCAGCATTACGTCAGAGCGAAACATCACACTCCTTAGTGCAGGTCCAGCTCACATATAGATTGCTCATTCCTATGTTAAAATCGTTTGCACTTTCAAGAGAACAATCGCCAGGATCGCCACCCGTCCGCCGTAAACGAACACGAGATGGCAGTACAGTCCTAATGCAATTCAAATGGGAGTTATGACGTGGCTCTTTATGTAACAACTAGATGGCAGCATAGTAAGCCTGACAAAAGTTGTTACCGTCAAATCCTATAACGCTGAGCAAACTGGGTATATATTATGATCTAGGGTGCAGGTTATACTGTTTGTATTAAAAAGCGACACGTTACAAGGTTACAGTACGACGTATGAATTTTTACAAATTATTGAAAAAGTATTAATAAAACTTGATTCAAGTTCATATGGATTTTTTTGCTCAAAATTAGGCCTACCTATAAATTCATTCCTAACTTTATGAATCACCCCATATATTCTTCCTTTTTATAGTTACTAACATATCCCATTCGCGATTTTTAAACTATATTAACCTCATCTGAAGCTAACTGCTAAGTAATCTAGTAGTTGATAAATTGTCGTTAAATAGGCTACAAATTACAATTAGAAGAAAACATGATCACGTTGTTATTACGTATTTTGTTTAGTGGAATATCTTGTACCATTTACAACGGAGATGGGACAACGATGAAATAAGAATTCAAGAAGAATTTTAAGTAGCTACTCCAAGATAACCTGCATCACAGCACCCAGTCACTTTCTGACCACATTATTTATTTTATTTTATTGGGTTTTTTTACGACGCTGTATCAACATCTAGGTTATTTAGCGTCTGAATGATATGAAGGTGATAATGCCGGTGAAATGAGTCGGGGCCCAACACCGATAGTTACCCAGCATTTGCTCATATTGGGTTGAGGGAAAACCCCGAAAAAACCTCAACCAGATAACTTGCCCCGACCGGGATTCGAACCCGGGCCACCTGGTTTCGCGGCCAGACGCGCTGACCGTTACTCCAGAGGTGTGGACCCACACTATTTAGGCCTAACAGAATCTGTTCGGAACGAAATCTCATGATAAGAAACTGGGCCTGATATTCAGCGAAATCCGCTCAATTGGCAGCACTGCTAAAAAGGGGGGGTGCAAGGGTGGCGGCTTGGTAAACAGAGCGGTGGAGATCGCAATAAAAGAAGGCGCAGGGAGAAAATAGTAAATGATGAGGTTTATAGGGAGAACTTCTGGCCGGTAAATATTGAAGAAGATGGAGTCGAGTGGAAGCGACAGTCATTACAGGTACGACTAATGCTGATATGAAAGTGAGTGGGTCTTTAATCAGCGGACGAGGATGTCGTTAATCCGTTGCTCCTCTTCGCTGAGAATTCAAGTTCCTTCGTAAATACTCTGAGTCCGCGCCAACGACTTACTCGCTGCCTTGCCACTCATAATGCTTGTTAAAAAACTATTAGAGAAAGCTTACGTGGGCCGATTGCATTAGCAGCAACCTACGTCACATCAGTAGGCCTACACGTCTTGTCGTCAGTGTGTGTTATTTATCTTAATTGCATTGGAAATCGTGTGCCAATTCCTTCCGTTCGTCAATCTCTGCGTCAACTCATTTCCTTCTTCCGTTACTTAATTCACTTACTGCTCAAATCTTCCACAACTTTAACAATCGTTAATAAATTAATTCACTAAAAAAACACACACACACATTTTTTCTTGGTTAGATGAAAACGGTGTATCAACTACTAGGTTATTTTAGCGTCGATGAAATTTGTGAAAGGAAAATGGTATTTGGTGAAATGAGGCCGAACATTCACCATAGATTATTATCTGAATCAACTAGGGTGAATCGGAGGGAGATGACTATCGGGAGAAGATGTTTATTTCTTTGTAATTTCACATTCTTCTAAGAGAGAACGCCACGCGCATGTCTTCATAACCACTGAGACAGTTGAATGTCTGATAGAGTGGACGCTAACTCATTTTCCCACATGTTCTTGTTGTGAGAAGAAAAAAAAGCAAGAAAACAGCTCATTTTTCTGCTATAAAATAATTGCAAAGATATGTTAAAATTTTAATACATTCTTGAATTCGTAATAACTGTCAAACCTTTGTAATGAATATTATAGGAAAGGTTCTAAAGTTTGTATTATTAACAACCAACGACCTTGTTCCGCCATCTTAGGTTGCGTCACAGCACTAGGCATCTTACCCCGATACTTGGGGAAGACCACTTTTTTTCGGGGTAAGATGATAACTTGTTGCAAGAGCTTTATTTTTTGTTTTATTGAAGAGAATGTGTAAAAATTACGTAAGATCCTCTGATAGAAGTCAGTGGTTTGAGAACAGTCTTCAACTTGCGATGGAACATGTAAAAGGTATGAACTATTTTAGAGCATCACAAGCATACGGGATTCCTTGCCGTACCCTTAAACGCCGCCTAAAAAAGAATGATGACAAAAAAAATGTACTGGATTGAATTCATTGTGTGCAAGAAGTGATTTCACGAGTTTTGCACATGGCAATAAAATACGTGCAATGACTGTTTTGCTAAGTAGTGATAAACGAATGAAAATGTGTCCATGAGCTTTAGATTAAGTCAATTTTGTTATATACATGTATCAAACCGAGTTCAGGTAAAATACATATATCGGTAAATGTGTTAATTGCATTTGCCATCTTACCCCACTATCGGGGAAAGATGCCTACATTGCAGACAAGAAGAAAACCTGTATCTATAAAGAAGGTAATTAATGTTTTCTGTTTTGTACCAAAAATATTGTATCAAAATACCTTCCAGACTTTGATATTTCAATATCAAATTCAAAACTAAATGAACAGTATCTTAAATTTTCAATCAAAGAAGAAGTCAGGTATCTTCTCCCGATCCACTCTATGCGATGAAATATAACTTGCATTAGTCTCCCAAGCATAGCTTATGTCTCTACCTCAGGATCCTTCACATATGATGCTTCCCTCACACCGCAAGTTCAGTGGCATTTTCTATGATACGCCTTGCACAGTTACAGCGAAATCGATGGCCGTTTCTACGGTAGTAACTTTAGTTTCTAAAACCTGTTTAGCGGGGAATATGTTTATAAATAACTTAAAAATAAATAAAAGTGCATTTTTTCTGTGCCATAAAATATGTTTAAAGTATGCCTATCATTGCCCTTCAATATACTGTTTCTAACTCTCCGAAGATGTTTCGAAATACTCGCCTAATCTCTTGTGAAAAGTTCGAAACGTCTTGTCGCATATTTTCTTCCTCTCTAGGTCCAACTTATAACTACAAAAACTCGCTGTAATATGCTAAACATAATTCTGAAACAACTAGAAAAGACAATCACGTGCACTACACTACGCACAAATGAGTATTCCCTTCAGTGTTATCAAAGAATAAGATAAAAGGCAATAGCTTGCACTACATGCACACGAATGAGTATTCCCTTCAGTCACTCAAAGACAGAGGTGAAATGTATGTATGTAACACCCAGCAAACGCCCTCGAACTTCGGCGCATGTAATTGGAGCACTGTGAGAGGGAACGTTTCTGTTCTTCCTGTGGCGTCTATACGGAGGACTCTATTTAGCCAATCTCGACGAGCCGTGAAATTGGCGGTTTAACGTGCTACACACAGCTTGCTCCGCAAATAATTCGATACTAATTGTACGTAGTTTAGGACTGAAGCGATGTACATTTGTCTTCAGAAGAGCAATACAAATAAGGTACTTCAATGTGAAAGTGAAAGAAATAAGACTTTTCTTTTCACTTTTGTACAACGTCTGACAGTTTTGTACAGTGTATGATTCAATGAATGGACTGAAAGAAATAATTTCTTTCCCTTTTGTTGATTCCAAGTGCAGCCAAAAGCTTTCACAGCTTATAAAGTAATAATAATAATAATAATAATAATAATAATAATAATAATAATAATAATAATTTTTTCTTTATGCTCAAAGTTGTTTATCTTTCCAAACAAGCTACAACATAGTACTACCCGTCCTTGTAAATTGAACTGTGTTCATTCTGAGAACTAGCAGAGTGCTTTATCACCCGCCACGAATGCTTTGATCCCTCAATACCCCGCGCTCCGTAATCACTTACGATATCTCTATTATCCAGAACTTCCGCGTATTCTTCGTCTTTTACGATAGACATCATCCGTTCTTGGAATTTATTACCTACAGAAGTTACGGGCTGCCAGACCTTATACGTCTTCAAGTCGAAAGTGAAACATCCTATTTTAGAACGCATAGTGTCCCAGGGTATGTATTATAATTGACAATTGTAATTAGTTTATTAAGTAATCATGTAATTTAATTTATTATCTAGTTTAACTAAGTATTGAAATTCGAGAATCCTCTGGCTTATGCCTATTTTTCTGTTTCGATTTTGTCTTAGGTAGGCCTATGTCTATAAGTTTCTTTTGTATTAACGTTATATTATTATCATGTATTTCCTTTTTATCCTCTGGCTGAGTAGAATGACAGGAAAATATTTGCCCAGGACCTCTATTGTGAGATGATGGCGGCCTGGTCGGTGCTTACTACATAATTACCCGTACCATAACACTTTTACAATAATTTAAATTAAAAACATTTAGTTCAACTATGTGAATGTACAATGCATGAAAATAAAAATACGAATTGAACAGCTTATTTCTCTAGATATCCTTTACTTTCATTGCACTGTATCATAGAAAAATGAATGTGTTATATTAATAATAAATTGGAATGGAGTAGCATCATCTGTACTTAACACATTAATTTTATTACACAGAAGATTATTAAAAATTTGTCCAACTAAAAATATGGATTACCCAACAAATTTAATTGATACAGGTTTTAAAGTATTAACTATTGAAGAAATGTATAAATATAGTTCACTAAATTACTACCATAGAGATCAAATAAAACATAAATCTAATCGACATGAATATCGTACTCTAAGACAAAAGTCTACTTTCCCATTAATTGAGCCTAAATGTCATACAAGTGCAGCTCTTAAACATGCTGCTAGTTTCGGCCCAAGAATTTATAATAAAATTACAAACCATTTTCTAAATTTGAAATATTATAAAATTGAAGTTTTTAAAAAAGAAATTTATAAAATTATTCATGATATATAATATTAACAAATGTGTGTATTTTCTTACTCTTTATTTATGTCGACTATATTCATGTTTTTATTGAATATCACTGGATTCTGTCTGACTGTCAATTTATATTAAATGTGTTTTTTCTCGTTTTTTCTACTTATTCTTTTTTTGTTCGAATTAAGCTACTTACTGTATTTAGTAAACTGTCTTTGTGTAAATTTTATGTTTTATTATTGGCTAAGACCACACCGTACACGAGCCTGGCTCTTACGGTAGCGGCTAGAAACTTTTTTTTATAATTTTAATTTGTACTTACTAGCTAGCTAGTTAAATAAATAAATAAATAAATAAATAAATAAATAAATAAATAAATAAATAAATAAACACTTTTACAATAATTTCAATTAGCAATAATATATTATCACTCTTGCACATAGAAGTGAAAATGATTGATTTTCAATGGATTGGTAATTGCAACACATACAGAATGTTGGAAATATCGGTTTTTTCATACAAAAAAGAAAATAATATTGGCATTTGCATGATATTATTCGATTTTGATTGGAAATACTGATAATATCATAGGCCTACTGTTTCTCATGTGAATGAACGAGTTAGAAGAGAAACAGTAACATATTCAGAAAGTTGCTTATCTAAACATGCACCCTTCACAGATGATGTAAGAGATCAGTATTTAAATTTTGTCATGTAGGAACACCCGTTATTTTTTAATTCTATTGCCCACTGACATAACCCAGCGGTCAAGATATATCGAGAGATGTGCATGTTAATTCGATTATAAAAGTGTCATACTTATTAGTATTTCCTTAAATATTCCGTCAGTTTTTAATACAATTTTAAATCCAATGAGCAGTAAATTTGTTACAATTTGTTACCAATTCAATTTTAAAATTTTTAGTAATAGGCTGTTTATTCGTAATTAATTACAAAACTCTCACACATGTGGAGAGTTGTTATTCGCTTTCCACATTGATCAGTTCTACGCATATGGATTAGATTTTAACGAATTAATATTATGAATAAACCAGCTCTAATCGATTCAGAGCGGAAACATCAGCTGATTAAACACCAGTGCAGATTAGTATCAACAACTGAATCACTTTCCGGAATACACAATAAATTAAGCAATCAGTCGACTGCCTAAGGCCTGTGTACGTCTAAACACATGCATCAAACTGTAGCCTATTCAGTTCAGCATCAGAAAATGTGAATTATATACATTCACAAAAGCTTATACTCTCTATCTCTTCCTTTTGTTATTGATTTCCTTCTTTTTTCTATCAATTTTCCTTCATTTAACCTATCACTCTTTCCTTTTCTAGTTTATCTTTTCTTCCTCCGTCTTTTCTTTCTTTTACTTTTCATTTTAATTTTCTTTTGAATTCTCTCTTACATGAATTATATTTTCGTTCTGCTTTACTTTTTAGATATTTCAATGCTAAGCAAGCGTGTTAAAAATTTAATATTATACCCTAGCGTGCAAAAAGTACTTTTAACACTAGTACGAAAAGTATTTTTAGTACCTACTTTCAACTGTTCATACCAAATGTCACTTGTTTCCCACAAGATGATACATAACAACGCAACCGATCAATAAAGCGGTACGGAACAACACCAGGCCTATTTTAAAATATAACTGCTTTTGATTATGGAACGCAAATTGCTTCAACAACTACTTTATTGATACCCTTTGTATCTTTAATACATCTTTTAAGAAATTGTTACTTTAATGTTGCAGTTCTTGCAGATACTTGTAGAAATTCGTTATGGGAAACAAGAGGTAAATTAAGGTTTGAAACATTGACTGAATTAGTGGGAAGACTCTTTTTGCTGCATTAACTTGAATATTATTTATCTTTTACCATTCCGCAAATCTGATACATGATACATCATCACCAGGGCAAGGGATTTGGAGTACTCTAACGTAATGCTGAAAAGTAGTAGGCCTATATAAAAGTATAGCCCAAGGTTTAGCGAACTGGAACCGAGCTACTGCATTGACAAAGCAGAAGTAGGCTACAGTTAAGTCATCAAAAATTACACACAACTTATTACAAAATTATTTAAGAACAAATGAATGTATTACACAGTTTAAAGAAATACATTGCCCCACTTATATAATATATATTTCATTTCGAACTAAATAATTGAATCCATTTGTTTTTTTGAAAGGACGTGTCACTAATTTTCATCGTGTGAAAATTCTTAAAAAATAAATCATTAATATATTAAAAACTTTCCTCAACATGTCACGTAGGTACATTATTAACAATCAGAAAAAAAAAACATTTTTTTAAACCGCTTAATATAGTTTTTTTTGTTGGTTTCCCAAAATTTACATCAAAGAACTGATGCCCTTAAAAAAAAAAGACAGAGATACATAGGCTATACTTTCTCGACATTGCAAAAGCCACAATATTACACATTAAATATTAACAAACATAATTGATTTTGTGATTTCTTTTTGTACACAGTGAATATCATTTTCAAATTTTCAATTGACAAGGACACCCTGTTACATGGGACAAAAAAACTTAGGCCTACACATGGAAGAACTGCATTCCACGTTGGCTGAAACAGTTGTAGCATTCTTGAAATTAAGCACGTCACTTAAATGTACATCTTCATTGACGTCATTAGAATATGTGTTCGGTAACACATTTGAAATTTCACTAAATATGCTATATCCACTATTTTGACGTAAATATGTCTATAAGTTCGGTCCAGTACTAGGATGCGATCTCAGAACGTCGACCGACACTTCAGACGAGTTTTGTCGTGTCTATAATTTTATTTCTATACTACACCACAAATTCAAATGAAGTATAAGGTGATTGACAGATGAAAAATCAATGCATCCACCATAACCTTGAGTTGGAGTGGATGACGTCATCTAGCGATACGCGGGAGACGGGGGAATTTAAGGCACGAATTTGCGAGTCGCGCATCAGCCGAGGCAGTGTAACTCGAGTCTCAGAATTCAATTTGTCGTCATAAGCACGTTTGTGTTTAATAGTACTTACATGGCGCTTTATGTTAAATTCCTAGAACCTGGCACATGATGTTTACAAAATTTGCAGAATTGTTTATTGTTTTAAACAACAAACATACCATCAAATTCTGAAACACGTGTTCTTAATTTTGTTTACACTGTGCTTGTTTTATTTTTCGGCATATCTCTGCAAGAAATGTGCAATAACTGCTGATACATTTGAACACAACTGCTCTGTTTAGTTATTTATACTCTGGCGGAGCAAATACTGTGCAGGTTCTGAAATAATTTTGCATTAAATTGAGTGTAATTTTCATTGACTGAACTGTACTTCTGCTTGATCAGTGCCGTAGCTAGGTTCAAGTTCACAAAAACTTTGGTTATATATATATATATATATATATATATATATATATATATAAAATTTCACTTTATAGTACTCCAAACACCTTGCTCTGATCACATTGTTTCCTTGATTTTACTAGAAATAATTCCAATCCCCTGCAGTTTCTTTTATTACTTCCGCTTCACTTTCAGATTTCATTCAATGTCACACCTCTCATATCTATCAATAGTCTAACAGCAGTATTATATGTAAATAAATTATTAAATTATGTAATGTGTTTATAAATATTGAACGGCTGTTAAAAACTAGTGTATAATCCATGTTTAAAATTATGTTATATTGTTTGGAGGCTTGCTACACTCTCTATGCGGCCCATTTCGCTAACATCTCTACTCACAAAATGAAATGCCATTTTTAACTCCTGTATCATAAATAACTACTTCTTACTAAACTTATTTCCTTCTTAATTTTTCTACTTCTTTTACTCTGTTTCACTTCTTTCCTTGTCATTGTTTTAGGTCTTTATGATCTGCCTAGTTGTTCTCAACCTGTCCTCCTTACAATAAAATAACAACGGTCACAGTGTACAAAAATTTACTATTTAATTTCCATGCATGAAGTAAGACAGGGGCCACTGGCATAGCTCAGTCGGCTAAAGCGCTTGCTGCTGATCTGGAGTTGCGCTCGGCGCGGGTTCGATTCTCGCTTGGGCTGATTACCTGGTTGGATTTTTTTCTCGAAGTTTTTCCCAACCGTAAGAAGAATGTCAGGTTATCTATGGCGGATTCTTGGCCTCATCTCGTCAAATACCATCTCTTGCTATGATCAATCTCATCGACGCTAAATGACCTAGTAGTTGATATAATATTGTTAAATAACCAAAATAAAAAGTACGACAGAATTACAATGTTACGATATTTTTACCATTTGTCATTTTTTATATTTTCGAATATTATGTGGGTGCGTCTTTAAATATTATTGGGGACGAGACTAGTACGCACAATGGAAGTTGGCCAAAAAGATAATTCACCCAAGAAAGTTCGCCCAAGTATATTAATCCTGGAATATTCGCCCAAAATGATTACACCCAACGATTTTTCATTCTTACTCTCATTCACTGAAAATTCACCCATTGTGATAAAGTTTAGTTCATTTCATAGTAAATAGCTACATTTTTAGCAATTCGTTTCCGTGATAACATTTGTATTCTGAAATGTGTATATGAATATATATTTCATTTTCAGCAATAAAGTGCATAAGATTTTTGATGACATGGCGTTATTAGCAGACGAGGAGACGATACTAAGGGACATGTCACTGGAGTTAAATGACATCTGTATGAAATATGGGATGAAGATAGATGCAAACAAGGCTAAAACCATGGTCATAAGAAGAAAAATAAAGAAGGTAAACGTACAAATTCTAAAACGAGGCAGTAGAACAAGTGTATAGCTTCAAACCCAGGAGTTGGATCTAGAACGAAGAGTAAAAGTACCTCAAAAACGAAAATATAAAAGCTTAAATAGGCCTATAGGGCTGCACAATATTTCACAAAGGTACGATGAATTGAAAGACGAAGGACGTGTCGTTGAATATTTGCGTGCCTGTGGTTACAACATTCAAATCTGAAGAAATCCATCCAAGACTCGGTTTCTGCAATAAAATAGGCCTACAGTTTTTCAGGAGATATGTAAACCATTCAAAACTTCGTTCCACCTAAATTATTGCATTATCAACTAAAATTTAAAAAAAAATTAATACACGTGAATTTTCTTTATTCTAATTTTCTTTTGGGTCAATTTATTTGGGTGCATTCTCCAGTGCGTCAATCGTGTATGGGTCAAATTTCATTTGGGTAAATATTCTTTGTGTGAACTAGGACCGAACAATTTATTGTATATCTGGTTTGGGATTTGAAATACCTATGTAAAGACTATTTAATTTGTGATACTGTAGACTACATATAAAAGAAAACTATCTAAATAAATTTCTCCTTTCATAGTTCTAAACTACTATTGTTCTTAGTTTTACGGAGTTTTCTTTTCTTCCATCTTTTATTTTACCTAATGCTTACTGTCTGTGTGGATATACACTTCAATCAGGTGAGTCTGTTTGTCTTTCCTCTTGATGAAAGTGATGTCTGCGCCTTGTGTACATTGCAGTCCCAGAAGAGCTTCAGTTCGTCGTTTTTGATTTATTACATTTTGTGCCAGCAGATATGACTAGATCTCGTAACTTCAACGTTGAATGGAAGCCACGGATAGGGTTCAGATCTTGATCACACATAGTTGTCAGTTATACGCACGTTGCTTTTAGACACAGTGTCATGGTAACAGCAGAACACTGGAACCCCACCGTACAGTATGTCAGTCTAGTGTCGGAAGTAAAATAAAAATTATATGGGCTTATTGCATGTAAAACCTGTACAAGAATTAGGGTAATGGAATTTGTATAGATAAATACAATTTTCAGTAATTAAGTGCGTCTGATGAACGAAGTGAATAAGCTATGAATAACAGCCAATATTAAAATAATAATAATTTTAATAATAATAATAATAATAATAATAATAATAATAATAATAATAATAATAATAATAATAATAATAATAATGTGACGGCAGGCCGAATATTCTCGGCGCTCGGGGAACTTCGTGCGCGTCCGGCAGGAGAGGGGGCGCGAGGTGGCGGCGCGGACGTGACGAAGGGAGAGGGGGAAGTAATGCGCCTGCGACTGAGGGAAGAAATCCAGAGAAGTCGAGAGGTGCCATCTTCTGGACATCTGTAGAAATTTCCAGCATCGTACTTTCCCGAAACTATGGTCTAGTTATAAATTGGAGACGCAAGGGAGCTGAGCAGTTAGTTGGTTGCAGTTGCAATCGTTGCTAGTTTTTGGTCAGCAGCCAGTCAGTGTACCAGTGAAGCCAGCTTCGAGACTGGAGTTCGACTTGTGTGAGTGCAATGGACCGCAGTTGGGGGACCTGAGTTCGAAGTTCAGTGGACTGTCTCTGAAGGTCTGGGGTTCGAGATGCTGTGAACTCGAGTGACTGAGCTAGTAGAACTAACCAAGGCAAACGAACTGTGAAGTGAGAACTGACAGCTCTGTGTTGTAAATAGTGCTTTTTAAACATTATTTAAGATTAGTAGTACATTGTTGTTCTCAATAATCCAAGTAAATTGTCATTGTCGTCTGTGGAGTGCAATAACGAATACTGTGTTGCTGTGTGGAGTAGAAATCCCATTGTTGACGGGAGTGTTTAAATTAAATTGTAGAAAGGAATTATTGTTGTAAGAATAAAATTATATTATTAATTTGTATAAAAGTTACAATAATAATAATAATAATAATAATAATGTCTAATAATACTGTATTAAAATGAAATACTCGTATACTACTAAGACAAGTAAAGAAGTGATTTTGAGCCACAGACAACAAGTGGTTTACTGAATATAAGAGCATTAAAACATCCCATAAATATTATGTAATTTTTATGCATCTGCATTTGTGTTATCCAAACTTGTATTAGCTTTCTACAGTTACGCATGTATTTTGTACACGCTTACATGCGAAAGCACAACTGCATAACGTTATGTTTTAAAAATATTATTGCAACCACTTCTCGAGGGATTGTAATAAACTCTTTCTAGCAGATTATTATATGTAAACTCTACTTGTGTACAGGACTGGACTCTTTGACATTGACATTTTACCACAGCCCGCTATACAAAATAATATAACAGGCTGTTCATTATTATCGGATATGACATAAGTATTTCCATAGCAACTTTAGTTGAATTTCCGTCCCACAAAATCCTTATTTTTTATATTAGTGTAGGTTCAATCACCTGTCACTGTACACACTTAAAACAACGGTCACAATACAATAATTCTGAGGTTAATAAAATGAACATTCTTCAGTATGTCTTAGATCCCTGATCACATATAATAGATTGATTAGCCTAATGGGCTCTCAAGGCAACCACTTTTATCAATTTTACTATGCTGCCATCTAGCGACTGCAAAAGAAATCACGTTATTACCCTTATGGAATTCCATGGAACTAACCATATATTGACACGTTTCAATATGCTGACGCCACAGTATTTCTATCAATCGCAGAAAACCTACCATTTGCAATCAACAGACTACAAAACTTCTTTAATAGATACAAAACACGGACCAACCGATGGAAAATTAAAATAAATCCTCCTAAAAGCTCCGCAATTATTTTCAAAAGCGACAAGTCCAACTCAGGAACCGACTCAAATTATTCAACACATACATCAACTGAACTCAAAAAATCAGATATCTGGGTATAACTATGGATAAAACACTAATCTGGAACCAACACGTCACTCAAATAACAGAAAGGCCATGGAAAGATTTCTTCAATTATATCCACTATTCAAAACTCCAGCATAAAATATAAAACCAAATTTCATGTCTAAAAGGCCTTAATTCGAAGTATGTTAACATACGCAGCACCAGCTTGGGTATATGCTAGCAAATCCGTTATGAACAAGATACAAGTTATTCAAAACAAGATATTGAGAACCATTCCCGGCAGTGGTTGGGGAACAAGTATCAAGAAACTTCACGAAGACCTCCAAATAGAATATCATCACGAATATATACAAAAAAAAATCACATATAAACTCTATCACAAGGCAGCACTCAATAACAATAAACTAATAAATTCCTTTCGCAATATGTATTATATGGCTTCTCGTGTTAAATTCTATCGTACCTGGTTTACATGTTTCGACTTATTATTGGTCTTCTTCAGAACTGATCGTTGCTAGTCTTGACGACTCTAGTTTTGTTTCCTGTGGGGTGTCTTTGTGTAGTGTAAAGTAATGTAGAGTAAAAGAGAGTGTGTGTTCTGAAATTGAGTTGTGTGTTGAGAATTTCATTAGGGTGTGTTTTTGTGTCTTTCACTCCACATTAACTAAACAAACACACCCCACAGGAAACAAAACAAGAGACACCAAGACCAGCAATGACCAGTTCTGAAGAAAACCAATATAGTCACGAAGCTTGAGTTTTGAGGGTGCTAGAAATAATAGACTGTGACGGTTCTATTTTGCATTGCCTGTAATAAGGCGATATTAGCGATCCTAGTGGTGAGCAACTATCTAATATTTGCATATTTACTACGTATTGAGCTTCGCGACAGTATATACTAGACTGTGGAGAAAGGGTTGACAATCAACCGAAACTCTATCCAATAAGAAGATAGAATACTTGTGTTCCATGGAACAACTGTACTTCCATCTAGCGGTCGACACTAAAAAATGTATTTTCGACGGTGGAGAGTCTGGTCGTTGTTCGCAGTTTATGTTGTAATTTAATAACATGGGAATAGCCAACCTGATATACAAGCCTAGGGAGTTCAGCAGTTTAAAGACAGGTTAATGATAGACAAAGTATACACTGCTGGTTGTGTTTGTAAAGAAACTTCCTCCGCCTAGTCCCGAAAGACAGCCCATTCGACTTCATACTAGTGATCGGTTGTCTGGTAGTTGATAGCTAGCATTCCAAGAGTACAGGCGAGTACAAGTCTACTGTGCACAATTACTATGCCGAAAGTTTCACTGAAAATAGAAGCTAAATTAAAGAAGCTTGTAGAAGTATACGGAAGTAAGTACTTTTGTACAGATAACATTAATATCAAATGTAACGTGTGCCACACTGCAATAAGGGGCGAGAGTCCGAAATATATAGAACAGCATATCAAAACTCAGAGACATGAAGCTCACTTACAATTATTCATACGTAACGAGAAGGAAGCAAGTGCGCCTTCTGTTTCAAATTCTGATAGACACAATGATTTTTTCCGGGATTTGTGTGAAATGATGGTGAGCGCCAACATTCCTTTTAAGAAGTTGGAAAACTCCCACTTCAAGAATTTTATAGAGAAGTATACGGGTAGAATTGCCCCATCTGAAACAACTCTACGTAAAGGATATTTAATGTCATGTTACTAAAATGTTCTGCATAGCATTCGAGAAGAAATATCTGATAACAACATTTGGGTTTCTGTAGATGAAACCCGTGACAGCATGCATAGGAGTGTAGCAAATGTTGTTGTTGGAATACTCAATCCACAAAGCCCGGGAAAAAGGTTTTTCTTAACTTCAGAGTTATTCGAAAGAGTGAATCACAAAACCATTTCAAATTTATTCGAAAAATCAATGTCTCATTTATGGCCCGACGGCATCAAACGTGGAAATGTTCTACTCCTCGTTACCGATGGCGCGCCTTATATGATAAAAGCAGCTAAGTAAATTCAACAGCTGTATCCTAAATTGACCCATGTGACTTGTTTGGCTCATTGCTTGCATAGAGTTGCAGAAAAAATTCGATCCTGTTTCAGTCATGTGGATCGTTTTATTTCGTATAGGTAGGAAGAAAATATTTTTGAAATCACCCTCTAGAACAAGAATCTTTAAAGAAATGGCGCCAGAAATTCCTTTATCGCCTAAGTCTACTGTAACTAGATGGGGAACGTGGTTGTACGCTGCCATTTACTATGGGAAATACTACAATCGCAACGTTGAAATATTAAATGTGCTCGATGACGAAGACAGCGCTGCAATCGAAGAAGCCAAATGCCTCGTCTCGAACCAGTTATTAATAGATTTGAAGTTAATTGCAAATAAGTTTCAAGACCTTTCCAAAACCATTACCCTGCTACAGTCAAGAAATATGGAAATGATTGAGGTCATCAGACTCGTTGAGGGATTGTCTACTGCAAACATTCAAAGTGAAGATGAAAAAATTGTGTCGGTGCAACAAAAGTTTAAAAACATTCTCAAGAAAAACGTTGGATTTTCCAAACTTTGTGAAATTCGAAATAAAATAAATCCAATAGATAAATCTTTGAACAGTATTGACAGTGATTGTGATAGTGTTACATGGTTTAAGTTTGCCCACACCACATCATGTGACGTTGAAAGAACCTTTTCTCAGTTAAAAAATTGTTTGTCAGAAAATAGAAGAAGCTTTTCATTCGATAATTTAAGAATGTATGTTGTGGTTCATTGCAACAAATCGTATGATTCGTGTTTGTAAACAAAACAGTGTGAGAATAACATATGAATGTGTAAGATTTGTTTTAGCAAATTGATGTTATATTCCTGTTCTATTTTGCAGTTCACTTTGTCAAACGTAATATAATCCTTTTGTTATTACGCTAAAGTTTGAGCCAGGAGTTATTTTTGTCGTAGTCTGTAGTAGAACACCCGTGTACGTATCGAATCCTCACTGTGTGTATAGAGCGTCAGGGTTCAGTAAACCTCCTTTCATACTTAACCTGTAAGCATTGTTTACCTGCTGAAGTCCCGGGCTTTGCTGATATATATTATAATATTATGTGATCATGGCTTACAATACATCCATTTTCTTTCTATTATGTTTACTATGATTCGCTACTTTTGCAGTTGTTGCGAATTCTCTAAGGAGTGAGAATAGAACGGAACAAGAATTGTTATAAGAAAATAGCATTCGCAAACAAGTCTGTTAATCCAAATAAAGACACTTTGTTAATTTGTAAACTTTTAATATATTGACTATCATTATTACATTCACTGAGTATTTTTCTGGGATATTACGCAACTGAACTGCACTTATTCATTACTGCAGATGTGAATTTTAAGTTCGTATCCTCTCCCTAAAGGATCAATAGCAGCTAATTCATTTCCGCATTGTGTTTATTTTATGCTTTGATATGGTGCAGTTGCAAAACCACAACGTGCCGCTAGTCTATCATCTGACACTTCTGAACAGTCGAACACATCGCTGGAATGCAAACACGCATTCGTAAATGTTATCTGTCTCGGCCAAAACCACATAAAAAGGCCTTTGTTTTCCTTTCATTTTTAACCTATAGAAAGCTCAATACATCGCAGATTCGTATTATATTCTGTAAAGGTTCTATTCAACAAAAACCCATTGATTGAGACAGCTATTCTAAAAGGAATTAATTCCATTTACTATTCATAAAGAGAATCGTCAACACCATAACTACTATCACCATCATTAATGCAATCACTATCATTGCAAGCCCAATGTCCTCTTTATTACCAAACCATTACTATCACTCAAGAGAAATCTAATGTATCAATCGAAATAGGTCTTTGTTAAAATATTTTGAAACTTATTACATATATCGTAAAGGAAGGTTTTAATATAAAAAGGAGAATCTTCTACGGATCTCTGGAGAAAGAATTAAGAGACTAGAGAAATTTTTTGTGTAGAGTGTAGCATTGTATAGGGCAGAAACATGGACATTACGACGAAGTGAAGAGAAGCGAATAGAAACATTTGAAATGTGTATATGGAGAAGGATGGAGGTGTGAAATGGACAGACAGAATAAGAAACGAAGCTGTGTTGGAAAGAGTGGGTGAAGAAACAATGATGCTGAAACTGATCAGAAAGAAGAAAAGAAATTGACTGGGTCACTGGTTGAGAAGAAACTGCCTTCTGAAGGATGCAATGGAAGTAATGGTGAACGGGAGAAGAGTTCGGTGCAGAAACTAGGTAACTCATTTTTGTTTATTTTGAGACATTGTCTATTTACTTATTTGTTGCACTAAGAAATATGTCTCATTTTATTTTACCTGTTTGTTACATTGGAAAATAGATGTCGCTGGTATCGTTCGATCAGTTACCTAGATCCTGGATTACATTCTGTGCGATTTTTGCTCTGCTACAACAGAGATAACTAAATAACGCAAATTTCGAGTTACCTAGTTCTTGCATTCAGATGACGATATGATAGACGACATTAAGATATATGGGTCATATGAAGAGACAAAGAGGAAGGCAGAAAATAGGAAAGACTGGATAATGCTGGATTTGCAGTGAAAGACCTGCCCTTGGGCAGAACACTATGAATGAATTATTATATATACACACATTTAGCCTCTTTAATGACGAAGTCCACACCCGTGGAGTAACGGTCAGCGCGTCTGGCTGCGAAACCAGGTGGCCCGGGTTCGAATCCCGGTCGGGGCAAGTTACCTGGTTGAGGTTTTTTCCGGGGTTTTCCCTCAACCCAATACGAGCAAATGCTGGGTAACTTTCGGTGCTGGACCCCGGACTCATTTCACCGGCATTATCACCTTCATATCATTCAGACGCTAAATAACCTAGATGTTGATACAGCGTCGTAAAATAACCCAATAAAATAAAAATAATGATGAATGATTGCTATAGTCTTTTAAAAGACATATCATTAACAACATCGCTATTACCATCAACATTGCTATAATCATTATTATCATCATCATCTTTATAACCATATAGACCTAATGTAAGAATAGAGGTTAAAAAACTCTTCAGTTTTAGATTTAAATTCTTACATTCATCTTTCAAGAGATCTTACTCGAATTAAAATTTTATTTTCCCATTACATGAAATATAAAAAGAAAGTATTGTCATGATGAAACAAATTATGTAGAGAGTTCAGCTGAAATACAAGTTTTCAGCACTTCTGAATCAGAGAAAAATGTAGGCCTCACCGCGGTCCCTCAATCCCGGTCCCACGAGTTATCATGAGCCCATTGGAGAGCCCATCGTGCATAGCGCTACCACCAACAACGAATGACCACATATCCAGGGGTCCAAGTTCAGCGGCGGCCCGCAGCCGACTCTACATCGGAGGAACTCCGAAATTTAGGAAAGAAACGGAGATGATGGCGACATGAATCCGAGGTCCAATGCCAAAAGTTGATGGAAAACCTCTGGAAAAGCCTCAACTAGGTAACTTTCCACAACTAGGCGTCTGAACCCGGGACCACTCTTTCAGCGGTCAGACGTGTTAACCGTTACTCCACAGGGGTGGGCGACAGTAACACCTTGTATGCGCTCAAATCTGTACGTATGTGAACCAGTAATTGTGGTTATGGTCACTGAGAAGAACTCCGTTGTGTGCGGATGGCAGCACTTCGTTATTCTCGGGTCTTACCTCGCCAAGTCGTAGGATTCTCTGATTTATTTCATCTACCGCACACATATCCTGCGGCTGACATAAAATGATCACGTAATATGCATGTGACGCCAACAACAGCTCCACGTAAATGAAGGAATCGCTATGCAGCGCTCCTCTCTCGCTATTCACCGCATATTAGTAACTCCATTTTCAGCTAACAAAGGCATCACACTCTAAGACTATAGGCTATATTATATCTTAAATTATTATTTACTAATCTCAACAAATATAAAACCCAAACTGCTAAAAGAAAATAGAGAAGCTATTTACATTTAAAATTCTAAGAAGTGATAGATAATTCGGTAGATCTCAACTGGAATCAGATATTATGCCGATGAAGTTCCCCCCCCCCACAAAAACGTAAAAAGTGTAAATCTTTTTCTACGTACAGAGACAAGAAACAAGGTATGATATTGAAGATCAATTAGAAAGTAAATTGAAAATTTTTTTTGTGGTATTTGTCGACCTTCGACGAAAGCACCAATGTTAGGTCACTGCAAAATTAATAATCATTTATTTGAGCAGCTTATTGCAATTTTAACATCCAGATGAATTGCTGGATCTAGTGATCTACTCGTTTAATTGTTACAGATTTTCGTCTATATTATCTCATTCTGTGATGCATTATGAACAAAACATAGACAAAGTGTTAACAAGCACAAAATACCATATATCTTCAAGCGAACGTCAGTAATATTGAATGAAATTATACTTAAATAAGACTAAAAAAGTAGGTATTTTCTGTTTCAGCACTTTCCAGTTTCAAACTGTAGTTTAAGTGAATAATTGAAATTGTTTCGTTTAGATTTTTCTAACGTGGTATAGAGCTCACTTGTGTTCAAATAACTTAAAATCTGTTCTTTATTTTATAGTCACGATTGTATTTAAATAATTAAGAACATGAATTGTATTCTGTTTAAAATATGAGATCTGTCACTGATCAAATGGACGGAGTTACGCAATAAGAGACCAACCACCGAAAACCTGTTTTCGAGATACAGTGGACTCTCCTAAGTTCGACTGAACGGAATTGAAAGTTCAGTCCAATATGGGTAGTGGGTGTGGCAGGTGAAATGAATACAAATTCTTATTGGTTATCCATCAACGAATACAGTACTATACTTGCATTTCCTGCCCGCCCCGAGACTTGTGTATGCGCTTCTAGTATCACAGTCGGTTTCGACAGTTCCGTCTCACAAACGCACAATTCTCAAATAGAAAAAGAAGAGTTCTTTCATTTAAAATCAGTGATTAAATATGGATGTCCTAATCAATAAAATATTCTGTTTTTCTTAAACAAAAGTATAACTGCAAGACACATAACCAATTCCCATTCAAATGGCAAATCCATTTCTTAGTGGCCGTATAGGGGCGTGTCTAATGCAACAGGCACAAGTGCCCAAGCCCTGTATGAAGAGTACTATGATGATGATTAATCATCGATTTTGGTTTTACAAATCAGCTATAATGCTAATCACACCTAACCTCCTTACTAATTGGATGATCATTTACCTCTTCGGAGGCATGTGGACGTGAGGCCAAATGACTATGGGTTGTCGTGTAACGGATTTGTTTACGTTTGTAATGAGGGCTCTGAAGTTGATGAAATATCATCTTGTTCAGAGACATCACAGACAATGCAGAAAGCATTAGAATTCGTTTCACTTCAATATGAATCAATATAGCCTACTTTTATTTTGCATTTGTTTACAGTTTTTGGTATTGTATTATCTACTGATCAATTTCTAGTAAATGTTCTACTTTTTGTTGCATTTTAGCTCTTTTCTGATTTTGAACGGATGTTCTTTTAGATGTAAGTCGTAGTCTACACTCGAGAACCTACTGCAGGTTGCTTATTCAATTCGATTTGTGTCGTGCAGAAATTTTCCTTAAGGTTGCATCAGTCTTGACTCCTGATTACATGACCATGGTTCCCTCAGTTCAACGCAGCAAAACAAATACAATACAGCAGCCGCAGTGCCCGCGGTCAGCGTATTGTGTCTCACAAGTGAAAACGTGAAAATGACAAAAGTAAAGTAACCGGTGGTCCTTCAAACACGAGACCACACGAATGATGATTACTTTTCATTGGAATGTTGAACAAGAGAGATGTCTGGGAATTTTAGCTTCTCCTAATAATGTATTTAAATAGTTACTGGCGTAATTTCTCAGTCATTCAATATTATTACTACTAATATTATTGCTGAAACTTGGACTTTCACTTTGAGAGGGGAACAAAGATTAACGATGTTTGAGAATAAGATTCTTGGAAAAACATTTGGAGCTAAGAGGGATGAACGTACAGGAGAATGGAGAAAGTTAAACAACGCAGAACTGCACGCATTGTATTCTTCATCTGACATAATTAGGAACATTAAATCCAGACGTTTGAGAGAGGCAGGGCATGTAGCACGTAAGGGCGAATCCAGAAATGCATATAGAGTGTTAGTTGGGAGACCGGAGGGAAAAAGACCTTTGCGGAAGCCGAGACGTAGATGGGAGGATAATATTAAATCGATTTTAGGGAGGTGGGTTATGATGATAGAGAGTGGATTAATCTTGCACAGGATAGGGACCGATGGTGGGCTTATGTGAGGGCGGCAATGAACCTGCGGGTTCCTTAATAGTCATTTGTAAGTAAGTATTATTATTATTATTATTATTATTATTATTATTATTATTATTATTATTACTAGCCGTACCCGTGCGCTCCGCTGCACCCGTTATAAATAAATATACAGTAATTACATAATTAAAATAGGACATTTGATCCAGGGAATATTAGTGTTTGATAGAAGGATAAATCGTTTAATATGTTACTTAATTTAAATTGCATCCAAATAATTAAAATGCGATCATTTTGGTCCAGAGACACTCATTTGGTGCAATGACAATTCCTTCAACCTGTTTCTTAATTTTTATTACATGCAACCATAGTTTAATGAAGATTGCCATCATTTAGATTTAATGTGTATATTTTATTTTACTTGTTATAGGTTTCCATTGAATTATGGTAATAACTTAATTTTAACTCTTGTTGTTTTCTACGTATTCAGTAAATGGCGCTTGGCCCACTATGGTTCTGAACCCTTCAAATAACTTAAATTATATTATATAATATTACATATTATATTATATTATATTATATTATATTATATCATATCATATCATATCAGAAGTTACTGTAATAACATTATAGTATTATGTCCATCTAGAGAAACTACACTTTCCAATGGTGAAATAATAATTAATTATACAAATCGGTTAATTTAGCTTCCGATATTACTTCATACAAGCACAGAAACATTCTTAGGCTATCTTTCATAGCTTTCGATTGTTGCTGTTCAAGGCCCCTTATAGACGAAGTAATTTTTTTTTAATTCATTACACGGTCTTAGATGGCAGTTATTTTAATTTTAAAACTCATTTATCTCATTAAATATCATTCCTTTCAAAATTTTTCAAGGAATAAAACTTATCGAAAATTATTTTTAAAGAAACGTTTGTTATGTAACATTTTTCACAAAAATCAATAATATGCGAGATATTTCGATTTATTTAATTCTGGCCCCCTTATAACCCCCCTTTTAAATAATGTATTTTGAATGCCATATATCCTAAAATCTAAGTTACAACGAACTTAATTTATATTCTAATTTTCATCGAAATCCGTTCAACAATTATCGCGTGAAAAGGTAACAAACATACAGACAGACAGACAGACAGACAGATATACAGACATACAAACAAAAATTTCAAAAAAGCTATTTTCGGTTTCAGGATGGTTAATTATATATGTTATGACCAATTATTTTTGGAAAATCGAAAATTACCAGAAAAATTTCGGCTACAGATTTATTATTAGTATAGATTATTATTATTATTATTATTATTATTATTATTATTATTATTATTATTATTATTATTATTATTATTATTATTACTATCTCCACCTAGGACCATTTCTGTCAATTTTAATGTTAGAAATTTAGGGTCATTTTACAGGTAATTTTCTTTGAATTTTAGGTTATAAATTTTCGAGCCCTAGTAATTAATGACCCAAACTGAGATGGTTGGATGGTAAGACAGATGATTTGGCAAGAATGGGAATAATAAATTGGAGAAGAAAAGTACAGGAGAGAGACGAATGGAGGAAGATTGTTGAAGAAGCCAAGGCCCACTTAGGGCTGTAGCGCTGATGATGATGATGATGATGATGATGATGATGATGAGTAATTAATGAGCGAGTGTAGAAAACTCCAGGACGCATAATAATAATAATAATAATTAAAATAATAATAATAATAATAATAATAATAATAATAATAATAATAATAATAATAATAACATTGAGCAAATTGGAGAAAGTTCAGGATATAGTAAATAAACGCGACTAAAATTCACGCCTAAATACAATAAGATCTAAAAACACGGATGAGTAAATAATTAGAAAGTCTGCAAAGTATTACGACTGTTGTGAACTTTAAGTTGTGCAAACAGGAAATTAATTTTAAAGCCTGCAAAGAACGTGGAAGATTGTAAAGCCTCAGGCAGTTCTTGTTAATGAAAGCGACATTTTGTTAAGGAGTGAGTAGGGGAGGCCTTTTAGAAGCGAAGTCGTGGCAAGAAGTCTGCACAATGTAGGTTACATACATAAGCTTACCTTACAATCAGCAACACATTAGCTTCATAATTTTACGAATAATCCAACAACAAAACAGCAGTCAACATATTCATCATCTAGAACAGCGGTTAAACTCTTCGGCCCGTTCCGTCTCAAAATTTTTCACGTCTATTCAAAGATCGGCTAAGCAGCAGCAGCAGCAGTAGTAGTAGTAGTAGTAGTAGTAGTAGTAGTAGTAGTAGTAGTAGTAGTAGTAGTAGTAGTAGTAGTAATAATAATAATAATAATAATAATAATAATAATAATAATAATTCCTCTGATTGAGGTTCTGGCTGATATGTACATCTATTATCGGGAAGTGCATCTCACTTGACAATAGTCGGCGATGTATGCAATGGAGGGAGAAAGGAACTGGCCACCCTAACCCATTATCTCCTAACCTAATTGCTTCATAAGTGGTGCCTTCTTGGTATCACTTGTGAGGTTCAGACCTGTCTTCTGGCAGTTGACTGAACAATAATGCTTACTTACAAATCGCTTTTAAGGAACCCGAAGATCCATTGCCGCCCTCACATAAGCCCGCCATCGGTCCCTATCCTGTGCAAGATTAATCCAGTCTCTATCATAATATCCCACCTCCCTCAAATTCATTTTAATATTATCCTCCCATCTACGTCTCGGTCTCCCCAAAGGTCTTTTTCCCTCCGGCCTCCCAACTAACACTCTATATGCATTTATAGATTCGCCCATACGTGCTACATGTCCTGTCCATCTCAATCTTCTGGATTTAATGTTCCTAATTATGTCAGGTGAAGAATACAATGCGTGCAGTTCTGCGTTGTGTAACTTTCTCCATTCTCCTGTAACTTCATCCCTCTTAGCCCCAAATATTTTCCTAAGAACTTTATTCTCAAACATCCTTAATCTCTGTTCCTCTCTCAAAGTGAGAGTCTAAGTTTCACAACCATACGGAACAACCGGTAATATAACTGTTTTATAAATTCTAACTTTCAGATTTTTTGACAGCAGACTAGATGACAAAAGCTTCTCAACCGAATAATAACAGGCATTTCCCATATTTATTCTGCGTTTAATTTCCTCCCGAGTGTCATTTATATTTGTTACTGTTGCTCCAAGATATTTGAATTTTTGCACCTCTTCGAAGGATAAATCTCCAATTTTTATATTTTCATTTCGTACAGTATTCTGGTCACGAGACATAATCATATACTTTGTCATAATAATAATAATAATAATAATAATAATAATAATAATAATAATAATGGCGAATAATCACAATAATTATTACTAGGCTCAGGATTCGAGACAACATAAGAATGAAGTGAAGTTACAGTGTAATGGAGTGCAGATGAAGTGAGGTGGCGCGTTGAGTTTTGTTTACCTGTGCGTCAGTGTACAATCCTGTTCGTGATTAGAGGTACAGTATTCTACCGTCTCTTCCTACGAAACGAACTCAGGTCATCACAGTGCATTTTCAATTCAAAATGAACATTTTTTCGAACTACCTGCAAGTATGTACGTGGTTGTTCATTGTAACGATAACGCCTTCAACGTCGCCGAGGGACATGAAAACTTGTGAAGTATGTACTCACTTCATTTGTAACCGTCACTAGATTGTACAGGGACATCATTTTATTTTTACTTCAATTTTTATTGTACCTGAGTTTTTGAATGTACTTCACTCCCACCCCTTCTACTAG
The DNA here is from genome assembly GCF_040183065.1 of Periplaneta americana. Taxonomy (NCBI): domain Eukaryota; kingdom Metazoa; phylum Arthropoda; class Insecta; order Blattodea; family Blattidae; genus Periplaneta; species Periplaneta americana. Next base: position 78,599,218 of record NC_091131.1, read on the forward strand.
TAAACTTCCAACTGTTCACGATATAGAGCCGAAGGCGCGTAAGCAGTACTGAGTTAGGAGTATAGTACGTTTCAGAAATATGTTCGCGTTTTCCAGTGACGAAAGAGCTTTCAATATTGAATCATATTTTCGCACAGGTACTGTCGTCCGTTTGCCTACGTCGCATCCCAGTTCCCCCACCCGCTTCTACTCGCCCCTCTGCAAAGTCTAGTAGCTGGGCTGTCTTAGCACTTTTCTGAAAACATTAATTTCTGTTAGGAATTGGACGTCTACGTAATATTATAAAAGTGTTTAAAATAACTTAAATAAAAGGGCCTCGTTAAGTAATTAACTGTCACGTGATTCACCCCCCTTCTACGACCCTGCGACAAAACAACTTGAACGGACAGTAGATAGCATTTCTGAGTAATTTTATCTTTTCGGATCGGGCAGAAGTGAAGAATGAATTTACAGTGCGTAAGGTACTCTTTTATAGAGTAGGTACAGAATTATTTCAACATGAGTTACTCGTACGAAGGACGAAACTGGTAATTGGAATTAGGCACAATAGTCTATAGTGTGATAATATGCACAAAAGAACTGAAGCCTGTATCGGAATGAACGGCCACCATTTTCAAAAATGTGTTTAAATATCCATATTATGATTATTTTTCAATTTAACTTCATTCTCTATATTGTACGCTAATGTTCTGTAACAATACAATATACATTGCATAATTAATACGTCCGAATGGATAGCTCAGTTCGTGAATAAAACACTATGTGGTAATACTGTACTGTATTTTTATTAAACAAAAACCTAATGAAAATTATCAAACTCAAAATTGTGATATTTCCTAGTTTACATAAATGGATGAACTACTTTTCTTCCCTCCTATACCTAGTAAAGTGGTATGTATTTTACGCCAGTATCATCGAACTCCAGTCGTGGAAGGGGTAGCAAACTGTGTTTCCTCTTTCAATCGTTAATAGAAAGGTAAAGCCAGATTAATATTAAAAATGTTAGTAAAAATAAAATGATGTCCCTGTACTATTATCAGTAGGACATAATAAAGCATATTGGCGCCGTTGTTTACATTCACAGTATGTCTGTCTGCTATGTTCAAGGAACTCTATAGTCAAGTTGTGCGTATGCTGGTTGCTAAAGTGTCCCGGATCCTAAGCCTGATTATTACCATCACAACTACCAAAACATCAACTCCTTCATGAACCCAATCTATTAACACGCTCCGTTCTTAATTATACAGAGATATTCACATGTACGTTCACTCCATGTTCATAGGAACAGCATAGTGTAAGATCCCTCAAATCAACACAATATAAATACAACACAGAAAATATATATTATTCAGTCATGTTAGATGAAAGCTGGTTTCAATTAGATGCTGGGAATCGAATCGCAATCAAATGAATTCCTAACTAAAGGGGTCACAATTCCAGGAAGGAAGAGGAGTACATGTTAGTTACAAGCCCCTGAGCATTTTACAAGCTATTTTAATTAGCATAAAAGAGTAAAGTCTGAAATACAAGAATGAGGCAGGTGGGTTAATAGAACAAAAATGTTCTGCATATGCCGAAAGAATGAAATGATGTAGGCTGATGAAAAAAGACGAACAAAAATAGAACAAAATCTGAAAAAAAAAAAAAAGATAAAACCAAAGTTTTTACTTATCCCACAATTATATTTGTACTCCTAAAAGTGTTTTTGCAACAAGAATAAACAAACTTTATGTTCATAAATTATGTGAACTGATAATAAAAAGCCAAGAAAACATATTATAGCAAATTCAAACACTATTTTTGTAACAAAAGAATGGAAGCAAATCATAAACTTTCAAATTAATTTTATTGTTTGAGAATTAATGGAACTGATGGTTTAAATTATCTTGCCCCAAATGGCTCAGTTGTCACATACAGAAGATATTTCTTAGTTCAAAAAAGGACAATAAGAGTCATAACTAGTTCGTCTTCTACCGCTCACAGCGAACCATTATTTATAAAAGAAGAAATTATGACTATAACTGGATTATACAGGGTAGAAATGAAATAAAACTGCAGATTGAAAGTGACGATATAGTAGACTTAAATGAATAGAGAACCTATGTTACGTTTTGTGATTAAATGCTCAGTTAATTAGAAAATTAACTTGGAATTTTCATCAGTCTGGCAACACCGCCGCTAACACACTCTTCTTTCTTCTCGTAATACAGATGTAAGATATCAATGAACTCGGTCTGTCTTCCTAGGCGAGGTACTCTCTGGCTACGTTAGAATATGCTCGCATCGTTCAGTGACTTGAAGTTAGTTGCTTTTAGATTCGATTTATACAAAAATCATCCTCGCTAATTAATTACGCCCGATGGATAAATGATACGTTATTAGATTTTCTATCGATTTGGAAAAAATCACGATCCTACTCGCAATAGTTACCGAATAAGAGGGTCTTCAATATTTGGGAAAAAAACTATGAACTTTGCACCAATATGGTACCACAGTTTTTTGTTACACACAACTTGCGCTATTCGTTCTGAAAATCTGCAAGGTTATTTCACTTCCATCCAGTATATCCTTGAGGTAATTATGTATGGCTATGAAATGAGAAATTCTAATTAGGTTACAAGTTGTTCACATTCTTACGGTCGTAGGAGGAGATGTTACTTTGACATTCCTGAATGTAGACCAGGGATGTCAAAGCGCCTGTATTACGTGCTCATACTGCAAGCAATACAAATCCAACAAGGTTCACTTTTCAGCTGGATAAAGTATAATCATCGCTCTTAAGGAAATGTGCGCTTCTTGAGCTCACGCAGTGCAGGCGCTTTGACACCATGATGTAGACTGTAAAAAACAATGAATAATTTACTCGATCAGTGCTCTCGGAATATGCAATAAGTTCCGTAGTGAAGCTTTTGATTTTGAAAAGAATGCCGTTGAACGACTTATCTCTAGTTGGCTGACCCAGAAGACATTTTACAACATTAATGAATTTTATGATTTATGCGATATAATGTTTAAACTGTTATTGTTCTCTTGTGTTTTACCTGTTACTTTTGACTTTGTCGGTAGTCTTTTTTCACTCTGTGATACTCGTATAATAATAAATATTAAAATAATATTAAATAACTTACTTTTCTTCAAATCTATTAATTCTTCCGTCCTAGTGTTTAACTTCTACTTACTGATTTTCTTTTATTCTGTTCTCAATCTTCCTTGAAGATTTTCTTCTTCTCCTTCTTCTCCTTTTTCTCTTCACTTTCCTCTTTTCTTCAGTTTTTTCTCTATTTTCTTCTTATTCTTTTTCCTGCATTTTATTCCTAATCTTCATGTCATTTTTTCTCACCCTTTCATCCATCATCCTTTCGTAATATTTTCTTAATTTTTTCATTTTTTCCTTCCTTTTCTTCCATAGCTTCCTATTCCATTCTTTTCTTTATTTTCCTCTTCTTAATTCTTCGATTTCTTCTCTTTCAAATTTTCTTACTATTCCTCTTATTGGTATCTTATTATTCTCTTTCTTATCCCCCTTTCCTTCAGTTTTTCTTCTTACTCCTTCCACATAACTTTTATTTTTCATTTCTGTTTCTTTCATGTTCTCTTCTTTCCTTCATACTTACTACTCGTAGATTTGTCCATATAACGCAATCTTTTGAAGCTCTTTCATGGTTCCGCCTAAAGGAGCAAAGAACAGCACATTCTTTATCTGTTATATTTAGAATATTACTCACTTCTACTCCAAAATATCTGACAACTCGCTTTGCATACCTTACAACATTGCGGAATCGGGCCGGGCATAGTTGCGCCCCACGGTCAGATAAAATAGGTAGAGAAAAAGACACTACGGAAACTCGAGCCTCGTAATCAACCAACCTTATTGATTTCTTATGCGATTTAATATTCATGATCGATACCGTTAAAATGAACACCATGAAGTTGGCAATACTTTATTAACTACTTTTCTACTGTTTATGCAGTGATTATCAATAGCCTACCGTTAAAATGAACACCATGAAGTTGGCAATATTTTATTAACTATTTTTCTACTGTTTATGCTGTGATTATCAATAGCCTACCGTTAAAATGAACACCATGAAGTTGGCAATATTTTATTAACTATTTTTCTACTGTTTATGCAGTGATTATCAATAGCCTACCGTTAAAATGAACACCATGAAGTTGGCAGTACTTTATTAACTACTTTTCTACTGTTTATGCAGTGATTATCAATAGCCTACCGTTAAAATGAACACCATGAGGTTGGCAATATTTTATTAACTATTTCTCTACTGTTTATGCAGTGATTATCGATAGCCTACCGTTAAAATGAACACCATGAAGTTGGCAATATTTTATTAACTATTTTTCTACTGTTTATCCAGTGATTATCAATAGCCTACCGTTAAAATGAACACCATGAAGTTGGCAGTACTTTATTAACTACTTTTCTACTGTTTATCCAGTGATTATCAATAGCCTACCGTTAAAATGAACACCATGAAGTTGGCAGTACTTTATTAACTACTTTTCTACTGTTTATGCAGTGATTATCGATAGCCTACCGTTAAAATGAACACCATGAAGTTGGCAATATTTTATTAACTATTTTTCTACTGTTTATGCAGTGATTATCGATAGCCTACCGTTAAAATGAACACCATGAAGTTGGCAATATTTTATTAACTATTTTTCTACTGTTTATGCAGTGATTATCAATAGCCTACCGTTAAAATGAACACCATGAAGTTGGCAGTACTTTATTAACTACTTTTCTACTGTTTATGCAGTGATTATCAATAACCTACCGTTAAAATGAACACCATGAAGTTGGCAATATTTTATTAACTATTTTTCTACTGTTTATGCAGTGATTATCAATAGCCTACCATTAAAATGAACACCATGAAGTTGGCAGTACTTTATTAACTACTTTTCTACTGTTTATGCAGTGATTATCAATAGCCTACCGTTAAAATGAACACCATGAAGTTGGCAATATTTTATTAACTATTTTTCTACTGTTTATGCAGTGATTATCGATAGCCTACCGTTAAAATGAACACCATGAAGTTGGCAATATTTTATTAACTATTTTTCTACTGTTTATGCAGTGATTATCAATAGCCTACCGTTAAAATGAACACCATGAAGTTGGCAGTACTTTATTAACTACTTTTCTACTGTTTATGCAGTGATTATCAATAGCCTACCGTTAAAATGAACACCATGAAGTTGGCAATATTTTATTAACTATTTTTCTACTGTTTATGCAGTGATTATCAATAGCCTACCGTTAAAATGAACACCATGAAGTTGGCAGTACTTTATTAACTACTTTTCTACTGTTTATGCAGTGATTATCAATAGCCTACCGTTAAAATGAACACCATGAGGTTGGCAATATTTTATTAACTATTTTTCTACTGTTTATGCAGTGATTATCAATAGCCTACCGTTAAAATGAACACCATGAAGTTGGCAGTACTTTATTAACTGACATATTCAAATGAGTGAGCCGTTGGAATATGGGGCCTTAGCAGTCTTTGACATTTTATTAATGATTTTCACACCGTCTGTGGCGCATAGTGGGGTTAATTTAATATGAATGTTAAGTTTAGTGAAAAAGGTAAAGAGTTAATAATTCACAATGGTTCTAAGTTTCAATTTTCGAAACCCTGTACCGTAGCGTTAAGATATCGATGTACAAACAAAAAATGCAGTTCATTTATTGTGTGTGATCGATAAAAAAAGTGTTATTTTAAATAGTAAAATTGATCATACGCTAGGCCTACTTGATTTCAATGCAGCTATCACTGTAATATCTGTAAGTAATTTGTTTATATTATGACAATCACTTTCGTGTGTACTATGTCCATCGGGGCGCAACTATGACATGTCCATTCTGCTACCTGATTTCTTAGGGGCGCAATTATGCCATGCCTAGGCCTCCCAATTGACCACGGGGCGCAACTATGCCATACCGGCGGAATCAACATCAGGCTTTATTACCCATTCCTCGTCACCATACCTCTTTCTATTCATCGTCTTCCATCGTGTCAATTTTTCACCTGTGAAACTTCTTATCTCGTTAGGTCACGATTGTCGAAAAGTTAATCAATTTAAATTAATAATTGAGAATTACATAACTTACTTTTACATGAAATTGATTTGTCAGTGTTAGAAATTCTGTGTGTTTGTGTAAATTATCATTTAGGCCTATTATAAAGTAGAATTAGGATATAAATTGTAAATTGCCTAGTTATGTATCATGGTTAGTCAATATTTCATTGTACGAGTATGTATGCTCGTTAAAGTGCATGATAGTGATTTTATATTTAAATTTACTATTAATAAGTTTATTACTACTTTTGTTATTGTTTCAATGAATATTTCACTTCTGGTAGTATGAAGGAGAAGGCCTCAAGATCTTAACTCTATCAGAATTAGTAAATAAATGAGTAAGTAATTAAGTAATTAGTCCCGCGCCTTGGCGTCGCGGTCTAAGGCATCCTGCCTAGGACTCGCGTTATCGAATGCGCGCTGGTTCGAGTCCTCATGGGGGAAGAAATTTTCTCATGAAATTTCGGCTAGTGTATGGGACCGGTGCCCTCAGCATCGTGAGGCACTTGGGAAGCCACGATAGGTAGCGAAATCCGGTTGCGAATGCCAGCTATAACGGCTGGGGGGATCATCGTGCTAACCACACGATGCCTCCATTGTGGTTGGATGATCGTCCACCTCTGCTTCGTCATGTGGGCGTGAGAACAGCAGCCGGCTGGTCGGTCTAGACCCTTCACGGGCTTTAGCGCCATGGATTATTATTATTATTATTATTATTATTATTATTATTATTATTATTATTATTATTAATTAAGTAAATAAGTAAATAAATACTTAAATAAATAAGTAAATAAGAAATAAACAAAGAAGTAAATAAATAAGTTAAATAAATAAATAATTAAATAAATAAGTATATAAATAAATACGTGGGGTGAAGAAGGGATAGTGACGCGAAACATACAGCCTCTCCTATCCAAATGCCATCCTCACCTTCCCGTGATCCACCCTGTTTCTACCAACGAGGAAATGGCGACCGAGTCACAGCGGTATAACTGTTTCATCAAATGCAAAGGAAATGCTGCATTACAAGTCTGTCCAGAGGCTAAAAGTGGCAACCCCACTACTGGACTACCTAACGATAAGGCTAGTAACCTATCTTAGGGAAAATTACATTACTTTCAAGCCTCAAACAAGCAGTATAAGGTATTAAAAAAGACGTGAACAGAATCAAAGCAACGGAAATGACATTTTTGAGGACAGCAGGATATACTCTTTTAGACCGAAAAAGGAATGAAGAAATTTTAGAACAATTAGAAGTAGAGTCAGTAGAAGAAAAAATTAGCAGATACAAATTCAATTGGCTAGATCATGTAAGAAGAATGGAAAATTCAAGAATCCCAAAAATTATGATGCAGTATAAACCTAGAGGACATCGTCGACCAGGAAGACCTTTAAGAAGACTGCTAGATGGGGCCGAAACAGGTCTACAGAGGCCTAATTCGTGAAGGATGATGATGATGATGATGATGATGATGAAATAAATACATAAATAAATAAATATATAAGTAAAGAAATAAATAAGTACATAAATAAACAAATAAATAAATCAGTAAATAAATAAGCAAGTTAATAATAAGTAAATAAATAAGTTAAATAAGTAAGTAACTAAATAAATAAGTAAATAAGGAAGTAAATAAATAAATATTTATTTTCACTTGCATCTCCCGTTTCGTTCCTTTTCTTTCTTCAACTTCTCATTCTTCCACACGAAGTCTCACTGCCGTATGCAGCGGCCCTTCACTCAGACAGATCCAAGAAGCTCAGCAACAGCTGCTGCGTTAATTCAGTCGATAGTGGGCTCAGGTGTCCACCGGGCATCTCCACTTAATGACTGTGCGGCCGGATTAAGTATTCATGCGCAACAGTTTGCGATTCTTTCTTGACTGCAGTTACTTCAACTTGTTTTGCATACATTTGTTCGTGGTACTCAGGGTACCATGCTTGCCATTAGTCTATGTCGAGGCACGAAGTTCAAACCCAGTCGAATAGGATAGATAATACAGAGTGTTTCATTAGAATATCACACTTTTTAATTAGCTATCTCTGCATCCGTAGGTGACTTTTAAATAATTATAAGTACATTGAAATGACGCCCGAAATCAGCGGATACTGGCAGATGGTAGATTTCCTTCGATACCCCATTATAACATTAATTGTTGTAACACAACCAATCATGTCTCGGGCTATGTAAATTCTCAAAACAGAAGAATACGGACGTCAGAAGATACTTACTGCTCTCCAACCAGGAGATTAACCGTGAAAGAAATGTGCTTACTATTGCGTCATCTATTGGAGCGAAGTAGATAGATAATATTACCGTTATAACGTCAATTTAAAAAACATTCGCTCTCCTGCATATGTTATTTCCTGTATGGAGGGATTAAAAGACCAGGAGATTAAGCGTGATCTAATTTTTTAACTTGGGTATAAATGTGTGTGTATCATTGTTATCGTTTGTGCTTTGAGAGTTAGCCAATGGAGATGCGTGTACCCACGTGTGTGATCTTATGACATCAACATTCATTCACAACATTACCTCGCTGCGTCTCATTCCCCTGAGATTTTCTTCAGGTTGGAGTACAGTACCCAGTGTACCTTGAGGCTTCACTCCATCCAGAAATAATTGGAGTGTGGGTTATAATATCGTCACAAGACCATTGAACCAATTACCTTAAAAGAACTGCAAATACTGATATATGTATGAGAACAGTTTTACAGACTTCGTGGAACAATCCTTGAAATATCTGGAATATGTAAGCCTACACTTATTCCATATACTACACAGGTAAGGGTGCATCATATTGAAGTTAGTATTTATTGGTTGATTGGTTTATTTATTTGTTTATTTTATTTATTTTTCTGTTTATTTATTTCGCTAACTGAATATTCATCAAAATTTTACGTACTTTATAACCTTTTTTTTTTAATCCAAATACTCGTTTTTAAATTCCTATCTTTTTTATTGTTTCAGAACTGACACATATTTCTGGTCTCTTTCACCACATCAGAAAGTTATTAAAATATAAACATTTATTTAATGTGCTAGTCCACCGAGTTAGCTCTGTGGTAGCGCGTCTGCCTCACTTTAGAACACGACATAACTCTCCACAGATACATATTATGCATAGCGTGGCCTGCCGCGTGCATTTTAAAATGGATCACAGTCCTGCCATCTATCCGCAATATGCGGTACCTGAATCACGAAAATGAAATGGGTAAGCATTAGATGCACACACATTTAATGTGCTATAGTCATTTATACCAGCACGGCCTCTCTTCCTGAATATCCGGATCAGCTTACTTAATAACATAAGGGTAAAGCCTAACCATTTTTCCCATTTTACTATATAATATGCTAGTGGAGTACAGTGATTTTCTTGCTCTCTGGTTGAATTTTCTTTCACTAACTTCGTTTCGAATTTCGAGTAGTGACAAATACTACAACTAACAGTTATATTCTGTTATGTTGGCAGCAATAATTTTAGTTTGCAATAAAGGAAACTGAAGAAAATGCAAGTACTGAGGCTTGTGAATAAATAATAATTAATCAGTAATACTGTTATTAATATTAATAGCAATGCAAATTTAGTTCTGTTGCGTTCTGATTCTAATTCAAGCCTATATTCAAGTAAGTGTATTATAAGATATAGCTTGTAGACTTACTTGGTATGAAACATTACGTAAATATATTTCACATTTTAATGCATTTCTTTCGGAATATGTATTATATGTCTTTCTCGTGTTAAATATATCGTACCTGGTTAACATATTTCGGTGTGTTATCCACCTTCTTCAGAACTCTGAAGAAGGTCGATAACAGACCGAAACATTTTAACCAGGTAAGATAGATTTTAACACGAGAAAGAAATAGAATACATATTCCGAAGTGATATAGTGCTAAAAGTTGTGTAATCAAGATGTATAGAATTTCTTTCGTGTTAAAATTTTTATTAAAATGTCCAAGAGAGAAAATATGATGGTAGCGACTTCCTCAAGAAAGAAAGGGCTTGTAATTATTTTAATTAGGCTATACATTTCAAAGTGCTGTCTGTTTTCGGAATTCGTATTAATCATTTCATTCAAACTAAGTACATTTTTAGGTAAACTGTTTAGTCAGAGCAATGAATTTCATGTTACCAGACAAAATAAATTTAAATATTACATCATACTAATCTAATTACTTGACAGTGTATGCGGGATGACTTAAGGAAAAGTGAAGTTGTTTCGTATCAGAGTATATGGCACGTGCCGCGTCGTCCGTCTTTTGTGTACCTGGCGAGTACAGCAGGGTACAGAACGAAGGAACCCCGGTCCGTTCATAGTAACATTGCAACGCAATGTGTGCAGTTGTGTTATCCTGCAGGATAGGCGAAGACGATTCAGCTTCGACAACTTACGAGACTATATCGTCCTTTACTGCAACGCTAGTAATTGCATCAATGATGACGAGGTATGTGCTACAGTAGGCCTACATCATATTTCTTTTCATTCTGACTGTACGGAGATACAGTAGCATGTTGACGTACAGCAGCATGTTGACGTCGTCTGTTTACGTTTAAAACCTGTTCAGCCAATGGTCTGAATGAAAAAATTGTAACATATAGTAAATGTGCACCTACATTCAACGATGAGTCATCCCGCATCCACTGTCTACTAATTACCATCATAATAAGCGAGAAATCCAGGAGGAAAATATACCATTTCCTAAATTATTAAATTATTAAAATAACTCCTACCAACATAAAGATGTAATGTGCTAAATAAGTAAGACATTTTTATTGTTTATTATTATTATTATTATTATTATTATTATTATTATTATTATTTCAGTAGGTAACATTGTGATTTTAGCTTCTTTGGTGATATCTGGTATTAGTTGGCAACACTGAAGAGACGGCCAAATTAGACTTTTAGGAACTACACTTACATGACCCTCACTATGCATTCAGACATAAACCAAATGATACAAAAAATGTAGTTTAGAATTAAGATTAAGATGCAGCAGCCCTCGCACCAAATACTAGATTTGAGCATGAAGCTTAAACTTGGTCACATTCAATCTCGGAGAGAGTTGCGTGTATCCTATCCAGCTGAGTTCACATACTCGGTCCTGCAGGACTGTAGTCCGTATTTTTCTTATACCGAATCTGGTGCTACTAAGGTCAATAGTTTTCCGTCTACATCTGGTTAAGTAGAAAGAGTTTAATAATTGCAATCAGTTTCTACAATATCGAAGAACTGGAAAAACAAATAGGCCTGCAGTAGGCCCTGGATTATACATAACCCTGTTACACGTAGCTGTGGTTTGCACGTAATTATGCATAAGACCTGGCAAAACTGCATTTAATTACAAATAAATTAATTATGAATTGTACCTACGTAATTGATTTGTACCTAATTCGATTCTGTATTTAGTATTTTTTTAAACAGAGTTTGAATTGTACATATTTTTGTTCGTTTTGAAATGTAATTTAATTTCATTTTAACTTCTCATGTTTCGTTTATGACTCTGAATAGATTTTAATCATTTACAACAATCCTCAACTCATCTGCGGGATACGGGGAACATATGCAAGCCCTGTGACAGTGAAGACCGGAAAGACCGCTGCCTCTTTACATCAGTGATCTCAACTTTACAGGACCCACATCGAAAAGACAGCAAACTCACATAGCCCAGGCGGACACAGAGCCGCCAATCTCCGTCTTTACATGCTAGCTTACCTATTTTTTCACACGAACCGTGTTCCAATTATCTGAAAAAAGTTGCAGGTCACTTAATATCCGTCTGTAATCATGTGCCACAATAAGAAGAATAGCTACGTTCTAGAAGGCAAAGTTAGATTTACAAAAGGAGACCAGGCAAATTCCAACAAAACAAAAACTGAAATTGTAAGATGTTTGTAATAAACGTGCTCAAGAAAGAAATATTAATAATTAAGATATCGGTATCTTAAAGTCGCAGTTCATGATTGAAGAAAAAATTTCATAGTAGATGTAGTGCATTCATATCAAAAATTAAAATTCTACGCACATTTTATTGATTAAAACACATTCAGAAAAGTAAAAAGAATTCCTAAGAGTACTTCCAACTTTTTATGTTAAATGTTAAACTAATTTCTATTCTTTCGAAATGTTTATTATCTTAGCCGACATTCAAACCTTATCTACAGAGGATTGTTCCCGATCTCTGATAACGAATTTGAATGACGTCATGTGCGTCAGGAATCACACCGACAGCTGAATTGCTGCGAGAGTGGGTGATTTCATAATCAGAGTGCACGGTGTATTACAGTAGCAATTCCCAAGAAAATCGAGCCTTTTTGGAAGGAGTACATAACAACTGTTTCCGATGCCAAGTAGGCCTACAGTTACGTGAAAATCATAGGAGCCTGCAAAAAACGTGGTTTCGTTATTTCCAAGAAAGGCATTTTGTTTTAGCTTCTGGAATTCATTGACGCCTTTGTGTTTCCTTGAATGCTGGTGGAAAGGGTTGCTTGGTCTTTACAAGTGTTTCGTGGAAAACAGCTCTATTATCTCCTTATAATGTCTAGAACATACCTGCACAAACAGCGCTCAACAAGCGCGAGCGCTCCTTCGGAGCGGGAGAGCTGTGTTTACCACTCACCGAAACAGAGAGGAAGATACGTCAGAATGACATAGACTTGCTAGAGATAGGGGAGAGGAAAACGATCACTCAGCTATCTTGTGGAGTGCAGTGTGTATGCCTATTCTCAGTAACTGTTTCATGTTGCTTACCTACTGCTACAGTACAGTATGGAGGAATCTAAAAGACGGAACATAACTTTTAACATTTACAGCTCGAACTTATTGATCTTCAATGTGACCTAAGGGCTAAAGATTGTTTGAATAATACTACCAGCCTGGTTGAGTTTTACAAGACTAAACATTAGCAATAATATCCACGACTACACAGGCTGACTGTGAAAATGATTGCTATGTTTGGCTCAACATTTGTATTTGTGAGCAACTGTTTTCTATAATCAACTTTAATAAATGCAGATATCGAACATCTGTAACTGATGTTTCATTACGATCAGTAGGCTACTGTTCCTTTCAGCTGCCAATAGCATAAAACCTCGTTTTGATGTACTGATAAATAAAAATATAACAAAATGATATTGCAGGCCTACATTTAAGTAGCTATAGAATTTCTATTATTTCTGTAAAATAAATATTTCTTTATTAATTAATAATAGTCCAAGATAGTTTTGCAAACACTGAACGGGAATTCATTTCATAAGCACTCGTAATAGTACTTCCTTTTGTGTATATTTTGTACGAGATCACCCCTTCTTCCAGTCCACCTTTATACAGAGAGCAGCTAATATCTGCATTCCGCTCATGAGCTGTGAGCCGGCTCGGAGAGCGCAAATCTTGTGCAGGCCTGGTCTAGAAAGTCCTGTTCAGTGGCGGTTATACAAATATTAACGCAGGAGAAAATTGTGAAAAGTATGAAGATTATTATGAAATATGAAAATGTTACCAGTATCAAAATATTATGAAATATGAACCATTTTTGGTTGTAATTATATTGTACGCCCCATGGATCTTGAAAATCCTTGTGACCATAACGCTAGTAGGAATGGTTTAGCATATGAAATTTCATATTCTGCCTATCTCTACTTATGAGACGACCTAATATTACTTGAATTTTTACATGTCAGGGAACGTGGCGCTTCTGCAAGGTGTTACACGCACGGACAAAGAACGCCAGCATGGAAAGAAGCCGCATAAAGTATTATGAAGGGATGCTAATGTGCGTTGTGTGTAGAGAGCTGTCCGTGAGGTGAAGTTGTGGGCCTCTGATTGATTATCCGCGGTCTGGTTTGTGAAAGCCGCCACCTCCTCCCCCACGCGACAGCTGGACTCATGGCTGACACGTCACAACGATGCGCCAGCCACAACCCCACCCCCACCCCCTCCCCGCCCCGCCCCGCAGCGTTTTTGTGCGGTAATTCCACTATGTGCAGGCGGGAGACTTTTCTATCCCTAGGGAGGGGGGTTTTCACTATCGCGCGGTGCACGCTGCTGAAAACAGGGCACGCAGATTTTCATCGTTGTCATTTTTTTAAACTAAAATCTAGCGCTCTCAGCTGTAAAATTGTTTGTTCTATCCCTTTAATTCTTGTGTCCACCTATTTTACCTGCAACGGACACTGTGTCTACATTATGGCTTCTGCACAACGGATCTGTGCTGCACCGCCCAAACGAAATCACCTGATGAAACATAGATAATCGACGTTCTGACCTTCTTATTGTAACCGCGTCATTAGCCTTCTAGGTGCATCATTTGACATTTCCAGGAAAACATAACTACATTTCTGTTTACAAATTGTTGGGCTTATAAATAAGAATGAAAGAGAATTTAGTCCAGAGAAGCTAAAGGCTGGAAATATACAAATTAGAGTTCTTCACAACCGGATAAAAAAAGAACATAATTATACTGCTACTGAACGCCTGGCGCTATAGGCAGAATGCAAAGCTCTTCCGTCTTGAAGATCAGACCATTCTAACACGGCGATTGAGGACTAGGGAGCCCGGGTGTCTGCCCAGGACGGACCCCCACTCCTCTCTGTCGCTGAGGCTGTGGTGATGTACGAATGCTATCATCAACTCTTCCCCTCGTCTAATCGATGATATTCTTTAGGCATTGCTGGATTATGCGTTCATGCAGATTCGTCAGTTGCGCCAAGAGATCTGTACTTTCGCACCGACAAATACTTCTCCGTAAAGATATGCAGTATAGTAGGCCTAATGGTATGCGCCTCTTGATTCCTTGACATAATCTATACTAATAATAAATCTGTAACCGAAATTTTTCTGGTAATTTTCGCTTTTTCAAAAATAATTGGTGTCAACATGTATAATTAACCATCCTGGGACCAAAAATTGCAGTTTGAGAGTATTGTTTGTATATCTGTCTGTCTGTCTGTCTGTCTGGATGTTTATTACCTTTTCACGCGATAATGGCTGAACCGATTTGAAGGGTACACGGGAATAACGATGAAGGTCCATTTTATAAAGTTTCGAGAAAAACGAATTTTAAAGTTTAAGCACTTAATACTTAGTTATGTCTGTATTTAATAGAAATTGACGTAGTGGAATGTCAAGAATGATGATTCTTATTACTAGCTAGACCACATGATAGTACTTTCTTTCCACAATAAGATAGCATTATTAACTCAATTTCTGTTTTTGATGGACCTTGATCGTTTTTCTCGTGTACCCTTCATTTATATGAAAACTGGAATATAAACTAAGTTCCTTCTAACTTAGATTTTAGGCTATATGTCATTCAAAATACTTCATTTAAAACGGGGGTTATAAGGGGGCCTGGATAAATAATCGAAATATCTCACTTATTAACGATTTTTATGAAAAATATTATATAACAAAAGTTTCTTTAAAAACGATTTCCGATAAGTTTTATTCTATGTAAAATTTTGATAGGACTGATATTTAACTAGATATATCTTATTATTATGATGTACCGAAGTACATAATGATATTTCCATGCAGGAATTCTGCATTACCATATGGCGAGATATATCTGATTTAAAATAGCAATGCTTTTTATGTCATTGCCGCCTCAGATTAATATACGCTTACGAGTAATAAAGATAAGAAAATGAGTCTACATTTAAGGCGGCCTTGGACAACAATCGGGTTAATTTTGTTTAACAACCCTTTTTTATATTCATATGTGTTTATAATATACTAAATATTATTATAAAGAGAGAGAGTTTGTGTGTTTGTATGGGGCAATCTCAGGAATCTATTTAATCAATTTGGATAATTCTTTCATCATTGGAAAGTGTAGTTTCTTTAAATTATCATAGGCTTTATGTCATTACAGAAGCTCATGTGTGAATCGAGGACTGGAACAAATGCATATAAGATAAGATTAAACAGAACCTTAAGCACAGAAAACTTTATAACACTGTCAAAACTAACAAAAATTTAATCTATTTGAAGGTACCGTACTGAAATTTGATATCTGATTTGCGTTGTGTCTTTATGAACGAGTGAAAGTCAGAGATGGAATAATTTTACAAATAAATACGCGGCACATATTAAGTATTAATTATTCAGTAAGATAACAGTAGGCCTACATATTTTATTGGTTAATTACGTATTTGAGTGAGCTACGGTAATATATACTTAATAGGTAACCGTTCTATGTAGTGCACAACACTCCATATTGAATAATTAACCAACCAACATCTTTAGCATGATTTGTGGCTTGTAAGCCATCCCAAACCTCGAACTCCACCCCTTTGAGCGCGAGATCTAATATACTTGGTCAGTTATGGCCGAATGTTATAAATAAAAACAATTAACAATAAGTTTGTCAGTCATAACGTCATACAATACCAGATGAAACTATGAAGTTATTACATAATTAAAATACGAGTATTTGGTCTAGGGAGCATCCGCTTTCGTTGCAAGAATAATTCGTTTAACATGTTTGTAAATTAGTCTTGAATACGTTGCGCTGCTGGAAAAGTTTTTCTACCAAAACCAATTAAAAACTTAGGTAGGTACTTATAGTAGTACATCCGTTATCAATACACGTTTTAAATAATATAGGGCAGTACAACATCTTATTTCAAATGGTATCGTTTGGTGACAAATCCTTCTTCCAGTTGAGAGTAACAACCTTCAGTTCTTACAAATATTTTCTATTTCAGACGCTGTTAGGTCTAACTTAATACCAAGCTTAAAAGAAGAATTAATCGAACAACTCCAGAAACTATTGCACGGCAATAACAGTTACATTCATAGTTCTAAACACAACTTTGAAAGTAGTTCAGGAGCAAACGATTTAGAACTGATAATAAATTAATTATTCGCTAACAATACAAAGCTGTATTTGGAACTATAACAGATTTAAGTCAATGATATTTATTCATAATAAGTGTAGCGAAGAGCACGGTTATGGCTAGTAAATTTAATAACGAATTCATTTGTTTAAAAATAGTTTTTAGTTTAGTTTAAATTGAGTCCTACTCGAAAGTTTTTTTTAAATTAATTTCTGTTTATGATAGGAGATGCTTTTATTAATACTCCAGCAGTATTTCGAGTGTTCCCTACTTGCAATGTTTTAAGAATTGACTCTTGTAGTCTGAGCGCTTTCCAGAAGATTTCAGAAGAATATGAAGGAAATATTCCCGTTACGGAAGCACAGAATTCAGGAAGCCCTCCCTTGGAAACAGATGTCACAGTTGATGAGATGAGCAACATCGTAGAATAAGTACTGTCAATGAAGAAGGAAGACGTCCGGAGATGAAAACGTAACAGAATGTCGAATTCTTAGAAAGAAACTTGAACTCTGCCTGTCTAAAATGCAAATTCTAAGGGAAAGAATAAAGCTATAAGAAATGACTTTGCTCTGCAAATAATAGCTGAATTTCAAGTGACCCACGGTAGTTTAATAACGTGCTTCTGAGTACAAAAGCACATTCACAATCCTATGTTTGAACATTATGGCAAATACAGTATGGTTATACAATAAATATTTATTCAGCCAAGTAACAAAGGACTTTGATACTCATATATAATAAACTTAATGTTACCTGTGCTTCACGTCTCCTTTTATAATAGAGCCTTACGTTTCTGAAGCGAATAATAGTAATAATAATAATAATAATAATAATAATAATAATAATAATAATAACAATAATAATAATAGATTCAAATATTTGGGGTGTATTATAAGCAGTAATAAGGTACACGTACCAAATAACGCCACCTTAACACTTCAGTCACTCTTGCTCTGGAAATAAGTTATGTACAAACACGAAAATTATGAAATAGAAACTGTAATCTTATCTTTACAAAACTGCACAATGAAAATGGATATATTATATACCGAACTAGAATTAGAACTCAAATAGGAAAACTTTGTAAACTGGTGTTATTAGGAACAGGTTGTCCAATTAACGCCACCTATTTTCTAGTAGCCTATACACTTATACAATTGTTAATGAATTATTTTTCCTAAGCAACACAAATTGAACTAAGCGATTAAATTTGAGTTTCTGTTAATAAAAGATACAGAATCACTCAATACTAATGAAAGATTCTTGATCTGAAACTGAAACGCCAGATGGATTAGGAAAATATGTTTTCCAGTGACTCCTTACTTAAAAAAAGAGACAATGTGACTCAGTAGAAAGTTATTAAACACAAAAGCATTTACCTTAGTTTAATATGAATGTTTTCCAATAAGTAAAACAAAAAATTAAATTATGCAAAATAAAAAAAAATAAGAGTTCGATATGCAATTGAACCAATATCATCACTGCACATTCTGAACATTTCTAAGTTGAAAGCTTAGTGATTTTCCTGATGTTTTCACACTGATTCTGTACTGCCAGCCTTAGAACTAACATAACCTAAAGCACTACTGAGTACTTGATAACATGACATGCCTGTTTCTCTAACATTTTCAAATTTTATAAATAGCAAATACTTTCTATACATAGAAAAATGTTTAAGGATCACGAAAATATATAGTTTAATATAGTTATTATTTGCTCAACACAAAAAAAAAATAAAATATTGCCTTTTATCTTCATATAAGAACAGCCATTCACTATCAACACACAACAGGAAAATGATGGAATATCATGTCACTTGTAAATGTCAGCGGACAGCTAGTAACTCATTTCATCACTAGATTGCAAGCGAATGCAGGCTACAGTAGTGCACGACCGAAAACTTGTGTCGTTAACAAATTTTAATAGGGTGGCGTTAAAGGTATACATGGCGTTATTTGGCTCAGGGACCTTATGAGCTGCTGCCAGGAAGTCAAAAGGATAATAGCAATGGCAAAGGAAGCTTTTAATATATATAAAAGCATCTTCTGCGGACCTCTGGAAAAAGAACTAAGGAAGAGACTAGTGAAGTGCTTTGTATGGACCGTGAAATGTATGCATAGGGGAGAAACATGGAAATTGCGACGAAATGAAGAGAAACGAATAGAAACATTTGAAATGTGAATATGGAGAAGAATGGAACGTGTGAAGTGGACAGACAGAATAACAAATGAAGCTGTGTTGGAAAGAGTGAGTAAAGAAAGAATGATGCTGAAATTGAACAGAAAGAGGAAAAGGAATTGGTTGGGTCACTGGCTGAGAAGAAACTGCCTACCGAAGGATGCACTGTAAAGAATGCTGAACGGGAGAAGAGTTCGGGACAGAAGAAGACGATAGAGGACATTAAGATATATGGATCAAATAGGAAGGCAGAAAATAGGAAAAATTGGAGAATGCAAGGTTTGCTGTGAAAGATCTGCCCTTGGGCAGAACACTCAATAAATGAATGACTTAATTACTTATGGCTTTTAATGAACCCGGAGGTTCATTGCCGCCCTCACATAAGCCCGCCACCGGTCCCTATCCTAAGCATGATTAATCTAGTCTCTACAATCATATCTCATCTCCTTCAAATCCATTTTAATATTATCCTCCCATCTACGTCCGGCCTCCCCGAAGGTCTTTTTTCCTCCGGACTCCCAATTAACACTCTATGTGCATTTCTGGGTTCGCCCATACGCTCAACTTAACCCCTTCTTTTAAAATCGAAGGACCATATTCATAGACATTCTTAGCGCGGGCTTCCGGTGGATGATCAGCGAACTAACATTTTTCGTATTCATAAACCAGTGTTAGCGGTGTGATGTGTGATGATGTGTGATGTGTGATGATGTGTGATGGTGTGTGGTGTAGTGTGATGTGATGTGATGTGATGTGATATGTGATATATGATATGATATGATATATGATATGATATGATATGATATGATATGATATGATATGATATGATATGATATGATATATGATATGATATGATATGATATATGATATATGATATATGATATATGATATATGATATATGATATATGATATATGATATATGATATATGATATATGATATATGATATATGATATATGATATATGATATATGATATATGATATATGATATATGATATATGATATATGATATGATATATGATATATGATATGATATGATATGATATATGATATGATATGATATATGATATGATATGATATGATATGATATGATATGATATGATATGATATGATATGATATGATATGATATGATATATGATATGATATGATACGATATGATATGATATGAATCCTGTACAAGTAATCAGTCGATAACCGAGGCTAGTTTAGCACGCTCGTAGCGCGGGCTAGCGAAATGTCTATGCATAGCACCCTAGTATTTTACATTTATAGGCAAAATATCACAACTTATCTGTACTTTACGTGGCCTATGAGTTTAATATTTAGTATTCTGAATTTATCATTACAAAGTTTTGAAATTAATTTTTATTAAATATATTGCAGTTTGATCAGTGTCGATCCTTCTGTCGAGCATTCTGTGTCGTTATGGGTTCGAATCCCGACTTAGAACGAATGTTTGCGCTGCGTGTTTGTTCTGTAAGTTTCATAACGATATTTCATTTCACAGCTGCTGTGTGCCAGTTACCCACAATCAATCTTTATCACTCGCTACAACGATCATGACTTATTGGTTTTAAGAGAAGGACGCACATGTAAAACACAGTGAACCTCAAAAATCAGATCGTTACAATAAAACAAATTTATATTTATTGACGTCAATACACACATATTTTCGAATTTGATATGTTTCGGTTCCGATTTCCTAATTCAGCTAACGTAAAATTCGTTAGTGGGAGCAGTCACGATTGGCAGAATGCTTTTAGGATATCATTATGCTCGCTGAAATATGTTGGAGTGATAGAGGATTAGAGCAATCCTGTGGCACAACTATCAATAGCTATTAATATACACTCCACTGTTAGTGACGTTTGAATTCTTTTCAAAGTTTATATTTGTAGTTTTCTAATTGTTACTTGAAATTAATAAGTTTAACTTGTTTTTACACTTAGTCTCTAAACAAGACAAATTAGAAGGCATACATGAAATAATAATCGCAGACAGAATGCTGCACGTTGAACAAGAGAACGGCGGACATCTTCCCAATGTTTTGTAAACCCCATTGTTTGCTCAACACTGTGATGTTTTTGTTTTTTTCCCTATCTCAAATATTATAATATTTATAGCGGTTTAATGTTTGAACTGACTTTTGAAATACCCTACAGTACATAGCCTATGACAGTTATAGTCAAATGAGATGTCACATCTTATGTAATTAAAATGGTTTGTGTTCTATTCATATTTTGGATCTATTTTATTTTTCACCTTGGACTGCCATAACCTTGCTTTCTGCAATGAATATTTTAAAATTCCATTGTTGACAAATTTCATGTAATTTAAAAATATTCCTTTGCAGTTCGTCTCCTGTACTTGCTACTATTACCTTGTTGTCAGAATGTAGTAATGTTTTCAAGTAATATGTATTACCCAATTTTCTTTCTTTATTTGTTCCTTCATTCCATTTTTATTATATCAAAATGAAACTAAAAACGTAAGATTATTTAAGATCAAATTAAAGAATTACCTAATTTGTCAAGCCTTCTTCTATTCTGTAGGTGAATTCATGACATTCAACAACGCTTCATGAAATTGATACTAAAACTTTGCGTTGTACTAGTAGACTATATTGTAAACCTCGTCTATGTATATTTAAACTAGACTGTGACTATAAATTAATACTTTACAGTAGTATTAAGATTTTTGGCTTGTTTCATATTTTAGCTGTGAAGCAATGTACGAATACCGTGGAATGTTAATAAATACAATACGATACAATTCATGTATAGGCTAAACAAAACTGGAAAAATACTGCAACATTGTTTGACTCCTTGGTTAATGTAAATTTGATTTTTACTGGCTTTATTTCCAGTTTTATGACAAATTTTGTTTTGATGTATAATAAGTTTTTAATGGCTTCTATTAAGTGTCTCCGCTTTCCATTATCTTTTAAAATTATCCATAGTATTATTCCGTCTATATTATCAATTACTTTAAAATAATCAATAAATGCTATGTGTGACTTCTGTTATGGTCTCTTATTTTAGTCATTAATTGCTTTAACGTAAATAAATATTCAATCCATGATGTCTTATATTTAATTAATAACATTATCAATTCGTTCTTGTTACTGGATGTGAAAATCACTTAATTCCTAGATGTATTTTTCTCCGATGTAATGTTTCAGAATATCATGAGTTCTTGAGAATTTATATCATAACAACCATAGTTATAATTCTTTTCTCGCAGTGGATGTTGTTGCGAGAAGTAGGCTATATTCATCACTTACTGCATCTGACTAAAATATCTTCTCCACTGAAGTTATAATGTGAAACACGCATTTATTCGTTCTCATTAAGACCAATGGATATATATCTGCACAGTGTAAGGCTCTGCTTCAAATAAATGTAGGTGAACAGATCCGATACGCTGCAGAACCGGGTGCTTCCATTAACAGGGGATGTACCGTGGTACTTCCCCAGTACAACACTTCATTCTGATCTTCATATACTGTCTGTGAGCACAACACTCCGCTCATGTTACACGCGTCTATACAGACCTTTAATTAATTATGCTCTAATTTGCTAAACGAGATTCCTCAACAAATACCAGAGCAGCGGCTGATAATAACTCTGAAGAGGAAGAGGCATGCAAATCTGTTACAAGCACAAATATATTCTGCCGAGTGTAACTACAACGAGGGAAATTTACGGATTGCTATTTAAAATCGTGAGTATTATACATGTATTTTAAATATGAATTTGAAGTAATTTTCTAAAGTGAATAAAATGAAAACTGAAAGTTACATATTCTTTAGTTTGGTTAATATTATCTTGACTATTACACTTTTACTACGTCATACTACTTTCGACCAACAAAACGGTACGAAAGGACGTATTTCAACCAATCATGGCTACTTATCGCACAATTTTATCGCGTCCCTAGCATTTGTTTCATTTTTTCGCGTCCCTAGCATTTGTTTCTTTGTTTGCCAACATTTCAAACTGCACTGGTGAGGACGTCAAAAAACAGAAAATTACAAACCACTCCAGTCGATGCACAGCAGTTTCAAATATGACTCGCATTGGCATTCAAGAACAAGAATTAATAAAGATCACTGGTCATATATGAAGAGCACCATTCGGAAATCCTGAACAAGTTCAGGAATACACCATGTACGTCAACGAGTTCACTTCTTTTCCGCACACGTCCAATATAACATCAACTGAACCACCAACCACTAAAACATTCGAATTTGAAAATTGTACTTTCAATAATTGTTTCTTTTAAAATTATTCATGTTTATTTTTTTTTCCATCATCGTTAATTACAACGTTTCTTGTTTATTTCATCATCCCTAATTAAAACTTTTCTAACACTTCTTTATATTATTTAGGTTATGTTTGTTATAGCTTCTGCTATATGATATTATGGTAGTCACGTATCAGAGATTGTTTAATACTAAGATTTATTGAAAATCGTGTCAAGTGACGTTGATTATTGGGATCCGGATGATTGAAGTGGAATGCAACTGTTTTAATAAAAACGAAAGTGAATCAACAAAGTCTTCTTGACTAGTAACCTTCCACAGAGTTCAATGAAGATTCCATAGTTGGCACAACTGATAACAAGAAAATATAATCATAAAACACTACTGCCATCTAGCGTAATGTTGAGATGGTACAATAATACATTTGAAGACAGTTGTATTTTCGTAAGTCAATTAATATCTTCTTGTATTGGAGTACTTCGTTACTTCTAATCTTCATATACTTTCTTCTAATTGTGTAATAGTCAGTTAAATCCCACTCGAGTGACTTTCTCTAGATAAATCAAAACCTCTAGTGAGATTACTTTTGATGAAAATACAGTCACAAACTAATTTAAAAATTATAATTCTAAAAAAAATAACTCCTTCCCTTCCATCCCTCCCAAAAAATAGAACGGATACAGGAGAATTTTCATTTCTAAACCGAACTATCAGACACTGGAATGTTTTACCTGCAGAATTAAAACAGGCTTTTCCACGAGGCATGAAGGTATTTATAAATAGCCTGAAGAGGAGATGACTGCATATACATTTATGTCCAATGTTAAATTTGTTTATTTAATAACCCACTATCTCAGGAACTGCTGAAGATATTGTATTGGAATTTTTACAGGATAAAGATACAAGGCTTCTAAGCAAATGGAAGCAGATTTATCACGAGACACAAGCTGCAAAAAAAGGTTTAATTTTTTTTTTAAATAATGTTGGTTTTATTCTGTTACTAGCCGTACCCGTGAGCTCCGCTGCACCCGTTAGAAATAAATATAAAGTAATTACATAATTAAAATAGGACATTTGATACAGGAAACATTCGTGTTTGATAGAAGGATAAATCGTTTAATATGTTACTTAATTTAAATTGTATTTAAATAATCAAATTGCGATCATTTTGGTCCAGAGACACTCATTTGGTGCAATGACAATTCCTTTAACATGTTCCTTAATTTTTATTACATGCAACCATAGTTTAATGAAGATTGACATCATTTACATTTAATGTGTACATAAACATTATTATATGAAATACAGGAAACGAATATTCAGAATAGCCTATAAAGTTTTCTGTGCATAAGAAGCTATTTTAATCTTACCTGTTCTCGATTCACTCAGAAGTTACTGTAATAACATTATAGCATTATGTCCATCTAGAGAAACTACACTTTCCAATGGTGAAATAATAATTAATTATACAAATCCGTTAATTTAGCTTCCGATATTACTTCATACAAACAAAGAAACATTCTCTGTAGGCTATGTTTCATAGCTTTCGATTGTTGCTGTCCAAGGCCCCTTATAGACGAAGTCATTTGTTTTTTAATTAATTACACGGCCTTAGATGGCAGTTATTTTAATTTTTAAACTCATTTATCTCATTAAATATCAGTCCTATCAAAATTTTTCAAGGAATAAAATTTATCGCAAATTAGTTTTAAAGAAACTTTTGTTATGTAACATTTTTCACAGAAATCAATAATAAGCGCAATATTTCGATTTATTTAATTCAGGCCCCCTTATAACTCCCCTTTTAAATAATGTATTTTGAATACCATATAGCCTAAAATCTAAGTTACAACGAACTTAATTTATATTCCAATTTTCATCGAAATCCGTTCAGCCATTATCGCGTGAAAAGGTAACAAATATACAGACAGACAGACAGACAGACAGACATACAAACAAAAATTTAAAAAAAGCGATTTTCGGTTTCAGGTTGGTTAATTATATATGTTAGGACCAATTATTTTTGGAAAATCGAAAATTACCAGAAAATTTTCGGCTACAGATTTATTATTTATATATATATATATATATATATATATATATATATATACACACACACATACATAGGAGAGAGTTGCCTTATTTGTACCACTTTACACATTTCATTTTTTCTAATTTTAACTGACAAATGTTGAATCATTTCAATAGCGACATCTTAATTTCTGGTATGTTGGAAGGATTTTCCTAAAAATAAAAGTTTACTTCAAATTAACATAAGTCATGACGTTCATTTTTCTAAATGTCTGCAATGAGTACAAATTAGGCAACTGGTTTCCTAAATTGTACCATTGGGTTCCTAAATTGTACCACATACATCAGGGCATCAACGTTCTTGCTGTGGATGGTGTGTCCATCAAGCAACAGCAATACTGGCCTTTCTTTCGTAGGATGGACGGAGGAAATGAATTGTTGCATCCATTTGACGAACAAGTCAGAGTTTATGTAGCCAGTTTCTGAAACTGTAATAATAATGTCCGGTGGAGCACCAACAGGCAGATCATAATCATGGGAGGAATATATTGACCAGATGCACTGGCACATCATTGTATTCACTCCTTTATCTGCGCTCGATATCACATCCACTTCTTTCTTGCCTTTCCTCGTTACGATTTTCTGTGTCTTCTTCTGTACTGTGGAGAAGCCACTTTCGTCCACGTTGAAAATTCTCGTAGATTCCAATTTGTATCTTTAAGGGGAAATGGACGTTATCGCATTCAAAGTAATGGTAAAAGTAGCCTATCTTCAAGCGGTCAGAATTGTAATACTATTTATCACAGCTCTTTCATTTTTTTAGTGATATATGTATACACATTAAGCTTTAAAATGAAAGAAGAATGGTTAATCTAGTGTAAATCGTACCCTTAAATTAATTTTTGAATTTAATCATAATTTTTATATAAATTCACTACATACCTGTGATTAGGTACACTCTATTCATTTATCATAGCACACATTGAATTAAAATTTTGGCCACTTACTGCTAATAGATACTAAAACATACCCTACTAAAATTATTAAAATATCTGTAATATTATGGGCATACGGCTTATACTAATCTTCAATTCCTTTTTAATTTATTGACGGTGATGATTGCTATAAGCCCTATGCCCATAATATTACAGATACATGAATAATTTTAGTAGGGTATGTTTTAGTATCTATTAGCAGTAAGTGGTCAAATTTTCAATTCAATATGTGCTATAATAAGTGAATAGAATGTACCTAATCACAGACATGTAGTGGATTTATAAAAAAAATTGTTCTTAATTAAAAAAATTAATTTAAGGATAAAGATTTACTCTAGAGTAACCATTCTTTTTCATTTCAAAGCTTAATGTGTATACATATATCACTAAAAAAATGAAAGAGCTGTGATAAATAGTATTATATTTATGACTGCTTGAAGAGAGGCTATTTTTACCATTATTTTGCATGCGATAATGACCAACTCCCCTTAACTAATTTTTTCGTGCAGATCGAAGAATTCATAGACACTTTCCTTGTTGAGCCCTTTCGCTCGAGCCATGGATGTTGCCTCTGTCTGCCTACACAATTTGGGATGCCTCTTCAGATAGGCTGTGCATAATACCATTTCTTCAATGCTTGGTCCTTTTCACGATTGAAATTAAGTGGCAGTCCATTTCTCTGAGCTATATCAAAAGCAAGTTTCCTAACATCTGTTGCAGTTAATCCAAATATCATTTATTCAGACTTCAGAATGTGATTTTCAAGTTCATTTTCAATTTTTTCCAAAAATATTGTGGTACTTCCAAACGATTTCACAACTCCATTAGCAATTACCTTTTTGCTTTTCGCATGTTTTAGTATTGTAGGCTTAGGCACATTGTACATTCGGGCACATTCATTTATTCCATGATCGCCATTCATATCAGCAACAGCAAGATTTTGGCCATTCTGGAATTAATGTAAAATGCAATTGTAATTTGTTACAAAGGAAGAAACTTAAAAACGCCAGAACATGAAATGTGGAAATTATTCGATTAAATTCTAAATGCATAATTTATTGTGTTTATACTGTTTTTGTCACAGTAATTTTTATTATTTGTAACGAACGTCTGACATGACTATTTTAAATCCAGAATGGAATGTGTTTTATTTCCAAAATATTAAAATTACAGTATTATATTCATATTGAAATGATTAGAAGTTAATAAATTATAATTGCTGATTTAAATTAGGTATGTTTTCCTTCAAACGTCACTATAATGTCAAACATACAATGAAAGTCCCTATATTGTACCGGTACATTATAGGAAACTGAAGCCGGTACAAAATACGCAACCTCGTCATTTTTTCTTTGTTAAATTCTTGCAGCTTAACGGTTTCTAACAGAAGTCTGTAACTTAATGACAATTACAATGTGTAAATGTAGTTTTAAATAATATATAGCATTCTGGACTTCCACTTACCTTTCGCAAGTAATTGTTGTAGCCAGGTAGCACAAAAACTAGATTGAAACTACCTAAAACAAGTTTTTTCACTTCACGTCTACACAACACAACCCACAGGCTTCGTCTCTCATAAAATGGAATATTTGTAGATGTAGTTCACAATGTTTGACGTAGATGACAACACTTATCAAGGAACTAATTTTCAAGACGGTGGTACAATTTAGGCAACGGTACAAATTACGCAACTCTCCCCTATATATAATATTCTTTCCTGATCAAACTAATAGATATACATCACTTAATATGCGTCAAGTTCATTATTGTATTGACGTTAAATATGTATTTAAAATTCCATCCTTCTATTATGTATATAGTTACTGAGAAAATGGAGAATTTCATAAAAATAAAATAAAATCAATGTTACCGGTATTTCAAAAGTTCAATTTTTTTGTAGCACCTGTTCATATCCATATTACAAATGTAAGTCGAGTCGTGCATTCAATCTGGTGTTGAAACAGCGGAAAAGTTAAACTGCAAATTTAATTTCCTTTTTAATAGTGAGTTATAACATATTTTAAGAAGATGGAGAAATAGTTTTAAAGCGGACTTCAACAAGGTTGGAAGATGTTTAATATATCAAAACTTATTTAGGCGCTTTAGAAAACTTGAAAGTTGCATATAATTTGGAGGTGTTACGTTAAAGATGATCATCAAAACTCATAGTGATATGGGATGCACCCTAGATCATATATGTTACAGATATGTCGAGCTTATAGGCTTTGAGGTTAACTCCTTTTGTCAGGTTTACTACGCTGCCATCTAGTTGTTACATAAGGAGTCACGTCGTAATTCCCATTTGAATCGCATTAGCGACTGTGCTGCCATCTCGTGTTCGTTTACGGCGGACGGGTGGCGATCCCGGAGGTTGTTCTCTTCAAAGTACTGCCGATTTTAACGTAGCGAGGAGTTATCTGTTACATATATGATCTAGGGATGCACGTTAGAAATAAACTGTGATCACGACCAAGGCCATGTGGATGAAAGAAATATTGAAAGAAAAGTATTAAGGAAATTTGTAAGAGTAAATTTCAAGAGAATGCTTATGACTATGAGTTGCCTAGAAAAACTTATAAGACGGGAATTTTCCGTAATATAAATTAAAAGTACTTTGGACAAACACGATGTGGAGCTATGCCGAAAATCAAAGTATCATGCACGTAGATCATTCTGGTGAAACATTTTGAACAATTTAGATGAAGTTTTAGAGTCAGTGGCAAATATCAAAATAAATAAGGCAATAATGACAAAATGACGTATATTTCCCAAAGGATCGGAAAACAAATCTTAATTTTTATGCAGTATGTGACCACATTTTAGCGGACGACAAATTTATTTATTTTTTTTTATCAAACGTTATGTGCGAGAAATTATCATTATTATTATTATTATTATTATTATTATTATTATTATCATCATCATCATCATCATCATTATTATAATTATAATTATACTTATTCCTTGTTTGTTGCCGTGTAAGACTAGTGACTTCAATGTTATAATGTGAAATCGGACTCCTAAGAAAATAGTGTCGTAACTTGAACATTGTGATTTCTAAAGATATGCTATTTCTAGTAAAATACTGCTGTAAATGTATTTTAATAAACGTGTACCAAAATCTTTGATAATTTACTATTTTATTATTAGAACTTCATACCTCCATGAGATTCTGGCTGATATGTACAGTACATCTATTATCAAGCAGTACATCTCACTTGACGATGTGTGTTAGAGGAAGAAAATTGTTTGTATACATCTGAAGTCTGATTAGTGTAACATGTAGCTAGTCAGCGATGTGTGGAATGGTGACGAAATGGAGAACTGGTGACGGGAGAATTCCGAGAAAAACCCCACCAAGTAATATTTTTAATTAATTAATTTATTTATTTATTATTTTGCTAATAATTGTAACATAAATTATAAAATATACAGAGAAACTTTAGCTCGCCCCTAAAAGAGTAGAACTCGTGCTCAGGGGCGGATTCCTGAATTGAAATTAATAATTATACAATACAATTATAATTAATAATTATACAATACAATTTGCAATTATAGTATATAAATTTAAGTTTACAATTTTTCAATTTTTATAAAATCCATACATAACTTTTTTAATTTAATACTAGAACTATTAGAATTGACAAGATTAGGATATTTAAATATAAATTTGTTATATTTTCATGGGGCTAAATTACTACTATGATTAAATACTGTAACAGTGTTGCATTTTGGTTCAAACAATCTTAAAGAATTCATACCTTTTGTTTCATAACTATGAGAATACAATTCAAAATTATTTCGATTTTTATGTATGAATTTTATTAATACAATATAATAAATTTGTCTTACGTTAAGTACATTAAAGTCTATAAACAAATTTTGAGATGGAAAATCAATAGGTTTATGAAGACATATTTTAATTATTTTCTTCTATAATAAATGAAGTGGATTAAAATTGGATTTAAATGAGCTACCCCATCCTATAATTCCATAAATAATTACCGATTGAAATAAAGTTAAATATATTGTACGTAATAAACTTATTGACAAGTAATTCCTCAATAAAACAAAATAATATATTATTTTACGTAATTTATTACAAAGGTAATTAATGTGTTGGTTCCATTTTAAATGATTATCGAAAATTATGCCTAAATACTTAACTTCAGAGGACTCTTTAATAATCGGACATTTACACTGTATAAGACAACAATCAGAATTATGTAATTTAATACTTAATATAGATGTAGGAGCTTTGTTACATTTTTCAGATAATGAGAATGGAATAATGATGGTTTTATTTTCGTTGATAGAAAGATAATTTATGTCAAACCATTTTTTTATTAATTTAAGTCCATTATTTGAATTGTTATATGCATCATGCCAGGTTTTTCCACCAAAAAGTAAAACTGTGTCATCTTCATAAGAATAGTGAACACCATTGTATTGTTGTAAGTCAATTTTAATAAGTCATTAATATATATTAAAAATAGAATAGGGCCTAGAACTGTGCCTTGGGGAACACCTATATTAATAATTAAAGGTTCACTTGAATAATTCTCAATTTTCGTTATTTGAATTCTGTTGTTAAGATACGATTTTATTAAGTTTAAAGCATTACCTTTGATTCCTAATAATTAATCGACCTGTTGTATTATATGTTCAATGTTCCGAAATTTGTGGACCTTATCCGCCACAAGCGTCACTATGAGGCCGAGGATTCTCTATAGATTACCTCATATTCGCCTTACGGTTAGAGAAAACCTCAGAAAAAAACCAAACCATCTAATTAACCCAAGCGTCCGAAACCACGCTCGAGTACAACTCTGGATTAGAAGGCAAACAAGAAAAATTGAATAAATATGAATTTGAAGAACTGTTTACATTTTTCCATTACATATAGTACGACCCATACATATGACTGTCCCCTGCCATGGATGAGTGGTCAAATCTTCAGCCTCCCATGCAGTCGGTCCTAGTTGTAGTCCCGGATAGCTGAGATTTTTCATTTAAAAATCCATAGTAACACTTGTGGCGGATAAGGTCGCAGTTGGGGTTTTTCTCGGAATTCTCCCGTCACCAGTTCTCCATTTCGTCATCATTCCATAGCATTTCACAAACGCCGGCTGGCGACGCACGGAGAGCTGGCCTAGGGACCTTCGAAACTTTAGTACAGCTCATGCATTTTGTCAAGACACTCCCCCACTCTTCCTATAGAGCTGCGCACGAGATCGGATAAGTCTACTTACGATTTATAGGGGAATGGGTTAGTTTTTGTCTTGAACTCGGCAGACACACGCCCGGCCTTCCCTTCTACTCCCACCCTCTCCACTTAAACGTTGTTCCCGTACTGCACATCGCGAGTGTCTTGAAAAAATGCTTGAGCTGTACCCAGCGAACCATAATGTAGTCAACAGGTGTTGGTTTAGGAATGCGCGTAGCTTGAGAATTAGAGCAATAGATCGTAAAAGGTCGCAGTGCTGGGTCATAGTGACTCCTACTGAAAATTCCATTCCATATATGATTACATATAATAGCCTATTTCAGGGCTGATTGTACATCTATTATCAGGCAGTACATCTCAGTACAATACCATCCCATCGCACCTCCTCATGCTCATCCTCTTTCACAATAGCCCCGCCAAGACTGGAATTCGTTACCTGCTAGCATCAGGGACTGTCGAAATAAAACTCAATTCAAACGCAAACTTAGTAGGCACTAGGTCAGTAATTGAGACTCGTTCAGACATGGTTTCTTGTAAATAGTTCTCTTAATATATCACAAAATATTTCAATATCCGGTAATTTCATCACTATAGAATTTTGTTATTCTAGGTTAAATTTTTAATTCAGTAAATACAAAAATATTCTTTGTTCTTAACTTCTATGATAAAATGTCTAGCTTTCATTAAACAGGTAATCTTGTCGCACTTTAATTTTTATTATAATTTTAATTATAAATTTAATATTGATTGTAATTTTATTCTTCATATTATAGTTGTAATTCGCTGGTAGAGGGGTAGAGAAGGCCTGACGGCCTTATCTCTACCAGGTTAAATAAATGAATACTAAATACAATATCTCACTTGATAGGCTATATCAGAAGAACAATTGTTTGTATGCATCTGAAATCTGATTAGTGTAATATGCAGCTAATCGGCGATGTATGCAATGGAGGGGGAAAGGAACTGGCCACTCTACTCATTATCTCCTGGCCTAGTTGCCTCATAAGTAGTGCCTTGTTGGTATCACTTGTGAGGTTCAGACCTGTCTTCGGACAGTTGACTAAACAAGATCAGGGTATGCGTGTGTAAGAAAATCGGCTTTACTTCATTAATCTCTCATTTGATACGGATATGACGACAAGTCAAACATGAACTATAACATAAGATGACTGGAGTGAACGCTACAATTCATGCTGACATTATGCAACCACCAATATCACGAAACACTGCCGAAGTTGCGACTATGGGACATGCAGTTTTCACTACATGAAATAACGGCGTAAAATACCAATCACCACTTTTTGCTGCGTCGTTCTTGTCTCCCGTCACTGACCAAGCGACTGCCTTCCCCCACCACTACCGCCATTGCAGCTACGCCGCGCCATGTTGGCATGAGACTAGAATGCTGTCATGTGACATAACAGGTGTTAACGGCTTCACAAAGAATGATGCCATGTCCCACCACAACAACAAAAAAAAAATAAAATAAAACGAGAGAGGAGGGGGGGTTTTCCATTTTTCAAACTTTGAATGAGTGACAGGTCCATACTTCGACTCATCCTCCTTTTCAAATCCATCCAACCCCCTCTTTTTCAACGGTTTATTCCTCCACTCTATGGAATCGCGTCACAAAATCTTCCCACTTCACATATACAAGAGCGAATACAGACCAGCACAAAATCAAATTCTCGTTTTCTGACTTTTGTTGGCATAGGGGAGGACTGGGAAAGTTAGGCAAGTTTAGGAAAGACCTGTAATTACAAATACTGTAATATGTTACATTTCAATGGAAAATGAAATGATGCAGCAACGATTCAGCTTTCAAGTTTAGACGTTCAGCAATGAGAGTCATGTCGCTAATTAACCGGTTCGAACTACTATTATTCAGAAGTTAGCATATATATTTATTGTGGTATTTCACACAAATATGTTTAATACTCAATTTGCTTCCTTTTCGAAAAAAAAAGTATCATACGGAACATTTCATAGCGTGTTTTGGGAAACCAATTGAATTAATTCCAAACATTTTCAGTCAATTTAAGAGAGCAGTGTGTTATGATAATAAATTATTGAAAGAATTTTAGTTTTGTCCTTTAAATGTGCAGAAATCTGATCCGAAGAAATGTAGCATTTTAGATTTCTTTTCATAACGAAAAGTTGTATTTGTTCAGATCAAATTTCTGCATATTTAAATGAAAAAAATGAAGTTCCTTCAATCATTTATTATCATAATACAGTACTCTCTTAAACTGATTGAGCATATTGAGAATTAAATCAATGTCTTTCCCAAAACGCGCTATGAAATGTTTCAAGTAAATTAATTTTTATCTCAAAAAGGAAGCAAAAGCGAGAAAAATTGTATTAAACTTTTTTGTTTTAAACATCCCAAAGAATAACACCCTGAAATTAATGGCATTACTACTGTTCACTTTGTATACATGTAACTTTAAATTTATATTTATAGTTTCATTTGATGCATGTCATTAATTTTGTACCAATTAATAAATAAATTAATATGCGCATATTGTATAAAAATTCTCAATATTAATATCCGCAAAAGTTAATATTATGTAGAGAAAGTTAAGTTTATGCAGCGAAACCAGGTGGCCCGGGTTCGAATCCCGGTCGGGGCAAGTTACCTAATTGAGATTTTTCCGTGGTTTTCCCTCAACCCAATATGAGCAAATGTTGGGTAACTATCGGAGCTATTCTATCTCCCTTGTAGAAAGTGTACCCATCTAGTTTGCACTTGCACTGGCCACTATTACCTTATAAGCGTATGACGTCATTATTTACTTTCATACACATTTCATGGTAAGTGTCATCTATCGGCTGAAAAAAAAAAACGGATGGTGCTGCACTTCTAACCAACTTTCAGGAACTTTATTTCACACAAAAGTTATACACATTTTCCCCGGGAATTATCCCACAGCACAACCCTCAATTTGGAGGGTTTGATTTTTGGCTCTCTTCCATAGAGAGGTTGCCTAAGGTATGCTGAAAATCATTTTCTCGAATGTTGGCCTATCTGTATATGAATGTTTAATTGTTCAATGTGTCATATAGGTATTACAAATCACAGCTAAGGAGATCTATATACCCAGTCAATTTCCCCCTTCCCGAGTATCTATCTCTGCGCTCTAGGAAACACGAAGGCGCCGAATGGGTAAACCACTGGAAAAATGTGTGAAAAAATTAGAATTAAAAAAATAAATCACATTTTATCACCAAAGGGAATAATAATTGGCTATAAGGAATGAATCTAATATAGCTAGGCATATAGGAACTTTAACTAAATTCGTGAAGAGTTAAATATAATGATGATGATGATAATAATAATAATAAAAATAATAAAAATAATAATAATAAGAATAATAATAAACGGCATTAAGACATGTGGATCATATGAGGAGACAAAGAGGAAGGCAGAAAATAGGAAAGATTTGAGAATGCTGGGTTTGCAGTGAAAGACCTGTCCTTGGGCAGAACACAATGAATGAATGAATGAACAATAATAATAATAATAATAATAATAATAATAATAATAATAATAATTTTTTAGAAAATTAATACAAAGGAATTATAAATACACAAAATTCTAGCACTCCCCTGAAATAGAGTGATCTCGTGCTTAAGAGAGGATTCAATATATAATAAAGTTACATGCATAAATTGCAATAAATAGCACCTAAATATTAATATCCACTAATATAGTGCTTCGATACATTTTAAAACTTTAAACCCTCTGAGTTACATTGCTGGGGTATTTCTTTATTAATATATATATATATATATATATATATATATATTAATTCTTGGGCCGATATTAGTTACTAGTATGATTGAAAGCAGTGCTCTTTAAATACTTTGGTTCAAACAAAAGGCTTGTATTCATGCCTATGGCTTTGTGTTTGCGAGTATAATTCTGATCTGAAATATGTGTGATTTTGTATAGGCTATCTGCTTAAACTGTATAATCTCTACCAGGTTAAATAAATAATTACTATAATTTTGAAATGAAATCAATTTTTTTTCAATTTTGGGATTATGAGCAGTTCTTTCATGGCGTTTCGTGTATAATTCAGAAAATGAAAACTCATCTACTTATTTTGAGACATACTAAATCATTTCAATTAGATATGTATTTTGAATGATATTTCAAGAAAATAAACTATGAACAAGTAATACTATTCGCTACATGGTAAAGGAACTCTACTGTGACGAAATGCACAAAACTTATCAGGAGAAAGTAGGTGTCACTTTCATGATACTCATTTTTGTGAAATGTATACACTACGCACTTTGCTTACATGTCTAAATCTTAAGCTGTGTAACATTAAAAGTTTCTTCACTGAGTTTCGTGAATTTTATAGTTCCGAATGGCGCATAGAGATCGTGCAAACATGTTAATTTTAATCTGTAGCGAAGTGACTGAGACTTCAAGAACGGTGGCCCAGCTTGTTTACATTTTGCTGTCAGGCTATGAAATTTTCAGGGCAATAGGCCGCGTAAGGCGAACTCACCGACGAAGTGAGCAGTAAACGCCGTCACTTTTCCCGTCTCTTTAATTAACACAGCTGTTATTACGCAGGCAATGCACGTCGTGTGTGCGAGAGTTCGCCTGCATGCAGTTTTCACTTCTCCTCCCTGATGCTGCCTTTCAAAGAGTAGTTAACGGACTACAAACATACGTTACAGGCACCTTAAAAGACACTAACTTAGGAAAACAGGGAGGAAATATGCAGTAAATTTTGTATTGCACTTTCATGTAATCTTCACCATAACTCTAACAAAACACACACATGATTATGACTAATGATGTGAAGCAAGTGAACTCGTAACTTCACTGAATACGTTACAGATTATAGAAATTACTTACACAATATTGTGTAAACATAGCGTAAAATAATTATTCTCCAAAGAAGTGTGCTCTCTAGAAATACACTTCTTTATGGCCATAATTTGAATTACAATATATCACTAGCACATTTTCAAGATTTCAGACAGCACTTAAAGGAGTACTGAACTATACAGGGTGATTCACGAGGAGTTACCACCACTTACGGATGAAGAAGGATAGGCGGAGCGGAGAAAAATTCTCTCCGGCACCGGGATTCGAACCCGGGTTTTCAGCTCTACGTGCTGACGCTCTATCAGTAAGCCACACCGGATTCTAATTCCGATGCCGAATTGAATCCTCTCAGTTTAAGCTTCACCTCCATCCGGGTTCAAATCCCGGTGTCGGAGAGAATTTTTCTCCGCTCCACCGATTTTTCTTCATATGATAATGCAGAATTCCTGCATGGAAATATCATACGTACTTCGGTACATCGCAATAACCACTTACGGAGCTTATTTCCGAAAATATTCTGGGCAAAGTATGTGATATAAACATAGCTCCTTTTCTCAATATTTTCAGAGTTACACTAATTTTAATTAGTTTGTAAAATACTTTATTTTATTTAGTTTTAAGGGCAAAAGAATATTACAAATAGAGAATGAAATATTCAAAAATATTGTTTCTTTCATTGGCTGATATTCTGAAGCTAAAAATGTGTTGTGAATTCCTTAGTTGCTTTCTACAGATCGTTTGTCTTCAATCCTTAACTAAAAATTACATTATTCTTACAGACTTATCACAATTTTATTGTTACACATCACATAAATTCTAGCAACTTGATTCTTT
Source organism: Periplaneta americana (assembly GCF_040183065.1). Taxonomy (NCBI): domain Eukaryota; kingdom Metazoa; phylum Arthropoda; class Insecta; order Blattodea; family Blattidae; genus Periplaneta; species Periplaneta americana. Next base: position 78,636,556 of record NC_091131.1, read on the forward strand.
ACAGTTGAATTTTGCATCATAATGTACAGTCTTAAAGAGTTTACAAGAATGGCATGATTTTTAACAATTGTTATGATAAGTGCGTAAGAAAAATGTAATTTTGTAGGTAAAAAAAAATCTGTACGAAGCAACTATGGAATAATTCACAACACAGTTTTAGCTACAGAGTACTAGCTAGTTAAAGAAATTATACTTATGAGAAGTTCATTCCCTATTTGTAATATTTTTTTATCCTTAAAACTAAAGAAAAAAAGGCATTTTACAAAAAAATTTCAAATTAGTGTAACACTGTAAATATTGAGAATAGGACCCATATTTATATAATATTTTTTCCTCAAATGTCTTTGGAAATGAGCTCTGTAAATGGCGGTAACTCTTCGCGAATTATTCTGTATATATTTATATGATGCATTCTAAACAACTTATATTTAATTATTCACAAAATAGCGCAAACTAGACCTTTCTACTATTAATGGTTTCCAAATAACATACCCTTAACGTGGATACTGGCGATGAGCGTGACGTCATACTGCTGCGCATCACCCCACCAAGTCCATTCCTGCTTTAGTTAATCACGTTACATTCACTCATTCATGTGTAAATCGCGAAAAACACAGTTTTTCATTTAATAGCAAAACGTCAAGCAGCTGAGAACTTACACAAACCAAACCACGGGTGCGACAGCGTGACATCAGGAAGAGTGGTGGCCTAAATTCCTTCGCTCGTATATTCAGAAACATTTGATGTTTTGAGTTGTGGTTTTCAGTGCTGCATCAGCCGTCTGTTGTGTACAACTTATAGAAATATAACTTTTTTGTTCACTGTCCCTTTAAGTTCGTGAGACTTGTTTGCTAAAAATTAATTATTTACGATGTAAGCATCGCAACGTATCATATTACAGTACGTCAGTACGAGAAGGGAAAATAAATTGTCAAATGAAGGTAATGGCCGAGTTTGATAACCCATAGTACGAATATATAAAAATATGTTACCTTACGTATATTATACAAAGTTGTATACAATTTAAATTGTACTAATATTTAAATTTCACTAATTCACTATTATTTCACGTTCCACAGTTTAATGTAATCAAAATTTTGACTTTTATTACATTTGGGGTGAGAGGGGACAGAAATTTGTTCGTAATTCGATTATTGAAACAATTAAATTTACATTAGTTATGGTAAAACAAAGTTATCATAAATAAATTTGAAGATAAATATGTTTCATTTTCTGTCAAATTTTACATCATTTTAAATAAAAATATTTAAAATGTTGAGGAGAATATTAACACTACAGTTTCAATATCGGGACTCACTTTGACAAATTGCAGACCTAAATATTCGTAGTTAATGTGTACACTGAATAAATTACTTTTAATCTATTTTAACATATGCTTTACTTTATTGCACTAGTATGGTAAAGTGTCAATTTACCGCACTAGTGTGGTAAAGTATCTAATTTAGTTATTGTACAGTTGTCATAAAATTCCATATCATATAACAAAAGCGGATAAAAATACTTTCCAACATGATCCAATATTGAAACGTTCTTAAGGACACTGTTAGAATTTGCCAGCTGTTGTTTTACCTCACATCAAAAGAAATTGAATTTTTTCCAGATCAATAGCTGATAGACAAACAAAATTTTCACCAATCATAAAATAGAACTTGGTGAGTCGATTGATACTCATAATAAATAACTGAAATTATTTTCTTTCAGCCGACAATAAGAACACTGGAGTGACAATTTTTTCTTCTGCTACCTTTTCCTGAGAAACTGTCAATGAAAATGTTTATTATAGACCTAGTTCGAAAATTGTAGGTGAAAGACATTTTGATATCAATTCTTAATTGTTTTTTTTTTCAAATTATTAATTAACTCAATAGCATTATGATTATGAATATGTTAATAATTAATACGAGTACATTACAAAAACTTATTAGTGGAATGTCTGGTAAATTTTCTTTGAATGCTCTTTACCGCAGTGGAAGAGAAAATGTTGAAACTGGTCAGGAATCAAAAGTGACTTTGTATCGTCAATAAGGTGGTCAAATGGGGAAATACTAAGATTAATAGAACAATTCTTTCACTATAGGGTGTCCCAAAAGCTTGACTATGCAGGGAACTGCAGATTCTGCACTTCACGACTCAAATATGAATGTCTCAGAATTAAAAAGCAAATGATAAGCCTGGATGTACTAATAATATAATATGTAGAAAATAAATAAATTTATATAAAAAAGTTATAGTTTATAAGTAAATGAAAAGACATGAACAATTAAATATGGTACATATATAGAAAGAGAAGGCGGATAAAATATCATTCATACCCAAAGCAATAGCCTACAGATTGAAAAATGAAACGTAAGTAAATATAGACCATTCGATATCTCGTGAAACTTTCCTGCGCGTCAGGGGAAGAAGAAAGTGGACTGAGAAGCTTCCCTCCCTCCCTATGCTTCCACTCTTAGCGAGCAAGCTCGCTTACCCCCAACATAAGGTTCTTAGTATATTATGCTACGGCGCACACAAGCATTTGGTTTCACGAGATAACGAATGACCTATACTACGAATTGTACTGAGAAAGTACAATTAGTAAGGAAGCTAAGCTACTAATAGACTTCTTCTCGTTTCTAATTGGGTTTGTTATTATCGCATGTAAGTAATTTTTCGGGAAGCTAGATTTCAGTTCTTTGTAAGGAAATAAATTGTTATCGAAGATTACGGCTAATTGCCAACGAATCAAGAAAATTACAGTGAAACATTTTTGTAGGTTACATAGCTATCCGTGTATGGCTATCATTTCACGGAATTACATTCTAATGTAACAATTTAAGACTGTAATTCCCTACATAGCCTTGAACTATAAAATTTTATGGGACCTTAGTACTGAGCACTTATTAACTTAATTTGACATTTACATTCTGTACGAAGATATGGACTGTGAGACATTAAGCTCTCTTTCATCCACGTTTTCTTTTTATTTTAAATTCATTCTTTCGTTTCTTTGTTTGTTCAGTTCTTCATTTCGTGAATATCTTTTCCCCTCTTTTTTATTTCTTTCGTCCTATTTTCCTTTTTTGTTCACTCCATTTCAATGCAATCGTTTCTACTTTCATTTTCCTCTTTCTCGTATGTTTTATTCTTCATTTTCTATTTTCATTTCCTATCTTCTGTATTTATTATAAATTTGCCTCCTTTCTTCCTTTTGTCTTCATTCATTTCTTTTTTAACTTTACTGCATTACTTTTTAACTTCTTTTCCACCTTTTATCTTCCCTTGCTTTCATATGTTGCTGGTTCCTTGTTTTATTCTATCTTAATCGTCATTTTCGAACTGTCTGCGAACTTCCTGTCCATATTTTTTTACTCTCCCTTTGTTTCGCCCTGCTTTCCTTTCTTTAATTACTAATTTACTGATGTTTATTGTCATGTTTTGGAATTTATAATTCTTAATTTCAACATTACAACATCAAACACTAAAATATTACCACTGATTAACTTTATCTAAATATTAGTAAGCAGAACTTAAGTAACGTGAACTGAACACAATTCTGTGTTGCTTGGGTAAAGGGAGATAATCATAAAAATTAGTTTTAGAGATAAATGAAAATTAAACTTCGTACCCTTATTGCAAATAATATCCCATACAAATAAAACACAACAAATGCTAGTTTTGTTTTGATTTTTGCACATCCACTTGCATAATTGAACTTATGTGTCCATTCCTAAAAATCACACATATTTTAGATCATATACTCACAAACATAGAACTGAAGGCATGGGTGCAATACGTTTGTTTGAACACAAGTGTTTAACGAACACTGCTTCTAATCATAGTAGTATAGTCGGCCTGAGAATTTATAACAAATTAATACAGGAATACTCTTATCTATTTGACTCAAACAGTTTCAGATTTAGAAATATATGTAGCAATTTGTTATGAACAATATTAATTTTTATGTTATTGTATTGTAATTTATGCATGTAATTTTTATGTACTGAATCCTTCTCTAAGCATGAGATCACTCATTTTCAGGGGAGTGTTAGAATTATATAGGCCTACATTCATAATTTCATTGTACTCGTATTATATTTTTCTGGCAATAAAATATTATTATTATTATTATTATTATTATTATTATTATTATTATTATCATTATCATATGAGACAAACATATTCCGATAGTTAAGCATTTTTAATTTACATAATTATACTAAAGACGCAATTCATCATGATTAAAATTACTGTAGCTCAGCAAAGTCAAAATATATACAGAGTGGGAGTGGTATACGTGCAAATAATTTTAGAGATAATCGGGAATATTATAGCGAACTACATTATGTAACAAATTTCTCAATCTCAATGAAAAACATTACGATTTTAGGTTAGTTAATACTTCCAGGTGATTTGGTTTGTTTACGAACGCCTCAGTAAGTCTAAGCTTGTGAGGGTTGTCTATTGTCAGACTTACCATTAAGGCATTTGTGATGTAACAGGTTATCAAATAATGTATCGTGTATCCAAACAATCAGCTTTCCACATTAGCACTTGGGATTACATTCATGATTTATTTTGTAATTTAATACGATCGAATTTCACCCGTAACTGTTTATGCTGGAATATAATAATGATATCGAAAGACTTGCGTATAGTCTAAACTGACAAACATTTCATAGTACTAGCACAGTCACGAAGCTTAAGTTGTTGAGGGTACTAGGAACAATAGACTGTGCCGGTACTATTTCGCATTGTCTGTAATGGGGCGATAGTAGCGATCCTAGTGGTTAGCAACTATCTATGGATGCATATTTCCTACATATTGAGCTTCGCGACTGTATATACTAGACTGTGGTACTAGCCTACTATTTATAAAACATCATACCGTAAAATACGTGATACATTTATGGGAAAACTATATGAGCAAGGGATAAAGTAGATAGGGCCTTATTTCACTTGCATTTTTCTAAAACAAATATAAAAATATTTGCACGTATACCCCTCCACTGTGTATATATGTATTATAGAACACTTCGAATAAAGTTATTAAAGAGTTTTAATTTCCAGATCCTTTGTTAAAGAAGAATAATTTAACAATTGAACTTCGTATTTCCGAAAATACAGCACGCTTAATGTCATTGGAGTTAAATGAACATTTTTTGTGTTCGCGCAGCAAATTTTAATATTTCCTGTGAATTACTTTCCACTTTGATGCATATAATTCACATTTCATTTTATATTAAAATTATTAAGAATTTTATTTCTTTAATATTTCGTTACGTTTGTTCCTCAAATTACTTCACAAAAAATAATTTCAAAATGAAGCCGGATCGCTTGGTACGTAAAGCGAAACTCTGTTGTGCACTTTGAAAGAATAACGGTAATAACAGCATATAATTAAGAATGTAATGAAAGGGAAAGTAACGATAATCCAATTACAAATCATTAATTAAAATTAATTAAACGACAAATCATGTATAAATAAATGCAATTACTGGATGAGCGAAATAATGCATTCACAATTCGCTTGAACAATTAAAAAATATTCATTGTGTGGGATTTCATAGAATGTTGCTATCGAATATGACTTTTACCGACAGCTATTGGGAATTTCAGCTTTTTTCTTACATAAACTATTTCTAAAATTAAAAAGAATGGATGAAATATTTGAAAAAATACCGCATGCAATATTCGCTCCTGACGCCGTAAATATACTGTTCATCTTCTGTATTAGCAAGTATGTAGCCCTACTACTGCTTTAGAACTCACTATTTATTTTTGAGTGGCGATTTTTGTGCACTATAGTTAGCGATAGCAGTATAAATAAACCTGTCTGTAAGTTTACAAGGAATTTATTCTTAGAAACATAGAGTAATGTATATATATATATATATATATATATATATTTTTTTTTTTTTTTTTCGAAAAATATACAGTACCTAAATCATGTTACTTAAGGAAAATTAATTGAATCTTTTTGGTAAACGAAATTAAGAAACTACAAGAACTTATTTCTTTTACCAACAGAATATAACAAGAGCAATAATTCTAACTCGATCACGGTAAATAGATATTTCAAATGGTTTGCACTTGCTTAAGTCGAAATGTATTAAAATGGATTAAAAACAACACATTTATTTAATTAAAACAATTACTAAAAATGTTTCTATTTGTTTTGATTTTGGCAGTATCATACTGACTTCTAATTTCATGGAATATACAGTACCTAAATCATGTTACTTAAGGAAAATTAATTGAATCTTTTGGTAAACAAAATTAAACTACAAGAACTTATTTCTTTCACCAACAGAATATAACAAGAGCAATAATTCTAACTCGATCACGGTAAATAGATATTTCATATGGTTTGCACATTGCTTAAGTCGAAATGTATTAAAATGGATTAAAAACAACACATTTATTTAATTAAAACAATTACTAAAAATGTTTCTATTTGTTTTGATTTTGGCAGTGTCATACTGACTTCTAATTTCATGGACACTTCAAACATACAGTAAGTACTCTATTACAAAACAATGTTTTTTGTCTCTTCTAACAGTTTAACAACAAGACCTGTATATCTTCAGAACTTATTTCCTGGAAGAATTAACTTTCTTTGTTTCTTAATTTAGTTTCGCAGTATACGGATTAAGATGTTTTAATGCTGCAAGACGCAAAACAGCTTTTAATTTTGTATACTTCATGTTTGCTTTCTGTCTTGGCTTCATACGCTTCATTGTAGAAGAAGAACATTTCACAAGCATATGTACTACCAAGCATGGACAGCACATAGTTTTCAAATTTACATAGTGTTGTTTTCAATTATGTTTTCTGCAAATCATGTGCTTCTTTCATATTATACATTGGAAATTTCCCTATTTTGAATCCTTAAATGTAATATCACCACCCAGTCGGGATTAAAACTACTTGAAGATTTACGCTTCTCTCCTTCTATGTATAGGTCTACCCTTGCTTAGTAGTCTTTCCCTCGTCAGGTGCGCTTAGTATCAGTGCAGAGCGTACGAGCGAGTGACACACTACTACCACAGTCTAGTATATAGAGCCACAAACTCAATACTTAATAATATGCATCCATAGATAGTTGCTAACAACCAGGATCGCTACTGTCGCCTCATCACAGAGACTTTCCCTAGCAGACGATAAAATGTATTGTATTTTCGATATCGTGTTCTTTTGAAAAAATTAACACCTTCCTTCAACTATTGAAATATGAAATACATAAGGTTTATATGTTATTTTCATATAATATATATTATATTTTATAAACTCACCTTCTTGGATCTTTCGGAAGAAGATAACTCTGACCTCTTTTCCTTACAACTTATAGTACTACAAACGTCTCCTTGTCTCATATTATTATTCAAATTATTGTATTTTAGTCAAATTACAGTTGTTACAACAGATAACGAACATTGCACAGTTTACAAAACTTTTCACAACAGTGCGAAATACGGCACAGTCGTCTTTTCGATCTAGACCAGGCCGTAATGTATGTTCGGGTTTTCTATTTCAGTATATGGAGCTCAGTGAAATATTATATTATAACTTTATTGCGTATCATTGCTAAGTTTTATTTAGTGTCATGTGTCCATAAGTTCCGTTTACTTCTTGTTGCATAATATGTTGTTATTTTAATGTGAAGAGAATTTTACATGTTAACTTAATCTGTTCGCATCAACATTTTAAGTTTAGAATGGAATCTATTTTGAGGTTTAATAAAAAGGAATATAAGTTAAATATAGTAAACATAACCTATAATTTCCATATGACATAACATACATATGTAATGGCAGGGCACTGGAGACCAATATAATTAGACAGAAAGGGACAACTGGTACAGTAAACATAACCTATAATTTCAATATATCAAAGTATTCGTGCGGTGCAACTGAAAATTATTGAATTGTGGATAAATGAATGTACAAGAATTTCGCAATATTTAATCGAAATAAAGGCAGGTATTACACACAAGAACAACATAATTTTCACACTAAAAATAATATTATACCTTAACTCGCAAGTGAATTATTTGTGAAGTGTCTCATAATCATTATTTTAAATTTTATTTTTACTTCAACTTTTATTGTACCTGAGTTTTTGAATGTACTTCACTCCCACCCCTTCTACTAACCAAGTTCCAACCGTTCACACAGAACTAGGGCCGCAGTACTGAGTTAGTGATTATCAGGGAAAGGATTTATATGTAAATACATATTTACTTATAAAGCTAATATAATTTATATTTTGCATTATCTTTATGTTTCACAATGTGTAGGGTTGAAAAATCCTACTTTTATTTTCCATATTTTTCCATATTTTAGAGTTTAGTACATATTTTCGTTAATTTCCATATATTTTCCATATTTCATATAAAACAGTCCATATTATATTAGGTTTAACAATAAAACAAAACAAAATTCCATTAACTTTTAAAAATACATTTCAACAATAGAGATTTAAACACATGTTCAGTAATCCCTTTAACATCAGAGTTATTTGAAAATTAGCAGTCCTATCAACAATGGGAAAGTAAGTTACAAAACTGTATTAATTTAATTTAAAATTTTTAACAGACTTCAGTTGTGCAGCTCAACAGTTAAATGCCAGTCAGAGTACACATAGGTTCAGTTTTGTAAATCATACTATAAAGACGGTAAATATGCCAAAAGTACGTCATTCAGTCAATTTAAAATCAAAACTAACAAGTTACATTTCAGAATTTAAAGAAGATGGTTTATCAACTGACAATAAAATATTATTTTGTAATTTGTGTCAGTGTGCAGTATCATCTACACAAAAGTTCCTGGTGCAACAACACATTACAACTAGTAAACATCAGGCCAACAAACAACTAAATTCCAAGCAGAGACAATTGTTTTTAACACAACCAACAACATCGAATGTAAGATCTGAGTTTAACATCGACCTGTGCCGTTCTCTCATCTCTGCTGATATTCCTCTCTACAAACTAAAGAATAAGGTCTTCAGGGAATTCCTTGAAAAATATACTCAACATACAATCCCGGATGAGTCAACACTTAGGAAGACGTATGCTCCATCCATCTACGATGAGACAATACAGAAGATAAGAGATGAAATTAAAGATAGTTCAATTTGGGTTTCCATTGATGAGACTCCCGACAAAGAAGGTAGACTTGTTGGTAATGTAGTTATCGGTTTGTTAAGTGAACAATATTCTGAACGAATTCTTTTACATTGTGATGTTCTAGAAAAGTGCAATAACAAAACTATAGTTAAACTGTTCAACGAAGCTATGGGTATCCTGTGGCCAAAGGGTATTATGTACGATAATGTGTTATTCTTTATTAGCGATGCTGCCCCTTATATGGTCAAAGCTGGACAAGCATTATCTGTTGTATATCCTAAATTGACTCATTTTACTTGTGTGGCGCATGCATTTCATCGTGTGGCAGAAGTGGTCAGAGACAATTTCCCTAAAGTAGATTTGTTGATTTCATCAGTGAAAAAAGTATTTCTCAAAGCTCCCAGTAGAGTTAACGTGTTGAAAGAAATGTACCCTGAAATTCCATTGCCACCAAAGCCAATTTTAACTAGATGGGGTACATGGCTAGAAGCAGTTGAATATTATGCCGAACATATAGACTCTATTAACAATGTTCTCCTTGCATTGGACTCTGAAGATGCAGTCTCAATTGATACTGCGAAAACAGTTACCTGTGACATAAGTGTGAAGAATGACTTAGCTCACATTCAGCATACATTTTCATGCATCATAAAAACGCTCAAAAGTCTCCAAAATAGGCACCTTTCACTATCTGAAAGTTTTGAAATTATAAATAGTACTGTGGAACAACTGAATCGTGGTAGAGGTAAAGTTGCAGATGCAGTAAGAGCTAAGGTGGACACTGTACTTTCAAAAACCCTGGATATGAAGAACTACAAAAGGTTGTTGCTGTGATGAGTGGTGAATCAACAGTGAAGATTAACTTGGACTTATCCCCAGCAGACATTGTGAAATTGAATTATGTACCAGTTACTTCTTGTGACGTCGAACGCTCTTTTAGTCAGTATAAATCTATCCTCAGAGACAATAGAAGAAGATTCACTTTTCAGCACTTGAAAGAAATGTTTGTAACCTATTGTTATGGTAACAGACAATAAAAATTGTGTTTTGTTGAAACTACATTGGAAGATAAGGTACGTCCATTATATTTTTTGTTTAGTTTGATTAAAATGTACCAATATTTAACGTACATAGTCATTTTTTTATAATTTTAAGTCCATATTTAATTCCATATTTTGGTAAAAATCCATATTTAATTCCATATTTTGGTAAAAATAACTACATATATATTTACATATTTCATATATTTTTAGTCCATATAAATCCGTTCCCTGGTGATTATAGTACGTTTCAGAAATATGTTCGCGTTTTCCAGTGACGAAAATTTCAAATATTGAATCATATTTTCGCACAGGTACTGTCGTCCGTTTGCCTACGTCGCATCCCGATTTCCCTCACCTGCTTCTGCTCGCTCCACTGTAAAGACTAGTGGCTGGGCTTTCTTAGCTCTTTTCTGAAAACATTAATTTCTGTTAGAAATTAATTGGACGTCTACGTAATATTATGCAACTGTTTAAAATAACTTAAATAAAAGGGCCTCGTTAAGTAATTAAATATCACGTGATCCCCCCCTTTCTACGATCCTGCGACATAACCACTTGGACGGACAGTAGATAGCATGTCTGAGTAATTTTATTTGTGCGGCTCGGGCAGAAGTGAAGACTGAATTTACAGTATGTAAGGTACTCTTTTATAAAGTAGGTACAGAATTATTTCAACATGAGTTACTAAGTATAAAGGACGAAACTGGCAATTGGAATTAGATGCAATAGTCTATAGTGCGATAATAGGCACAAAAGACCAGTATCGAAATGAACGGCCACCATTTAAAAAAATGTGTTTACATATCCATATTATGATTATTTTTAATTTTAACTTCGTTCTCTATATCGTACGCTAATGTGATGTAGACAGTATAATATACACTGCATAATGAATACGTTCGCATGGATAACTCAGTTCGTGAGTAAAAACACTTACTGTTAATACTGTACTGTATTTTGATTAAACAAAACCTAATGAAAATTATCACACTCAAAATCGCGATATTTCCTACTTTACGAAAATGGATGAACTACTTTTCTTCCTTCCTGTACCTAGGAAAGTGATCTGTTTGTATTTTACGCCAGTATCATCGAACTCCAGTCGTGGAAGGGGTAGCAAACGGTGTTTCCGGGTCTCAATCATTAATCCAAAGGTATAGCCAGGTTAATATTAAAAATGTTAGTAAAAATAAAATGATGTCCCTGTATATGTTACTCTTTATGCATTCCAACTAATTTATACGGTTGAAACGCCGCTCTTCGTGATCGGATTGAGTCACATGGTCTGCCTTACGACCTGTATTAGATCACGGTGGCAGTGGCACAGTCTATTGTTCCTAGTACTCACAGCGCTCCAAGCGGCTAGCTACTATCACGAGAAATGAAAAAAGTCATCCCAAGCTTCGTGACTGTATATATTAGACTGCGCTACTGCTGACTGCTATATGCAACTTGATTATATGCGCAACTACTGCCGTTCTTGATGTAGACGAAGGATGCAAAACTGTACTACAATTGAAGTACACATCATAAAACCGGAACACGTAACTAATTCTTTCCCTGCAATCCTCGCGTTATTATACGGTAGGGGGAGAGGAGAAGAGAGAACAGTGTATCTGCCAAACGTCACAGAAACGTCATTGATAGCTCCGGCCTTGTGGATGGAGGAAAGAAACTCTTTCCCTATGCCTCCACCCCTTTCTTCTCCAGTTCTTCAACCCTGATATAGACTTAAATAATTCTTAACTTAATCCTCCCTGAACACCATTACCGCAAGAGTCAGAACTTGATTTCATACGGTTAAGGCCTAATTTCCATTCCGAAAACACGAAGTAGGTTATAATTCCTAATATGCTAAAAAGAAAAAACTGTTAACGTTATTTTTAAAGAATTTTGGTTTTCATAAATACTACGAGTATTACACCATTATTTTTAAACTTTCTCCCTTCAACATGTTTCAAAATTTTCTCTTCTCTGTGTTTGTTAATATACGCCATGAATTTTTCTACCTATCTTCTTATGATGCTTCATACGAGTATATCCAAAAAATATATGTAATTAGAGCCTAGGTATGGTTTTGTAAAGATTATAATTATACATTGTATAATTAATGTGTATTTAAAATAGGTATATATACATACATGCACACATTTTCTCTACTTTATGAAGTAATCTTCTAACTATTGTTTAATTTTATCAGTGTCACTGTCCCTTGTGGGTTTTTGTCTTACTCTATATTCTTCTTTATAAATCTCTTTTGGCTACTCCTTTAAGTTGACTTCTGAAGTTACGTTTCTGCGGTTTGAATTCTTGATTTATCCCTATTTTTCGGTGTTCACAGTTCACTCCCACGCACTCAACTGGAACTGACGCAGATTTATGGAACCTAAGTCTCCACTATTTACCTCTAATTCATCATTCATATCGTCGTCGCAAAAACTGTAACTACACTAAAAAATATCGAGAGCAGAGGATTTATGTCAAAATATAAGTAGTCAATTGAGCCCTTGGCTTCAACAGCAAACCTCAATCAAGAAGGATATAAATATAACTTATCGCTGAAGAATATATATTTTTTTTTTACTAATGGCGGACACTTAAATTACATCATTCACCCACATAAACCAGTTAAGTAGACCAATTTCCCTACAGAATCGTTGCCCAGGAGGCTGAGATGAGATGAGATGAGATGAGATGAGATGAGATGAGATGAGATGAGATGAGATGAGATGAGATGAGATGAGATGAGATGAGATGAGATGAGATGAGATGAGATGAGATGAGATGAGATGAGATGAGATGAGATGAGATGAGATGAGATGAGATGAGATGAGATGAGATGAGATGAGGTGAGGTGAGGTGAGGTGAGGTGAGGTGAGGTGAGGTGAGGTGATGGCGATTTGTTGGGATCTCCCAGAGAAAACCCCTGTATTACCTGGACCACGGGCTTGTACAACGCAAGTTATAAATCTGGTATACGCCGGGGATCAAACTCGGATCTACAGGATTACAAGTCCAGCACTCTAACTACAAGTTCACCGCGAACGCTTTGCTGAGGAATATTTAAATATCTCTTGTTATGACATTTCATTTGCATGTTGTTTTAATTACAGTTGTTCTAACTCATAAAGAGGTAAATGGCTTTCAAATTTTTCCGTAATTGTCATTTAACACTTAGATTCCTACAGATGTATCCACTTTTTTCTGTTTCAGTAGGCCTACCTTCTTCCGTATACGTCATTAATATATCCATTCTTAACATTATCTTTATTCTTCCCTTTCCCTTCTACTACAGCCTACCTAGCTCGGCAAGATCACGCCGATTATTAATACTACTTTTAACGTGAATATTTGTGCTCGAATGTTTGTCTATATAGCCATAGGGAGTATTTTGCAGTACTTTCTATATAGTATACAATATATGAAACTAAAAGGTTTAAATACAAAAACAAACATGTTGAAAATTGAATCCAGTTTTTCTGCAAAGTTATTTTTGTGACATTAAGGAACAATTTTCTCAGGAGCTATAAACCACACAGCCATATGTATTGTCCTACTTTTCACGTGTGATATTATTCTTCTCTAGTGTTAATATTACATTATGTAATGCCATTTCCGCTGTAATTTAAATTTTAGTTCCTATTTTATTTTACTTATTTATTATTATTATTATTATTATTATTATTATTTTATTTTATATATTTCTCTTATATTAATATTGTATTATATAATTTCTGCAACTGTAATTTTAATTTTATTTCCTCATTCGGTCTCAAATTTTGTTAATACTACTGTACAGTATCTCCTTTTTATATTGATTGTATTATTTTATTTCTATTTCTCTTGTTTGTTTGTAATTATATTCTTTATTCTGTATATTTAAATTTAAATTAAATAAATTAAGTTTTTACAGCGTGTTTGTATATCATCTGACAATCTTATGTCATTTTTTGGAAGCTCTTAAACCCATAATAGTCATAATTCAATTTTTATTTCGAGTAAAAATGTTGAAAATATTTGTATCTTGAAGAAAATTTTGTAAAAAAAAATACACTTCATATTTAAAAGAGTAAAAAAAAAAGACAATAATAATATTATTATATATATTATATACAGAAAGGTTGTAAAGTATAATGCAGAAAATTTGGTTAACATATCAAAAATAGTTTCTGGGAAAATTGTTCCTAAACTATAGTGATTTAACATTGTTTGTATAGGACGTGCAGTCTCCCCTAAGTTGTACTGCATGTACTGTACAGTAAACACACGCGCCTTTGGAGCGGCAACCGGCGGAACGAATGTGGCAAAGAAGTGGCCGTTCGGGTAAGGCGTACTGGAATATGCAATTACTTCCACTTCGTCGCAGCCAATGATAGCACAGCATAGGTTTTACTTCATTTACTTTCAGTCACTTTGTAAAATGATACTCTACTGTGATATATGTGTTATGTTAGTGTAACTCTGATACAGATTTGACATGACTATTGAAGATCTTCAATTTAGTATACCGTTATAGTTTAGTTTAGTTTTATTTTCCCTGGCAGAGTTAAGGCCATCAGGCCTTCTCTTCCACTCAACCAGGATCAAATCACATACAGAAAAAATATATACCGGTATACAAATATGAACTTGAAAATATAATAAACATAACTGAGTAAAAAAGAGAGATTGAACACATATACACAATCAGTATTAATATGGAACTTGATTTCGAGATTGGATACAATTTATGCTTTTGAACAAAGACACTATTATTAGTCTTGTTTTATACTTATAATATAAGCATTCTTAAGGGCTTCATCATCTTTACTAATGACACTAACAAAATATGTGAATTTCTCAACATTATCAATAACGTAGGAGGTAATTGTAAAACATGCAGAGCTATTATTATCATACGTCCCAGAACAGAGCGCCCGGCCGGCCGCGCCTTGCGTGGTTTCCGCCGAGCGCGTAACCATTTCTCCGGCGCTTCTCCAATATATAACAGTATTAACAATAAATGTTCAATTATTTGGACTTACCATGCTCACAGTCGTTGTTGAAAATGGCCCCCGTTTGCCGCCACACACAACTGACATCTTCTGATAAACGAATGAACAACACTCTGAAGTTCCACATTATTGATAGCTTCGTTTTTTCTCGTATATGGTCTTTTAGTTCATCTATTGAATGAGGATTGTTCCTATAAACCCTACCTTTTAGTGTTCCGCATAAATAAAGGTCACAGGGTGTTATATCTGGGTTTCGTGGAGGCCACAAATTATTACTGATTAGTCTCGAACCGATAATACGCTTCAATTTCCTCATTGATTGGTTCTAGACTACCAAGAGTTCTGCACAGAAGAGACTGAAGCCCCCACAGTTTCCCAGCTTTCGGAATCATATAAAATATAGGGACTGTCATAAATTTATTAAATTTTAATATAGTATTCTTTCTACTTATATCCTTTAATATTATATTAAGTTAATTATTCTGCATATGGCCTGTAATATCTGTAATAATTTTATTTCTATTTAATATATTTTTCTAAGTTAAATAGTTAAATTTATTATTATTGCAAGCAAAAATTACTTACACTAACAAAGATTTTACAATACTGTTTTATCACTCGTATATGAGTATTATTCAACATTCTAATTTGCTTACAAATCTCACATTCAAATACATATTACAAATTGTTGCATAAATAAAATTGTAACCGAGTCACACCCGAAAAAGCAAGATGTTTGTGGTCGGGTGTGGCCAATAATGAAACTGAATAGAAGAAAAAAATAGTCACAACTGTGATTAAACTGTTAACTGTAATTACACAAACAATTAAAAAGAAGAAAAGAACAACATTACATTATAACTTACATAAACATACTAAGTTAAGAATACGACGTTGTTAAAGTGACAAAAAATTAAGAATAAGAATTTATATGATGATTTAAGGTGCTATGCATAGACATTTCGCTAGCCCGCGCTACGAGCGTGCTAAAGTAGCCCCAGCTACCGACTGATTACTTGTACAGGATTCATATCATATCATATCTCTAACACTGGTTTATGAATACGAAAAACGTTAGTTCGCTGATCATCCACCGGAAGCCCGCGCTAAGAATGTCTATGAATATGGCCTTATAATTTTAAAAACAGTTCAAGAACTTGTTTTTTTGAATAATGTTTCTTCAATATTTTCAGTTCAGGATTCCTCTTTATAAAATCTTTATACAATCTTGGACCGTAATTAGAACTGTTCTCTAGACTTGCTTTATAATTAAACTTATTCCATATTCCAAATATTTGAAGTGAGTTACTCGTTCTATAAAATTTTCTCCTATTTTTTTTTTAGATCTCACATGATTATAAATATCTATTAGTATCAATCTACTGTTTATCCATTATTGTGGTGAATTCTTCATTTCTATACTCATTATCATTATCGCCTCATTTTATCTCATAGCCTTCGTAGTTGAATAACATTAGCAGTTGTCCCTGCGAGATATCGAACTCGATTTGATGTTTATAACCAGTCGCCATATTGGCATGAGTGGACTATCTCGGTTGCTCTATTTAGTGCACAGCAGTCGTTTGACAACTGTCTGCATTTTTCGCTGTTTCTAAATACGCCGTAATTATCTCTTTACGAGAGCTGAATTAGTTGGCTGCCGTATCCAGGAGATCGATATCTCGCAGCTGTATCGATTGTGTACAACACCCTGAAAGACGGGAGCATTCCAGTGGATTGAGAGCGCGTGACATCTGAACTGAGATGGGAGAGAGAAGCAGGATAATCACTTTGTGAGTGATGAGCTGTTGAGTGCAAAGAAACCACAAAATGTGCGCATAATAAGGGGCTAGCTACCTCCGTTTGTATAAAGGGAGAGAAGTCGTTCTCTTGCAGCGCGCAATCACTGTGCGCAGTTACAGAACAGGGGCGTACAAAAGTCGCACACAGGGGTGTAATGGCAGTAGTTGTGGTAACAGAAATACTAACAGTAGCTACAGTATTACCGGTATATTTAACAACGGTTTCAACTTATGAGATTAAACCAGCTACCAAATTCAACATGGGCGAGAAATGTCAGACAATTTTTGAAGGGAGCATTCCATCAGCGATATTATTTTTTATACTATGCCATAAACGTACGACACAGGACCCACAGCTTACCGTAAGGAAGAAGCCATGGTAAGCACTTTATCGCCCTTTAAAATTCATCGCCTGATTTCAACCCACGAATGTTGGAACCAACGGCCAGTATGGTAAAAGCTGAAAAAACGACAAGGAATTTGTGGAAATCCCTGTAAAGCCCGGCCACCAAGTCTCCCAATTGAGTGCGGTCCTTATATAATGGCAGTTGACTTAATAAAATTTCAACATACGTGCCCAACTTGGAGTCAGACCACAAAGGGAAAAACATTGGAGGAGTGGAGTTCGATCCGTGCTGTGGATTGGACTTCGGCACTAGAATGAGGTGGTGTGGTCGGCACCACGCTCGGACCGCCTTTTACCCCCGGGAAAGACCCAGTACTCAATTTTATAGGAGGCTGAGTGAACCTCGGGGCCGTTCCGATAGTCTGGCAACAAGAAAAATCCTATCACCACCTGGGATCGAACCCCGGATCTTCCAGTCCGTAGCCAGCTGCTCTACCAACTGAGCTACCCGGCCTCCCAATAATCTGTAATAAATTCTTAAAACTGTAACCATTAAATAAATTACTACGAATATATTTTACCAGTTTATTTTTTATTTATTGAGATATTAAGTACTTAATTATTCTGTATTATTTTATACACTTTTAGCTCTAACAGAGTTCTTGACAGCAAAAAAAAAAATGTTAATTCAGTTTTTTTGTGGGGTTCCCGTTTTTCCTGCCATAATTTCACCAATTAAATTATTGTCAACCACCGCTCCGTTATCATAGCCATGACGAAATGAGCGGCCATTACAGTTACAATTGTAACATACCGTCTGTCATATAGTGGAGAGTTCATATTTGATGAGTCACTTCTGTCGAAAATAAATTAAGGACGAAATACAAAATCATACAAAATAATATCCATGTCATTGGCCTTTATCATTTTACATGTGTTTTACTGACATTTATAACTATGTTTGTTTAAACCTTTCGAAAATTTTGTTAATCAGGTCATTCTTTGTGTTAAATAATTCAGTGAAATGGACCACAAAACGGAATATAAATACATGATTTGTATACCGCAACGGATACTTTGAAATGGAATGGGATCCCTTTTATGATTCAGCCTGCCACGGATCTTTATCACGTTTCAGTCAGGAATTGAAACTAAAACCAAGCCAGTAGTCGAAGCGTGAATGAATGTACTAACCCGATCAAAACATAGTAGACAGCAGATATGCCAAAGCAGAATACTTGGGCGTATCTTCGTCATGTACAAAATCATATCATGATAATTTTTCTATCTGCTTCAGACGGAGTATGAATTCTTTCTATAAAATAATAATAATAATAATAATAATAATAATAATAATAATAATAATAATAATAATAGGCTAATAATAATAATAATAACAATAATAACAATAATAATAATATTTATTGCAAGAAAAATACAATAGGCGTACAAAGAAATTGTAAATTTACAAAATTCTAGCACTCCCCTGAAAGAGAGTGAAGTCATGTATGTATCCATGTTGTTGTTGTTTAGTCAATTGTGGAAGACAGGCTGGAACCTCATAAGTGATGCAAATGAGGTATCACTCATGAAGCAACTAAGCGAGGAGATATTGGGGTAGGGTAGGCTGGTTGAGGTTTTTTCCGGGATTTTCCCTCAACCCAATATGAGCAAATGTTGGGTAACTTTCGGTGTTGTATCCCGGACTCATTTCACCGGCATTATCACCTTCATCTCATTCAGACGCTAAATAACCTAAGCTGTTGATAAAGCGTCGTAAAATAACCTAATAAAATAAAATATTGGGGTAGGTGGTCAGTTTCTTTCCTCCTCCATTGCATACATAATAGACTTACTTACTTAGTGGCTTTTAAGGAACCCTGGGGTTCATTGCCGCCCTCACATATGCCCGCCATTGGTCCCTATCCTGAGCAAGATTAATCCAGTCTCTACCATCATATCCCACCTCCCTCAAATCCATTTTAATATTATTTTCCCATCTACTTCTCGGCTACATAATAGACTAGTAATATAATTATACACTAATTATACTTCAGATGTATACAAACAATATTGTTCTTTCTCTCACACATAACATCATCAAGTGAAATGTACTGTCTGATAACACTGATCATAGATCTGCTTATCAGCCAGAACTTCAACCAGATGTATAATATACTTATCCATAGTCAAAATAAGATGTTATTTTTTTCCTCCGTAATCATCATCAAATACCAAGGTTTTTATTCGGATCTGAGATAAGAAATCATCCCAACTGGAAAATATTAAAGTGAAAGCTAACAACATTCGTGCTGAAATAACAATGACTTTCTGAAAATACCTGTGAAGTACGGTATGAAAATTTCTAATTATGGTTTATTTTCAATGCAATATTTTAAGAACAATAAAAACAGCATATGAAATATTACCTCAGAAAACGCATCCACATAGGAATCAAATAGGACTGGAACTTACGCGAGATTGCGGTCTTGGATTACAAGTCCATCTCCTTATTCCTGAGCTATATATGTGACTGCTTAGGAGACCGAATGATAAACCAGAAATAGTATGTAATTCGGTGACGAAAGTATGTGAACATATCTCCTACCGAAAATCTACACAATGAACTCTCTCATCTTACAGCTTTCTTCCAGCGAGTTGTAAACTCGATAGACTTATTCTTAGTAACTGTCGCCATCCGTCCGCTTCTAGGAAAAATGTGAGGACACTTTCTCATTCTACGTTTCACGTTTTCCTAAACAATTGAGTTATCATTTATTTAATGAACCTACCGTTTCAGAGTCAAAACATAGGTACTCTTCTAGCGGAGGTTTTAATACCTACAAGGAATTTAGTTAAAATTATATTCCGACAGGGGGCAGAGGAACAAGTGATGAGCTCACCTCCTCAAACGCCACCTAGTATGCAACTATTTTATTACTAAAGCACGAGAGAAGACACATTTACGAGTAGTCCAGAGGCTCCAATTTAGGCTTGGATGTCTTTAACGTGCCGGAAAACTCCAACGGGACACAAGACTTAAGGCTGGTTCACAATAAACCGGAAACGAAAACGACAACGAGAACGGGAAAAATGTTAAAATAAATGTATTGAATGTGAGCATTTACAATAGTTAATTGTGAATGCTCAGATTTAAATACATTTTAACAACATTTCCGTTCTCGTTGTTTCCGTTCACGGTTTAGTGTGAAACAGTCTTTAAAGTCCCCCCCTCCCACCGGAGGATTTGCGCTCCGATTTTTTCGTAGTGAAAAATCCATCCGGTTTTGAACCTGCAACCTTTGGGTCTAGAGGAAAGCGTTTTACCCCTAGACAACGGAGGGCGACCTACGTTACATAAGCATATCCATTATAGAGTCTTCCGTTAAGAACGCGACTGGATCCCGCAATCAGCACAATCTTTGCATGTTATAGCGTGGCTCCCTTTCACCGGTAACTCGAGTGCAGTTGCATTCCTAAGAGTAGACTCTGTATTTTAGTTTACATTAGAATATGCACATGCAATGACTGAAAATTGATATGGAACAGATATTTATAGAAGAACGAGAATAGAGAAGAAAGAAAGAAAGAAAGAAAGAAAGAAAGAAAGAAAGAAAGAAAGAAAGAAAGAAAAAAGAAAGAAAGAGAAAGAAAGAAAGAAAGAAAGAAAGAGAAAGAACGAAAGAGAGAGAAAGAAAGAAAAAAAGAAAGAAAGAGAAAAAAGAAATAAAAAATAGAAAGAAACAAATAAAGACAGAGAAAGAAAAAACAAATAAATAAATAAATAAAGAGAAAGAAAGAAAGAAAGAGAAAGAAAGAGAAAGGAAGAAAGAAATAAAGAAAGAGAAAGAAAGAAATAAAGAAATAAGGAAAGAAAGAGAGAGAAAGAAAGAGAGAGAAAGAAAGAGAGAAAGAGAAATAAAGAGAAAGGAAGAAAGAGAAACAAATAAATAAAGAGAAAGAAGGAAAGAGAAAGAAAGAGAAAGAAAGAAAGAGAAATAAATAAATAAAGAGAAAGAAAGAAAGAAAAAAGAAAGAAAGAAAGAAAGAAAGAAAGAAAAAAAGGAATATTGACTGAAGGACAGATATCGGTATAGAGAATATCGTCGTTGATTTTAAGAAACCTCCTATGTGACTTCACAGAAAATAATTTTTTTAGAAGGAAGAAAAAAATAATTAAACTTCAATGGGCCTACATAAAAATATGAAGTAATTCGGTAGACAATATTGGTGAATATGATGAATATAAATAACATCATTGAGAATCAGTGTAGGCCTATTAATTTTAATTAATTTTTTCTTCCTTCTGAAAAATTATTTTTTGTAAAGTCAAATAGGAAGTTTCATAAAATCAACGACGATATGGTACTAGCAGCGGATACATATCTCTCATTTACAAACATAAAAGTAATGCTACTTCTTAAATGAGCGTTGTAACAGTAGAGGTTACTCAGCTGTAAAGATATTACAGTTTTTATGAAGACTGACCAACGAAATGCAGGGGAAGATGAGATACACAAAGAAATCCTGCTCTATAACTGCTTTATTCACGAAAATGTATCTCATGCAAACTGCCGGGAAGATAATATTCCAGTGTAAATCTATTAGGAATAGATGCACGTCTTTGCGTAGTAAACGAGCTGAATTAACTGATGGTACTTTCTTCACATTTCCCTTCTGTTAACTAGAAACCAACACCTCGAAACGGCGGTGTTATCATCGCCTTACAAACAGAATAACTAATTATCTGCTCGTCTACTCAACGACTATAAACCGTATTAAATTTCTACACAAAATGAATTGACGAGAACTGCAAGTTCAGCGTTCCGGATCGTTCCGATCCATTTGGAGCCGTGATGGGTGCAATTTAGATACCGCAGCAGCTCTCTAGTGAGCGGAAGAGATGAGAATTGTGGAGTAAAAGAGAGAGAATGACACCGAAGGTAAACAGACTCTAACCCGTGATTTGAAATCCGGAAATACTAAATATTCGTTAGTTAATTGGTTACTGCCCCGCGCAGTAGCGTCGTGGCCTAAGACACCATGATTGGACTGACGTTACAGAATGAGCGCTGGTTCCAGTACTCATCGGGTACAAATTTCTCAGTGAAATTTAGACTAGTGTATGGGATCGGTGCCCAACCAGCTTCGTGGTGCATTTGGGGAACTACGATAGGTAATGAAATCCGGTTTCTAAAATCGGCAGTAACGGTTGCGAGGCCATCTTACTAACAAAACAATTGCCTTCCTACTTATTGGATGATTGTTCACCTCTACTGAGGCACGTGGACATGAGACCAGCAGCCGGCTGGTCGACCGTGGCCCTTTAAGGGATGCACGTGAACGAACAAAATATTATCAGAAAATGCAGGCTCTAAATTTCTAAAATGTTATAAGGAAATGAACTCACAATTGGACAAAAATTACAAGTTACCACAACAAGATTTATTAGAACTTAAATATCTGATAAAAGTATAAAAAAGTTTACTAATAATATTTTTTAGAATTCACTTTTTACTTTAAATTACATTTTCCAAAATTTGAAAATTTTACACATATTATTTCATTACTCCACAACCATTAGAGATTGAATTCTGAAAATTTTTACACTGATTTAACATGCATTTATGCAAAAGGTAGCCTACAATAATACCCATATCTTTGAAAATAGAAAAATTAGGTCACAAAACATTACGTAAATTTTGATATACTTTATATAGGACAAATAAAAAAATTAATTTTATTAAAATAAACAACTCTACATGTCTGAGAATAGTCCACTTTTCAGAAATAAGTGTTTATTACATGCAGGAAAAATATTAAAGTTGTCAGAGAGACCATAACAATGTTATGGTTACCAAATGATGTAACTGCATAATTTTATTGTTTTTTTTTTCATACTTTGATAAAACTTGTTTGAAAAATATTATTAGTAACCTTTTTTATGTTTTTATCAGATATTTAAGTTCTAATAAGTCTTCTTGTGGTACCTTGTAATTTTTGTCCCATTGTGAGTTCATTTTCTTATAAAATTTTAGAAATTTAGAGCCTGCATTTTCTGATAATATTTATGGTCGTTCACGTACATATACCATTAAGGGCTCTCTAACAACGCATTAATTGGTTACTATCATCGCTGCTCATAGTACAACAAGGTCCTACTCGATTCACAGAACGAGGTAGTATAGAAGTTACATTTATGAAGTAGAGCAGGTTTAAGTCGATATACAGAGTGAACCGTAAATAATATAATTAACCATTTCCCTGATTAACCCGAGTTAACTCGGGTTGCTAACTTGTGTCAAAATTTATTAACCCGAGTTAATTCGTTTGAGCCCCATTTTCGCTGCTAAGGATTATATCCCGAATATATACTTTCCATTCTTTCATTAACCTTTTCCTCACTAGATGGCTACAGAAGTTAGTGATATTGCTATATCAGTTGGTGTTTTATGTACTTCTTCCTTGCGAGTGGAATTCGATGCTCATATAGTATTCACACACAGAGTGAGTAGATGCTAGTTATTTTGGGCGGTTTCTGTTTGTGTTTAGTGTTTTTGTGCTGTTTTGTGTACAGATGGATCAAGTTAGTGATTCCGAAACTTTTGATCAGGAATATATTCCTGTAGAAGATTAGAAAATGAAATATCGGTATCAGAAGACGAAGTTATAGACCAGTCATGCCGTTTAGTGCACGACGGTGCTTTCCCCACCGTTCACCCCCTCCACGAAATGTGACGTAAGTAGGGGTCTGCCAGCAGTCACGGACTGCAGTCTGTCAATCACGTCGTGCATCATTGCACCTAGTGTAATAACAACCTGTGGCGTTGCTTGAACATGTCCAGTGCTCTGTTTCGTATCGAGTGGGAGGAAGAATTCTTTTTTGTGCTTCATGAAGGTAAACCATATTGTTTAATATGTTCTAAAACGTTGAATGTACTGTCAAGGTACAATATCAACTGACATTTCAGGAGTAGCCATTCCCAAGAAGATGGTACTCGTCTGTCAGGTACGCAACGGAAAAGAAAACTTCATGAATTAAAGAAGACTTTCTATAGTAGCAAAAAATGTGACCAGCGTGTTAGCTATAGAGTTGCGAAACTGATAGCTGAAAACAGCAAGCACTATTTCGATGGAGAATTTACAAAAGACTTAATTGTAACCGTGGCAGAGGAGATTTGCCCCAGTATGACCAATTCATTCAAAACACTTAGCCTAGGGAGAACCACAATAGTGTCCAGAATAGCAGAAATGAACTCTGACATAGAAGACCATAAGATCTATGATAAAAGGTATTACATGGTACGCATTAGCCTTAGACGAGTGTACTGATATTAAGCATACAGCACAATTAGCTATATTTCTTAGAGGAGTAGACAATGAATTAAATGTATTTGAAGAATTCCTGGATCTAATACCCATAAAGGGACACACGTCAGGTGAAGATATTTTCGAGGCACTGCACATGGTTGCTTGCAAGTATGGGCTATCGTGGGAGAAATTGGTATCATTAACAACGGACGGAGCACCCTCTATGATAGGTCACTCTCATGGATTGATGGGTCAGTTTTATGCATTTCTGAATGAAATAGGAATACCTAGAAATTCTGTGAAAATTATACACTGCATTATTCATAGAGAAGCACTATGTGCAAAATCAGCAAATTTATCAAATGTAATGTCAGTAGTGGTAAAAGCTGTTAATTTAATTAAAGCTAATTCACTGTGGCATCGACAATTTCAAGAATATTTACACGACATATGTTGTGATTATGACGATTTAACTTACTACTCCCAAGTCCGCTGGCTAAGCAGGGGTAATATGCTTCATCGTTTCTGCAATATTCGTTCGGAAGTAGACTCCTTCTTAAAGGAACACAATATTGCCATTCCCGAAATATCCGATAGAAAGTGGATTATGGATCTTGCCATCTTAACGGATTTGTGTGATAATTTAAATCGGTTAAATACCGTGCTACAGATGCCATTAAGTCATTTATGGGTAAACTAAAGCTATGGTTGCATCAGTTGCAGAAGGCAGAATTATATCATTTTCCACGTCTCCAATCATTAGTAAACCAAAAGATTCATGGTATTACGAAGTACCAACCTATTCATGACATCAATGATATGCATGTGGAAATGTTAATATTTGAAAATCCATTTGCAGTCAAACCAGAAGAAGCTCCACTGAACTGTCAGCTAGAGATCGTTGACATGCAGAATAATACACGGATACGAAGCAGTGGAAAACTAGGGATAGAATTACGGAGACTAATTGATAAAGATTTGTATCCTAATCTGAAGAATCTCGCCTCTCGTATGTTAGCCATGTTTGGAAGAACCTATGTCTGCGAGCAGTTCTTCTCAGTTATGAACAACAATAAGAACAATAGAAGATCTAGGATAAGTGATTCTAACCTAGTTGCAACATTGCGTGAAAGTGTTAGTAAATTACAGCCCGATATTGACCGGCTTGTAGCTGCAAAGACTTCCAAATCACCACCAGAAAAAACAGAATAATAATTGTATTGATATGTTGTAGTATTAATATTGTAGTATTACATTCACGTACTACAAATACACATAAAGTTTGTAAACATTATTACGATTCGTTCATGACATTGAGTGTCCGCCACTGAATTCATTCCTTGTAGCACAGCTCGTCTTGGGAAGTACTGGTGGGGCAAGCCTGGGCATTTCTATTTCCCCTTCATCGACACCACTGTTATAGACCAACAAACAAATTCAGATCAGTTGATGTCGCGTCTTTTCGACAGTGGTTTGAATAGAAGACATCTGGCACCATTTCTTCTGCACCTTCGAGGTCCCCATTCCCTGAAATTTTAACATTGTTTCTAATAACGATAATTCTCAATTTTTTTAATTATTCTTTGATAATGACCTCATCAACATTATATTCGAGGAGACGATTCGGCATGCTAATAAGTGTTTACAGAATGCTGAAAATAATTCTTGGCGGCCTACTACAGACTCAAAATACAACCCACTTCGACTTACAGGTAGACATTCTCCAGAAGTTATTCCACGAACTCTGAAGAAGAACAACCTACCAGACAGTGTTTCATGTGTAGTATTGCGAGAGACTCAAAATGCAATCAAATTCGACACAAGAGCAGAGTCCGGAATGCAATGCGTAATACCCTGCTTTCGAGTCTATCACACGACAAGCAACATTTAACGCCTTGATAACAGCACTGGTGTTGTACCTCATAAATTAATCCCTAAAAAAACATAAGTTGGTAAATAGTTCAGGAGAAAATCGAAGTGGGACAACTACCAGAGCTGGAATCAAGGTGCACGAGATAACTCGGGATAATAGTTCAGGTATAAATGTATGCCTATTCCATAGTGATTTTTAGGTATGTAAGAAAATTAGTGATGTACAGTGATTCTGCAATATTAAATGACCTCTATACGAAAATAAAAAATTATGACACTTTTTTTCACAAAACTGGTAAAATATATAATAAGGAAAGAGGTTAATTTCAGGGGTTATACTTTGAGATATTTCAAACAAAAAAAAAAGGTTTAATACAATTTTGCTCGTTTTTGCTTCCTTTTCGATATAAGTGTTTTATATGATATATTTCATAGCACGTTTTGGGAAAGCCACTGATTTAATTCAAAATATCCTTAGCAATATAAGGGGAGACTCGTCTAAAAATTATAAAAATTTTGTAAAAAGATTATTTGCTATTTCAATTATTTAGAATGTATGATTTCATACCCCAAATGGATTTAGTTCAATTCTGATTACAAACATGTTTATTTTTTAATTAAGACTGTAAAGGGGCATGGCATTTAAAGAGTTGACAAAATTATTTTTTCATTTCTTATTTCTCAGTGATAGACTAGATAATAATATAATACATTATACAATTATGTATCAAATTTGTTTAATATTGCTATACAATATAGGAGTATGGTTTTACTTCTCACAAGAGATCTGTTTTTCCATTGTCAGTGGTATCAAATCATTGCATATTTTAATTGTTGTTGGGGTCAAAGTCTCAACTCTCATTATAAAGGAACTCTGGAGTCTAGACATTACAGTTAATGACGGATTTATTATTTCATCGGTCCAATTTATTTTAAGCACATAATGTACCTAGATGTATTAATAAAATTGTATATTTATTTCCGCTATGTCGACAGAAAGCTGGTGTGATGTCAGTGCCAACTCTACAGAGAAAATAGAATCTCACGCTTAAGCTAGTTCGAAGGTCATTGAAATCAGTCCTGCTACATCAAATGTACCGACGTGAAGTGTTCATATTTATAATTACCTATATGTTGGTGTAAATAGTAAAAATAGCGTATTCTAGCGTGCATCATTTAAATAATTTAAATTGTAAATATTACTGTAATTGGTAGAGCAGTTCATGTTTTGTTCTGCCCAACCTGACTAAATAGGAGTCGCGTGAGTAGCCAGTCAAGTACTTTGTCTGCATATCCATGCGCGTCATCCACTTAAAAACTACAGTAATGCTTAACATTGCAGCCTCGTGAGACAAAATAGAGTTCCTAGATATAAACTTCTTATTCCTCAAAGCCGTATGGAATTTAAAAATAATTTATGTAGACCTACCAATGGATAATTCACATGTTAAGGTGAAAAATTTGTCAGAGTTTTAGAAAACAGGAGATTTCATTTGAAGTTTCCCATTAAAGTAAGAGTTTAAAAAACCTGACGTATGTCTGTAGAGCGCCAGTATTTACGGTAGAAGCATTTTTTTTCGCTTTCGTTAGAAAAGCTTATAATCACACGGCGTGACCACGTCTCAGTGGAGGTGGCATGCTATAGGCTGCACTTGACGGCTACAAGGCAGGCTTTAGCGGTCACCTTCTATTAAAAACATACTCCATCACTCCTGGATATGAAAACCTGAAATATAGCAAAATCATTTTTGTTACGAGTACTATACGTCAGAAAGGAAACGATGTGGGGTATTACGAACATGCACTCTTTTCGCGACGTCGTTCGTTAATTACTTTTTAATTGAAAATTGTGTTTTATATCTGTTTCAACATTATAATTAAATACTGGAATCAAAACAACCTCTATCATAAAGATATAACTTCTACATGTTAAGCGTATGCATATCGCATCAATTCTGTTTTGTCGCGAGATAAAACACAACAGCAGCAATTTGGATAATAAGTAATTCCTAGAGAAAGAAACGAATATGCAGCTTCTACAAAACTGTTTATTGTAAATGTGTATTTATCTTTTTAAATGTTCGTATAATGAGAGGCGATAAACTGGGGTTAAATTTATCGTATTTATACTCATTGGGCATTTAGCACTCACTTTTAGCATTTAAAAATGAAACAATTGCATTATGAAGAATAATGCACACGAAACCAAATTGACTGCTTATAAATTGCTTTTATAATAATTAATAAGTACAATTATTCAATTTAAAAACTCAATTTACTGTGAAGTACGATTTAATTCAGAATCACTAACATTAATTGGATAAAGTATTTCACCTATTGATTGTTCATTATTGGCGGAGTAGGAAGATTCACTAAATCGTTAAAATTTGTAACGAACTGCAGAACAGAGTTTGAAAAAATGCATACTTTATTCTTCCAGGCCACTCTTTTTCGTTTTTACTCAATTTTCGGCGGTTCATTTGCATGCATTCTGTCATGTCACATTCTCGTACACTGAGGACCTGATTTCTTCACATTTCCCATAAATAATATTTACAACAATGTAATTTCACACACTGATTTATATTCTGTAAAGTCGCAACACTATACAGTAGACGCACTGACTGTCGGAAGCCCCACTCCCATTAGTTGTGCATTCGTTTGTGTAAACTGGTGGAAACCCACAAATAATTTTATTTATGTACGTAATAACTAGGTTTCGGTCCTGGGCACAGAAACGCATGAAGTTCAGAACGCACGGCCGATAGTGTTGTGTTGGTCGAGTGGAGTGGGAGATGTAGCGCGCCGTTACTTCGTGTCTCAACATGTGAACAGTCCGTCACAGTGCGGCACAAAATATATTACACCCTGTACAGATGCAGTATATACGGTATATTCCTAGTGTAGACACTAAATGTCTACCATTAAAGTATTAACGTGAGTTGTAACCTTCAATCAGGTGTCCCTACCCCGAAGCCTGTTACACGTACCGCAGCCAAGCAGTAATAGGCCTACACACAACGGTAATGCACATTACGGACCCACCTGTGCTGTTGCAGTCGGGTGACTGCACACGGGTCATGACGTAATTTATACTCCGTGTACTCTAAACCTCATGCTGGTTACTCTGTGTCCCTAGGCGCGAAGCCTGGTAATAACATAGCAAGGCATACAATCCTTTACTAACAATGATAAAAAGTTTTCTTAAAGCGCCCGTCGCAATAATTAAGACGTAATGTCAAAAAAGCTTCCACATAAAATGTCATACATACAATACAATAAAATACAATACATACATGCATACATAATTGTTCTGCCCATGGACAGGTCTTTCACTGCAAACCCAGCATTCTTCAATCTTTCCTATTTTCTGCCTTCCTCCTAGTCTCCTTATATTATGATCCATATATCTTAATGTTGTCTATCATCTGATTTCCTCTGCCCCGAACTCTTCTCCCATTCACCATTCCTTTCAAGTGCATCCTTCAGTATGCAGCTTCTTCGTAGCCAGTGACTCAACCAATTCCATTTCCTCTATCTGATCAGTTTCAGTATCATTCTTTCTTCACCCACTCTTTCCAAAACAGCTTCATTTCTTATTCTGTCTGTTCATTTCACACGCTCCATTGTTCTCCATATCCACATTTCAAATGCTTCTATTCACTTCTCTTTACTTCGTCGTAATGTCCATTTTTCTTCCCCATATAGTGCTACACTCCACATAAAGCACTTCACTAGTGTCTCCCTTAGTTCTTTTTCCAGAGTTGCGCAGAATAAGCTTCTTTCTCTATTAAAAGCGTCCTTGGCAAACTTTATTTTAGTATGAGATCTATTATTCTTAAAGTAAGTTATTTAGATAGTGCAGTCTACTCTCTACTGTTTGTACATTATGGATGATAATTGTGTAGAAAACATTCTACCAAGAGTGAAGAATGTCTGCATGTTTGTATTTTAACATAACGTTACACTTCCTGAGACTGTAGACAGCTATTGGATTTCTGTCTTTTACAACTCTCTCGAAACATCAACTTCAAAAGGAGATGAGTCAGTTCTTTGCTCATTTTGTATTAACATCTTTGGAGGGAAGAGGTTGAAAAATGAAAGGAAATAGGCACTCTTTACCTCCGTCTTGTGTTACAGAATCACAACCCCCATTGTAAGAGGACCTGACAAGAAACCTCGTTGGTATAACGCAAGTACGGTTCTAATGCCATCTTTTCAACACGAATAAAAAAAACAAGGAAAACGCGGTGCTTTGTCTTCCTTAAGACGGGAATGTTGTGGGCCAGACACAGATATTCATGCTAAATTACTTCTCGCCTTCGTGTCAAATGGAATACAGCTCAAGGAACAAAGAACGGGACTTTGCGCTGACTTTCCATTCCGAGAAATGTTTATTACTTGGGATGACTTTGGAATGAAATTGTAAAATTAGAAACCATTTTAATAAAAGCGGGGATATTTTTTTTACCACATATGACAGGAAATCCCCCACTCTACTCTACGTCGTGAAACAGGGTGACGGATTTCTCCTTGCACATCCTCTGCTCTATGCAAAGTAGTTGTAATGAAAAGATATACAAGCGATAGCATGGACTTAACATAAAAATTCGTTTATATGCAGTGACTTCCGACTTTAAATTAAAAATTTCATTAGTTGAATGTATGATATTTCTTTTTGCATATTAGTAAGAATCAAATTATATATACAATTTTACTTTTAAAATGTCATTTTGTATTAAAATGATACAAGCTAGTAGTTAGATTTCTTGGAATCAACATGTTATACACCGTGGTTACAAATTATTGGACGATTTCAGGAGGTTACATTTTCACCAATATCGAACATCAATAAATGATCTTACCACCATTTGAAAGAGGGAACTTTGAAGTTTCTACTGACCTAAGATGCACTCGATGTAAGCCCCATGTGTAATACGGGAGACGTCCAGGCGCTGATACCATCCTTATCAAACCCTCTCAAGCATATCTTGTTTGATATGTTAATGCGCCTTCTCAATTCGGTCAACGTCGCTGGAAGTGGAGGTATGTAAACATTGTCCTTGACGAAACTCCACAGAAAGAAATCACATACTGTGAAATCCGGTGAACGGGGTGGCCATGTGCAGAAGGTGCTGTCTGCGTCCGTTGCACTACCAATTCATCGATCTGATAGGTGTTGATTTTTAAGTACGGTACCTCCGGTCCTCTGTATGCGAATGTGGAGGGGCTCCTTGTTCCTCCTTGTTCATGAGTTGTGGCATTAGCCAATTTTCCTAAATCAACACTACCAGATCAATGGATTGCAATGGACGCAGACAGCACCTTCTGCACATGGCCACCCCGTTCACCGGATTTCAAAGTATGTGATTTCTTTCTGTGGAGTTTCGTCAAGGACAATTTTACATACCTCCACTTCCAGCGACGTTGATCGAATTGAGAAGGCGCATTAACATATCAAACAAGATATGCTTGAGAGGGTTTGATAAGGATATTATCAGCGCCTGGACGTCTCCCGTATTACACATGGGGCTTACATCGAGTGCATCTTAGGTCAGTAGAAACTTCAAACTTCCCTCTTTCAAATGGTGGTAAGATCATTTATTGATGTTCAATATTGGTTAAAATATAGTTTTCTGAAATCGTGCAATAATTTGTAACCACGGTGTAATTTAATACACGGACATTGTAGGTATTATTCAAGAGATGTGGAGTATAAAAAAATACATTTAAATTCTATAATACACTAGTAATTTTAGATATCAGCTAACACTTATGCCTTAAAAATTAATTTACAAAATGGCATATGACTTTGTATTCAGTAGACTACCTGCAGAATAGCTAGTCGTAAATATGATACCTGTATTGCAGACAATAGTTTCGAGGTTTAATAGTTATGTTTCAGTTATTCTGCTAAGTAAATTTGTGAACTAAATTGTAGGTTTTACTCCAAAACTGGCAGTTCTTTATGCCACATGAAATATAATTCAAAATCTTTGAGTTTAATTCAATACGCATTCAAACAGAAACATCGATTGTGATGTTCTACTCACCGACTTTAATGTCAACCGGTCGCAAAGATACAGCGTGTTCATAATTCCTGTGTTCTCTTCCTCTGCGATATCCGTTGCGCTGACCACATTACCCCATCCTTCCAAGTTCTAAATGGGCTTCGGTTTAAGGAACTAGAAATATCTGATTTTACGCAAAGCTTTCTTGATGTCGAGATGAGCGAATATAGTTATTGCATTTACAGATAATCAAGCAGATGGTATATGGTTAGCAAGACGTACTGAAATGGATTATGTAGCATCACAACATTTTCTATTTCTTGTAATGAGAAAAGAAAGAGACTTAAGATACCAAAAATTTAGATGAGAACAATAAACTTGAATTAATGCAACTGTATTAAGATAAATGAAGAAATATGTGAAAAATAATAAAACTAGAAAACATCTGGACCAACACAATGTATAAAATTTCGAACTTTACTTCAAGAAACAAAAGACGAATAAAAAGACAATTGATGGTGTGCCCTCGCTAGTAAATAAATCCTTCCTTCGTTACCCCCATCGCTGCAGTGAAGAGAACAATACAAGAAAAATATAACTTAGTGCTTGCAGAACAAAGAATGCAAAGCCTGCAGGAAGCAGAGGGATTAAAGCTAGTAAAGCCACAAGCAAGCAAGCTTGCAGTCTGTTTGCACGGGGCTGTAATGCGCTACTGCAATATTAAGCAACTTCCTTCTTTATTACTGTGATGGCCTCCTCAGCCCGATAGCCAACCGTTCGCTAGCTGCTCCTATATATTGTGTAGTCCCCTCTACTTTGTCTTCATTTGAAAGTCATCGAACCAGACAAAGCACAGCTCTTCATTGATGTATGCAGAGACTCTTGCTGCTTAACTAACCGGGCCTCCAATGCACGCAGCAGAGCTCTCTACCGGTAAAAATTGAAGGTGGAGTTCGTTAGCATTCCTTCGAGTGAAGAACATCTTGAGTGAGACCATAATTGATACAATGCAACAATGAATATAGTGATTAAACAATATTAACACGCTGCTATGAATTTTCATCCTGAATTTAGCTCTCCATAGACAGCTTTATACTCCCTTAGCATTGATATTTTCTCTTTTTCCTATTCGTTTCTTCTCACTGTCTTTGTATTCTTTTAATTTTCCAGTTTATTTTCTTTATGTTT
Source organism: Periplaneta americana (assembly GCF_040183065.1). Taxonomy (NCBI): domain Eukaryota; kingdom Metazoa; phylum Arthropoda; class Insecta; order Blattodea; family Blattidae; genus Periplaneta; species Periplaneta americana. The sequence continues at coordinate 78,670,253 of NC_091131.1, forward strand.
CTCTCATTTTGTTTCATTATCTCCTTCATTTTTACTACTTTAATCACTATTAATTCATTATCCCAGTTTATTTCATTAATTCCGTTTTTTCCCTTCCTTCACTATTATATCTTTTATCATTTCCCTACCATCTTCTGATTTTCTTTTCCAAACTGTTTCAACATAGCCTTTCCTTTAATTTTTTTCATAAGCCTATTGTATATTTATTATCCTTCTATTTTTATTATTTTATTTCCTTTTTATTTATAACGGCTTTTCTACTCTTTTTCCGTAGGTATCTTTGTTTCATTGCCAACCTACTTTGTTAGTATTATTTTTTCGTTTAAAAAACGAACATATTAAGACACTGGAAAATATTAAAAAACGGATTCTCAAGCGTTGTCGTAATATTTCACCATTAAAATGGGACACACTCACGGATAGAAGAACGCGAATTCGATTATGCGCAATGTTCAAAACATACAGAGGTGAGCCTGCCTGGAGAGAAATAAAAAAATAGGTTGCAGCAGCCAAATTAGTCTTCAAGGAACGACCACTCATATAAATTGAGGGAAAGAAGACAGAGGACGGACACTGGAAAGTATTATTTTCTCAATCGTACTATCAGGGACTTGAATGCTTTACCTGCAGACTTACTAAAGGCTTTACCAATAACCAAAAATTGTATTTAAAAATAGGCTTAAGGACTTTACTAATAGACGGTAGTGTATTATACACACTATTTAAAGGGTGTAATTGATATTTTGTAATTTGAAGTGTTGTATCAGTGAAAAAGTGTGTTGTGTGAGTGAAGTGTGTTGTGTCAATGAAGTGTATTGTGTAAGTGAAGTGTGTTTGTATCAATGAAGTTTTATAGTTTATAGTGGCAGTGCAAAGTATTTGAACAGTGAAATGTTTTTGAAGTGTTAGTGAAATCAGGGTAGATTCAGTGGAATGTGTCGTAGTTCCAGTGCATTGAGTGAGTTGTAAGCGAAATGAGTGTAGTGCTGAAAGGTACTTGTGCAGTTATCAACATATCATACTCGTGGGTTTTAGTTTGAACTTAGGGTTAAGATACAAATTAGATCTACGTTAAATGTTATTTTAAGTGATCGTGCTTCATTTAATTTAGGATGCTCACTGTTACTGTTATTATTATTGTTATTATTATTATTAATTTATTATCAATTGTATTTTTATTAATTTCTTTATTATTAATTGTCATTATTGAGTGTAATTAGTTACCACTGCCACCGGGTATACAGTATACCCATTTGCAGTGTCAATACATACATACATACATACATACATACATACATACATACATACATACATACATACATACATACATACATACATACATACATACATACATACATACATACATACATACGTTATTCCTGCATTCCTGCTTGATTTCCTACTTTCCTTTAGCTTCCTTCTCTTTCTTTCTCACTTTACCTTTCTTTCTTTCCCTATTCGCGTACATTTTCCCCTTATTTCCCATTTGCACCACGGCTTCCTTTTATTTTACTTTCCCTTCTTCTGTCTTCTTTATGTTAGTCATTTCTTTTAACATTGTACACCAGATTGCTGCATTGGAGTTAAATCGCTCGCTTGAACTCGGTCGAGTGTCGCACCTCGAGTGAGATAGTTCGGTCGTGATACGCTCGTAATAAATAGAAGCACAGTACAAGGTCATCTCACCGACATGTCTTATCTTGTATGGAAGACGACAGATAAGATACACATATGTTTTGCTCACACGGTAAAAATAAGGCTTTATTTTCTGCGTTTATGACAAACGTTTAATGGAACAGTCAATGGAACGTACCAAAACAGGAACATGAAGTTATAAATAAAATAGTTCGAAAAACTTCGATATATAGTTATTATTGTTAATTAATAATTATTCAATATTTGATTTACCACATATATAATATGACAGGTCCATACATATTGCTCCGCCTATTGTACTGCGACAATGTAGAAAAGTTTTACAAAATATGATTGATACAGCAGTAGATTAATAACAATATTAGTACAGAGATAACGTCACAGATAATATAATAAAACGAATAATCATGCTGCACAACTGTTACAGACGCAAAGATTGATACACTAATTATTAGAGATTATTATTATTATTATTATTATTATTATTATTATTATTATTATTATTATTATTATTATTATTATTATTACTAGAAAACTTGATACAGTTCTTGCATTATCGTGATTGTGTTCTCCGTTTATAATAATTACATTTACATCCAATAACATCTATCAGATGTGGCAAAAACAAAATCACTCCTTTGTGGGGAAAAGAAAAAAAAAACATTTGCCTACAACATTTATATTACATTTTAAAGCAAGTTTTGTAGTTGTACTATGGAGAGGTTAGTTAAACACTGCAAAGTTTTGAAATGATGAACAACTATGATGTTACTACACCGTTCATCACTGTAACAAGAACAAATGTCTAACGCTCGGCTTATACCATTCGAGGATTTATCGCTCGTGATAATTTTACCCATCATGCATGTGCGCTACCTATCGGATTATGCTATGAACTACTTGGCGCTCGAGCGAAAACGTCCTATGCAGATCTCTGTTGTACACGTCGCTCTTTTTCCTTTCTCCTCTTCTCCATGAAGCTCGTGAAACGTGTGTACTGATTTGAAACTCAGAGCCTACTGAGTAGTGGAAACTACTCTAAGTAATGAATGAATACCTATGATTTGAAAGGTGTTGAAAGCCATCCAAAGATAAGGCAACAAAATATAAGTTTATGTGCGGTGACACGTCACCCCGGTAGGTATGCATCCTATGGTTAAATGGGAAATATCGTAGATAAGAGGAAAGAGAGGGCGTTGGCCGGGAGGGTTTAATATATTCTATAAAACGCATCGTTGGATCAAGGTTAAGGAAATTGACATTAATTTAGATGGTGTGATATACGCTAGTATAAGGAGGGGGGTTTTACTAATGATAATTATTGACTGCAAGATGTGATCGAGATGGGAAAAAATGGACTAAATATTTCAGATGGCTTTGTGTTTGCTTTTTGAATTTTTAATTGTTTGAATTTTCTAAGGCAGACGCCAGTAAGTTTGTTTTGTTTATGCCACGGAAGAAGATATTTATGTTGAGCATAAAATAAGGTCATGAAATAATACATTCATGAACCTGATGCTAATTGCTAAAACAGTCATAAAAGATTCAGGAGTAATTATGTTTCCCCCCCCCTCTCTCTCTCTCTCTAAAAAAAGTCAGAAGCATTAGGTTGTTTTCGAACGCATGACCTCATAAATACGAGCTCGGAGCGCTACTACTACGCTACAATAATAACATGCAAAACACTTCAATTATAACTGTAGTTATCAGGCCACGTGGTCCAACAACATGTAAAATCGCCTGTCTCCGAATTGCAGCGAAGATAGCCGAAGGAAACTTAGCTTTTAGAGCTGTCAATGTTCCTTTTGACAGCTGTACGCGAACATTGTATTCGAAAAAAAGGACACAGTGGCAATGTAACATAGCGGAAGACATTAGACAGATCGCAAGACGAGGAAATGAGACGGAGGTATGGAGTACACTGAAGAAATTGCGCAAGGGCCCATATTTGGGAAACTCGCCAGAGGCAAGGAAGAGCCACTTCCAGGGGTTGGGGAATTACTTGGTGTGGATTTTAATTTGCATTCAGTGCTGCTAGTGCCAGAAATTGATATATTAGATGCCGAATTTACAACCGACAAGGTGACAAAAGCTGTAAGTAGTTACAAAATATAACAAGGCACCGGATATAGACGAGATACCGTCTGAATTTCGCAAAGAGTGCATCAATATACAGGAATTTACAAGTAAAATCACGGACAGGTTTAATTTTTTTTTATAGAAGAAAGTTATCTTAGTGAATGGACACCGGCAATTATATGCCCAATCTGCAAAAAGGAGAAGATGTCAAAATCTTATAATTGTAGGAGAGTGGCACTTTTATCAACAATGGGCAAAATTTACTGTAAAATTATATACGAGAGACTGAGGAAGTGGATACTTCAATACGAGAGTCCCTCTAAATTTCAAAGTAAAGTAGTTTTAATATAAAACCTAATATTTAACGCTATGCAATCATAATCCTGGAACCTATGTTCCCTAATAATTATTTTTACAAACTTTTTATTACTTCTTCACTCTTGTCATACCATTGTTGATTCAGTATACGCGCTGTATTTCGGGATACGAAGTGTAGAATTATAATTAACGTCTGATACGTAATACCACACAGTTCACAGCCATCCCCGTAAGAAGATTATGTGATGGAAATTAAATTCGTATCAGTTTTGTGTAGAGAGACCTCGTTAATTTTAATTGTGACACTGTAATTTAATTGTGTATAATATATCAGTTACCACACGACCCGGCATTGTTATTAGTTCAGCCCACAATCACTATCATGCCATCGCTATTGGCTTCAATGCAGCACACACAAAGAATGTGTATTTATGTGTGCATGTATCAGACTCGCTCATCTGTAAAGTGGCTGCTACACAAAGAGGTTCACTTAGCATTGCGACAAATTATATTTTCCATATTAGTAATTATTTGAAGAAATTATTTCATACATAGCAAAATGCATAAAGGGATACGCAAAATTACACTTCAAGAACTCATAAATAAGACGGTAACTATTATTTTACAGAGAAATGTGCAAATCTAAATGAATAAATGGTTTGGATTTAAAGTTTGTGGATTCAGTTTCTAATTCTATATTAGAAGCTGAAGCTATCACTATACTTTTTCAGAAGCTTGTGTACATCATACAGTTATATATGATACTACAGATTATGTTTTTTTTCTTTTCCCCCCTCCCCAATTTCAACAACGTAGTTACGTTATTCTCAAAATTACATCGAAGTCGTTTTACCTTTTAAGTCGACGTGCTGCTGAGTTTTTTAATTTCTTCAAATTTGCATCATATCTTCCTGAAAATTTTACATTAGTTATATATTGCTAAAATACATGTGTACAATTAAAAAAAATATTTGAAAAAATATGCACAAAAACTTTTATTTAAAATTATCATCTTGTCATAGCCCGCGCCACAATTGGTGGTCACGTAGATGTATACTAAAACATATTTCATTTCTCTTTCTAACTATGTAAACATTGAGGCAATAAATGCAATAGTTTCAGAGATATAATTACTTACTTTTCATCAGTTCTCTCTCGGACAACTGTATCTATATAAAACACCTTATCACTACTTTTAAACGTTTAAAAGAGTTGACGAAGGCAGAATTCAGAAATAACTTCAGAAGCCTAAATATGTAGGTCCACTGTTTAACCCTCTATAATAATAATAATAATAATAATAATAATAATAATAATAATAATAATAATAATAATAATAATAATAAATTTTATTCGTCATTAACACTATGTAACAATATAATAGGTTTTGAAGTCTCATTAGTGTCATGTTATTAGTCAGCGATGTATGCAATGGAGGGGGAAACAAACTATTATCTCTTGGCTTAATTGACTCATGAGTGATGCCTTATTCGTGTCACATGTGAGGTCCATACCTGTCTTTGGACAGTTCACTAAACAACAGCAACAACGACAGGTTTCTTTAAAAATAATGGCCTAACATGATGTGTGTGTGTGTCTAATGCCTACCCACTTCACTTTACGTGATTCGGGTTCCGCATACTGCTGATAGATGGCAGGACTGTGACCCATTTTCAAATTGCAAAGTGACACTGTAACACATCTATGACAGTGCATGAGAAAGGCCACCAAAGGGAAACTAAGACGGGAAGCTTAAACTGAGAGGATCAATCCGGCATCGTAATTGGAATCCGGTCTGGCTTAGTGGATAGAGCGTCAGCACGTGGAGCTGAAAACTCGGGTTCGAATCCCGGTGCCGGAGAGAAATTTTCCCCGCTACACCGATCCTTCATCATATAATAACTCAGAATTCCTGCATGGAAATGTCATGTACTTCGGTACATCGCTGTAATATGATTTAAGACGGCGCTCATTTCGTCGGATCCCGGCCACTTAGTCACTCATAATGAGTGCACCTTTGCACATTAGTGTGTCGGACATTGTACCACTGTCACATCTGTGACACAGTGCACGAGGGTTGGCCACCAAAGGGAAACTAAGAGGTGGAGTTTAAACCGAGAAGATTCAATCCGTCATCAGAATTGGAATGCTGTGTGGCTTAGTGGATAGAGCGTCAGCACGTAGAGCTAGAAACCCGGGTTCGAATCCCGGTGCCGGAGAGAATTTTTCTCCGCTCCACCGATCCTTCATCATAGAATTATTGTAAATACGCCATCTATTTTAATTCTAAATATTAATTATTGTTTTTAGTAAATCGTTTGTTCTCTATAAGTTCATGAATTATCAGAGCAGAAGTATTTTTTTAATAATGTCAGTTATGACTCTAGAGGACTCAATTGTCAAAAATTAAATATGGACTCACAAAAATGTTAAAAATAATATGTGTTTATTTTGAGAGAAGACTAGAAATTCAAGGCATCTTCCTCCTCAGGAGGATCAGCACTAACAGGAACAGAAGAACCAGAAGCTAGATAAAGCTCTTTCACAGTCTGTTTGATCACCGCGCACAACCAATCTTTACGTAAACTTGAGAAGAGTTTACCATAATTTTCTATATAATTTTGTTTCAGTCTTTTATATTTAAGTGTACCCGATGTGGATTTTTGGGAGTAGGGCGTACTAGGAATACTAACACTATTTTCTGATTCCATTGCCACTATTTCAGGTCAAAACGTTTCACATTAACATCTAATTTCTTACTGTTCATGCACTGCCACAAAACAAGACTGGCAAAGGAAATACTGTTACAGACTTCCGTGCTCCTTTGTATGTTTACTGCTTATATGTATCTTTCTTTTTTTCTGTTCTCGGGTTCCCAAAAGCTATAACCAAATCATTACATTCTTACGTGAAAAATTATGTTTAGATTATTGGATAGATCATTTCTCTGAGATGTTTATAAATAAACGGAATAACTTCGTCCTCGTCATTTTTAACGCGTCACTATAATAATGTTTAGTCTACCAAAATCAAGCAGTCTCCTGGTCCTCGAGACATAAGGAGAGCATTTATTATGCCTTATAGGAATCTGTGTTAAGCCAATCGACTGTACAGCACTTATAACGCAGAAATGCTACGCTCAGAAACTACTTTAAGTGCAATATAATGCTACAGAGATATAAAAATAAAACGTCAAATGTCGTAAATTGTAACAAATGCTTTAAATCCCCTCTTTGCCCACAGGATCGTACAATTTGCGTACTATCCTCGGGTTGGATCGTGTGTGTGTCTAATGCCTACCCACTTCACTTTGCGTGATTCGGGTTCCGCATACTGCGGATAGATGACAGGACCGTGACTCATTTTCATATTGCATACCACTTCGGTGGGCCACGTTATGCATAATGTGTATCTGTGAAGAGTTATGTCGTGTACTAGGGTGAGTGTATGTTAAGTGTTCGTACACTTTCCCATTGTATCATTTAAGCTCACTTAATCTCCACCATAATTTTGATTTAGATTAGAAACTACATAAATTATGGTATTGAAAATGTATTGTTTATCTTTGCAATTTTAATTAATCTTTTGACTGTTATGTTAATTTTAAATGCTAATAAGGAATAGGCTATGGAAATTTAAGTAAGTTTATTGTAATAAATTTACATGCATTTTACAAACAACTTTAAATTAGTGTAACTCTGAAAACATTGAAAATAGGAACTATGTTTATATGACATTTTTTTGCTCAAAATGCCATCACAACTTACAAATTTAATTGCATTAGTATCTATTAATTTGCTAACGGAATAGAAATATATCGATAATCGTTTCGATATACCGATATATTTTCTGCAATTTATATCGTTTATCAAAATGAGGTTTGCAATATATTGGTATTGGTATTTAAATTATTTCCTCCATCGTACATAATGTCAAATTACAGCATTTCTCCAAATTTACAAAGAAAAAATCCCTCAATATTTGAGTAGAACACTTGAAGAAAGCACGTAAAGCATCACGATCATAATATAGTAGGGCTATCTGTTACTTGGCGACGCCTTCATCGAGTTTCGGTCAAAATTGTGACAGCGAGTTATTTGACTAGATGAGTCCGCTGGCCCAACATGAGATTACCTGACATTCATCCTGCAGTTGGATAAAAACTAAAATAATATCATCCAAATAATGAATCCAAACGGGATTCCAACCCTTTCTTGAGCGCTATCATAGCAGAAACCCAATCCTCTACCTCTGAGGTACAACGGTAGCACGAACCATGCCTTGTCAAATCATACCGTTAAATAGTAGCCTACTCGCAGACAGACATAGACCTAGTGTAATTGACTTAGTTGCTTGGAGGAGTTGTACCGACAGTATACCATTAATTTGAGCAATTAAAATGCCACGGTGCGTTTGGTGCAGTGCTTGTTGGAGGGTTTGATGACTTTCTCTTGAAAATAAATGATCACTCTCGACCATTAATTCAGCAGCACCTGACCTGCGCGGACCCGCACTAATGCACACGATTGTCAATAATGACCTGTGTTTCCATTAGGAATCTGTAAACAAGGAACGCATGTTACAGTTAATGGCCGCTTGTCGACAAATCTATTATAGCTACAGGTGAGTCTGCGGTTTGCAGCTCTTCGCATGTCCCGTGATGATGCTGTTACTCTCTCCGCGTGTTTACCCCGTATATGCGTTCCCTGACTTATAGAGCCATGTATTGGTTGTGGCTTTCAGAGTGTTTGTCCGATCGCAGAGTAGCTAGGTTGACTAACCCCGTAGGACGACAAGGCTGCGTAACAGAAGGGTATTAGTTTGATCTCTGGCGGGAACAAGGGATTTGATTTTTGCACATAAATCTTAAGGTATGCACCGACTTTTCCTGGTGTTGTGGAAGAGAAGGCCTGATGGCCGTAACTACACCAGAATAAATAAATAAATTAATTAATTAATTAAGTAAATAAGAAAATAAATAAATAAATAGATTAATTAATTAGACTCTTGAGTAACAATTTACAATTTCCCTTCAGTCTAATTCAAAATTCACTTACTACTTTCTTACAGTTAAATGAAAGGAATACAAATGGAAATAGAAAAAATAAAATAAAATTTTGGGAGACACAGGGCAAACATTTTGTGAAGAAATCATGTACATTTTCAGCAAGCATTTCTTCGCTTCCAATTGACCTAGATCATTCATTTTTTCACCAAACTGACCCCTAAACAGTTAAGAATGTTGTAGTCTAGAATGAAATTAATAGCATTTCTCATTTATTTTTATGTATTTTTTTTTACATGTAAAAAGGTTGTAAATCAAGATTTCAGGTATAACTCCCTGTAAAGTTTATTTGAATAATTTCGAGGGAAAAATTGTTCTGGGGCCGAGACCTTCGGTTTAACGTATCAACGCTCTACCAACTGAGCTATCCGGGAACTCTATCCGACACCGCTCCAATTTTCCCTCTATATCTACAGACCTCAAAGTGGTCTGACAACCGTCAAGCAACCAACTTCGAGTGCACACTAACTCCGTGTGACTTAAATTGTGGTTTTCTGTTAACGAACAGTGACGTGTATTATTCAAATCAAGATTTCAGGTAGAACTCTCTGCAAAGTTGATTTGAATAATTTCGAGGGAAAAATTGTTTCGGGGCCGGGCATCGAACCCGGGACCTTTGGTTTAACGTACCAACGCTCTACCAACTGAGCTACCCGGGAACTCTACCAGACACCGATCCGACACCCGATTGTGGATATAGAGGGAAAAATTGGATCGGTGTCGGGTAGAGTTCCCAGTTAGCTCAGTTGGTAGAGCGTAGCTACGTTAAACCAACGGTCCCGGGTTCGATGCCCGGAAAACAATTTTTCCCTCGAAACTATTCATGTATAAAAGTTATTTTATTTTTTTTTTATTTATAGGGAGGCAATGCTTTTGCTTTGAACTAAATTAGTTGATTTTAGATTACTACATAGCTCTAGATCTAAGCTTCAATTTGGTGTTTAAATGAAGTCGATAGCTCAATTCTAAGCGTACTTTTTATTTGCTCAAAGACTGAAAAATGTTGAAAAAACTGAAATAAGGTAAAAATGAACTTAAAGTTTTAGTTCAAGCTAGGTAACAAATATTATTGCATGCAATGTACCGAAGTACATACGATGTTTCCGTGCAGAAATTCTGCATTATCATGCGATGAAGGATCGGTGGAGCGGAGAAAAAGTCTCTCGGTACCGAGATTCGAACCCGAGTATTCAGCTCTATGTACCGGATTGAATCCTCTCAGTTTAAGTTCCACCTCTTAGTTTCCCTTAAGTGACCAACCATCATGCACTGTGTCACAGATGTGTGACAGTGGCACAACGTCCAACATACTAATGAGCTGAAAACACGGAAATATTAAAACATAGACTAAATAAGGTCGACCGTTCATTAACATCTCTGCCTTGTTCGTTAACAAATTCTCTTTAAATTTTGCAAATTAATAATTTCATTAAATTCTATGCAGTTTATTGACATCTACAATTATACATGTGTGGTAACAAAGACGATAATACCTTTATACCAATCACTAAGACTCTCAAAAATCAAACTGATTAACTTAATTTTTATGAAATCGAATTTTTTTTTAACTCATCCTAAAGACAACAGTTATCTCAAAACGATTAACTTTTTTAATTCAACCATATTCGTGCAAAACGTAATTCTGTTCTATCACTGATACCTGTACATTCTCGAAACTTTCAAAATGTATTATTTTCTTCATTATAATCTCGGTGGAGTTAATCAAATTGGTTTCTGAAGCTTGAATTATTTACCATAGGCCTAAGTTGTTTTATGCACTGTTATCTAGCCCAGACAGATCCAGTCTTTCCACTTCAAGTGTATGCAAACTATACGACATGCAAGTTACTGTTATTGTTAGGGAGAGGAAATTCAGGCTACAAAACGGAGTTCAATGCTTACAGAGTATAGGGAACTCGAAGAGTCTCTGACACAGCACACTTAGATCTAAACAAACCTTGTAATTTTGAGAAGCGTCGTATTCAAGAAGAGTGTTGAACATAACTGAATCCATCGCTGTGGAGTAACGGTTAGTATGCCTGACCTTGAAACGAGCGGATTTTGGTTCAAATCCTGGTTGAGACAATTCACTTGGTTGAAGTTCTTTCCAGGGGTTTCTCCTCAACCAATTAAGAGAAAATGCTGGGTAATTTTCGGGAGCTGGATCCTGGACTCATTTCGCTGGCATTATCATATTCATCTCATTCAGCCGCTAGATAACCACAGCAGTTGATAAAGCGTCGTAAAGTAACCAATTAAAAGAAAATAAACATGATTCTAATCATAAATACTTGGAAGATGCAAATTAATAGGCATGATTAATCATTTTCAGGGTGTATTGAAATTCATTTAATTTGTGTAAGGACTTAACTTACAGTTCATATAGACCGTATTCCGTTCTCTGCTCGTGTTTTATGGATGTACAAGCAGCAATGCACATTCAGATATATGCGAAGTAAATCGTGTACGATTGGCATATAGACAAAATTTGTATTGGAAAATACTTCTCTCGACATCGTATGATGTAGATCGGAACAGAAAATATGCGATATTGGAGTTGTCAATACTGTTTCTTTGTTCCTCAGCAACATATCCCTGATGCTACATATTTCTGAAAAACCATCATTTTACTACAGGATAATTTTCAGTTTTCTTTCACCCTTCCCTTAACGGGTTAGTATTGTCCTTCATTTACTGACCGGCACTTTGTCACGTAGAAATCAGGTTTTCAGGCATTAGCCTATTATTTCAGATTATTCTAAATATGCTATTGTTTTGGCTAGAGCAGGGATTCAGAAATGAGGGAGAGAGAGAGGGGGGGGTATGGTGGAAGAATGGGGAAAGCATTGGTTCCCCTTTCACAGTCCACCGGCGTTTCAATGACGTCTCCGTGACCCGTCCGCAATCATGTAGCTCTAGACACTGAAAACAAATCCCCTCTACCCTACCAAGTCAATGACGCGTGTGGTTAAAGGTCGAAATGAGTGACGTATTCCGGCTTGTCACATTTGCAACATATGTCGCCCAGTTCTGCATGCTTGGACTAGAGTACTAAATTTGTTCTAAAAGTATAAAAGATTTTCGGACAGCTGTGATGAAGGTGATAATGATGATGATGATGATGACGACGACGACGGCGATGACGACGACGAAATTGGCTTTTAATTATTGTCTTTACTGAGGAACTTTCTTCTTCACCAAAGACACTGTATTAACAATTCTGTTTTAACATTGAACATAAAACATAGTAGGCCTACCTTATACGCACAGAACTACCAAGATACGTGTGTATATAAATTACAAATTAAAACTTTCATTTAGTGAACTTCTATCCACGTAGCAGTTAATAAGATATACCGGTAGGCCTACTTTTAAATTTATATCTTCAGAGTAATTATTTCTGTCAGGTTCAACTGTATTCTCTGCTTAGAGTACACGGTTTGTTGACATGCAACACTGTTGTTTCAAGAATTATTGTAATATTTATAGTCAATTTGCAATGAGTTTTACGGTTTAAAATCCGAATGTACGGTCTCTAATTACTACATACTTGTTTTATCAACAGTAATCTCACTAGAGGTTTTGATTTATCTAGAGAAAATCAAAACTCGAGTGGGATTTAATTGACTATTACACGATTAGAAGAAGGTATATAAAGATTGGAAGAAATAAAGTACTCTAATACAATAAAATATTAATTGACTTACTGAAATTCTATTGCACTAATGTTACCTTCACCAAAACGTTTGAACGGAGCCGCCATTTTCAGTCGACTATCTATGCGGGAAACAAATTACGATCGCAAAGCACATTTTATAGTACCGTAAAGAATTTGTATTTTGAAATGTTGGCAAAGAAAGAAACAAATGCTAGGGTAGTGATAAAAACAAACAAATACTAGGGAAGCGATGAAATTAAACAAATGCTAGGGAAGCGATAAAATTTTGCGATAAGGAGCCATGATTGGTTGAAAGACGTCCTTTCGTACTGTTTTATTGGTAAAAAGTAGTATGACGTAGTAAAAGTGCAATAGTAATCATTATCCGTTTCCCCGTTTTATAAGTTTGTATGTAAGTATGCATGTACAGTATGTAGTTTACTGACAGGCACCTTAACTTTCTGTTATTTGTCTGAGACTACCACTGTGGCTCATAGATGTTACTAGTGTCGAGAAGCGTAGACCACTTAGTTTGTCAGAGACTATCCAGAGTGCATCACAGGCTGTGGATCTATATTACACTCGTAATGAATGATAATAATGGAGAATTATTGGGATGTTACAGGGGAACCGGAGTAACCGGAGAAATCTCTGCACGCACCTTAAAATTGATTTGTTCTACCAATAAAACGTGACTACATGCGCAGAAACGGACAGTCTAGCAACTTGATGGATACTGTAACTGCCAGAAAATTTGTAGGCAACAGGCGTCCTTTGTCGTATGCTTTAACGACGGCTCCTTTGAGAGAAAAAGAGACGGAGAATAATATTACAAAGTTGAGGGACGTACGTACCTGCCTCCACACTGTGATTATATGCGGAAACGCAGTGTAGTGGCTTTTGGAACGCAGTTAGGAGTGACGTTTAAGCGTTTATTGAATTAACCGCGTTGGCTCATCTCTACAGCTCGCATCACAGCTCTGAAATCAATTTTTCCTCCCCAGCAAACCTCCCACCACTCTAATGAAAATATTCTTGGCCGCGAGCCTGCATTGGACAGTGTCCAAATTGTTACATTATGAGGGAATCATAAGCGCTACCTCTCTTAATTGTGCAGTAATATTGAAATCTGCGAGCCTCTAAATTATTTCTAGTGGTAATGACGTTTCTTTACGACATCCTGTTAATATTAGAATTAAGCACGATGTTCATAATGTAGGAATAATGGTTTAATTGCATGGCAACAAGTAATAAGCACATACCTAATATAATAAGAAAATCCATCTGAATAGAGAATTAAATGAAGAGATTGATATGATCATATTAATTTAAGAAAAGAGAAGATAAAATATGTAATATCGGAAAGTCACTCACATGTCTCAAGAATGCTTATTAAAAGGTTGACCACGAACTACAAGAAGAAAGAACTTTTTGGATAAGGAAGGAGAACCTAATTCGTGAAAGATAATAATAATAATAATAATAATAATAATAATAATAATAATAATAATAATAATAATTTATCCTTTGAAGAGGTGGAAACATTCAAATACCTGGGAGCAACAGTGACAAATATAAATGATACTCGGGAAAAAATTTAACACAAAATAAATATGGGAAATGCCTGTTATTATTCGATTGGGAAGCTTTTATCATCCCGTCTGTTGCCAATAAATCTGAAATCAATTTTTCCTCCCCAGCAAACCTCCCACCATTCTAATGAAAATATTCTTTGCCGAGAGCCTGCATTGGACAATCAGTTTAAGAGAGGAACATAGGTTAAGGGTGTTCGAGAATAAGGTACTTAGGAAAATAGTTGGGGCTAAGAGGGATGAAGTTACAGGAGAATGGAGAAAGTTACACAACATAGAACTGCACGCATGTATTCTTCACCTTACATAATTAGGAACATTAAATCCTGACGTTTGAGATGGGCAGGGCATGTAGCACGTATGGGCGAATCCAGAAATGCATGTAGAGTGTTAGTTGAGAGGCCGGAGGGAAAAAGACCTTTAGGGAGGCCGAGACGTAGATGGGAAGATATTAAAATGGATTTGAGGGAGCTGGGATATGATGATAGAGACTGGATTAATCTTGCTCAGAATAGGGACCAATGGCGGGCTTATGTGAGTGCGGCAATGAACCTCCGGGTTTCTTAAAAGTCAATAAGTAAGTAAGTAAGTAAGTAAGTAAGTAAGTAAGTAATAATAATAATAATAATAGTAATTATTTTAAATGGTGACGGCGATGTTTTAACGAAGATAATGATTTTTATTGACATTTTGATCCTATAAGTTACAGGTAGTCATAAATTTATCAATGAAATATTCAGTCTATAACTTATCTTACAGATAGATTCAAGAATTTTGGTCCCTGCAAAAAGTAAGTATATAGACTAAGAGCGAGTTACTCATCACAATCATCACTACTGGCGGGCTGGGCCACACAGGTCAGGGCGCGCAGTCATAACACATAAGACATCCTTCGTATCATTTCGTGGTAAACTCCGCCTTAAAAACACAATATTCTTCCACACGTCTCGTTACTAACCACTACGTCTGTTGACTAAACAATGTCATGATGACATATTTTCTTGACATGGGTGTCCTGCTATGAGCATAGATATTATTTTCATTCTTCCTCCCTTCCTATGCACATTTGTGATTAAATATCTTTCTTATGATGCAACGCACAGCTCGCTCACTAGCCAAACAACCAAGGACAGGGGCCAATAACTTTGAATCGAGGTTGTGCATAAAACTCGACTATAAGGCTGGTCAAACATTTAAAATAAGTGTGAAAATGTGGAGGACAAACGTTTTCGCCTGTACGGCAACAACACGTCCCATTTCATGCACTATTTATTTATGAACACATGTTTCTTGACGAGGGATTAAAATGTAATTACAAATATTATAGTTTACAGCTAAGTCATCCAACTAGATGACCTGATGAGGCCGAATAGGCGAAAATGTTTGTCTTCCACACGTCCATAATTATTTTTTGCACGATCGTGTTTTTGTTGCATTTACATCTATTTTTGTTACCCCTTGAAAGTTAGAATTCCCACACAGGAACTTGTTGCTGAAGAAACCATTCCTCATAACATAAAACTATACTGAAATAGACCCATTACAGTGCACTTATTGTCACTTAGCTACCATTACAATATAGTTTTGTGAAGGCTTTGGAATAATATTGCTTTAAATTTTCAATGCAAAATATATTGTATTTCTAATTTTAAAAATATGATCGTGCACAAAAT
The DNA here is from genome assembly GCF_040183065.1 of Periplaneta americana. Lineage (NCBI taxonomy): Eukaryota > Metazoa > Arthropoda > Insecta > Blattodea > Blattidae > Periplaneta > Periplaneta americana. Next base: position 78,686,294 of record NC_091131.1, read on the forward strand.
GTTATACAATACACGTTTGTGAAGTGCATTACGAAATCTCGAAAACTGAAAAACGAGCAGAACGAGCTTTTCAAACTTTTCCTCGATTTTGTAAAAATCACTTCCCAAATCTGTAACGTAATAAACTACCGGTATTAAATGTCTTACTAGTCGTAAAGTAGAGTTTTATGTAAGATAAGTTATAAACTGAATAATTCATTAATACATTTCTGAATATAATGATAGTTATGATCATGTAACAATTTGCCGATGGAGTTTATGAATCCGTCGAGTTTCAATAAATCAGAGTCATATATCACTGCAGTATTGTCGATTTTGTATTGTCACTTTTTCTTGTCATTGATGATTCGCATTTGTTTCCTGCTTGGTAGGCTACGTAGGTATTTAGAAAGTAATATAAACTATAGTGGGTCCATATCAGTCAAGATTATTAAGAATATCAAATTTTGGTAATTGTAATTTGGTATTAAGTAAACACAAAAGACCACAATGCATTTTAAACATGCTGGAATGACCACGTTCGGCACGACGTATATGGCGAATGTTCGGTGGAGCAATAGTAACGCCCTTTTAATATACATATTTACAGCACATGCATTTTTTCAAGACACTCGCGATGTGCAATACGGGAACAACGTTTCTGTGGAGGGGGTAGGAGTAAAAGGGAAGGTCGGGCGTGTGTCTACCGAGTTCAAGGCAAAGGCTAGCCCATTCTCCTATAATTCTTAAGTAGACTCATCCGCAGCTGGAAGAGTGGAGGAGTATACGTTAATTTGTAGGCTACGTTACTACGTAGTCATCACGTAGTGACCGCTAATAAATATATGTCGCGAATAATTTTGTAATTCTTCTCTTAAATGTCCAATTTCTGCAATTATTCGTAAACAACAATAATTGTAAATGCATATTATAATGTTAAATAAAGAATGTCCCTTATAAAGTACTGATCAATGGTTCCCTTCAAAATTTTAATACAGTCACTCTACAACTAATCAGTTTAGTCAACACGAAAACTCATCCTGCCCTTGGTTTTCCGTGATTTCCGTTGACTTCTTAAGACAAATGTCGGGATGAGACCTGAAAGAAATGGGCAGCGGGCCTACATCCTGTTTATCAAGAGTTTTCCATACAATCTCTTAGTAATTTTCTCTACATTTCAGCTGTTCAAAATTATAAACCTTGAAGTAGACTAATTGAGTTAAATGTTATAATTTTTTTACTTTGTTATTTAACGACGTTGCATCAATTACTAGGTTATTTAGCTCATTTAGCGTCGATGGGATTAGTATTAAACGAGATGGTATTTGGCGAGCTGAGGCTGAGGATACACCATAAATTACCTGACATTGCCCTTACGGTTGGGAAAATCCTCGGAAAAAACCCAACCTGGTTATCAGCCAAAGCTGCGGTGCCGAAATTAATAAAAAAAAAAGAAGAAGAAGACAAAGTTTGTAATGTCTTGGTTGTCTCTGTCATATTCCAACATTATAAGACACTACAGACTGTCTATATATCATTATTGTTTCATTTAGATTCTCAATCCTCTGCTTTTACTAATATCTCCATTTCTGTGTCTCATCCACGAGTCTAAATTCCGTTATATGTCAAAAAACGTCATTTCATAAGCTTCTGTATTTATTTTTTGCCACCCTAAACTCTACTCTCGCATCCATAAAATAGTGTAAAATTCGCCAGTATTTTATAGGGATATACAGTCCGTAACATTTTAGCATCGTTGCTTTTTCACAAATTTTAAAGGTTCTTCTCCTACCCCATATCGTTACCAATTTATATCTATATTTGTGTTTACTAATAATGTTACAATAATTTAATTATGATACTTATGATTTGTTGATGATGATGGGATTGCGAGCTGCGCAGAATTCGACACGAATATTATAGAAATGCCTGACTTCCTACGTGCTCCGCTTTAGTTACTCTAGAATGCTAGTTTGTCCCACTAGAATACCCTTTAGAGTTTGCGGAAACAAGGAACTATGAAACAGAATCCCTATTGTTACACCACTATTTAATATTCTGCTTCCAGAAAATAAATAGCCTGAAACAATAGTATACTATCCTCACTTGCAGTGGCAGGACAAAGACTTAAGGCGGAGTATCATTAATATATAAGATTCAACATAAAAAAATACGCCGATGTTGCCAGAATAACTTGAAGTTGTATTTATACGTTAATTTATTTCTGCAAGTTTAATTAACAGCAAGAAGAGTCTGAAAGCTGAACGAATTTATAATTATCACACACATGTATGTTAGACACTAGGCACGAACATAATGCGGAGGATCGTACTGCAAGTCATGAGCAACACATTGCTACAATTTCAACTTCAACAATGTAAAAAAACGATTATATGATCATAATCTACAGACTTTACACTATGTATCGACATATTGCGACGTCATTAACTTCGATCATGTGACCACAGACAATGTTTGCAAAATTATCGACAACGATGGTTCGTTTCAACAACGTGCTGTCATTAAATTCCTTGTTAAAGAAGAAAAATATGCAACTGAAATTCACCTCAGTTTTCAGCTGCATACGGACATGTCTGCATGGGCGCCAGCAGTATTAGGAGATGGGTGAAACATTTCAAAGATGGGAACAGAAGCATCCAAAATGAGCCTCGTAGCGGTCGCCCTCGAACTGCCTCTACGAAACGCAACAAGGAAAGAGTTTATGAGTTCTGGGATGCGTTTTGATTGAATTTCTTGAACCTGGAAAGATCATAAATGCTCTCCGCTATATTCAGACAGTTTTGAAGCTCCGTCGTGCAATGCGCGAGAAACGCCCTGGAAAGAAGATCATCCTGCAACTCGATAACGCGTGGCCTTACACTGATCGTGTCATCGTAGAGAAAATCAGAACATTTGAGTGGGGAACTCTTCCGCAATCTCCCGACTTGACACCCTCCGACTACCATCTTTTCGGTTCTATGAAGGAGCAACTGCGAGACCAACGGTATGAGACGTTGGAGGACTTCCGGAAAGCAGTGCGTTAGTGTCTTCGGGAAAATGAAACGGACTTCTATAGAAAGGGAATTTTCAAACTTACAGAACGGCGGGTAAAATGTGTGCAAATAAATGGATACTATGTTCAAAAGTGACAGTAAAGTTTGTAGATTAAGATGATGTACCTGGTTTGTCTAAAAAATTAAAATTAAGATTTACAACAATGGGTTGCTCATGACTTTCAGTATGACCCTCGTATATTATTAGATATGCCCTTTAATGCTGTGTGAAACAAAAGTTACTTGCCAAATGGAATGCAATATTCTATTTGGAAATGACCGCTACCTTTCGTTAGTATTATTTGTTTTGTGATTTAATCGGGAAATAGACATTGGTAAATAAAAATGCTACTCCTGAACTGCAGAGTGGGGCTAGTACTGATCTGTAGAGACAATCAAAGATTAATAAGGGAAGATGCAGACGAGTTTCATCGTAGTCATCCAGACATTACAAAACCACTACACTGATGTATAGGTAGTTTATTACATGAATTTAAAATAATGTTTAGTGTGCCAGTTTGATTTTGTCTCGTTTCAATATGAAATTATCGATAAAAAGCCCTCGGACATCAAAGGAAAATTCAGAGTGCTTGAATATAATAAAATTGGTGTCATCTACAAACTCATGCCAAAGAGATAATTCTCTATTAACAATATCAACCTGCTAATTCATTGATAGAATCTAGAATGGGACTCTCCAGCACAGAATAGCGTGACACTATCAAACTATAAGACAATCTTGATCCTGTGAGAGTTTTTCATGGACGGAAACAGGACAACCCGTTGCAGGCATTGTGATGAGTACGAAACCCTCCCTCATGTCCTTGGCTTTTATCACTGTGGAGAGCTTCCTCATAACAATAAATATCATTTGATAAGGATAACTTTGCAACTGCCATCAAGATCAATAAAAACAACAACAACCACCCAGAGATTTATGAAGAAAGCCAATGTGTCGCTTCCAATGGAAGTCATAGGCGAGTGCGCATAATTGCTACTGACAGCAATAAGAAGAAAGGGTACATCTTGGTCACGCCATACGATTTCAGGCCAGCAGGGAAAAATCTTTAGAAGTAGACAACGAGAGCAAGCTAATTCATGAACCAACATCTGACTTCTGTAAAAAATTGTTAGCATCTGGAGACATTTGAAGTTATGGGCCTAGAAGTCGACAAACTATAACAAAACACTTTTTTTTATTTTTATGGACAATTTAATTTACCAAGAACAATAAGTAGCTGTCCTTATGGTCCTTAGGTCGCCTATTCGGATTTTGAACCATCATCATTATCATGATCATCATTCTTGCATGTTTTAGACCTAGGGGTTCGTTACGGTCTCTATCCCAGAGAATAATATATTCGTATTTCCAGCAGGCAAATAATATTACTCGGGTGCCGAACCGATTATGTTTAATGACAACTTTGATAGGCTGACGAGGATGGAGCCACTGTTTTCAGGTGTCAGAGTTGTGGTAATATACCCATTTTTCATCATATATTGTGGCAATTATCGTGCTAAGCAGCTGACGACAGATATTCACTCTGCGTTGAGCCTGTTAAGGTGTCGATTCAAGAAGTACATATCTACAACTTCTATATGAATTTCTAAGCTTGTCATTGCGGTGATATATTGTATCTTTTGAAGCAGAAGTTGTTCTGAGAACCTACGAGTACATTTTTATGAATATTATTTTCGAAACTCTGCGTGTATTCTCACTAGTCATTATCTTAGGTCTTCCAGGACGTAGTAAATATTTAATGTCTTTTCTATTATTGGACCACGGTTGTGCTAAATGCTCACTAACGACAACTTCACCCTTACATATTTTTTAGAACTGCGACAGCAGATTTATCATCTTGTTTCCAGTATTGCTTTAAACTAATTCTAATCTCAAACTTTATCACCTCCACTTAACATTATTTGTACTAACAAATGACGGTCACCTGCTCAAAATACGCAATTGTAACTATAGCGTCCTGTAAACTGCATTACTTAACTCAAAATAATCATTAAAATCTTTCAAACACGAAACTTAAAAAAAAAATAATATTACTCATGAGACGACATACAGTAATAGATTATTTTAAAGTGTATTTACTATATCTCATGTATATTATCTCGCCGAATACTGAGCTATAGGCCTATCTCTATCTGACTGATGCATGTTACCGTTCGTCTCTCGAAATTGAAAACCTGATATACAACATTGAATCCAGTCCACAAGGATATCACATCGCACCGGTGAGAGGGACGAATTTACTCCCGGATTATATTACATGGGATGACTATCAAGTTACATCCAATGTGAACAGAAAATATTATACCAGCATGAATTGTCAGTTGTTTTCGCTATACTATTGCAAAATGTTTTGATGCCGTGAAAGGTAGGCCTATATGTCGAGAAGCAATACCTCTGTTACATTACTCTCTCAAGGAGCTCTGATTATCACGATAATTCAATCTGAAGACACCTTTCTACAGATAAAAAATTTATTTTAATATGATATAAGACTCTGACCTTGGTGCACCGTATACGATTCTATAACACTATCTGCTTTGCACATCGAACATTCCAGTTCAAACTCATGAGACTCCAATGAAATTCTGTAGTGACTGAAATGATGCTAGGGCATGTTTTCTAGGCGTACACTTTTTCTCAGCTTCTCATAATTCAAATAAAATTATCTCCACCACCTGGTAGAAAGAAACAGAAATAACTGTACCTTGTCACTCTCTACGAGGCTACCTTCATTGTAGGTTGGGTCCTTCAGTATCTTTATGCCAAACATGGAATTTTCTGTTTGCAGACTCATTTTGGCGGATAAGGTCTCAGGAGATGGGTTTTTCTGGATTATCTCCTTTAAAGTTTTCATTTCAACGACATTTACATTGGAATGGAATGGAATGGAATGGAATGGAATGGAATGGAATTGAATTGAATTTAAATGAGGGGGCGCGGATGGCCCTGCACTGCGATCTGATGAGATCTATTGCGCTAACCCCCATATGGAATGAGTTGCGTGCCATAGTTCACTTACGCGCACCAACCCAACCACATGACTCCCTGACGACCGGTCCCTACAGCCAACAGAAATCCATATACCATTCCTGCTTCGGCAACATCCCTCAAGGACCCCTTGTCGGTCCCAGACGAAACACCTCCCCCGAGTAGTTCAGCCTCGGGTGCTCGTTGCAGAAGTCATCCAACGTCGTTTTAGCTACATTCGACGGGGGCCGGTCGAGAGAGCCAGTAGACCCGGGAGGCCGCCTGTAGAGAGATCTGAAAAACCGGAAACGGGATGATGAGGAAAGGATGATGGGGGAGGAAAGAAAGTGGCAAAGATGAGTGGGGTTCCAATCGCCTGATAAAGTTACCTGATATTCATCCATAGAAGTGAGGGAAAAACCCCGAAAAAATCCCACACAGGCAACTCCTCCTAACAGGGAATCGAATCCGGAAAATCTGGGTTCGGAGTAAGAATCGTTAATCCCTCAGCCACAAAGATTGACAACATTTACCTTCCTCCTTATTTCATATTTCCTTTCATAACAGATATCGTATAATGGGATAATGTGTAAACTTAAGTTGATAAGTGGTAGAGAAGTTCAGTTTCATGTACAGTATTATCTGTGTAACTATCATGGCCGTAATATGGTACGATATAGAAGGGGGAGTAATGTGTGGCAGGAGCAAGCATAGTTGACGAGGTTCACTAGCATAAAGGGAGTATCACTAACATCTGGTAAATACCTGAAACTAATATTTTTTTTGGTTATCCGTTCAGCAAATGCATCCACTGGGTTCAGGATTTCTGTCTACGTCAAATTAATGTTTTTGGTGTATCTGTTCAGCAGATGCAGCCACTGGGTTCAGGATTTCTATCTACGTCAAACTAATATTTTTGGTATATCCCTTCAGGAGATGCAGCCACAGGTTTAGGATTTTTGTCTACGTCAAACTAATATTTTTGGTGTATCCGTTCAGCACATGCATCCATTGGGTTCAGGATTTCTGTCTATGTCAAACTAATATTTTTGGCGTGTCCGTTCAACAGATGCATTCACTGGGTTCAGGATTTCTGTCTACGTCAAACTAATATTTTTGGTGTATCGGTTCACCAGATGCATCCACTGGGTTCAGGATTTCTGTCTACGTCAAACTAATATTTTTGGTGTATCGATTCACCAGATGCATCCACTGGGTTCAGGATTTCTGTCTACGTCAAACTAATATTTTTGGTGTATCCGTTCAGTAGATGCATCCATTGGGTTCAGGATTTCTGTATATGTCAAACTAATATTTTTTGTGTATCCGTTCAGGAGATGCATCCATTAGATTCAGGATTTCTGTCTATGTGAAACTAATATTTTGGTGTATCCGTTCAGCAGATGAATCCACTGGGTTCAGGATTTCTGTCTACGTCCAACTAATATTTTTGGTGTATCCGTTCAGCAGATGCATCCATTGGGTTCAGGATTTCTGTCTATGTCAAACTAATCCGTTCAGGATATGCATCCATTGGGTTCAGGATTTCTGTCTGCGTCAAACTAATATTTTTGGTGTATCCGTTCAGCAGATGCATCCACTGGGTGCAGGATTTCTGTTTATGTCAAACTAATATTTTTGGCGTGTCCGTTCAGCAGATGCATTCACTGGGTTCAGGATTTCTGTCTACGTCAAACTAATATTTTTGGTGTATCGGTTCACCAGATGCATCCACTGGGTTCAGGATTTCTGTCTACGTCAAACTAACTAATATTTTTGGTGTATCCGTTCAGTAGATGCATCCATTGGGTTCAGGATTTCTGTATATGTCAAACTAATATTTTTTGTGTATCCGTTCAGGAGATGCATCCATTGGGTTCAGGATTTATGTCTATGTCAAACTAATATTTTTGGTGTATCCGTTCAGCAGATGCATCCACTGGGTTCAGGATTTCTGTCTACGTCAAACTAATATTTTTGGTGTATCCGTTCAGCAGATGCATCCATTGGGTTCAGGATTTCTGTCTATGTCAAACTAATCCGTTCAAGATATGCATCCATTGGGTTCAGGATTTCTGTCTATGTCAAACTAATCCGTTCAAGATATGCATCCATTGGGTTCAGGATTTCTGTCTATGTCAAACTAATATTTTGGTGCATCCGTTCAGCAGATGCATTCACTGGGTTCAGGATGTCTGTCTACGTCAAATTAATATTTTTGCTGTATCCGTTAAGGAGATGCATCCACTGCGTTCAGAATTTGTCTATGTCAAACTAATATTTTGGTGTATCCGTTCAGTAAATGCATCCACTGGGTTCAGGATTTCTTTCTGCGTCAAACTAATATTTTTGGTGTATCCGTTCAGCAGATGCATTCACTGGGTTTAGGATTTCTGTCTACGTCAAAACTAATATTTTTGGTGTATCCGTTCAGCAGATGCATCCACTGGGTTCAGGATTTGTCTAAGTCAAACTAATTTTTTTGGCGTATCCGTTCAGCAGATACAATCACTGGGTTCAGGATTTCTGTCCACATTTCCGCAGAAAAGAAATAAATGGATTTGATGATAGAGAATGGATTAATCTTACTCAGGATAGGGACCAATGGCGTGCTTATGTGAGGCCGGCGATTAACCTCCGGGTTCCTTAAAAGCCAGTAAGTAAGTAAGGAAGTAAGTATTTTTTTTTTTTTTTTTTTTTTTTTTTTTTTTTTTTTTTTTTTTTTTTTTTCCTCAGGCATCACATCTGAGAGAATTAGTTAGTTATTTATGTTTTACCTAGTTTTTCCAATTGATGAACACGTTCAATATATTGGCTCCTTATGAACTAATATTTCAGACTCTCAAGAGCGATTCACATTAATCAAATTCCGAATAATTCCTTTTAATATTATACATTATATCACATTTCAAAATAAATCAATTATATTCATTTTCACTGAAAGTATAGCACTTTAAGGAATATGCTAAATCATGTAGTTATAATTATAATTATACAACCCTAAGAAATGCACACAGTACTGTTTTAGTGTTCAATACTGAATATTAAAAAGTATTTTTGTGTTTACACCGAAATTTTCGAAAGCATGCTCTCCAGACATCAGGTAAGTATGCTTTCCTTGGAAGTGAACAACATTCATCAAATAGTGTCTGTCGGTTTCTTTGGATACTTAGGTTTCTGAGTATACAACCATTATGTAAAACTGAAAATGCTCATCATCGTCGTCGTCATCATCCTCATCCTCATCATCATCATCATCATCATCATCATCATCATATCAACTCTATCTTTTTATCTATTTGCATGGTTTTGAGTTCTTTGACCATCATGTCTTATTCCAAAACTGTGAATCAATACAATTGGAGGGACTCTTTGGTTACACCCTACAGTATGCGGCAAAACAAACGACACTGAAATTATTGCTCATCTACTTTCCACGATTCCCTAGCAACGAAGTATTTATTTATTGTGTATAATAGTTTGATATATTGTGAATTCAAGGTTGTGTTGATTTATGAAATTATGCGTCTCACAACAGAGGAGAAGGTGTTTATCGTGGAACATTATTTCCGGTCAAACGGAGTAGGAAGTCCGAATGGGCTAAGTTTCCTTCACATTAAAGAACAGTATGAGGAGCGATTTAATAAGGAGGCACCAAATAACAAAACAATATTATCTATCACTGACAAGTCCGCCATATGGGATCGGCCTTATGTCAACGAAATGGAACAACAGAGCGTCCACGAACCGTCACCACAAACGAGAAACTTGGACGACTCCTTCAACAGATGTTATAGTCCGCAAAACGAAGTCTACGACGAACTTCGCTAAAACTTAGTTTCAGCGATAGGTTTCTTGGGCGGATGTTTAAAGAGCTGGGTGGCTTTGCGTACCGCATTCAAGTTGCTCATTGTCTAACAGAAAGGGATGCGCGAGCCCAGATTACAGTATTGCAGCCGAGTGTTGTCCATGATTTATCAGGATCCACATTTCTTCTGCAACATATGGTTTTCAGATGAAAGCCATATTCACCTTGATGGTTATATCAACCGTCAAACAACTCGTTTCTTAGGATTTGAACGGCTTGATTTTATACGGAAACCACTTCACAGTGCGCGGGTTGCGATTTGCTGCGCCGTATCCGGTCATGGAACAGAATCAGAAATCTCAAGTATTCGTAACAATATCATATTCTAAATTAAATATACGTATATCACTTTCTATGTACTTCTTGAGACGCTACATAATCATCTGGATACTTTGTCTTCTCTTTCGACCAGCGTTAAACTCTTTCACATGGCAGGCCTTTCTGATTGTGTAGTCAGTACTAAGTAAGGCTACCGCAGAGACATCACGGGACAAAGACAGGTACAAGTCAAGGACCATGGAATGGAAATAAATCCTTGCCAACGTTGAGTATCTGATCATGGACAGCTTCGTAGGGATGCTCAGCCATAACTGGGGACGTTTAATTCAAACATGAAAGTATAAATCGTAGTCGATAAAATAAGTCACTGACAAAAAATAATTTTCCAATTATACATAATTTCAGAGATATAACACTTTACAGTAAAACATATATTTGTTGTCTTTCAAAATATTGCACAGTGATTCTTGCTATTCCTCCACACTAACTACAATTCCAATTTTAGACTTAGTCATCGATGTAGTTCAGTCGGAAGGCGTGTTTACCTGCTGCCCCGGAGTTGCTTCCGGGGGTGTGTTTGAATCCCGCTTTCGCTGATTACCTGACTTTTTTTTTCCGAGATTTTCCCAAAACCATAAGACGAATGCTGATAATTTATGGCAAATCCTCGACCTCACCTCGCCAAATACCATCTAGTTATAACCAATCGACGTCAAGTAACGTGCCAGTTAATACAGCGTCGTTGAATAAACGACTAAAATGGTAAAATAATATATTTTTATGAAATACAAAAGCAATACAACAGAAACAAATAGTAACTGATAATAAATTACCTACAGTAACGCCGGTACCTTTTAAAATATACAGGTTAATTATAAACGATGAGATAATAATACGGTTTAATGTAGCAATATTGAAGCAATAATGACAAATAACCACGAATTATTGTCTATCCGGGATCGAACTCGAATCTCTTTGATGACAAGCCTGATCTAACATGGCTGGAATCACCAACTACAAAACAAAATGCATGCCTCCCCTAATAGAAATCGGAGTGTGGGAGCTGCTATCTATTGTAGAAGGAAAGATTGCTCACTGCTGCAGCGTGGAGCCCTCTAATGAACGCTCTTCTTGTCGGATTAGCGAAGGGAATGATGGGTAGGCACACAATGATATTGCCGTCCTCATCCTCTCAAATGCTATTTCTATTGGATCGTACTCTCACAGTTCTCTGAAACGCACACCGCAACACAGCTCAAAACAATACGAATAGTTGGCGCCTTTGTCTTAAGTATTCTGTTGTTACTTGGAATGAAATTACAGTAACATTAAATGTTAGGCCTACAAAGTAACACAAAATAATAAAAACTAAATCTCACCTTATTTCCTAATTATTAAGAATTCACAAAGAGGAAAACATCCTGGATCTCGTTGTAATGCATGTAGTTTATTAAAAAATTACAACAATCGAAATTTTTATTATAATAATAACAATAATAATAATAAAGATAATAATAATAATAATAATAATAATAATAATAATAAAATAATAGAGGAAAGTGCCCTAAACCGGACTCCTCCCCCTAAAGTGGACCCCCGGTCTCCTGGCTCTGCATTCTCTTGAACTCTAGCAGAACTAAGTGTAAATAGTAGTTTAGGCTTCTACCGCTCTGTAGCGGAGCACATACGTTGCTTATCAGTCCGCAATTACGTGTTTTGACAGTGGAAAAAGTTTTTACATTGTGCTACATTTTTCGTTATTTCTCCTAGATATTGGTAGGTAAGCCTTTTGACATATATATATATTCTTAAATGGTAAGGCTTAAGGTTATTGCTTGTCATTAAACCGTTTAATTTAGGTGCTTGGTTAAAAATCTATCGAGTTAACAAAATGTTGGCTATAGTCGCGTAAACCGGACCCCCTTCAGGTGTCTAAACCGGACCCCTTATTTTTTCATGTTTAAAGTCTGCCTGTATTTGTACACACTGTTATTCTAAGAGAATTCTGTTCCACATTTCAAGAGAATAATGGAGAAGGAAGAAACAATCTTTGCAGCGTACCATGCAGGGTGGATCCAAATGAACTTCTTCACTCAGTGGTTTCGACACTTCATTGAGTTTGCCAATCTTAAAAAGAAAAAAAAACCTGTGCTATTGTTCTTGGATGGCCACTTTAGCCACACACAGAATTCTGATCTGATCAACTTGGCAAAAACAAATCATGTTACCATTGTGTCGCTTCCACCTCACTCTTCACACAAAGTATAACCTTTGGACAAAACTTTCATGAGTCCCCTCAAAGTTCACTAGAGCAAGGAAATCAGGCAGTGGTTAAGGTATAATGATCCTGCTGTCAGTGCTTTTGATGTAATGGACCTGTTTGGCAAAGCCTACATTGGATGTCAAACATCTCAAATAGCAATCAATGGATTTAAAGCAACCCTTGAACAAGAAGCTATTTTCAGATGCTGAATACATTGAAGAGGCAAACAAAAACGAGATTTCCCTTTCTATGAATCTGTGTTAAAGAAACGAACAGCAGAAAATCAGAGCTTTCCAGAGAACGGAGAAGACTGTGATGTGAACGAACCACAAGTTATTGTAGAGTTTGACCCAAATCAACCATCAACATCTTCGGCAAATCAGGGTGTTCCTCTGTCATCAGCTACACTTGAGGATCCTCAGGGTTCCACATATTCTAAGACAAGCCCATTTGACATCACTCCAATTCCAAATTTAAAAAAAGAGGTTCTCGAATAGGGGGCGAAAGATCTGCAGTTCTACGATCATCACATCTACGTCTTATGAAGCCCAATTGGTGGAAGCTAAGAAAGCAATGGAAGCTGAACAAGCACGGAATCGTGCTCAAGGACGCAAAAGCAATCGCGGCCAGGGACGTGGTTCAGAAGTACAGCCTTCAAGAAAAGGAAAAGGGCTCGTGAAAAAGCGTCTAAATTTTGTGAAAAATGTGTTAATCAAGCACTGAATATGAAAACAAAGTGACCTCTGGAATATATGAATTGGATCTTTTCTCGGGAGTTTCCCCATCCAAAGATGATGCTTGGTATGTGTGTTTTGTGACAGAAAATTTTTAAAAACTAAAACCTGTAATTGTAATATTATACTTATACTTTGAAACTAGACTATGTTTTCTCTTATTTAATACCCTTTTCCAAATTTGTTTAGTGTTATTTTGATTATTTTTACAAGGGGTCCGAATTCGGCAACTGTTTTTCAAATCGCCAAATTGTAAGGTTATTGAAAATAATTTTATTCATACCAATTTTTAATTATATTTTCTAAAAGTAAAATGTGAATGGTGTATAACATTATGAAGTGAATATGACATGCTTTTAAAACATAATTGTTTACTGTTTTATATATTTTTTTAAATCAAAACCTAATGGGGGTCCGGTTTTGGGCACTTTCCTCTAATAATAATAATCATCACCATCATCATCATCATCATCATCGGAGCCCAGATTCTGTACTTTTCTTCGGTGAAAATTTCACCTGTGTCACTGAACAAGTTTGTTTACAGTAAAAGATTCCTTCTACAACACAAGATGAGTCCGGTATTTAAACATTAATAATTTAATAATGAATTATTTATTTAACTTGAGAACTAAGGTCAGCAGGCCTTCTATTCCGCACAGCCAGGCTCTAGTTGAATACAATAGCATTATTTATTAAAGTAATAATACAATAATATCTAGAATGTACAGCAATAATATGATGGTGAATAATGACAGTAGATGATGACTGAAACTAAATAATAAAAAGATTATAGACCAGCCAAGTTCAGATTGCCGACGCGACAACAGGAGTCCAAACTACTAAGCTCGTTGCTTGTTTCCTGTTTGTAGCGATAGCAGCGACCTCACCTCCAATCGGTAATAAGAAGTTGGTGGGTCTATAGCATTAGTGAAATAATAATAAACATTTACGGTAATAATAATAATAATAATAATAATAATAATAATAATAATAATAATAATAATAATAATAATAATAACAGCTATAATAATAGCAATAACAGTAAGCATATCATGAGGCGATTAGAATATTTATCCCGTTATATACGTAACTTGCTTTCTAATGTTTTTTTTTAGTACATACTCTCTAAAATAGTTGCTTTTCGGACTGTTATCAGTCCGGAAACTTTAACTTGATTCGGATCCAGACGACAATGACAATCGTCTTACAAATTTTAACAAGGTTTTAAACAAAATACTTTATCATATAGCAACGAATAAAAGCCAACGTTGTTACATTATGTTTATCTGAAACTTTACCAGTGTTTTAAACACAACAGTTCATCATATAACAACAAATATAACCAAACATTCAATGTTTCTAGCTCTGATTGAAATTTCCTCGGGATTATCATTCATATTTTCACAAAAATAATCAAAGCCTTTCATAGATAAACTAGTTCGTATGTATTATTGTTTAGAAACGAACGCTCAGAATATGCATCGCCATGTCCGTATTCGTACGTAGCCTATACGAGATTCCGATCCAGAGAGGTGACAATTGGCATACCAACTGTAACAGGGTTTCAATATGCCAACTTAGTTTCATTATGTTTATCAGACGGCGGTGAGAATATGAGAATTGACTGACTATGCCTTTTATATATTATATGCACCACGTACGCAAAACCTTTAACGGATTCATCCCGTATTTTGGACTCGGCTTATGCCTCGTCCAAAAACACTTAATTCGTCCGCTAAAGCCGTATTTTGCGTACTTGAGACATAAATAGCTATTAAGGAACCTACAGGTTCATTGCCGCCTTCACATAAGCCTGCCATCGGTCGTTACCCTGAGCAAGATTAATCCAGTCCCTAGCATCATATCCCACCTGCCTCAAATCAATTTTATTATTATCCTCCTAACTACGTCTCGACCTCCCCAAAGGCCTTTTTCTCCTCAGGTCTTCGAACAAACACTCTGTATGCATCTCTGGATTCAGCCATAGTACGTGTTACATGCTCTGCCCATCTCAAATGTCTGGATTTAATGTTCCTAATTATGTCAGGTGAAGAATACAATGCGTGCAGTTCTGCGTTGTGTAACTTTCTCATTTTCCTGTAACTTCAGCTCTCTTGGCCATACATAAGCATTACAAAATTGGAAAAGTAGATACTACTGATAACGAGAATTAATTGATAAATACTTCCTTAGTTTATTCTTAAATTCGATTGTTGCCTGATAGTCTCTGACATAACTTAGTAGGATATTCCAAGTCAAGAAACAGTTTCAGTGAAAGAAGATGAATATGAGGATGTTCAGTGGGAGGGTATGGATAGTACTGAGGAATGCTATGATCGTGTGCCCAGAGTATAATAGGTGGATACATTTTTAAAATGGGACGCGAGATAGACAGGAGTAGAGAAATGGAGTAGGGAAAGACAGTGGATTCTTCTGCGATCTTCTAGACAGAACCAGGACAGAAGGCAGCGTTGCCTAAAGAAAGAAAGAAAGAAAGAAAGAAAACTGAATGAATGAATGAATGAATTAATTAATTAATTAATTAACGAACGAATGAAATACCGAACCAATGAACGAAAGTAAGAACCAATGAGCGAAAAGAAAGCAGTAACCGAAACAACGAACCAATGAGCAAAAGAACGAACCAATGAGAAAAAGAACGAATCAATGAATTAAAGAATGAACCAATGAGTGGAAGAACAAAGAGAGAACCAATGAACGAAAGAACAAAGAACGAACCAATGAACCAAAGAAGAAAGAACAATTCAATGGACGAAAAAACAAACCAACGAATGACATAACGAATAACGAATGAAAGAAGTAATCAATGAACGAAGGAACAAAGAACGAAATATCGAACAATGAACGAAAGAAGGAACCAATAAGCGAAAGAAGGAACCAATGAGCTAAAGGACGAACCAATGAGCTAAAGAACGAACCAATGAGCGAAAAAAGGAACAGTGAACGAAAGAATGAACAAATGAGTGAAAGAAAGAACCAATGAGCGAAAGAAGGAACCAATGAGCAAAAGAACGAACCAATGAGCGAAGGAAAGAATAATGAATGAAAGAAGCAATGAATGAAAGAGAGTGACAATGAACGAAGCAACTATTGAAGCAAATAACGATTGAATGAACGATTTAACGAATTAATGATTTAACGAATGGATACGTTAAATTTGTCATAGAACTTCTCTGTCTCAAGAGTCAAGTCTCTTGCAATAGCTGCTCGAGGGAAAGTTCAATATTTCATTTTGTATGTGCGTCTCAGTCTGTGTGCTGCTTGTTCATAGGCAACGCGGGCTTTGCAGGGGAATAAGATGGAGCAGCGTGTGTGTTTCTGAGCAAGTCGAGATGTTCTCTTCAAATATGAATGTGAGATATTGCGACAAAAATCTGTGCCATGTGTTGAGGAAAAATCCCACTTCATCACTGGAACACACAGTCACATGTGTTGGGAGACTGCGATGACAACTGCTGACCCCAGCATTGTCCACATGAAAGATTTCCAATTCTACAGCAGTGTTCCAAATTGTGTAGCAACAAGTTGTAACACACATTGCTTAAAGTATACGAATATTTATAGAAAGTATAATTTCAATATATAATTATACAACTCAGTTATTATATTTTCTGCTGTTACTTACAATCCAAAGTCATGGACAGCACATAGGAAGCAGGATTAAACAAATTTGGAAGAAAGGATTCCTTTGGAGAAGAATGAAGACTTACATAGATTATGGACTACATCAGTCTTGCGAGAGCTCTTTTCTGCCCGCTGCGCGCGCGCGGAGCTCTTTTACCTGTAAACATTGCTAAAGGATGTACAGGTCTTAGAACACAGCGCATCATGACGGAACTGAAGCGCTTAAAGCTTTCAAGGAAGAGTGGACGATACAATATTTATGCTTCGAAAATGGTGATGAAATCCAGTGTTTGTTGTGTAAAAAAATATATCATTTGCAAGAAAAGCAACATAAAACAGCATTATGAGACGCAACATGAAAAAATATAGGCATTATTCAGAAGAAGAGAGAAATAAATTGCTTTCGGAATTGACATCGAAGGTAAATTAATTTACATTTTGGTCAGTAGACTGTATCTAGATTCCTTTTATTTCTTTATTTTAAATGTATTGTTGATGTTTTATTTGTTGCTTGTTTCTGGATATTTACTTTTATTAGACTACGTGTTTCTTTCATTTAGAAATAGTATTTTATCTTCGATTGCACTTTAACGTATACTATTACTAAGCTCAAAAAGCTAATTCACTTTTATTCCAATAACTATTTTCAGGATGTTGAGCAAATATGAACTAAACGTTTTGAAAACTTTGATGCAAGGAGCTTTTTTAGTAACATCAATATAAAAATATACTTAAAAATATAATTTAAAAACTATTATACCTAATTGCACCAAATTTTGTACAGATGATATTATTAGAGATCTGTTTATATAGTTCAAATTTCACAAATTTTCGCCGAAAATTGTGGAAGTTTTAAAAATCATACATATCCCCTTAAATTGTTGACCCCAAAAATTACGATGGCTCTCAATATCTTAATTTAATCAATTTGTTTTTTCGTATTACGTATATCTCACAAATCACTCTAAGAAAACTAATTACATAATCACGACTGGAGAGTGAGGACTACATTTTACAATCACACAATCAATACTGTATACTCTCTTTCAATCAATACTGTCATTATTATTTTTTCAACAAATATTCAAAAGTACTTAGAGATCACACATGTGGAGCAGGTAGACCCTATTAGTCTCTCCTAACCAATGAAGTGAAGTATTTACATAATAACTAATTGATGTTCACAAGAAAATGGTTCACATACAATTAACTTTTCCTATTTCTCTTTTTGTTCCTAAAAAACCCTTCCCTTTGCGATTTGTTTACATATGTACATGTATATTAAATAACTGAATAAGTAGCCCTATTGCATAGCCAGAAATTTAGTAAAGCAAGTTATTGTAATAATTGCTGCCTTTATTCACTGCATGTGCATGTACATCCCTGACGTCTACGTTAAGACGCTATGTAGCGGATGCGCTATGCGCTCGTGATCAAGGTCGAGCTCTTCTACCATGATTGGGAGCTAATATCGTCTCATCCCTGGACGACATAATCAACCAGATCAAAAGAACTTCAGAAGGATATGACAAATGAATGCATGATAATAAAATGCCGCTTCATAAACCTTGAAAGTGAACAAAATGGTGAATAGTGAAGGGTGAGAAGGGCTTAAGGCCTGCTGTCCCTTCTTGCATTCCTGTCCTCCTCTTAATCCGAAATTTCTATAATCCAAACAGGCGTCGGTCCCAATTAGCTTCGACTGGTAGGGTTCCTCTGTATATTTTTTAAGGGGACGAGTAAATAAGACTCTTTTTGAGGCACAGACAACTAACAATTACCTGCTATACTGTATGATTTGATTTCAGCTACTGTCAGTAAAACACATGTTTTGCAAGCGTTTCTGTTTCCTTACGATATAATGGAATTTGAATTTTATTTCGAAACAGTTTAAATTGTGTTCTAAGAATTCGCCTGACTTGCGTTGCTTATCTTCAGATGTTTTACTACTTCATAGGACAACTTATAACGATTATTGTTATTTAAATTCTGTGTTGCTCGTCAATCTTCAGAAAATGTGACGTGTATTACAAGAAGTTCCTCTGACTTCTTGGAATCCGCAACCAAACCATTTTATTACATTGTGCAACAACTACGGAACCTATTTGAGAAATTACATTCACATTCATAGTAATATTGATCAACTCCAATGAAGTCTGTAGAGGGAGAGAGAGAGAGAGAGAGAGAGAGAGAGAGAGAGAGAGAGAGAGAGAGAGAGATCAACTCCAATGAAGTCTGTAGAGAGAGAGAGAACTATTATTTTCACAAACAGAAATGGATACAACACCGTTGCAACGGAATTAAAATGATATTCAGTTCAAACAACTGTTTTTAAACACATCAACCCGTTACTGTGACAACTGAATGTAGGGCCTATATACTGCATTTGTAAATCCTATTTTTTTCTGAAGAGACAATGTTGAATTTTCAAGACAGTCTGAAAATTAGATAAGATTCAAACAGTTTAAATCAGTGTTTAAGTCACAGTTGCATTTGTCGCATTTTGCTTCTCGACTTCTAAAAATGCAACAAACTTTGAATGTAAATGTGCAAAAATGTGACAATCACATTGGACTTCAGAAACGAAGATGGTAATAGAGAAAATGAAATCGGAGATGTGTTTCAACTAATCTGAATTTAAATGAAATGGTAATGGCATGGGCAGTGTTCAAAAAGGTATTGAGCAATAGATGTTCAGGAATTGATTTCAAATAGTTGATGCAATTCATGTAAGTTAAGTGAACAATTTCTTCTAATTGATTTATATAATTCCATCGCATACTGTAAAATGTGAGCGTGGATTAAGTTGCATGAATCTTGTAAAAACTGGAATTAGAAACCGTCTTTCAGTAAAAAGAGTTAGCACTCTGCTAACAATAAATCTTGAAGGGTCTACTCGTAAAGAATTTTTATGTTCAGAGTGCCCATAACATAACGTCTTTTAATGTGATTTAAATTCAGCATTAATTGATTCTAAACATACCTATGTGTAATGATTTACTTACATAAGTATATCTAGAGTGTGATAAGCTGGATCGAAAGTAATAGATCTCCAAGAAACAAATTACATAACTTTTTTATTCTGCATACTTTATTAATTTTTCTTTCCGCGTAATTATTTATAATATTGTACAAACATTTCGCAATTTGCAGAAATATAATTTTTCATATATTCATTTTTGCGACAACTATTTATTTCCTTAAAGCCTGGTTTAAATTACCTCCAACTTTTTAACTTGGTCATTTAACGACACTGTATCAACTATTAGGTTATGGAATTAGTGTTAGCGAGCTTAAGAAATGGTACTAAATTCTGTATACACTACAGAACAAAAGAAAGACTTTGCTTTTGGGAATAGCATGGCCGCCATTTTTAAAATGAGTACAAATTTGCATGAGCACCATTTATTTACGAATATAAATGCGTCTTCACTTTCAATTATGTACAATTTTACTTCTTTCAGCTTTTCCAGAAATCTCAAAATACAACTTTCTTTTGTACACCTTTATAATTTCAGAAACGACCAGCCTCATGGGCTAGCGGTCAGAGTTTCTGACTACAGTTCATGGGGTTCGATTCCCGGTTAGACCACAGGAATTTTTCCTTAAAAGGGGAATGTTCCTGTGTTCGTCCATGGTCTGGAAATTAGATTAGGCTTAGGTTTAAGACCTCTCCTGGCACTTCCTAATCATCCTATCATAATATCATCGGGGCAACGTAACTCCGCCTTGCAGACGCCCCAGGAGAGACCAGAAATGTCAAATGACAACCTGGTGGCATTGGATTTAAAAAATGATTTCAGAAACCCTGACCGTAATCTTTATTTCACCGCGATCAAATCATACATAGACTTTCCGTAATTCAAACCTGATTGTCTGAGATAGAAAGCCGAGACACTAACCTTTCATCTAATATTGCATCAAATCGAAACTGAATTATCCCAATACATCACAGATCAGAAACGAGTCTGCGAGTCCAGAGTTGGACTTCGTGTTTGTTATCTTCACGTACTCTTACGGCAAGCTACTAACAAGCAGAAAACCTTTAGAGACTTCAGAGCTCGTTTGCATTAGCAGAAGTCATTAGCCTGTATAAAAACAGGCAGAACTTTCTCATAGCAAGAGTAGAGGGTTGCGGTTTAATTGTGAACGATGAAGCGAGCCGCACACAAGGCAAGTGTAATTATTAGAGAACGCGCCCGTGTATGGTTTAATTGATTTTTGGGAGACTGTTTTACGAACAGGATGTACAAGCAACGAGATCCCTACATTAAAGAGGATTTTATTTTTAAGCCTCCATCCCCAAATGTTACTGCAAAAGAGACAATATTCCAGCCTGCGAGAGAATAAAAAAAGTTGTTGCCTGTTAAATCCTATTAAAAACACGCTACGTAAAAAAGAGAACTGATTTTAAAATGCAGCTTCATGTAAATATGTCCCATTAATAGTGGAAGGATGCAGATGTTCGCTCGCTCGATATTCAAAGGTGGTAAATACTATTGTTTGAGCCATTACACAGTGCTGGCATGGGGATGACAATGGACTTGAATGTGTACACCTCTGTATTCGGATCACATCTACTTACAAGCTCTTTACAACTGTTATCGCCTTTTCACTTTAATTTTAATTAACTGTAAAATGTTTTGTTTTGATCTCAGAAATACTCTAATAATATTACTGAATTGCGAGTCGAGTGTGACTATAGAGAGCGTCCTATCTTATATACAGGGACATCATTTTATTTTTACTTCAATTTTTATTGTACCTGAGTTTTGAATGTACTTCACTCCCAACCCTTCTACTAATAAAGTTCAACCGTCCTCCACACAGAGCCAAGACCGCATATACAGTCATAGTAGCCTTACGGTCATAGTAAACAGTACGTTCCAAAAATATGTTCGCGTTTTCCAGTGACGAAATAACTTTCAATATTGAATCATTTTCGCACAGGTACTGTCGTCCATTTGCCTACGTCGTATCCCGGTTTCCCCCACCAGCTTTTATTCGCCAGCTAGTGGCTGGGCTGTCTTAGCTCTTTTCTGAAAACATTAATTTCTGTTCCGAATTAGACGTCTACGTAATATTATACAACTGTTTAAAATAACTTAAATAAAAGGGCCTCGTTAAGTAATTAACTGTCACGTGATTTCCCCCCTTTCTACGACCCTTCGACATAACCACTTGGACGTAGAGTCGATAGTATGTCTGAGTAATTTTATCTTTTTGGATCGGGCAGAAGTGAAGATTGAATTTACAGTACGTAAGGTACTCTTTTATAGAGTAGGTACAGAATTATTTCAACATGAGTTACCAGTACGAAGGACGAAACTGGTAATTGGAATTAGGTACAATAGTCTATAGTGCGATAATATGCACATTAGAACTGAAGCCTGTATCGAAATGAACGGCCACCATTTTCAAAAATGTGTTTAAATATACATATTATGATTAGTTTTCAATTTAACTTCATTCTCTATATTGTACGCTAATGTGTTGTAGACAGTATAATATACACTGCATTATGAATACGTCCACATGGACAACTCAGTTCATGAGTAAAAACACTCATTGTTAATACTGTACTGTATTTTGATTAAACAAAAACCTAATAAAAATTATCAAACTCAAAAGCGCAATATTTCCTAGTTTACGTAAATGGATGAACAACTTTTCTTCCCTCCTATACCTAGTAAAGTGATTTGTTTGTATATTACGCCAGTATCATCGAACTCCAGTCGTGGAAGGGAGTAGCAAACGGCGTTGATCCAGAGGTATAGGCAAGTTAATATTAAAAATGTTAGTAAAAATAAAATGATGTCCCTGTATAAATACAGTCAACTCTGAATATAGTGAACTCGGTTATAGTGAACTGTCGGCTATAGTGAACTTAAATTGTTGGTCCCGACCCGCATACATTATAAAGTACATTAATATTTCAGTTTATAGTGAACCCTCGCTTCGATTACAGTGAACCTTATAAATTGAAGTTAAAAGAGTTGTATCCTGACAAATTCTTATTTGAAGTCATACCTTCTTGTATAAAATAGAATGTTGTTCTCAACACATTTCAAAGTTTCTTACTCCTTTAGTCAAAGGACAAAGGTAGGATTAGTGATACCTAGACAATGAGCTGTACTGTAAATCCAAGCAACGCGTGACGACCTTGCCTCACTCCAACGTCGAAGGATTGCCATTCTGTTCTCAGGCACACTACTCTCTACTGTTATTTCTAATCCTCCACAGTCAAAGGGTTGCCTTTTGTTCTCAGATACATTTCCGTTATGACGGATAGCATCGAAACAACGGAAAATGAAATTGCTTTCTTTTATTAAAAGAGGACGGACATTATGTCCAGAGCATAAATGAAGGTAAGATTTCGATGACTTTCAAACTCCATTAACCCCCTCACAGTTTCCATTAAGTGACCCGGGAAATATCAATGCTAATTACGCAGTAACACCATAACAGCGTTTGTTATTTCTACTGATCAGTCTGTTTCTTGTGTTCGAACAGTGAATGTACTGTATAAAACTGTCGAAGCGTAAAGTGTTGTCTTTGAAAGATAAGGCGAATATTATAAGTGACACTGAACATGGTCTTTCGCAAGCGGACGTGAGTCGACAGCATAGTTTAAGTAAATCAACTGTAACAGTATAGAGTGTAATCCCTTCCACAAAAACGAAATATTTTAATTACCGATACTGTACAGTATTTTATTTTCTTGTTCACAATTTCATTAATTCCTGTCATTTAAGGTTAGGGGAGAGACACTTCGGATTTAGTGAACCTCTGGTAGCCTATAGTGAACGAAATATGCAAGTCCGCAGAGGTTCACTATATCCGGAGTTGACTGTAAATAATTTATTCTGCGCTGTTTGCATTATAGAAAGTGACATTCTGACTGATTTTTAGAACAGTTAATATCGTCATCGTCATCGGCATCATCATCATCATCATCATCTTCTTCTTCTTCTTCTTCTTCTACATCATCATCCTCGTCGTCGAGCAGTTCATTTCTTGCATGGTCTTCTCAATATAAGAATAGGCCTATAGACAAATTTCCTGGCAACCCCATTCCAAAACGAAAAGCAATATTAATAATAATAAATTAATGTATTTATTGCTAGAAAATTATAGCCTACAAGGAAAACCATAAAATATACAAAATTTTTGGCACTACCCTGCAAAAGAGTGATCTTTTGCTCAGTAGAGAAAAATATTAAATTTTGTGGATAAGCTTAATAAAATAGATTCTGTGACTAACAAGACAAGAAAAGAAAGACATCATTAGCTGCCAGGAAATTTGCGTATGAATGCATGTCTTGTTCTGCCGCACAATTTTCTTCACTTGATCTACGTCTTCAAGATGAATATAAGTCGACGCAATGAATATCTCACCATTGCACAACACTACTGTACTCTCTAATGGAATTTCACTCAGGACTACAAACATAACTATCCTACTCCGATCAAATCTGACTCACGACTGACTGCAGGCGGGAAGAGCGATAAGATTTCATGAGGAGGGGGAATTACCAAGGATTGCATGGAGCTCGGGCAGCCGCGCAGACCGGCGGACAACCTTTCGGGACATTTGAACTGTCTTATCGGTAGTTAAAGATAAAAAGATATATATTCAGTCCAGTGAAATTAACTTTTGAGTTGATTACCCGGATATAAGGTATTACATCATAAACAAAATAAGAAGTGAACTGAGTACATATAATCTTGATGATAAAATTGAAGACTACCGGGACAAATCGATCCTATAATTCAGGTTCTAACTGATACATCTATTAGGTAGTTAAGGAATCTCACTTGACGATATGACGTGTCAGTAGAAGAACAATTATGTCGCATACATCTCAAGTTAGCGATATATGCAAGAGAGGTAACATTAGATAAAATAAGGTACACACCGATTATCTAGTCCTGATAAAATTCATGTTCTCGGAATAATAAGTAGTAAAATATCGCTGCAATCGAAAAGTATTGGGAATAAATTTGAATAAAGAACAAAAAAAGTTTCCTTCTCAGGCAGGATTCGAACCACGAAAGTCTTAGTTACCAGTCTATCGTGCTCTGGAGTGAACAAGGCTCTGAAATCGGCTACAAGGATCGGTCCGGTTTTTTTGCCACTACTGTACTTAAATTCACCATTTTATTATACTATACCTCAAAAACAATCATTTTCTGCAACATAGTTCAACTGTATTGCTCGTAGCATACGCGTTCACGTGCGATGAAAATAATTATGAAAATTAAAGATTTAAAAAATGCTTGTCACTTACGTCAGTGACAGGATGTATCAACAACAGTTTCTGAGCACGTCCTGACATTCTTCATTCTTACACGATGTCATCAACCAGGTACATTTCGTAGAAATGTCAATATGGATTTCGATGAATAATGAAAGCTCTAAGAAAAGCAAGCAATTTCCGTGGAGTCCTCTCTGTCAAAGACTCACAGCTTGGAGAGCTCTACACA
Organism: Periplaneta americana; assembly: GCF_040183065.1. Taxonomy (NCBI): domain Eukaryota; kingdom Metazoa; phylum Arthropoda; class Insecta; order Blattodea; family Blattidae; genus Periplaneta; species Periplaneta americana. The sequence goes on from NC_091131.1 coordinate 78,711,591, forward strand.
ATCCATACTCTTGTCACGGCAGTCGTCTTTTATTTCCTTATATTTGAATGACTTTACAAACATTCTTATTTTAACGTCGCTTCTTTAAAAAGAAAGGCGGTTGATTTTCAGCTCTCTTAGATTTTTACTAAGACTTTTCTGGAATTCTGGTACTCTCGAATTGAATCCAATTTCTGAGATGGATGACACCTGAAAGAAGATATTATTTCCGATTATAGTACGATGACCAGTGGTCGTTAGAAGTCGCTGAAATGGGTAACGGGTAAGAAGTGTATCGGAATATGCACCGTCGTGCGGAAGGGACAGGGAGAAAGCATACCCGCCAGCAGCCACGGATGCACGCTAGTGCCGCTTATATCCGCGGGTAAGCAATGCTAGTTCGAGGGTGGACTGCGCTGATGACCGCTGGTCTAGAAGGATAAACGTTTACGCTACTTACAATTTTATATAAACACGGGTATTATCAACATCTTTCTGCAGCTGAAACTAAGATCAAGCAAACGCCAGCGTGTATTTTCAAAAAATATTAATCAACTTAACGACGATTTAAGTGTGATGTGAGACTTCAACGTTGAAGAACCTGGTGAGAGATTTACAAATGTTATTACACCTATTTAGTACAACTGCTATAAAATATAACATGGAAATTAATGCAAACTAAATTAAGAAAGAGCCATAAAAGATACAAATTAGAAGAATGAGGAAAAATACGTAGATTTATAATATATCACATTTTAATTATTTTGGTGTTCAAGAGAAAAACAAGAAAAATTTAAAGCAAGCAGTATAGGCTGTATAAGAGAAACAGCCATAAGTTTTATTTGTGAATACGTCGCTGATAGAATTGCTGTTAAAGTAAACGCCAGCAATGACAACGCCTTTAATGTCAGGCACAACAGAAGCAAATACAATGCACTCGCTTGTGCCGTGCGCGTCTTATCCGTTCTGACGCTCTCCATTAAGCCATTGCTACAATCTTCGACATTCTGAAATTCTATCGCCAAATTTCAATTTACACGCATACCATTTCCTTATTTTAAATCTCCCTGTACAGCAGTCTAGTATGCCTTCAAGAACTCTTCATTCCCTTTCAAATGACACCTCGATCATCGAAATACGTCCACACAGTCTGAATTTACAGCCGGTACTGTAACAACACTTGCGTTTTTCAGCAGCGCTGCAACAGCTTTTTTCAGCAGCACTGCAATAGCTTTTTTAGCAGCGATGCAATAGCTTTTTTTCGCAGCGCTGCAATAGCATTTTTCAGCAGCACTGCAATAGTTTTTTTAGCAGCGCTGCAACAGCTTTTTTTCAGCAACGCTGCCATAGCTTTTTTAGCAGCGCTGCAATAGCCTTTTCAGCAGCACTGCAATAGCTTTTTAGTAGCGCTGCAATAGCTTTTTTTTTAACATCGCTGCAATAGCCTTTTTCAGCAGCGCTGAAATAGCGTTTTTCTGCAGCACTGTAATAGCTTTTTTTTCAGCAGCGCTGCAGTAACTTTTTTAGCAACGCTGCAATAGCGTTTTTCAGCAGCGCTTCTCAACTGCCCTGCCATTACGGAAGCGCCGGAGTAGCGCTACAATATGTTTAAGGGTACATACACGTTGGAGCGACGATAAACGATAAAAGAAGCAGCGATGCTATATCAGAGAGAATTGAAGCATGCATTGTCATTGAGGTGTGCATATTGGAGTAACGATAAAAGCGAAGATACACGATAAAAGCGACGAAAAACCAAAGTTCCATTTTCTTCGCTCTTGTCGTTCATATGATCTCTGATTAAGATAATATTAATCTGTATAAATATCGGTGATTATCAATATATCCGAAATTTAATCGATTTATTATTATTTCGGCTTATTAAATTAATTATTGTAGATATTGACAAATTGATCAGTTGTGTATTTATTCGTCCTATGTTTTGTGATCACAAGAACCAACCACAACGCAACGAATTTATACTATCTTTGAGATGAGAAACGGGTTTAATTTTGTACGTATTTAAGTTATATTACCTTGAACTTGGCAGCTGATACTTTCTATATATCTTCTCTCATTAAGTGGATACATAGAATAGCTTCTACTGATAAATCAAAATGTTCGCTTCCCGCGTTCTCGTTGCTCCGATATGAACACTTGATTCTTTGATAATACCAAATCGTCGCTAGATCATTTCTCTTATCGTTTATTGTTACTCCAACGTGTACGTACCCTAATAGGGAGTTAAAAAGCACTGCAGAAAAACGCTATTGCAGCGTTACAGCGCGGCTAAGAAGCGCTGCTGCAAAACGAAAGTGTGTAAGGAGCCTTACGGTGACTTCTCAGAGTTTGGTAGCGGAGACTTTAACTAAAATAAGCAAGAATCTGAAATATAGTACAGACTGAGAGCAATGCTTTAACTTCACACACAAGGAAATTTGTCACAGAACCACTAAGAACATATTAACTTACTGAATAATTTCAAGGGAAAAATTGTTCCGGGGCCGGGTATCGATCCCGGGACCTCTGGTTGAACGTACCAGCGCTCTACCACTGAGCTACCTTCATCTGAAAGACTAGATTTCCATATTAACTTACTGTCAAGGTTAAGATATAATAAAATTTAACAATTTAAGGAATCTGGTGTTCTTTAATAACTCTTTATATACAGAAGTTGTTTCAAGTTATTTAAATGATGTGTGTTGTTAGTAAGAAATGAACTGTGGAAAGAGATTTTCTTGCAGCAGATTTGTCAATCAGAAATGTTACTTCATCTTTCGGGAATAGAATAGACTATTGGGACCTTTAGTGAGATTTGTTACCTACATTGTGGGTTTTTTCCCCCATTGTTATTAACTATATAGCATTTATTAGTGCTTTACGGTTGTGCTAACTGATGGAGTTACTTGTCAACAATGTGACGCTGAAACTTCTGTTCAGATTACTGTCCAGCGACAGTCCTGATATAGGCTATTGTATGTTATATTTTTGAAGATTGGCTAATTAATATTAACTCGGCACACTCACAATCACACTCACATTCATACAAATTTCTAGACTCTTAGACACCCAGGCAATTTCTTTTCTTCAAGAAAAATTCACCGAGCGTTTTTTTAGTTGATTATTTAACGACAGTGTACAAACTACGAGGTTATTTAGCGTCGATGAGATTGGTGATAGTAAAATAGTATTTGGAGAGATGAGGCCGAGTATTCGCCATAGATTATCTGGCATTTACCTTACGGTTAGGGAAAACCTCGGAAAAAACCCAACCAGGTGATCAGCCCAAGCGGGGATCGAACCTGCGCCCGAGCGCAACTTCAAAACGGAAGGCAAGCGCCTTGACCGACTGTGGCACACCGGTGGCTCACCGAGAGTCGTTCCCGCGAATCGAACCCGAAACGTCCAGATCTGAAAGACAGCATACTGACCAACAGACCATGGAGGCAGTCTACGTTACGGTTTGGCCAGTTATTTCATTTTTAAGACGTCATTCCATTTTCGACCGATGAAGTGTAATGCAATTTTGAATTCCAACCAATCACAGTCATAAATCGCGATAATTTTTGCAACTCGATTTATCACATGGTCGTTCTTTTTTCAGTCAGTGTCGCCAACAGTTTTTCCGTAAATCGATGAGCATGAATTCATTATGGTAACTATGAAGTACTAAATAATGTACAAAATCCTAGATCCACATCTACATCTTTATTTTCCAATTCCATGTCCATTGTATCTAAAGAAAATGACACTCCTTTATTAAGATTTGATATCTGCTTTTTCAACAATAGTTCATTTAATTAATATGCAGGGTGATTCACGAGAATTTACCGTCCTTTACGGAGCTTATTTCTGAAGACATTGTGAGAAAAAAAATGTCATATAAACATAGTTTCTTTTCTCAATATTTTCAGAGTTACACTAATTTAAAGTTGTTTGTAAAATACGATTTTCATAAGTTTGAAGGTAAAAAATAATACAAATAGAGAATAAACCATTCAGAAGTATAATTTCTTTAATTGGCAAGTATTATGAAGCTAAAAATGTGCTGTGAACTCCTTAGTTGTTTCCTACAAACATCTTTTTTCTATTTTCAACTGGAAAATTACATTATTCTTACGCAATTATCACACAAATTTTACAAATCATACCACTTCCACCGACTTAATTATTTGCAGTTCAATTTTTCATACTAATTTACAGTCTTGGAGAGTTTACAACACATTTTCAAAAATGTAGCCCTCCGCTTGAGTACACTTAGCCGCACGCTTGTGAACGGCACTCGTCGCTCTACGTAACTGCATACGGCTATCTTTGATTTCCGTAGCGCTCGCGCTGGCTGCTGACTGCACGCTGACCAAGATCACGCGTTCACAGCAATGCGTTCCAATAACGAAACGTAACTCTGTAAATACTGAGAATAGGACCCACGTTTATATGGCATTTTTTGCTCAGAATGTCATTGGAAATAAGCTCCGTAAAGGACGGTAAATCTACGTGAATCACCCTATATTAATGTATTAATCATATTATTTGAAATTATATTATTACTTACTGGCTTTTAAGGAACCCGGAGGTTCATTGCCGCCCTCATATAAGCCCTCCATTGGCCCCTATCCTGAGTAAGATTAATCCAATCTCTACCATCATATCCCACCTCCCTCAAATCCATTTTAATATTATCTTCCCATCTACGTCTCGGCCTCCCCAAAGGCCTTTTTCCCACCGGCCTCCCAACTAACACTCTATATGCATTTCTGGATTCGCCCATACGTTCTACATGCTCTGCCCATCTTAAACATCTGGATTTAATGTTCCTAATTATGCCAGATGAAGAATACAATGCGTGCAGTTCTGTGTTGTGTAACTTTCTCCATTCTCCTGTAACTTCATCCCTCTTAGCCCCAAATATTTTCCTAATAGCCTTATTCTCAAACATCCTTAACCTGTGTTCCTCTCTCAAAGTGAGAATCCAAGTTTTACAACCATATAGAACAACCGGTAATACAACTGTTTTATAAATTCTAACTTTCAGATTTTTTTTACAAAGGACTGGATGATAAAAGCTTCTCAACCGAATAATAACAAGCATTTCCCATATTTATTGTGTGTTTAATTTCCTCCCAAGTATTATTTATATTTTTTACTGTTGTTCCCAGGTATTTGAATTTTTCCACCTCTCCAAAGGATAAATTTCCAATTTTTATATTTTCATTTCGTACAATATTCTCGCCATGAGACATAATCATAAACTTTGTAATTATATTTTTCAATGTTTAAATTAAATTATGATTTCAGCAGATAATGAAAATGTATTTCCGTTATAATAACAAGAGAAAAGTGCAGTACATGTAATTAACATTGAAAACCATATTTCTCTTTTCTCAATTAGCATTGCTGAATAACATTCAATTTATTTATTGCAGTAATCGATATTCATCTATTAGGTAAGTATTTATAAATATAATAATAATAATCAGGGAACGGATTTATATGGACTAAAAATATATGAAATATGTAAATATATATGTAGTTATTTTTACCAAAATATGGAATTAAATATGGATTTTTACCAAAATATGGAATTAAATATGGACTTAAAATTATAAAAAAATGACTATGTACGTTAAATATTGGTACATTTTAATCAAACTAAACAAAAAATATAATGGACGTACCTTATCTTCCAATGTAGTTTCAACAAAACACAATTTTTATTGTCTGTTACCATAACAATAGGTTACAAACATTTCTTTCAAGTGCTGAAAAGTGAATCTTCTTCTATTGTCTCTGAGGATAGATTTATACTGACTAAAAGAGCGTTCGACGTCACAAGAAGTAACTGGTACATAATTCAATTTCACAATGTCTGCTGGGGATAAGTCCAAGTTAATCTTCACTGTTGATTCACCACTCATCACAGCAACAACCTTTTGTAGTTCTTCATATCCAGGGTTTTTTGAAAGTACAGTGTCCACCTTAGCTCTTACTGCATCTGCAACTTTACCTCTACCACGATTCAGTTGTTCCACAGTACTATTTATAATTTCAAAACTTTCAGATAGTGAAAGGTGCCTATTTTGGAGACTTTTGAGCGTTTTTATGATGCATGAAAATGTATGCTGAATGTGAGCTAAGTCATTCTTCACACTTATGTCACAGGTAACTGTTTTCGCAGTATCAATTGAGACTGCATCTTCAGAGTCCAATGCAAGGAGAACATTGTTAATAGAGTCTATATGTTCGGCATAATATTCAACTGCTTCTAGCCATGTACCCCATCTAGTTAAAATTGGCTTTGGTGGCAATGGAATTTCAGGGTACATTTCTTTCAACACGTTAACTCTACTGGGAGCTTTGAGAAATACTTTTTTCACTGATGAAATCAACAAATCTACTTTAGGGAAATTGTCTCTGACCACTTCTGCCACACGATGAAATGCATGCGCCACACAAGTAAAATGAGTCAATTTAGGATATACAACAGATAATGCTTGTCCAGCTTTGACCATATAAGGGGCAGCATCGCTAATAAAGAATAACACATTATCGTACATAATACCCTTTGGCCACAGGATACCCATAGCTTCGTTGAACAGTTTAACTATAGTTTTGTTATTGCACTTTTCTAGAACATCACAATGTAAAAGAATTCGTTCAGAATATTGTTCACTTAACAAACCGATAACTACATTACCAACAAGTCTACCTTCTTTGTCGGGAGTCTCATCAATGGAAACCCAAATTGAACTATCTTTAATTTCATCTCTTATCTTCTGTATTGTCTCATCGTAGATGGATGGAGCATACGTCTTCCTAAGTGTTGACTCATCCGGGATTGTATGTTGAGTATATTTTTCAAGGAATTCCCTGAAGACCTTATTCTTTAGTTTGTAGAGAGGAATATCAGCAGAGATGAGAGAACGGCACAGGTCGATGTTAAACTCAGATCTTACATTCGATGTTGTTGGTTGTGTTAAAAACAATTGTCTCTGCTTGGAATTTAGTTGTTTGTTGGCCTGATGTTTACTAGTTGTAATGTGTTGTTGCACCAGGAACTTTTGTGTAGATGATACTGCACACTGACACAAATTACAAAATAATATTTTATTGTCAGTTGATAAACCATCTTCTTTAAATTCTGAAATGTAACTTGTTAGTTTTGATTTTAAATTGACTGAATGACGTACTTTTGGCATATTTACCGTCTTTATAGTATGATTTACAAAACTGAACCTATGTGTACTCTGACTGGCATTTAACTGTTGAGCTGCACAACTGAAGTCTGTTAAAAATTTTAAATTAAATTAATACAGTTTTGTAACTTACTTTCCCATTGTTGATAGGACTGCTAATTTTCAAATAACTCTGATGTTAAAGGGATTACTGAACATGTGTTTAAATCTCTATTGTTGAAATGTATTTTTAAAAGTTAATGGAATTTTGTTTTGTTTTATTGTTAAACCTAATATAATATGGACTGTTTTATATGAAATATGGAAAATATATGGAAATTAACGAAAATATGTACTAAACTCTAAAATATGGAAAAATATGGAAAATAAAAGTAGGATTTTTCAACCCTACACATTGTGAAACATAAAGATAATGCAAAATATAAATTATATTAGCTTTATAAGTAAATATGTATTTACATATAAATCCTTTCCCTGATAATAATAATAATAATAATAATAATAATAATAATAATAATAATAATAATAATAATAATAATCCGTGGCGCTACAGCCCGTGAAGGGCCTAGACCGACCAGCCGGCTGCTGGCCTCACGCCCACATGCTGAAGCAGAGGTGGACGATCATCCAACCACAATGGAGGTATCGTGTGGTTAGCACGATGATCCCCCCAGCCGTTATAGCTGGTATTCGCAACCGGATTTCGCTACCTATCGTAGCTTCCCAAGTGCATCACGATGTTGGGTGGGCACCGGTCCCATACACTGGCCGAAATTTCATGAGAAAATTTCTTCCCTCATGAGGAATCGAACCAGCGCCCATTCCGTAACGCGAGTCCTAGGCGGGATGTCTTAGACCGCGACGTCACGGCACGGGACATTTATAAATATAGTAATATACAATTGTTAACATTTTATGAGCGAATTTTAGGGACATGTTATTTACAATTATATTTTATTCACGAAATTTCCTAATATGCCTAAATGTCACTCGAGGTCTGACCTCTTGTGCTATTACCTACTATAGATAATATATTAATCCCTAATAGTTATCTTCATACAAAATTACAACTCAATTTAGAGGAGAGTCTTCTGATTATGGACGTTCACTTTGGATTCTATCATATTTTAATATTTATACCACTAAACTCATTCTCATGATATTGACTGGAGACGCCACCTGAATGCACAAGCGTTAATTGAAATAGGAAAGCTTGGTGTTTCTAAGAGGCCATGATTTTTATCAAAGCTTTTCAGCCATTGAAAATGGTATCGGATCTCTAGTTAGTCAATAGAAATTCCACTGACCATTCTGAAAACGGGCTCCGGAAATATGAAAAGGGGTCTGATTGAATGGCGAGCTTATCTATACTTGGTGGGAGCTTTCATATCGCTACCAAATATAAGTAGAATGAAGATACAGCCGAATGAGTTTCCATAAAAGACCGTCTGTGAATATCAACATTTAGATATAGGGTGAACAAAAAGCCAAATTCAGATTTTATTATCTTGCATTTTGTTGGATCAATGCCTTAAGTTCCTTTATTCATCAAATGTTATGAAATTCTACTCATTCGCTTAAAAGCTTATGTGCGTTTGATTCCTTTCCGATTTTGTCTATTATTTCACTTAACAAACGTCAGTAATTTCCGATTGTCGCTTTGTGTACGGCGTCATTTATTTATTTTGTAATATTGATATTGATATTTGTCAGTCAACTCTACAATTTATTATGGAGCAGAGAAAAATTCTCTCCGGCACCGGGACTCGAACCCGGATTTTCAGCTCTAAGTGCTGACGCTTTATCCACTAAGTCACGCCGGATTCCAGTTCCGATGACGGATTGAATCCTTTCAGTTTTAGTTCCTCCTCTTAGATTCCCTTTAGTGGCCAACCCTCATGCACTGTGTCACAGATGTGTGACATTGGCACAATGTCCAACACACTATGTGTAGAGGTGCACTCATTACGAGTGACTAAGTGGCCGGGATCCGACGAAATGAGCGCCGTCTTAAATCACGAAGGGTGCTATGTATAGACATTTCGCTGGCCCGCTCTACGGGCATGCTAAACTAACCCCGGCTATCGACTGATTACTTGTACAGGATTCATATCATATCGCTAACACTGGTTTACGAATACGAAAAACGTTAGTTCGCTGATCATCCACCGGAAGCCCGCGCTAAGAATGTCTATGAATATGACTCTAAGAGATTATTTACGCATATCATATTATTGTAATGTACCGAGGTACATATAATAGTTCCGTGCAGGAAATCTGGGTTATCATATGATGAAGGATGGGTGGAGCGGAGGAAAATTCTCTCTGACACGGGACTCGAACCCGAGTTTTCACCTCTACGTGCTGACGCTTTATCCACTGAGCGTGTCCTGGTGCTGGAGAGAATTTTTCTCCGCTCCACCCATTCTTCATCATATAATAACGCAGAATTCCTGCACGGAAATATCATATCTGTTTCGGTACATTACAATAACATCTACAATTCATTGTTATGGTGTAACATTAAATGTTTGCCTTTCAATCCACCATCTCTTTAATATTCAGAATGAGTCGTAATTGTATACTATAAAATATTGTAGAGTATTCTATATTCTAATATAAACTGATTTTGTCACATAAACATACAGTCGTGACGACTTTGTTATCAGGATATAGCATCACTGTGGGACGAGCGAGTTGGCGTTACGTCGAAGCTATTCATGCTTCAATCGCTCAGACGACATTCTACAGTACACAGTAAGTACTCATTATTCATTTTATTTAGTGTTCTGCCCAAGGGCAGATCTTTCACTGCAAACCCAGCTTTCTCCAGTCTTTCCTATTTTCTGCCTTCGTCTTTGTTTCCTCATATGATCCATATATCTTAATATCGTCTATTATCTCATATCTTCTTTTACCCCGAACTCTTCTCCCGTTCACCATTCCTTCTAGTGCATCCTTCAGTAGGCAGTTTCTTCTCAGCCAGTAACCCAACCAATTCCTTTTCCTCTTGCTGATCAGTTTCAGCATAATTCTTTCTTCATCCACTCTTTCCAACACAGCTTCATTTTACCTATTATTATTATTATTATTATTATTATTATTATTATTATTATTATTATTATTATTATTATTATTATTAAAGAGACAGAAACGTTAAAATCAGTCAACATGTGGTACGTATTTGCGCTTTCTGCAGACTGAACTACCACAGCAAACGGTACCACTGTCAACATGGTTGAACACTTGGCTACTTCAAGATGCAGCATTTGCGCGTTACCGTCGTGAAGTGAAACGCCACTGAATGAACGTAACCAGTCAGATGGAGTGGACGCAACGAGCCTGTTGCATGGCCGACGTGATCGCCTGAACTCAGTTCCTGCGACTTCTGGTTGTGAAGAGACTAGTTTACTCTCAACGACGACACGACACGAGAGAGCATCTGTTGAATGCAATTCTTGCTGCAGGAAATACAACTCGGAGCATTGTTCAAAGAGCAAGACATTCATGGCGAAAGAAGATGGAAATTGTGTTGTAAAGTGAATGGTGGACATTTCAAGCATCTTCTGTGAACTTGCAATGTAAACAACCACGTCATTAAACAACACACTCAGAAAAGCGAAGCTGTCTTTTTCTAACTGATCCAATGAATATTTCCATAATGAAGCGGGCACGACCCTAAGTTTAAACGAAAAAAAAAAAAAGTTTCTCTTTTAGTACAGAATACTCTTCACTACTTCATAGTACATAATTACGACTCAGCCTGTATAACACTCTTATCTGTCAATTTGTTCATTTGCCAAGTATTTCCTGATAACTTCCTATTCTTCTTTTTCAATTGAATTGCTATCTATCCTTCCCTATCAATCCTCTTCTATTCTCTCTCATACCTAGACTCTCTCTTCCATTTCTCGCTTATCTATTTAATATTGCTTATTGCTTTCCTTAATAATTTGCATTATTTATTTACTTCTTTTTTTATTTTTTTTTCATACTCTATACTCAAACCTACCTACTCTTAATCATTCTTTTCCATCTATATCCTCCTAAATAATTTTTCTACATTTCCATTTTCTCCATTTTAGAACACTTACCGGTATGCTACATCATTTATTACTTCTCTATTATTCTATCCTCTATTTATTTACGTATTTATCTCTTATCTTCGCTTCACTCCTAAATTTATCCTTTATTTCCTTTTTCGGAACATTTATATCTATAATACTCCTACAGTTATCGTATCCCTGATGCTACTTCCAACCCACAACACTGAATACACGAAAAAAATATCTAATTCACTTAATTACGTCTTCCATTTATTTCTCAGCCATTTCTCCTTTGTTCACATGTTCTTTCATTTTAATTCTCCATTTTTGTATGTCTATCTTACTACACTCTTACAGTTTCTTTTTACACTTAACACTTTCTTTTTTATTCTTTTTCTATCACTTTTGTCACCCCTGACTTTCTTGCACTTACTTTTTAGCACTCTTCTTCCTCGATAATTCCATCCTCCTCACTATTCGGTCCTCCATTTCGCCATTTAATAACCTCTCAAAAGTGCCATCTATTCTGTCCTCACAATCATTTTAGTTACATCTGGTAGTTGCTTCGTTCCTTTGGTCGTTCTTATCATGTTTCATAAATGTTACATAACTTCTGCCGAAAAGTCACAGTATAAATGTCACGGTTATATATATATATATTTTTTTTTTAAATTCATGTTCCTTATTTTCACTATAATTCAATATTCAGTCACTTCATGTAAGCAAATTTTAGAATAGTACAATTTGGTTTGATCAAAACACTAAACATTGCTTTTAACTGTTCATTAATATTTTTCTTAATGATCAAATGTAAACTGATTGCAATATATTGTTTCTTAAAATAAATATAATAGACATTCAGTTTTTAAAACTAACACTTTAACATAAACTGTACACTATGCTATCATAATATTTTTGTCTTGTACTCGCTCTTATTTATAGTGCACTAATTAACGAAGCTGCATCAAAAATGCATTATTTTATTTATTGTTGACTAAATTTGTGATAGATATATAGTATTTAGTCAAATGAGGCCAAAGATTCACCATATGATTACCTGACATTTACCCTACTGTCTTACCTTGAAGCCAGAGGAATTAAGTACAAAATCTCGTGAGATGAATGTTCACTTTGCACACAAATTTATGGTTTACTTTAATTGAATACCGAAAAATATACTCAACTATCCATCCCTGCAATTCGGGACTACCAATATCAAAACATGCACTATTATGAGTCAACTATATGATAGAAATCCATATTTTTGGCACTTAATTCCTTTTACCTTCTGACGTAAGAGTTGGGAAAAACCATAAAAAAATAAGAAGGAAATGAGATTAGTAGGCAAGCGCTATCTCTCGGGCTACGCCAGTAGCCATTTTTGTTATGGCTCTGATTCGACTTACAGTTGGGAAAAACTTTAGGAAGTCCCGATTATACTGAAAGTCTGAGTAATTTGGCAAAAGCCAACGACGGCTCACATACGAATGCACACACGATCTCGGGCTGAATAGCTACATTTCCATCCCTTTTTCACTGCAATAGGGTTGCCAGTAGAGATGAACGAAACTAACTGCCGCTCTCGCTCGCTGTGTTCGCTGCATTTGTCTTCCGAGTCTCGTCTAGTCATGATCGTGCGCTTCGAGTCTCGCTCATCATTCTCGAAATAGCATTTGGTCGACGTGGAAAGATTTCGTAACTTTGAATAACATACAACATTGAAATAAATAACATTATAAATGTTTAAATGAGACAAAAAGACAAAACAGAACAGTATCTTAGTTAGTATAGTATTAGTAGGTTATTTTACGACGCTGTATCAACATCTCAGGTTATTTAGCGTCTGAATGAAGTGAAGGTGATAATGCCGGTGAAATGAGTCCGGGATCCAGCACCGTATCTTAGTTATCAAAATGTTCTGGTTCTATTACCTACGGTTATATAAATAGAAAGAAAATTCTCAAATAAATTTGCATTTCTAATAAACATAAAACATAACGTTAATATCTCTTTAGTTGAGATTGCACACTTGATCCCAAACATATGAAAAGAGAATCCCTAGCCTTTTAATAAGGGCCTAGTAATTAAATAAAGACTGGGGAATGAATTATTATACACTGAAAGGTAGAGATGATGTTTCAAGCAGGCTACTAGATTGTTTATACATATACGACAGTTGAAAAAGTAAATAAAAGTTCAGTCAGATATAAACAACTGTCGAGATTCTAGGCTGCTTGACGTTCGGGACTTCGGGAATGATCAATCTCGACATCTCGAAACACTCACAAACAGTCTTTACGTCACAGACACGACGTATACAACATTGTCGTGCGGGTTTTCGACTTTGCAGGCGCTATTAGTCTTCTTTCTCTAGGCATTCATTTGGAACTACAGTAATATGATATTAGAATGTTTTTGTTTCAGTCTATCCAAGGAATAACCTGTTACAATCAGTAGTTATATTACTTCTACTCTACATACATACATACACATACATACATACATACATACATACATACATACATACATACATACATACATACATACACACACACACACACACACATACATACATACATACATACATACATACATACATACATACATACATACATGCATGCATGCATGTAGGTTATGTATAATATAGAAAGTGGTTCCTCTAATGTAGTGTTCCTAACTTTTATTGCTAGTATGTAATTAGGGTCAGTGACACCGGAAACTTGTTTCCAATTTCCGTACACGCGGAAAAATTTAGCTATGCAGAGTCACAACAACACAAATGGAAAGTGCACGCAGACGTAGATGTCGTAAAGTGGAGACAGCAGACGCCAAATGGGCTGCTACTTCTCCTGATATTGCCTTCTTTGTAAACGGCGTACTAAGAAGCAAGCAGGGGAGAAAATTACATCCCGAGCTTTCTCAATTGAAATTTTCCGACCCTTATTCCTTGTTAGTATTTTAATTTACATTCTCACCACTTCACCAGCTGTTCTGGCTGGAGGGGAGGGGGCGTTTTATTATGTTGTACTCTCCCCTCCAGTTGCAATACTGTTAGGAACACTTCCCACCCTTACTAGACAGCGATTTGTCAAATAGCAATTTCGTGACTGTAATGTCACGCAAAATAGAGAGCTTATACTTGTTTACTTTGTTACTCTGTAATTTCACAAAATATAGGCCTAGTCATTCACCGGCATGTATTCAGTGACATTACAAACACGACTCAATAGAATTGTGTTGTCGGCAACTCGCTCTATAGGCAAATTATAATAAATTCGCAGATTTAACGGTGAAGTATTATGTTTGCGGAGCTCATTAGCTGTAATTTTGAGATTGTAACGACTGTTTCAATCTGTTCTGCGGCAACAGTGACACAAGCAGCAATAAATAAATCCTAATCTAAATATTACGGAATACATTATGGCACGCAGCTTGATAATGCAGGAACGTTTGGCTCGTGGCTTGAAATGACGCCTAGAGCACAGATAATATTAATGTGATGCCCTGTGCCTTACTAACCTGACCTGGCCTAACCTGTCCTGACCTGTGTATAAAGAGTGTTCTGAAAAAAAAAGTTCTAATATTTAGAGAGGTGGTAGTATGCATCAAAACAAGAAATAAAAGTTCTATAAACAAGGAACCTAAAATTAATATCTTCTGAGAAATGAGCAAATGTTTACCATCACTACGGAGCAGTAGGTTAGGATATGGAGCAGTAGGTTGGGTTATGGAGCAGTAGGTTGGTATCCGTACAGACAAAACCAAATCGATTCAATATAAAAGGTCCAACGCAAGGCAGCAAAATATATCAAAATGGGAAAGGGCCATGGTGAAGAGATAGTAAAAGACTTAGGATGGGAATCTCTCAAATCAAGGCGACGAAAAACCAGACTCGCCGCATTTTTAAGGTACAAATGGGACACAAAGCATGGATCGACATCAGTGCTAGATTAGCAACATCATCATACTTAGGCAGGGCAGATAATATTAGGAAGTTTAAATGTAGAAAACAAAGAACGGACGTGGCAAAATTTTCCTTTGTTAACAGCACAATAATAGACTGGAACAGCTTACCCGCGGCAATCTTTCAGGGTGGTCCTCTCAAAATCAATACATTTAAGGAAAGGTTGAGAAGATTAGACTGAAAATGTAATTGTAGGTGCAGTGTAATTATCTAAGTTGTGTCATGTAATTAATTAAGTTGATATGTAATTAATTAAGATATGTGATTTAGTTGCTATGTAAATAAGGTTATGTGTAATTAATTAAGATGATATGTAATTAAGTTGATTTTTAATTAATTAAGGTGATATATAATTACTTAAATTGGTAATAGTTGGGTGAAGTAAAAGTACTTATAAGTTAGGTTTACTTTTGCTTATTGTTAGGCGTTATTACAAAATAGTTTTTATTTATAGTCCTAGGTTTATTGCATCTATTTATTTATAGTTAGAAATAAATTTAGGTGTACTTTCTTTTATTTTTTTTTCTTTTATTGCTGTAATTATTGTATTAATTGTAATGGTATTATTGTATATTATATATCACTGCTACGGGGTATATACCCAATTGTAGAGTTAATAAATACATACATTACATTACATTACATACATACATACATACATACATACATACATACATACATACATACATACATACATACAATACATACGAGGCGCATCCGGAAAGTAAGTTTCCCTATTTTTTTAAAGAACACACACTTTCAGGAAAACATTTATTGGCAACAGGTCAGCAATGTTTCAGCTATTTTTCAACATAGCCACCATCAGAATTGAGACATTTGTCGTATCGTGGGATCAACTTTTGTATCCCTCTGTCGTAGAACTCTGCCGCCTGTGAATGGAACCAGCGTGTGACAGACGTCTTCAGCGCTTCGTCGTTGCCAAAACACTCACCGGAGGACAGGAATTTCTTGAGGTGCAAGAAAACGTGAAAATCGCTGGGAGCAAGATCAGGACTGTAGAGTGGATGATGAAACAACTCCCAGCCAAATTCCGTCAAAACAGCTGCTGTGCGCCGAGCCGTATGTGGACAAGCATTGTCACGGAGGAGCACAACACCTGCCGTAAGCATTCCACGCCTCTTGTTTTGAATGGCACGTCGCAATTTTCGCAGTATTTCACAGTAACGGTCAGCGTTCACTGTTTCACCTCTTGGAAAGAAGTCAATGAACAGAATGCCCTTCCTGTCCCAGAACACCGTGCACATCACTTTCCGTACCGACAGCGTCTGTTTGAATTTCGTTCTGATAGGAGATCCACTATGCCGCCAATGCATTGACTGCTGCTTGGTTTCCGGGGTGAAGTGCGAAATCCAAGTCTCATCGCCCGTGACGATCCTGTCGAGGAACTCGTCGCCGACATCGTGATACCGTTGCAGAAATGTCAGTGTTGCTCCTAAACGTTGCATTTTGTGTTCGGGTGTCAGGTTTTTCGGCACCCACCTGGCACACACTTTTTTTAACAGCAGGTCCTTAGTGACAATCTCATGCAACAAGGATCGCGATATCTGCGGAAAATGGCTGCTCAGCTCCGTAATCGTGAAGCGACGGTTCTCCATGATGCACTGCCGCACCAGCTCAACACGATCATCATTGATGAGGGACGGTCGCCTACTGCGCTCTTCATCATGGACACTTTGGCGACCTTCGGAAAACTGCCTACACCAGCGACGCACCATCTGCTTACTCATGATGTTCGGCCTATAAACCTGACAGAGCTGCCGATGAATTTCAATTGGTGCAATGCTTTGTGCATTAAAGAACTTTATCACCGACCGAACCTCGCAGGCGGCGGGAGAAGGAATAAGAGCTTCCATTTCGGACCACTGCTGCCACGCTACTGGCACCAGGCGGGACCTGTCCGGCTGGCATATGATTGATACGTCATAGATCTGTTACGCATGCGCAACTGACACGGCTAATTACGTTTACTTTCAAGGGGAAAAAATCGGGAAACTTACTTTCTGGATGCGACTCGTACGTACATACATACATACCTACATACACACATACAGTCCACACCTGTGGAGTAAAGGTCAGCGCGTCTGGTTGCGAAACCAGGTGGTCCGGGTTCGAATCCCGGTCCGGCCAAGTTACCTGGTTGAGGTTTTTTCCGGGGTTTTCCCTCAACCCAATACGAGCAAATGCTGGGTAACTTTCGGTGCTGGACCCCGGACTCATTTCACCGGCATTATCACCTTCATATCAGTCAGACGCTAAATAACCTAGATATTGATACAGCGTCGTAAAATAACCCAATAAAATAAAATACATACATACATGCATACATACATGCATGCATACATACATACATACTATCACTTTGCACTGTAAAAGCAATACTCACTACAGAAAGTTATCAATATAAACTCCATTCATTATAATTCATCCTTCTCCCCTACGTATGAGGGATTCGTGATTTCTTTGAAATAGCTATCCCTGGCTGTTGCCAGATATGCTGGAAGCCATTGAAGACGCAATGTCGTAGTGTGTGTGCATCATTGACGGGAGCTGCATATAAAGAGCTATTATTATCATACGTCCCAGAAAAGAGCGGCCGGCCGCGCCCTGCGTGGTTTCCGCCAAGCGCGTAACCATTTCTCCGGCGCTTCTCCAATATATAACAGTATTAACAATAAATGTTCAATAATTTGGACTTACCATGCTCACAGTCGTTGCTGAAAATGGCCCCCATTTGCCGCCACACACTACTGACATCTTCTGATAAACGAATGAACAATGCTCTGAAGTTCCACATTATTGATAGCTTGAATTTCTTCTCGTATATAGTCTTTTAGTTCATCTATAGAGTAAGGATTTTTCCTATAACCCTTCCTTTTAGTTTTCCCCAAAAATGAAGGTCACAGGGTGTTATATCCGGGCTTTGTGGAGGCCACAAATTATTACTGATTAGTCTCGTACCGGAAATACGCCTCAATTCCCTCATTGACACGGCAGCTGTATGAACAGTGGTGAAATGTTTTTGGAAATAAACTGACAATCGTTCCGCGTAAGAACACTACGTTTTATGCTTGATTTTCGATTCTTCACTGAGCCTGTTTCTTTATCTTTTAGCGAGTGGTCTCTTGTTTCGGTAGAAGACACAGGTCTGTTTGGAAATTTTATTTGAAATTTTCGTCTTGTTTTCGCACACGACCTTCTGCCTTTTATGTACGTATTGTACATATACACACGTTCACACAATGAGAATTTGTTGCTAGGCATTACCTAAATACACAATAATCTCAATTATTCACGGTCCGACGTAGGTCCGTTACTCCACAGCGGTGGACAGTTTTCGATACTTAATTCTTTCTCTAATGAATTTATCCTACCTTTGTGTGATTTAAAAACATCAAACATCGTTCCAATCTGTATGTAAGCTTTATCAACACATGTCATACTTTATATGGGTTAAGTTGGCCTTCATTACGTGGGGTAATTTATGTTGCTTAACAGGACGTTTCCAGTATCACATAGCTTAGAGCAGGCATGTCAATTGATACCCACAGGAGCAAGCGCGCGCTTTAGAGCCCAGGAGAGCCTGAGCGCTTTACAGCGGAAAGGAAAGACACAGACGAAAGATGTGGTATATGCCGCTTGGTCGAGCTATATTCAGGGATGGCCAGCACTGATTCTATAGATAAAGGGAAGAGAACTTATTAAAACTGTATCCATGTTTTAATTTTAGATTTGCCTGAGAAGTATAAGTGCATTATAAGAATGTAAGTTTTAATTTTAATGCTCATTTTTCACACGTTTGATTTTTTTTATTCAAAAGAAATATTTTCTCAACTTTTCGTATAGAAAAGTGAAAATTTCAGGTATAGGCCTATTTATTTAGTAGCCTTACAGAATGTTTTCGTAAATCTAATATACCGTATATACGTATTACTGAAGATAGTGTATTGAAAATTTTGAAAATATTCGCATGGAAATTGTTTGTAAGGAAATGAATTAAAAAAGCAACTACTGTTACATCATAAGCAAAAGATACATGCCCATGTGTTGTAAAAATGTCAGCTCTATAGCTTCAACAGATTTCGGAAAATAATTTAATATTCTGATGATTGTTCACAAATATCACCTTAAAAGCACAATGCGATAAGAGTTTTGTTATGTAATATTAGTTACACTTAAAACAGATACAGTACCTAGATAACTTTGCTTTGTACTGTAATATTGTTTTGATTAGTTTATTGATTACTTTTGTAAGGCTAAAGATACCATCAATATAAATTCTAACTTATCATGTCATACGCAATCTCTTTCTTTGGAATATCACTTTCTTTATGAATTATGTGTTTCATCCACTTAATACAGTATAATATTATACTACTATGGAATTTAAGTGAATATTCCTTCTTAACTATCTACTATGTTATTAAGATTTAAAACACAAGTGCAATATTAAGAAATCAGTGTTAGTACTTTTCTTTTATAGACAATATAGATAATATTAAACAGAAAGAAGCCATATAAAAATAACGACATAAAATTTCACGTTCCGTTTGAAGTTTGTGCACCACTGTTTTCTTAATCCAACAGGCTGCTTATTCATATACACAACCCTTCCTCTTTCCATACTTAGCGCTTGCTGCCCGCGCACGACGTCAAGGTCAGAAAAATGCGCTTGCTTTGTCATCACTGACTTAGAGGAAGATTTGAAAAATTATTCAAAATAATTTACTGTATTTGACTTCCAATAAAAATCCTGCGTAGAAGATAAATATACCAGTAAGCTACTCTTGCATTATAATTATGACATTATTAAAATTATTATTGTAAATCAAAGACGGAAAAGTACCACATCCTTGGCAAGATTCGATGTCACGACCTTAACAATGAAACTGCACTTTAATGGTATCTTACACTGTGGTAGTTCATCTATTCTATTAGCCACACTTCTTTTAACTAATGAATTATAGCAGCTGTTAGAAAAACACGTACTGTTCTTGCACTGTAATTAAAAAATTAATTTACTAGTCTTGCTATAAACAGCCAGAACTGTCAGTCAGAAATTGCAAATTAAATCTGTAACAACCTGTCATACGTCTACAGGTGAAGATAACAAGTTTCTGGGAAATGTAAAACATGAAAATGATGTAAGCCACACGACGTTGTCAGCTACTAGTTAAAAAGCGAAAGAATTAAAATTCTCCTAGATTGGTTTAGAGGTTTTGAAATCAAGTAACAATATACTAATCGTTTCGGGTTATTTTGTTTCAAACATCGCTTGTTAGGAACAAGGTAAACATTATAATATTGTGACACAAGTCATTAAACTTTAACAAAGCGTCACGGTAACAGTCTGTGGTCGGCCGTCACAGCCACGGGAGTTTTCAGCTCGGGTCGGCCCGGCCCGGCCCGGCAGCGTTTAATGCTGGGGCGTGTGGCATTGAAAGCACTCACTGCTACAATTCATTTCCCCAGAGAAGGCGGTGGAGAAAAGAGCTGAAATATGATTATAGGCGTTCCCACGTCGCTTACTCGCCTCAAGTTTGCTTTAATTAAAAACTTTTACCTTTACTTTCTCATTCCCGTTCTTTTCTATTTCTGTTTCTATCTATCTCCGTCTTGTTTTCATCTCCCACTCCTCAGAAACCTACGCCCCATGCTATTCTTCACACCGTTTGCACCAAGATCACGAGATAAAAATGTTTGTCTTCGAATAATTTGAGATCCTTCATTCTCCTTCAGATTAGAGGGGCCAAGTCGATAAATTAACACTACCTTTTTCTACTTGTGCGACTTGAGAGTGAGTCAGATTTTTCAAATAAATTGAATGGGTTCATTGGAGTATAATTTTTTTACTAAAGGAAAGCTTAAGTTTATCAAAGATTAAATAATTTCTTTATTCAAAACATACATACATACATACATACATACATACATACATACATACATACATACATACATACATACATACATACATACATACATACATACATACATAGTGTTATGCCAAAAAGGAGTTGTAAACCCAGTATTCTCCAACCTTTTCTATTTTCTGCCTTCCTTTTAATCTCTGTATATGATCCATATATCTTAATGTCGTCTATGATCCGAAATCTTCTTCTGTCCCCGAACTCTTCTCCCGTTCGTATTGTTATTCTATGTCCATTATTATTATTATTATTATTATTATTATTATTATTATTATTAATATTATTATTATTATTATTAATATTATTAGCATTAATATTATTATTATTATATGTCCATTATTATTATTAAGCTCATGTCCATTATTATTATTATTATTATTATGTCCATTATTATTGTTGTTGTTGTTGTTATATGTCCATGACTGTTCTCTTAAGTCTCTGACATCTTCACAGTTTGAAAGTTTGTATTGTAAATATGCATCCATTTTCACTTGTTAATTTTCAAGCAAGAATGAATAATCCTGATTTGACTTTTCGAGTGGTTTATCTGAGACACATCCATGCACTTGGGGAATCATTGACCAATTGTGCGTTCTATGTGTAGTGAATGTTGCAAGTCCGATGGGTGGTCTGAGACATTTATCCTGTCTCAGACCTAACAGAGGCAGGTCTTACCCAAGAAAAGTATCTACTACACTCTATGACACAGAGTCCCAAGCTATTAAATCACATATCAACATCGAAAACCTTTACTATCCACAAAGATTCACCTAACCCTTTTTTAACTATTGCAGATGATAGATGAAATGAGGGAGAAGAGAAAGATCTTGGTGAAATAAAAGAGGAAAATTGGAGTATCCAGAGAAAAACCCTCTACAACGTCCGCCGGAAATTACATAATGAGCAGACTGGGGATGAACAAAGACTAGCGTGTTACAATTAGTTTAATATGTAACGCGATTTTGATCATATAGGCTTAATCATTCAGTCCTGAACAGATGAAAAAACTAATTTGGGCAACTACTAAATGTACATAGGTCGAAAAGCAATGATTGGGACAAAAATTCAAATACATACAAACTGCTGAGCCATTTATACCAGAACACACACTTTCTGAAGTAGAAATTACTATAGAAAATCTGAAAAATTACAAGTCTCCATGTGTCGATCAAATTCCAGCAGAATTAATACAAGAGGATGGAAGAGCGTTAACTAGCGACATTTATAAGCTTGTACTTACTATTTCGGAAAAGGAAATTATACCACAACAATGGAAGGAGTCCATAAATTGTATCTATGTTTAAAAAGGGGAACAAGACTATCACTTTTGTTGATGTCATACAAAATTTTGCCCAATATTCTTTTGAGAAGATTAACTCCATATGTAGGCTAGATGAAATTATTGGGGATCCTCAGTATGGTTTTAGGCGTAACAGATCGACTATTGATCAGAATTTTTGTATTCCACAGATATTGGGGAAAAATGGGAGTATAAGGGTACAGTACATCAATTATTCATAAGTTTCAAAAAGGTATATGACTCGGTTACGAGATAAATTTTATATAATATTCTTATTAAACTTGGTATTCCCAAGAAACTAGTTTGATTAATTGAAATGTCTCTCAGTGTAACGTACAGCAGAGTCCATTTCTGTCAGATGCTTTTCCAATTAACTACGGGCTAAAGCAAGGAGATGCACTATCACATTTACTTTTTAACTTTGCTCTAGAATATGCCATTAGGAAAGTCCAGGCTAACACAGAGGGTTTGGAATTGAACGGGTTACATCAGCTCCTTATTTATATGGACTATGTTAGACGAAAACCAACGAAGTATTAGAGAAAACACGAAAATATTACTTGAAGCAAGTAAAGAAATAGGTTTGGAAGTAAATCCCGAAAATACGAAGAATATGATTTGTCTCGTGACCAGAATATTGTACGAAATGGAAACATAAAAATTGGAAATTTATCCTTTGTAGAGGTGGAAATATTCAAATATCTTTGAGTAACAGTAACAAAAATAAATGACACTCGGGAGGAAATTAAACGCAGAATAAATATGGGAAATGCCTGTTATTATTTTGTTGAGAAGCTTTTATCATTCAATCTGTTGTCAAAAAAGCTGAAAGTTTGAATTTATAAAACAGTTATATTACCGGCTCTTCTGCATAGTTGTGAAACTTGAACTCTCATTTTGAGAGAGGAATAGAGGTTAAGGGTGTTTGAGAATAAGGTTCTTAGAAAAATATTTTGGGTTAACAGGGATGAAGTTACAGGAGAATTGAGAAAGTCACACAACGCAGAACTACATTTACTTTATTCTTTACATGACATAATTAGGAGCATTAAATCCAGACGTTTGAAATGGGCAGGGCATGTAGCACGTATGGGCGAATCCAGAAATGCATATAAAGTGTCAGTTGGGAGGCCGGAGGGAATAAGACCTTTGGGGAAGCCGAGACGTAGATAATAATCCGTGGCGCTACAGCCCACGAAGGGCCAAGACCGACCAGCCGGCTGCTGGGCTCACGGCCACATGCCGAAGCAGAGGAAAACGATCATCCAACCAGAATGGAGGTATCGTGTAATTATCAAGATGAGTCCCCCAGCCGTTATAGCTGGTGTGCGTAACAGGATTTCACAACCTATCGTAGCTCCCTAAGTACATCACGATGCTGGGTGGGCACCGGTCCCATACACTGACCGAAATTTCATGAGAAAATATCTTCCCCCATGAGGACTCGAACCAGCGCGCATTCCGTAACGCGAGTCCTAGGAGGGATGCCTTAGGCTACCACGCCACGGCGCAGGACGCCGAGACGTAGATGGTAGGATAATATTAAAATGGATTTGAGGGAGGTGAGATATGATGGTAGAGACTGGATTAATCTTGCTCGGGATAGGGACCGATGGCGGGCTTATGTGAGGGCGACAGTGAACCTCCGGGTTCCTTAAAAGCGATAAGTAAGTAAGGCTTAATCAATATAGTGTAAGGACAACACTGAAGAAAAGGCAAGACATAATGTGACACATATCCACATACGCTTACTCACATTGTTTATAGGTATACGTAGGAGAAAGTTATTATACTTTCCTGTCGGGAATGGAACCCGTGTCCAGTGGACTCGCAGCTAAATACGCTACAGCTTTAATCATAGCGGAAAATAATTTTATTTTTACAATATACGGTATTCCCCGTATCTGTATTCGACTTCAACTTTTTATTCAATTTCCACATATCATACGTTAAAAATATAATTATAACTTCATAATTCTCTGAAAAGCAGTTCCACAATCAATTATAAAGTTAGTTAGTTCTATCTACATACATTTTTCTCAAACTAATACTCAGCTTAATTCTTTAAGTTTACTTCTTTAGGTTAAACTTACAATGTTAAATTAATTGGGACGTTACGTTCAACTCACGAAGAAGCAATCAGGATGGCCATATTTTTTAAAGAGAAGACTTCGGTAGCCACAAGCTCAGCGTATTGTTAAGAAGAATATATATTGGATTTACTGTTCTCTGCTAACGTCAGCGAGATAGGAAACTTGCTGAAATTGTTATAATTCTTTATTCTTCTTCCTCCCCTCCACCTCACTCTTACAAGAGTTTCTTTTTTTAGGACTAAAATTCTTCCACATAATTCAGCACTTTTTAATGTAACGGCAAATAAAACTTACTTTTCCTTACAAAAGGAAAAACTCGGTCCAACACTGTTAAAAATCAAGTTAAGGAGAAGAAGAAATATTTCTGACGATAAAAAAGAGTTCTGCCCGGATTCCCTTTAATATTAGATGACGGAATATTCTAGCCACGCTTTCAAATTTATTTAAATCTGCAGCATTTTATATCTGCAGCCATACGTAACTACTGCAAGAAGTGTCTCAACAAACCTTAGACTTAAAGCGCAGCTTCGGCGCTACGTGAAGGATGGGGTCTTTAGTTCCAATCTCTCTTATAACTAGAGTCCTGTGTTTGGATACCTAAAACTTCCAAGCAATCAAGCTAATATTCTACCACTAACGCCAGACAAATTAGTTGAAAACTCTAGATAACAGTACAGATAACAACAAAGAAAGTATCAGGTAGATCACATTCCTCCGCTATTCTTACCATTAAATCTAACATGGAGGTGTGACAAAATAATAATGACCTGTGCACCGTATGCGACGGTGTCATTAGATAAATTGAATTTTTTTTCAAAAGCACACAAATGTCTCATAAAATAGAATTTCGCTCTCATTTCGAAAAACACAAACATTTCAAATTTTATTGCGGATTATGAAACTACAGGCCTACTAATATATTTAACATGCTTTAAAATATGAAATTACTTATTTCCATAGCATTTAGACACATTTCACTATTCATTATTTATTTACTCACGGTCTTTCGTTCGTTCTTCAATTTCTTTGTGCATATTACATCTCTCAAGTGCTAACTTCGCTTCCTTATTTCTTTGTTTCTCTCTCTCTCTATGAGGCCGGAAAGGGAACATCCCTATGCACCGCGACCTGAGGTCTATTGTGCGCCTAATGACCAGTTCCTCCATCCCTCTAAGTCTGTGTACCATTCCACTCAACAGCTCCCACATTCCCCCCTAAAATAGTCTGAGGTGTACGCCACCCCTCCCGTCTGGCCAACGGTCTGAGGTATAGGCCTTCCTTCCCGTCAGGAGGGGAGTGTGTTCCGCTGCTGGGTCACCAACTACTACGCTTTGGCTTATTCATGGAGGCCGGCCGAGAGCGTCAGGAGATTCGGAGGGCCGCCGCAGGCGCGGTCTGAAAACCAAGAAAGACAACCGGGATAATAAGGAAAGGATGATGAGGAGGGGAAAGAAAGTGGCGGGAATGAGTGGGGTTCCATACGCCTGACAAAGTTACCTGATATTCAACCACAGGAATGAGGGGAAAATCCCGAAAAACCTCACCCAGGCAATTCGTCTCAAGCGGGCAATTGAACACCGGCCGGCTGGGTTCGGGAGCGAACACACTACCAGGAGATCACAGCAGTAGACTTCTTATTTCTTTAGTCTTTATTATATTATATTCAATATTTTCTTCTTGCATTTCTTCATTCCTTATGTAATTCTATAGCATTTTCCTCAGTTTTTGTCTTTATATTTCATCTTCATTTTTATAGTTTTCTTTTTCCGTCTCTTTCATTCATTTGCACTTCCTCCTTTCCATCTTTCTTCTTTTCTCTTCTTATTTTCTTTCGTTTCTTCTCTACTGTTTTCTGTTCTCGTTTTGTTCTCTTTCCGTATTTCTTCCCTTCTTCCTTCATTCCATTTCATTTCCAGCTCTCTATACATTTATTCACTATTTTCTTTCTTATTTCCCCACCATTATTTTCTTCCCATCTTCTTCTTTCTTTCATTTCCATGTTTCATATATTTCTATTGCATTTTTCTTTCAGTTTCCTTATCTTTTCTAGACCTTCCGTTTTCTAATGCATAATCTTTTTTTCTATCTCCTTCATTAATTTTCACTACTTCCTTCCATTTCCTCTCTCCTACTTTTCTCCTTTCATTCCTTCTCGTACTGCCCTTTTTCGATTCTATTCTTCCAAATTTCCACATTTTCTTCTTTTCTTCCTTGTTTCTTATTTGTTTTCTCTTTCCTTCCATTCTTTTTTCTATACACATGTCTGTTTGTTTAGTTATCTTATTTCCTCTTAAAGGTGAACGTCTTATCTAACGACTTTCCTATGTCAACTTCGTTTTGCTAATAGGGTATAAAAATTGGACTCGCCAAATAAATCAATATGAATTATCTTTAAATATAAGCAAATCTCAGTAATTGGCAACGTTGAACGAATCTATGTTATTTATTGTGGTCAGAGTAGGCATTCGTGAGGCTCAAAAGAAGGATTGCAGGACGTCTTTGATTGATCAAAAGAGATCTTCTCAGCTCCCCGCAATTTCCAAACCTTCAGATTTGTACGTAAGCGTCCATTCAATCGTCTGATCCAAGGAGGAAGGAATTGAATCACTTCTTCAAGAAACAACAAAAGCCCCTGAATTACGCTTTGATACGGGCTGGGGACGCAATTCAAATGTACAAGAGTCACACAGCGCGCTGCAGCCTTTGAGATGCACGCGCCTCTCTGTATTCTGTGATGCACATGATGCTCTGCGGTTTCTCAGCGCGTCTCAGACATGTTTCCGAGTTCTGCGAACTAGCAAGGTGATCACATTCATTACTCCAAAGTTCCTAGCTTCGTGCCTGCGAAGCATTAAATGTACATGAGGGAGTCTTTTAATGTCTATGACACATTTTGTTACATTCCCTTACGAATTCCAGAGACATTACAGCTGTGAAATAGAAAAGTCGTACAAAATAAATACCAATTGAAAAGACGCAAATAAGGCAACAAAAATTGCATAACATTATGAAAGTTCTACAGTTACGGAAGTAAAACTTTGTTAGTGAATTCAAGACGTACGGAGAATACAAAATGCACAAAACCGCTAGTAAGCTGTGTACTTATTGAATAAACAAAATTCAATAAGCGATCCTGGCAGCGGTATCTCTGGGACTTAAACTTTACATTTCAGACACTTTGTGATCCCTAAAATTTCAGTCTTTTTGTTGCTCTATGAGCAGAAAAATAAGAAATGTCGGCTTGCTAGAATATGAATCGATAAAGCACATAAAACACTAAAACGTGTTCTTCTCCCTTTTTTTTTTTTTTTTTGCTCTTATGTGTTATTTATTGGTTTGAATTAAGTTTAATTACTATATCTAGTAAACTGTTCTTGCAAATTTTATGTTATATTATTGGCTAAGACCACACCGCACACGAGCCTGGCTCTTGCGGTAATGGCTAGAAACATTTTTGTTTTATAATCTTAATTTGTACTCACTAGCTAAATAAATAAATAAATAAATAATTAAATAAATGAATAAATAAATGACTAAATAAATAAATAAATAACTAAATGAATAAATGAATAAATAACTAAATAAATAAAATAAATAAATAAAATGAATAAATGAACGAATAAATAAATAAATAAATAAATAAATAAATAAGTAAATAATAAGAAAATAAATAAATAAGTAAATAAATAAACAAGTTAATTAATTAATTAAATAATTAAATGAATAACTATATAAATAATTAAATAAATCAATGAATAAATGCATAAATAAATAAAATAAATAAATAAATAAATAAACGCATAAATAAATAAATATAAAAGTAAATAAATAAATAAATAACTGAATGAGTGAGTGAATAAATAGATAAATAAATAGAATAAATAAGTAACTAAATAATTTAAATAAATGAATAATAAATTAATTAAATAATTAAATATTTAAATAAATAAATAAAATCAATTAATCCATGAAGGCCTAATATTTCTGGAGAGCGCATAATTAATGTCTTAAACCCTCAGTTATTGTTGCTTTCTGATTAACATTTCGGCCATCTACTGCAATGTTACATGGCAGGTTTGTTCTTCTGAATTGAATTTATTAATAAGAATCTTCTTTTATTGTATGCCTGTGAATTATAAAGCCGGGGATTTTTTTTTCTCCGTGCAAGTGCATGGCACAGTATCAGCTCTTACGTTTACTCCGAGAGCCAGCGTGTATGAACTACTTAAACAACCGTAAGAATCACACTGAGCAGTTATAAGATATAAAAATACCCTGTATTTCAACAGAACTGGTGCAAATGCAATGTGACAGAGTGCAAATAACTTATCACTACAGTAAATTTAAAGGTCAAGTTGAGTTCAGATAAGTTTGTGAAATAATATCATATAAATTAGTTTCTTATTTTTCAGTCAATCACTTAGCCATATCATCTGAAAACCTCTACTGTACATCTTTCACATAATGCCTCTCACCACGGCGAATAGACTGAGATTTTCTTTTACATCCACTTCATACAGTCTTCCAATACATTGAACGTCATAAAGAACAAGCCTAGTCTTCAGTTTTATATATAATAATTTTAAATGTTTTTAATTTAATAATTCAGGTACACTGCATGCCTCTCTATATATTGTATTATAATTATGTTCATTGCAAGGCTTTCTATCTGTATGTCAATTTAATTTTTAAGACTATGAACGCCATTCAACCATTTTATGTAAAGTATGCATGGCCAGACTATTTACTACTGGGTGTTCAGTTCAAAATGTGTCTTGGCTCGCTGCATGCCGTCATGTGGCTAGCTGATGAGCCTAGAGAATTCAATCTTCCTACACTGCCGCAGCTCAGGTGTATAATCTAAGAGGCAGAGAAGTTGGCTAGCAAGTACGGCGTTCATTCTGAAGAGTACGTGCCGATACGTACGGTAACGACGGTAGTGGCAGGAATGTGAACTGTTTGGAAATACGTACTGTCGAGATATGGGGAGAGGGTTAAGACGATTACTTACGTATTTGTTGACATTAACTTCGACGGTCAACATGGACACGGAGCATTTGATTTGTGTTGTGGAATGTTTCCATACGCAACCGATGATAACAAATACCCTGCGTACGACTTGCCGGCGCAAAACACAGTTCGAAAGAGGTTATGGTAGCACACAGACCGTACAGACCGCCATCTGTTGCTACGACGTTCAAGTTATACCGTACACATTCTCAAGTTCAGATTGAAGAACGCCTTAAATAATAGGCAACTTCTCTAACATATAAACTGAAACTCGCTTCAAATCGGTGACCCAACAACAGTGACGTCATGACACACTTTGAAATGCACACTCAGTAGTGTTTTATAAATGTGTTTAAATAATATTTTCACCTAGCTCAAATGTATGTTTGTTAGAAAACTATCACCCGAAGATGACTTGAAAATAAGTCGAAAATATTCGTGACATATATTAACATTGTATCTTGATGTAACAGAATCCATTCTGCCATCATAACATAAGTGATTGACTGAAAAATAAGAAACTAATGTATATGATATGATATCACTACAGTCCAAACGGAGAGAAATAAATTAAGCAGAGGAAAGAAGAAAAAGAAAATATCTCAATTGGATTGGCTCGCCAATTGACATATACTGACGTTACAGGAGGCCCTTGCCCTTATCGGATTTCATGAACTGTTTTTATTCTTGTCATTACATCTCCGCAATTTTTTTAATTGACAAGCAAATTAAATTAAATTTATTTTAATTTATTTAACTAGCTAGTTAGCTAGTGAGTACAAATTAAAATTATAAAACAAAAATGTTTCTAGCCACTACCGTAAGAGCTAGGCTCGTGTGCGGTGTGGTCTTAGCCAATAATATAACATTCAATTTACAAGGACAGTTTACTAAATACAGTAAGTAACTGAGTTCAAATCAATAAATAAGACACAAGAGCAAAAAAATAAGAAAGAGAAAAAGAGAGAAAAACACATTTAATATAAATTAACAATCAGACAGAAGTCAGTCATAATCAATAAAAATATGTACATAGTCAACAGAAATAAAAGGGGAAAAATACTCGTACACACATCTATTAATATTATATATCATGGATAATTTTATAAATTTATTTTTTAAAAGCTTCAATTTCAAAATATTTCAAATTTGGAAAAAGGTTTCTAATTTTATTATAAAGTCTTGCGCCGAAACTAACACCATGTTTAAGAGCTGCACTTGTATGACATTTAGGCTCAATTATTGGGAAAGTAGACTTTTGTCTTCGAGTACGATATTCTTGTCGATTAGATTTACGTTTTATTTTATTTTTGTGGTAGTAAGTTAGTAAACTATATTTATAAATTTCATCAACAGTTAATACTTTAAAATCTGTATAAATTAAATTTGTTCGGTAATCCATATTTTTGGTTAGACAAATTTTTATTAACCTTCTGTGTAATAAAATTAACGGATTAAGTACCAATGATGCTACTCCACCCCAATTTATTATACCATATTGTATTAATGATTGTACTAAAGCTAAAAATATTATTCTCAATGCCTCCTTAGTGATAAAATTTCGAAGTATTACGAATTTATAAAATGTCTTTCTTATAATTGTGCACATAAAATGAATTTGTTTATCCCAACGTAAATGCTGATCTGTAATAATTCCTAAATATTTTACTTGTGTGGAAGGTGTTAGATGGGGGCAATTACAATAATTACTTGTTAATTCATTACATAAAATATTATGTATTACTAAGTGATAATTATTCATAGGTGGAGGCAAACCTTTGGAATATAGGTAGTTTTATTACTATTTAAGGACAAGAGATTAGCGTCAAGCCAATTTTTCACTACGTTAATTCTATTTCTAGCATTTAAATAAGTGTTACCCCAAATTTTCCCGTTAAATGTTAGTACAGTATCATATGCAAAAGAAAATATATTACCACTATATTTCTTTACATCAATTTTCAACAAATTATTAACCTATATTATAAATAAGATTGGTCCTAATACTGTACCTTGTGGAATTACAATATTGATCAATTATAGTATACATTCATTTCAAATGTGGAATTTTTAAACTAGGTAGGTGTAACAATAAGTCGTACATTTAATTTATGGGTTCACTATTTTGTGCTAAATCCGTAAATAGAAACAATGTTCTGTTATTTTCGTTCTAGAACAACCTGAAGCAAATATATAACGTATATGAATATTGGTCGTAACATGACAGAAGAACTGAATTCTTGAGAAGCGCATGGAACGTATAATGAAAAAATATGTCCCATCTTCATAACAGCAATTTTTCTTTATGGGGACGTCAAGGAGCTACATTTCGTGGCTGCCATCAGCGAGCACAAACGGGAGGGATGGATGAATAATCAATAATCGAATACATTCCACGCGAAGATGCGGTGTATTGTTTATTGGTAATTCCGCAGCGAGGTCGGTAGAACGCTCACAGCTATAACAAGAACATCTGGCTGATAGCATCTAGTTAGTCTTCTCTGTCTTTGTTTTGTTTGATTCTCTAACACAGGAAAGATAACGTTTATTTTTAACGACAGATGATGAAAAAAAATGAGAAGCTATGGTGATAGACAGATAGAAGAATACTGATGGAATGGGAATGGCAAGGGAAATAGAGACAATCCACACCACAGCCGCTTCACATAAGCCTACGTACCACAAATTTCACAGATTCTGTCCGGCATAGAACCTACTTCCTCAATGGCGAGAAATTGTAACCTGACTAATGACCAGATTCATCAATATCAGTTAAAGTCTAATTAACAGTTAAAGTTCTTTAACAGAAAATTTAACAAAGATGCAGTTTCATCAGTCTCCCTTAAGATTAACAATTGAGAGGTTCGGGACTAAAACATAATAAGTGACGTTTTAGTGTTTTGAAGTTATAGGGAGGTAAAACATTTATACATGCAAAAGTTTGCATAGTTACCAGGAAAGTAAAATCTGTATACTTCTGCCATCTGTTGAGATGTTGGAAAATTAACTACTGCATTAGATGCAGAATTTAAGAAACCATATTATAGGCTACATATCTCATTTTTGACCAAAATGTCAGTTACCATGTTTTACGCTCGAGTCCCTCAATTGTTTAAATCTCCCGTTAATTTAAGTGTCCATTCAGCACTTACGTTTCGTTTCTGTTTAAAACGGCGGCTAGAAAACATTTTTTTAGTAAGTTATTTTACGGCGACTTATCAACAGCTCAGGTTATTTAGCGCCTGAATGAGATGAAGGTGATAATGCCGGTAAAATGAGTCCAGAGTCCAGCACCGAAATTTACCCAGCATTTGCTCATATTGGGTTGAGGGAAAACCCCGAAAAAAAACCTCAACCAGGTGACTTGCCCCGACCGGGAATCGAACCCGGGCCACCTGGTTCCGCGGCCAGACGCGCTAGCCGTTACTCCACAGGTGTGGACAAAAACATATTTTCCAAATACAATATTGTTGTTGTATGCTGGTTATTTAAACGGTGAAAGAAAAGAAAAAAAATGCTAAGAAGAAATGATTATGTTAGTTTATCTGAACAAAAGTTTTTGAAGAGTTATAGAATATATACAATAGTTGCAGCAAAAGAAAAGGAAGACAGGTTAAAATACCCAACTACTGTAGTGGAAACCTACAACTAACTCCTCCAATGCTGCAATAAAATTACTCATTGCTTTAAGATTTAATTCCTCAAACTCATTTTAACTTACTGTTGGGGAAATATATAATATAGATAATCTAAGTGAAACATTTTCCATTGAATGTCTAAACTACATGTGATGGCATTCTGTTAATAATTCTGGAGCTAGCAAATAACAACGTAGGCTAAGAATATAAACAATTCAAATCAGCGCCATATACTCGTAAAAAAAATGCTAACGAAAATCGTGATCTTGGCCGCGTTCATAACGGCACGGTATTGTCATGGCCTATTAAATACTTCACGAAAAAACTGATTTAACAAGAGTTCTGTTAAGAAAACCATAACGACAGTTCATGAAACCAATAATATTTAAACAACTGTTTAAAAAAGTACTTGTTGGTAAAACACTTGTTACAGCATATTTAACGGAGTTTGATGAAACTGGCCATGATTAATTTAATCGGTTATATAACGACGTGTTTCAAGCTTACAATTAGTCAAGATGGACCTAACGCGAGTCATAACATATTGACGTCATCCGCATAGACAAGAAGCTGATGTAACCCGTTCAATTCCAAACCCTCTTTGTTATCCTGAACGTTCCTAATGGCATATTCTAGAAATCTAGAGCGAAGTTAAAAAGTAAAGGTGATAGTGCACCTCCTTGCTTTAGCCCGCAGTGAATTGGAAAATCAACAGACAGAAGCTGACCTATACGGACTCTACTAAAAATCAAGGCCATAGCTTGAAAAATGTAGAAAATATAAATTTCATCCATCATCGCAACAAAATTAAAACAAAATGGCAAATGCCTGTTTATAATATTATTTATTAATTTATGTATTGGAGTGGGAAAATATAGGTCTATAGATTACAACTCTCTAGTGAAAAAACGTAGAATCTGATGCAGCCTTCTCAGTAGAAGGGCCATCCAGAAATTAGCAGATGGTAAAGAAGCGAAAGGTGAACATCACCTCAATGAAAATTAAATTACCCTCCAAATTATGCCACATCAAAGGACGACATGGATAGGTATATTATCCGCTGGTTATTACCACAGTATTACGAACTCAGTAAAAGCATTAATTGGCAACATTATAATGCGTACGATTATGTACTGCTTTTAGAAGCAGATTAGTTAGCCTTCTCTGTAGTAGCAATATCGGTACTTCACTTATAATGAAATAGTAAGTTTACAACATTATACAATTAGTTTACAGTCAGACATTACTTGGATTAAACTCTTCTATTCCTAGTGAAATATGCAGATCACAAAGCTTTGAAGGTTAGATTTATTTCGTCTTATGGAGAATTAGGAGAGAAATATCTTATTTTTGGGAGCCGTTAAGGGAATACATTACTTAAAATTCTATTTTCCAAACCAATAAAAGATATAAAAATCAAATTGTGAACAGTTAAGTATAATGCTAACAAGAGCAAGTGTTTAAGCTTCAGCCTTCTATGTTAATTAGTTTTAGAGTTATGGACAGCTTAATTCAATTATTTAAACCATCGATTAATTAAAATGCTCCTCATCGAACAATTTTTATCACTGAACACTGAAACTCTGCACACAGATTCCTAATACATATTATAACAAAGTTTGGGAGACGCATTTTTATCTAAGGACTGGTTAAGTAAATACAAATATTTTAATTCATAGTTTTCAGAAAGTAAATAAAAATTACACATTTTTGTGATTAAAGGCCTAAAAAGACCATAAATTAATTAGTGAAATATACAACGTGTCCGAAATGAAACCTACCGATAAAGAAATGAACTAACTAGACATCCATAAAAGTTACATACGGCAATCTTACACTAAAATGTAGAAAACTCAACAAGTTTTTATGTCGTGAAATTGGCAAATCTGTTATTCCTATTGTTCTGTATATACATATTTTTTTTTACAAAATGGCCCCATTCACACCACAAGGAAAAGTGCAGTGCTGTTATTGGTTAGCAGAGTTTAAGTTTCCGTTTAGAGTTGAGCGGAGATTTCGTGAAAAATACGGCCGTGCAACTCCTGACAGGCACAACATTGTTCAGTGGCACAAACATTTGCTAGAAAATGGAGACTTTCAGCGACATGACGCCACAATTGCAGGATCTGGGGTTCTGAGAATCCTCGTGTTATTTTTGGACATGAACGTAACCCTTCAAAATTAAATGTTTGGTGTGGATGAACCAGTTCAGAAGTGATCGGGCCTTTTTTCTTCATAGAGAACACAGTGAATTGTGCAGTATATCTCGATATGCTTGAAAATTTTGCGCTACCCCAGATTCCAGAGATGTCCACTTTCCAGCAAGAAGGAGCTCTCCCTCATTATTGGGGACCAGTCGTTGAAACTTTACACAATCATTTCCCGGGACAATGGATTGGTCGTGGTGGTCCCATTGCATGGGCCCCACGATCTCCTGATCTTAACACCTTGGACTTTTTTTCTTTGGGGATTCGTGAAAGACCGTGTCTACAACAAGTGTCACGTCAAAGGATTATCGACACAGATCTGTAACTCCGCAGATGTTGCACAATGCCTGGAGAGAGATTGAATACAGGTTAGGTGTGTTTCGTGCTACTAGAGGGGGACATGTTGAGATTTACTGTTAGTGACATAAACTTGTTGAGTTGATTAATATTTCCCCTAATTTGTTTTTGTGTGTCATACTTAAGGAATAAATTATTTAGTATCTTTATCGGTAGGTTTCATTTCGGACATGGATATGGAGCAATCAAACAATTTACACCAAAGTTGCCCACATAGCACCAGAACTGTCACATAGCCTATTAATAGTGTACAGGACGCTCAGGACGTTGTAGATTTGAGTTCCACCAATAGCGGACGTTTTGTTTATTCATATATCCACTTAACTAGAAATGTGCTTCACGCATAGGGATCATAATTTCGTCTGTAAACATTTCAAGCATATTTTCTGCAAATGCGGTGAGGCCTGCATCCCCACTTGTGTAATGATGAAAATGAAAATTGTAGTCTGCGATCTGAAAAACTCCATGCAAAAGCATGTTGTGATGTAGAACGCGTGGCGTGGACTGCCCGCCTTACTGTCTTAGGGTCGGTATTATAAAAGCCGTTTAAACCTTACGTTCAGTTTAAACTGATGTTTTTCGTTCTGCTTCGTATTATGAACCTTAACCATCAGTTAATCTTGAGTTAACTTGAGTTTAACTTAATCGGCAGTTGTCTGCTGTTTAAACTGTAGTTCAAGGCTCAACAGTGCAAGATGGCGGTTCCCGCAGTACACATGGATATTGCAGATGTTTTCCAAGAACTTATGAGTGACGATATGTGAGTGATCCATATTACTGAACGACCACGGCGGCCAAGAATTTTTCGAAATAGACTGCACCACTTTGAAATATATGTTTCATAAATGAACATAAGTTTTAAAACAGATTGAGGCTTTCGAAACAGTCCTAACCTTCACAATTAGGCTTATAGTCCTAACCTTGTTTCGAAAAATTGAAACTAGGATACAACATGCAACAGAAAAACGAGAAAGTGCAAAAATATGTGTTTTAGGGTTTGAATTTAAAGATTATTTGAAAAGATAAATGATTTATTTTTTATTTTTTAAAACATTCTGCTGAATCTCTGCATCAGTTACTAGTTGCGCTGCGCTATTTCTCCTCTGGCATACTGAAAGCGACAGAAGATTTCGAAGGTATCCATAAATCTACCATGAACCTATTGTGGATTGCACTGTGTGTGGTAGTCAGTCTCCTGGTAAGATTTACTTTGGGGCCTGATTTATAAACACTAATAATATTACCTAATTTTACTAGACTCATAAAAATAATTTTATTGTTTGACTGAATTCTGTTTTCTAAATATTCTAGACAACACAAAAAATACGCACACTAATATTATTACTTCATTACTCGGTTGATTCTATATGGAGTTACGTCGCGGATGGTCATGCAAGGTTCAGTTTGGTTGCAATGTGTTTGGGAGTATAACGTTGGTAACCAGCGTTAAGAAACCATTTGAAGTTAAGTCCGACAAGCATACTGAAGTACTCGGCATTGGTCCTCTTTAGGTTTTATTATGATACTCTCTCTGATATCGAAGAACAAAGATGTTTCTTAATGAAGATTCTCCACGAAGTGGGCTATTTTAAATCAATAATATAATTATTGCGATTGTCTTCTTTTCTTTTCTAGCAGTAATACCAATCGTATTCCACTACGGTTTAACTTAACCGAGACTTCGTAATACGGCACGTTGAGTTAAACTCACGGTTAGGTTTAACTTAGGTTTAACATAATATTTAGATTAACCGTATTTATAAAACCGGGCCTGAATGTTCCTTAATGCTAAACTTGTTGCTATGAATTTTGTAACCCACAATGACATGGTATTCCTACTAGGAGCTCAGACCATGACATCTTACGTTAAATGCATATGAAATTGTCGCTCCATATATAACCCTCAACCTCAATGGTGTATTCTATGTTGAAAATTCAAGTACATTTGATTGAAAACTACAAATTTCCAACAACTTTCACCTCTTTCCATTTTTTCACTATCTGCACTAATAACGAAGTTTGCCTACGTCACATAACTTTTATTCATCTGTATATACAAAACTTACCCTAGTGCAAACCCTAGTAACGCCGCACTTCGATTATTGTGACGTTTTGTTAAGTGACTTAAGTTCTGAATTGTCAGTCAAGTTACAGCGAGCTCAGAATATGTGCGTCAGATACGTGTGCAACATCCGACGGTATGATCACATATCACCGTCCTTCGCAAGTCTCTCGTGGCTCCGACTTAAAGAACGTAGAACTTTACACTCTTTGTCTTTACTCTTTCGAATTCTGCACACTTCAACACCAAATTACCTTTCGTCTCGTTTCTCTTATCTATACTCTAACCACGACGTAAATACCAGATCACTTATCTGTGGCACGCTAAGTATACCTCTTCATAGAACATCTTGTTATTCATCATCTTTTACAATATCCACCTCGCGTCAATGGAATTCCTTGTCACAAAGTATTAGGGGCTGCAAGACAATAAACACCTTTAAGAACAGCTTAAAAGATAACCTTATTAGCATTTCAATCCAATCATACTGATTTAAACTATCACTGACTACATTGTTACTTTTTTCTTTAGACATCATCCTGATTGTGCTGTATTTTAATTGTCTCGTAATAATCTCTTTCTATTATCTAATATTATTTGAAATATATTAACATTCTATGTATTTTAGTTTAATTCTGCTACACAGTTTATTTCAGTGTTTAATTAATAGTTCATAGTATTTTGTTGTTTAATTTGTAAATAACTTTTGTATACATGTAACTCTCATCTAAATCAAATTGTTGGATTCTTTGTAAGTTCATGCATATGTATATACACTTTTTGCTGGTTGAGTGGAAGAGAAGGCCTTACGGCCTTAACTCTGCCAGCTAAAATAAATCATTATTATTATTATAGAAGATTGTCGTGGAGTGACAGTAAATAGTTCAGATCGCTATGTGAAAAATAATTTTGCGCAACTTCTTCCCAAAGGATTAAACAGACAGAGAATTGATCCATTAACAGTATAGTCCAAGCAAGACGGTGCGACTGCACATCTGTCGAGAGCTTTCATGGACGTTGTGGAGGAAATTTTTCCGACGCGTATCATTTCTCAGCGCGGTGACCTTCCGTAGTCAGCTCGGTTACTTGATATTTCCGTTCCCGATATTTTTCTTTGAGGGTATAGCAGAGAGAAAGTGTTTGTTAACAGGACTCGCTTAGTAAATTAAAAGAGGATAATGAACAGTAATTTAATGCGATATTTCCAGACAATGTTTAACGCACAATGCAGAACTGGAAGATAAAGTTGTTAGCATACTTAAGAAGGGATAAACAGCGTCTAGATGGCGTCATCTTAAAACATAAGTGAAATCAAAATGGCATCCACTATAAAATAAAATAAATTAACAGCAGAAATAGCTAAAATGCTCTCCCAATTAATATCACTCAATAAAAGAATCGTATTCCAATGGATACCATCCCATTGTGGAATCCTGGGAAACGAGAATGCGGCTGCATTAGCAAAGAAGGGCAGCACTACTACTTACAGACCTGTTACTAAATCTACATATTACTCTGTGGAAAGATTTATTAAATCTACATACCTAGACTTCAACAAGCAAAATTTGATAACACAATCTCAAGGGGAAAATGGAACTCTCTGCATCATAATCCACAGTTAATTCCCAATTTACCACGAAAATCGTCTGTAGCTGCATTTAGATTGGCAACAGGCCATGATTGTTTGGCCAGACACCTGCATAGAATTGGAATATATCAGTCTCCTAACTGTCCATTGTGCAACTCAAACCAAGAAATGGATTCGGAACACCTCACAATCTGTGCTTCAGTGGCTGACCATGATAATATCATTGAAAAATATTGGAGTGCAAGAGGTCAAATGACTTTATTGCCAAACGCCTGGTATTAGAAAACAACAACATAATGTATATCTACAATTATAATTTAAAATCCGTCTGGTTTCACTGCCGGAGTCTGTAAATTAGTTACGAAGCAAGAA
Source organism: Periplaneta americana (assembly GCF_040183065.1). Lineage (NCBI taxonomy): Eukaryota > Metazoa > Arthropoda > Insecta > Blattodea > Blattidae > Periplaneta > Periplaneta americana. Next base: position 78,751,348 of record NC_091131.1, read on the forward strand.
AGTCCTACAAAAGTACGAAATGTTTTATATAAAATATACAGTATAAATAAATATATGTCGTTTGCAATTTTAATTGAACTGACTATGATACAATGGCTAAAGAAATGTAGAAAGATAAAATTCCGAATTTTCACCTTGCAGTCTCATAAATAATTTACTAATGAAAAACTGTGTTATTTAACCATATGGTCAGTCTGAAGTATTAATAATTACGAGTATTTCTGAAGACTTGTGTCCACATTTTATGGAAATTTAAACTTGAACTACAAATAGGCATATCTGAGCAAGGACTGTGCATTATTTGTATATCTTGTATGTATATAGTTTACATAACACATCAGCGCCATACTGTCCATGCATATCGCTGCTTGGTCGTGCAGTAGATAATTGGACTGTGTACTCACGTCGACGTGGATGCCCTGCAGCGGGAACACGCGGGTGGGCGGAGACTCCTTCGGCACGTAGCGGTAGAACTCCTCGTCGCCTCGGTACCACTTGATGGTGTAGAGCGCGGCCTCTTCCAGATCGTAGTCGCACTTGAGCCTGGCCAGATCCCCCGTGGGTACGGCCTCGGGCACCGTGATCTGCACCCCGCGCAATGCATCCGCACCTGCACAGCACCAACGACATTCAGTTCCTATGCCATCATCTTTACGAGGTTTTTACTTTAGTCATTACAATTTTATCAAATACCTGTAGAAGACAATTATTCTATAAATCATTTCGTGTAAATTACTCATACACTTCAATGTCGGAGGAAATTAAAGTGTGGGGAAAGCGATTAAATAAATAAATAAATAAATAAATAAATAAATAAATAAATAAATAAATAAATAAAAACAAACAAATAAATAAATTTAAATATATATATATATAAATACTTACTTACTTACTGGCGTTTAAGGAACCCGGAGGTTCATTGCCGCCCTCACATAAGCCCGCCATTGGTCCCTATCCTGAGCAAGATTAATCCATTCTCTATCATCATATCCCACCTCCCTTAAATCCATTTTAATATTATCTTCCCATCTACGTCTCGGCCTCCCCAAAGGTCTTTTTCCCTCCGGCCTCCCAACTAACACACTATATGCATGTCTGGATTCCCCATACGTGCTACATGCCCTGCCCATCTCAAACGTCTGGATTTAATGTTCCTAATTATGTCAGGTGAAGAATCTGGTTATGTGTCAATCCATCTGGAGAAGTCCAAGTATATTTTATGTAAATCCTTATGGGGAAATGTTGTACTTTTGACAATTAAATTTTTCGATGTGGCAAAGTTGACTAACCTAACTCCATTGTCATTACTAATTACGTGTAGGCTCTCTTCTCCAATAGTCGGTTTAAAAATATTCTCCCGTCCTACTTTAGCATTGAAATCCCCCAATAAAATTTTCATCTGATATCTAGATAACTGATCAAAAGTCTGTTCCAATTTCTCATAGAAGCTATCTTTTATATGGTCGTCTTTCTCTTCTGTAGGGGCATGAGCATTTATAACTACGATATCGCACCATCTACCCTTAAGTACTAAATACGATAACCTATCACTGATAAATTCGATCTTTTTTACTGCTGATTTTATTCTCTTATGAATAAAGAATCCTGTTCCTAATTGGTGATTATCGTTTCCTTCCCCATAATACAACAAATAAATCTCCTATTTGTGTTATACCGTTCCCATCTAATCTAACCTCCTGTACTCCCACAAAGTCTATTCTATATCTAGCTAGTTCTTTTGCTACAAATGTTACCCCTCCTCTTCTATATAGACCTGTAACATTCCAAGTACCAAATCTCAAAACCTTATTTCTTTGCTGTGGTCGTGCCAGAGAATCAGTCCCAATCCGAGGCTTATTTGAAGGATTCGTAACAAGCTGTTTTTTACGGTGATGGGTTGTTATCCCTTCGCCCAACTCCCAAGCTGGAGGACCACCCCTCATCGGCTGTCCGCAACTACTTATTCAATATATTCACAGCTACCCTCCATAATATATAAATAAATAAATAATTAAATAAGTAAATAACTTCATGACTTCTATTATGACGGCATAACTGGTACCATAAAGTTAATATTGTGAAACGATTTGCCGTGCAATAAATTTTTAATACATCAATGTTGTCATAGCAACCCCTTTCTTCATAGACCATGAAATCTTACTACCCATAATTACACATTTAATGACTTATTTCTTTATTTGTTTTGTAGCATATGAATCACGTTCATATTGTTATACAATTATTTCACTCGTCAAAATTAGGAAACTCGCTTCGTGCTTTTCCTAAACATTGATTCATACAACACAGTACAACTTTAACAACTTGTTAATAGTATACTATTGTCACTCACCAATCCCGAAAGAAATACCCGGATGGATTTAATGACATTTTGATAAAACTGAAGCAATGAAACAAGACGCAACATCATCATCAATAAAAAAGCAGCAAAATCACGTTATACAAATGTAATTTAATACAAGTCTACATAAAAAGAATAATGTCCTACCCTGCATATCTAGTTGGTAGTAATGTTTTCATTATACAAAGGAATCTTCCACAACAATTACCATAACATACCGCTTGAAATTTTACACATGGGTAAATACTGACCTGCAATCATGGGGCTAAAAATTAAATCTGTGAGAAATGAAACAACTTGTTTAAAACAGAGCAAATTAATCCCATTATACTATTATCTGAGTGACTTTTCTACTTTCTGCTGGAAAAGGCGCAATTTACGCTGCTCGCTTTCTCGCTGAACACATGCGAGGAATCAGAACGAAGGTAAAATTTTACCTAAGAAGTCAAAGATTTTTTACTTAAGATAAGATTAATTTTTCCATTAATCAAATACATGGATAACAAATAGGCATTGTCAAAGGATACAAAAAAACTTCACAATCTTATTTTCCAAAAAGATCAGTGGCTGGAATCCTATACTAGTATAACAGAAGTACATTTACTGTGTAATAACCTTCTGTTTTTAAACATTTGGACATTATTTCCGCGTATTCTTTGTCTTTTACAATAGATATTATCCATTCTTGGAATTTATTACTTACAGATCTTAGGGGCTACCCGATCTTAAAGCTTTCAAGTTCAAAGTGAAACATCTTATTTTAGATTGCAGAGTGTCCCAAGGTAATAATAATAATCCGTGGCGCTACAGCCCGTGAAGGGCCGAAGCAGAGGTGGACGATCATCCAACCAGAATGGAGGTATCGTATGGTTAGCACGATGATTCCCCCAGCCGTTATAGCTGGTATTCGCAACCGCATTTCGCTACCTATCGTAGCTCCCCAAGTGCATCACGATGCTGGGTGGGCACCGGTCCCATACACTGGCTGAAATTTCATGAGAAAATTTCTTCCCCCATGAGGACTCGAACCAGCGCGCATTCCGTAACGCTAGTCCTAGGCGGGATGCCTTAGACTCCGACACCACGGCGCGGGACGTGTCACAAGGTATGTATTATAATTCAC